>NC_138897.1:69053188-69671501 GCF_965194825.1 Balaenoptera physalus | reverse complement strand
AAATCGTAAACTGACGCCCTCGTCTGACGTATACATGAATTTAATTTGTGGCGAGAAGGTTTCTTTTCCCTACAGGTCCCAGTTTGGGGGACTAGTCGTCTCTTCCCAAAGTAAAGATGTCCGCCGAGCGTAGGGTGTCTGAGTAAACGGAGTCAGAGTTGAAGTGCGCAACCGCGAGTGCGTCCGGCCCGTGGATGACGCTTCTTTGGGGGCGGGCTGGACTATTCCAGCCGTAAATGGCGGAGCGCTAGTGCCCGCCCCCAGCGTGGACCAATGAGAAAGGAGGAAAGGCTGGGAACGGAGTCCCTGTTGGTTGGCCCCCGGGCCAATGGGAAGAGCGCTGATTTGGCGGGAGTCTTAACCGCCGCCGGGCTCGCGGGGTTTCTGCGCGAGCTAGGGTGGTGTCCCGCCGCCGTAGCCATGTTCGTGTCAGATTTCCGCAAGGAGTTCTACGAGGTGGTCCAGAGCCAGGTGAAGCCTTCTTTGGGCCCCGAGGCTTGGGGGAAGGGACGAGGGCGCGCGGCCGTGGGGGCGGGAGGGGCCGGGGTTTGGGGCGCCGCGCTCAGCCCTCTCTCCCCCGACAGAGGGTCCTTCTTTTCGTGGCCTCGGACGTGGACGCTCTGTGCGCTTGCAAGATCCTTCAGGTGAGGCCCGCGGGCCGGGCGGGCGGGGGGCGCGGGGGAGGAGCGGGGCGAGGACCCATCCCGGGCGACAGCTCGTCCTGGGGCGGGGACTCAGAAGGCTGCTTCCCTGGCGGGACGGCGTTGGGTGGGTTAGAGGAGAACTAGGTAAAAGGCAGGGAGACTAGTTAGTATCTCTGTAGCAACCTGGGCACAGAATGGTTGCGTTCGAGAGACCCGTAGACCTGTGGCGGCTTCTCACGTGTGGGGTTTGAGGAGGAGGAATCTGAAAGCCGAGGGCACAGTGGTGTCATAAGCGATTCTGGAGATACTCGATTCTTTAGCCTGTTAGGGAAGATCGTTGGTTCGGTTTTGAATATGGTGCAAGGTTTACATGAGCTTTGGTCAGTCCCCCTTGGGTCAGGAACTACTTTTCAGAAGACACAGAAATACCATCAGCTTTTCAGTTTTCCTTTGGTGATTTTCAGCGAAGTTGACCAGATGATTCAGTGGACATTCATGTCCCCATCACCTACTTGATGACATAAATATTTCACTAACCTTAGGTTATCACGTGTTGTTTGTCTCTCATCTTTTTTTTTTTTTTTAAGTGCGTTTCAAGGTAGATTGCAGACATCCTAAATGCAATAGGTTTTGAAAAAAAATCTCTCTCCAGGCCCTGTTCCAGTGTGACCACGTGCAGTATACGCTGGTTCCAGTTTCTGGGTGGCAAGAACTTGAAACTGCATTTCTTGAGCATAAAGAACAGGTATGAGAGATGCATTTGAGAATATTAGGCTTTTTTTACTCAATTACAACTTCTTAACACTGAGCATTCTTTCTATGTATACAATAGCTTGCATGTATTTCTAACTACCGATTTTCTGCAGAAGAGAAAAGTGAGCTATATGTCCAGGTGACTTACCCTCAAATTGTGGAGACAAAACTGACAACAAAGTAGAGATAATGAATATGGACAGCCTCTAACTTTGAACTTATGTTGCAGACATTTCATTGTAAGGTGCTTGGAATTTGGCAGGTTGTTTTTTATATGGCCTAGTAAAAATTACTTTAGATTAGACTACTGTTTCATATTTATCTCTCCAAGAAAACTTATCCAGGTTTCCAACTTGAAATTCAGGAACATACCGTCTCCCTTTGAAATTTAAGCAGTAAGAGGCCAGGCCTCCTCCCACCTCTGCATGGAGCTATAATGAAAGATGGGACATCTGAGACCCCACAGCCCCACAGGGAGAGACTGGAGTCTGGAAGAGGGTCCCTAGAGTTTCTGGCCACATCTAGGACTGTCTGGCAGAGATAAGTCCTCACCCGGTGCTCCTGTCATCATGAGAGGACCTTTGCCAATTCAATATTTATAAGGAAAGGGTTTTCTATAGTGATAGGATGTAATTAAAGGGTTAACTTAATATTTAGGTGCTTGTTAAGTGTGGGCTACCTAAGACTTGCTAGAAATTTAACCCTGTGCCATGCTACTAGCACAGAGAGGCAATTTGTCACAGCAGAGTGACAGATCAGAAGAGACCCGGTTATGCATTTGAACTCTTGGTCCATGCACATCACCTTCTTGACCCCAAGCCTGAGACTCGGGCACACTCATCCTCTGCCTGCTCCTCGTTGAAGCCAGGACAGGCATGGAACCCACCTCACAATGTCGTGGTGGAAATGAAATGGTATATGGAGTTGTTAAAGCACTTGCACAAGCCAGCTGTGGCCGTGTTTGGAGCCCCTCACTGTCAGCGCCTCGCCATGCATCAGGGGCTGCATGTGTCTCAGCAGGACTCGGGCCTAGTGCTGAAGACAAACGGCCTCCCCCATGCACTTACTCACAGGGTCCCCCTCCTTTTCTCAGTTCCACTATTTTATCCTCATAAACTGTGGCGCTAACGTGGACCTGTTGGATATCCTTCAACCCGATGAAGACACTGTATTTTTCGTGTGTGACACTCACAGGCCAGTCAATGTCGTGAACGTGTACAACGATGCCCAGGTAAGCAGGCCTTCGGGGCCCACGTCTCCCCTGAGTTCTCCTGTCCATCTGTCTGTTCCCTTTTATGCTGCGGACAATGTCACGCCTGGTGTTCTTGACAAGGCCCGTGTCCACCTCCCCTATAAGAGCTGGAGCAGCCTGAGGACAGAACCTGGTCTTGTCCATCTTTGATGAGAAACACAGCACCTAACCTTGGAGGTGCTCAGAGGGTGTGTGTGGAATTCGCTTGTCCTGGAAGGTGTAGGGACCAGAACCTGCCCTGAGTCTGCACTCCAAGCTCAGGCCAGCCCAGCCCTATTGAATATTGGGGGACCTCAGAGGCACCTGCCCTATAAATGGGTCTAGGATGCACCCTGCCCATCCAAGGTGGTGTGGGGACCAGCAGGACAGTGGTGTGAGGCCACTGTGAACCTTGCATGGCTCTGTCACACGTGCTCTTTGACACGTCAGCAGTGGGCATGCATCCACGGTAACAAAGCATCAGCTCTGAAACTCTCACGTGAAGGACCTCTTTTAGAGACAGGAGCTTTGCTTGCTTCAAGGTCACTGATCTCCGTGTCCTCTGTCAAAGGCCGAGTTACAAGGCATTCGTTTTGTTGGCTGAGTATGTGGCCTAAGAGGGAGCTTTTTTCCAAATTTAATGACTGTAGGTAGTTTTCAAATTCCCGTAGTTTCTGTGCACCGAATAGCATGCAGATTCCAGCGGCTCACTGTGGCCAATCGAGAAATAAGACTCTGCGAGAGAAAACGTGATGGATAGTTTTCCATGAATGACAGAGGAGAATGATTGCTTTTTGTTTTAATCTTAGATCAAACTGCTCATTAAACAAGATGATGACCTTGAAGTTCCCGCCTATGACGACATTTTTAGGGATGAAGAGGAGGATAAAGAACATTCGGGAAACGAAAGTGACGAGGGGTCAGAGCCTTCTGAGAAGCGCACACGGTTGGAGGAGGTGGGTTTGGGCCTCTCAACACGGTCTTGAGGAAATGATCACTCCCCGAGGTCAGGGGTCAGCCCGGAGCCTGTGGGCCCAGGCAGAGCTGGGAGGCAGCAGGTGTGGGTGCCAACTCTGGGCTCTGCCATCCCCTGGCTGTGTGGCCTCAGGCAGGTTTCTGGACTTCTCTGAGCTGCGGCATCCAGCACTGGTGGCTTCTGCGAGATGTGGAATTACAGGCGGGAGGCGCTGCTCCTCCCATACAAGGGACGAGATTATTCTAGTGCTCAGTGTTGTGAGGAAGCTAATGCCCTCTGGCCCCCGGTCCTTGGTGTGCAGGCTGAGATTTGCCTCTGGAATGTTTGGGGTCCTCCCTTCATCCTTGGCCTGACCAGGGCCTTGGGAGTAGCCCTTCAGGGCCATGTTTGGGATGTTCTGGACACTGTCCATCTTGGGGGGTGTCCTGCTTCCTCACCTGTCTGCTATTTCTAGAATCTTGGGTCATCTGATTGGGACCTCTGAGACCCACTCTGAGATTTCTTTCCTCTTGCCTGACTCTTTATCTGTTCTATTTTCCAGCCAACTTTTGGTCTTTATCTTCTAATCTTTGATTTTTTAGAGCTCTTTCTTTTTATTATATAGGTTCCAGGTGTACAGCATTATAATCCAATATCTGTGTACACTGCAAAGTGCTCACCACCATGAGCCTAGTTATCATCCACCACCATACGCTGGATCCTGATCCCCTTCACCCATGTCCTCCACCCCCCATCCCCCCTCCCCTCTGGTAACAAATCTCTGTATCTATGAGTTTATTTTTGTTTTATTTTGTTTGTTCATTTGTTTTGTTAGATTCCATGTGTGAGTGAAATAATATGGTATTTTATTTTATTTTTTATCTTTCTCCATCTCGGTTCACTTAGCATAATACTTCAAGGTCTATCTATGTTGTCACAATGGCAGAATTCCTTTTTTTTTTTTAATGGCTGAGTGGTATTCTATTGTATATACACACCACATTTTCTTTATTCATTCATCTGTCGACAGACTCTGAAGTTGCTTCCATGTCTTGGCTATTGTAAACAGTGCTGCAATGAACATTGGGGTACACGTATCTTTCTGAATTAGTGTTTTTGTTTTTTTTAGATATATGCCCAGGAGTGGAATTGCTGGGTCATATGGTAGCTCTATTTTTAGTTTTTGAGGAACCTCCATACTGGTCTCCATAGTGGCTGCACCAATTTAGTTCCCAACGACAGTGTACGAGGTTTACCTTTTCTCCACATCCTAACCACATGTGTTATTTGTGGTCTTTTTGATACTAACCATTCTGACAGCTGTGGGGTGATATCTCATTGTGGTTTTGAATTGCATTTCCCTGATGATTAGTGGTGTTGAGCATCTTTTCATGTGCCTGTTGGCCATCTGTATGTTTTCTTTGGAGAAATGTCTATTTAGGTCTTCTGCCCATTTTTTGATTGGGTTGTTTGGTTTTTTTTGATACTGAGCTGTCTGAGCCCTCCTGACCAGCCCTGTAGTTCCACAGCCACGAGGGGAGGGGACAGGACTCCACTGTGCGTTGTGGGGAGGGTCAAAGAATTCTTGGGCCCTGGGGGTTTTGTTAGTCAACTTTGCTAAGATATAACTTCTACACAATAAAATTCACCGGGTGTACAGTTCGATGAGATTTGACAAATGTATAAAGTCATGTGACCCCCACCACATCATAATAGAGAACAGTTCTATCATCCCCCAGAAGTTTCCTCATCAGGACCATGACTTGCCTTTTTAAATTAAACTTTGAACTTTGAGTTCATTGTAGAGTCACATGCAGATGTAAGAAATGAGTTGAAATCACTTACATACATTGCCCACTTTCCCCCAGAGGTGACATATTGCAACACTATGGCACAGCATCACAGCCACTGAAATAGTTGAGACACAGGACATTTCTGTCACCACAAGGACCCCTCCTGTGGCCCTTTTATAGCCACACCCACTTCCCTCCTGCCCCCACCCCCTCCTTAGCTCCTGGCAACCACTATACTCTTTTTCATTTCTATAATTTTGTCCTTTCAAGAATTATATAAATGGAATCATATAGTAAATAACCTTTGGGTTATTTGGGGATTGGCTTTTTCACTCAGCATAATTCCCTGGAGGTTCAGCCAGGTGTTGGGGTGTATCGGGTTGGTTCCCTTTAGTTACTGAGTATGTTCCATGGTGTGGACCGGCCTCAGTTTAGCCAGTTACTCACTGACGGACATCTGGGCTGTCTCCAGTTTCTGGCTATTATGAATAGAGCTGCTATAAATATTTGTGTGCAGATTTGTATGTATGAACACGAGTCTTCGTTTCCCTGGGATGAATGACCAAGCGTGCATTTGCTGGGTTGTGTGGTAGTTACGTGTTCAGTTTTTTAAGAACCTGCCAACCTTTTCCGGAGCGGCTGTACCATTTTACATTCCAACCAACAATCTACAAGTGACCCAGCTTCTCGCGTTACCACTAGGTAAGGAAGCTCCAGGCTCCCTGCCTGGCCTCTGACTCTACCCTGGCGAGGGTATAGGGAGTGCACAGGTAGAAGGAGGAGGTGTTACAGATGGGAGGTGTTCATCGGGGAAGGCTGGGCTACATGCGGCCTGCGCTGGGCTGGAGGGGGTGGGCCTGGAGTCAAGCACTTATCCTCTAAAAGTTTCCTGTCTTCCGAGGCTGTTCCTTCATGGTTCTTTGGCTTTTGTTGGGGATTTTTTTCTTCGTACCTGTTGGTGTTTCCAAGTGGCCGGCTTCTTCAGCTCCAAGTCTGGGATGTATGAACAAAAAAGAAAACCCAGGGAACTCATGCTGTGACATCCCTCAGGTCCCAGGATCCCTGGCTGGTCAGCCTTCCTCTCCACCTTTCAGAATCTTTTTTTTTTATAATATGTGATATTGGGGTTTCTAAGTATATTTAATGAATGTATAGAGAAAAATACATGTACACCATCTTTCCGGAAGCAAGTTTTTAAAACTGCTGTCCCCCAACCCCTGTGCCTTTGTTGTGGGAACTGAATGAGGTTGTGCCTGTGAGATCAGAATAGTCGCTGGAAACGGTGGGGTCTGGATGTAGAAGTGTGAGCTCTTTTTAATCTGGTGGGAAAGCCAGCAGGAGGCAGTGGCGGGCTCTTGGTGGATTGCACGGTGCTGAGATGAAGGACTCGGGATGTGGCCTGAGCAGGTGCGGGGAGGCGGGGGCGGCCGACCACGTCCACGCACCCGCAGTGCTGATGGGCCAGAGGGCCCAGCTGCCCCCTCAGCGCCTCCCTCCCCAGGAGCAGGCTTTGCGCCCCGTGCCTTCTGCCAGATCAGAACCTTCTCAGGCTGTGGGGTGAGTTCCTGGCTCCTTTGCTCAACCCTTTGTTCTCTTTATCGTGGATTAGGAGATCGTGGAGCGAACCTTGAAGAGGAGGAAGCGAAGAGAATGGGAGGCCCGGAGGTGAGGCTGCGTACAGCAGCGGGACAGCGGGTCAGCGATGCCCCTTGCTTTTCCATTTGAGGATCACACTTTCAGTTTTTAGAGCCTCTGTGCCAGTGTCTGCAGGATTGAGCGGGTGGCCCTGCACTGGGGAGGGGCTCAGGGCCCCTCTGTCTCGCCCTCTGGTCCCACGAAGGCTGAAGGCCGGGCCTGGCCTGAAGGTCTCCCAAGCACATGCCATCCATTAGGGGTGAGGGCCCTGGTCCTTTGTTTTCATAGTTTTCTAAATGTAGATACTTTTATTTACAAATTCGAGAAATGGCAATTGTGTAAAACTTTTCATAGGAAAAAAAGTATGAAAAGGAAACTAAGTTACACACACCTTCTCTTTCTGTTGCAAATTAAAAAACAGAAGTGCTTTAAAATGAAAACATTGTAGAGGTTATTCTAGCTTGAGGCAAACGTGGAGCAGTGCTCTAGAGCTGGGAATTCCTTGCTAAACACAGTCCTTGGAGGTCTCGCAGGGTCAGAGTACCCAGCCCCTGTCCTGCTGTGCCCCCAGCCAACCCCCTTGGAAGGACAATGTAAAACCATTACAGGAAGTGTAAGGAAAGAAAACTGAATATAACCCACTTTCACTAATAGGAAGAGATTCTGGCTTTGGATTGATTTTCCTGGGTTATCTGTACCTGTGCACATTTTACATAATCACACCTAATTTTGCATTTTTCCTCTTAATAGGATCATAGTTCTGATGGTTCCAAAAGCCTTTATAAACTGCCCAATGCTCAACTGGCTGGTTCCCCTTCTTTGTGAACTGGAGGCTGGGTCCAGCATCCTCCTGTGACACATAGGCTGCACGCAGAGCCCGTCTTGTCTTGCTTGTTCCGTGAATTCCCTTCTGGGGATCATTTCTTTGGGGGGATTCTGGGGCTGCGCCATTTCACATATTCTGCAGCCACACGAGGTCTGAGCCCGTTTACTCCCTTCCCAGCCATTGTATGTCTATACTCCTTGAAGAGTCAATAAGTGAAAACAAACTATTTCATTTGCGTTTCTTGGGTACCATCCAGTTTTAGCATTTTTCCCAACATTTGTTTTCCTGTTCTGCTTCCTGTTGAAGACCCGCGTTTTGTGTCATTACAGAAGAGACATACTCTTTGACTACGAGCAGTACGAATATCACGGGACGTCGGTAAGTACAGATAGGCGGGAGTCATGGTCACGTTTGGACTCTAGGGGTCACTGTCCTAAAACAGGAGGAGGAATGAGCACAGGTTGTAGAGCCACGAAGGCCTGGTATGAATCCCAGCCCCACAACTTCCTCTTTGTGATCTTGGGCAGGGGATGCAGCTTCTCTGAGCCTCTCCTCCTCAGTAAAAGGAAGAGAGCAGCCCTCACTCCAGAGGCAGTTGTTGGGACGGTTCCTTTTACCTAGAGGTACTCAAGGAACAGCAGCTATTATTTCTGTTCATGATCAAAAGTACAGAACAAGGGAGTTCCCTGGCGGTCCAGTGGTTAGGACTTGGCGCTCTCACTGCCAGGGGTCTGGGTCTGAACTAACATCCTGCATGCTGTGCAGCCAAAAAAAAAAAAGTGCAGAACAGGTCTGTTAGTCTCTGTGCAAGAAGGTGGAACTCTGGACTTACACAGGCCCGCCAGCATATGTGTTACAGGAAGAGTTTCGTACAGAAAACCCAGTGTGTTGACTCTGGCATCACTGAGCAGAGCTCAGGGCCTTGAGGACCCCTAGAAAATAAGTTTCCAGTAAAGCATCCTGTGTTTAGCCTTAGAATTTGGCTCTGGGGCCTTGGACCCTGAGCACGGATTTCCAGAGCCCCTGTTCTGGTCAAGGCCCCGTTGCCCTTTGTGGGATCATCTCTCTGCCCTGGCAAGTGGAGGATCCTAAGCCGCAGGAGGGGTGGGTGGTGTGGGCAGGAACGGACGCCCGGCCCCTCAGATGCGGGAAGCTCCCGCGGAAACCAGTCTCCTTGGCGCTGTTGAAGGAAGCCCAGCGTCTCAGGGCAAACGGGATTTAGAGTCTTCTGGTCAGACCCTGATCCTCCCATCTCCTGCCAGAACCCAGCCCATCTGCTCACAGGAGCTGGATGCTTCGTCCACAGGCAGCCCTGTGGGAAAGACCCTTCTCGCGTGGTCCCAGGGCCCCGGGCAGCACGGGCCTGGCCCTGCCGTGAGCACGGCTGCCCGAACTTAAGCCTGTCTCTCTTGCAGTCGGCCATGGTGATGTTTGACCTGGCGTGGATGATGTCCAAGGACCTGAGCGACATGCTGTGGTGCGTGAGGCCCTCCTATGAGCAGCTGCATCCTCACAGCCAGGGCGGGTCCCCACTGCCAGGGGAGTGCCGGGTGCGGCCCCTTTCTGCACACGTGCAGGCCCTGGTCGTCTTCCTGACTGGGGTCCCCGGCTGCACACAGACTCCTGGGGGGACTGGGGAGTGTCATGGGGCGCCGAGGGCCTGAGGGAGGGGACTGGGCCTCTCCACCCTTCCCAGCTGACTGCCCAGCCTTGCTGCCCAAATCAGTTTGAGCGTGAGGTTTGAACAAGGCTGCTGTCGCCAAGCATCTTTGCAACCCTGGCAGGGGGGTGTAGTTCCGGTACAGGAGTAGCCGCTGGCCTGCCTCTGAGCCTGCTGCTGGGGCTTCCGGCGGGGGTGTTTGGCCCACTGCGCTCCTGAACACGGGTTGATTTGGGGACTAAAGGCTCAGAGTCTAGCGAGGAGTGTGTGGGTCTGGCCTGCTTCACTCTCAGCATTCTGCTCTGGGTCCTGGTTTTCTCCTCTGCGAGGTGACGATCTGCGCTGAGTCAGAGCCTCAGGACGGCCGGGGCAGGGCCAGGCACTGGCCACATCAAGGCCCAGAGGTGCCTTGTCGCCCTGAGCCGGCGAGGGTGGTGTGCGGCCGGGCGAGCTGGGACACAGGCGGTGTGGGGCCTGCCGCTCTTGTCATAGGGGATCCCTTCTGGGAACTGAGAGCCCCACAGCGGTGACACCACAATGGGAGCCTTGGAACCTCTCCACCCGCAGGGCGGGACCGCTGGTCCAGCGGAGTGTCTGGGTCAGGCCACGCTGGCAGGACATACCTGTGAGTGCCACCCACCCATTCACAGCTCCATTCCTCTCCTTCCAGGTGGGCCATCGTTGGACTAACGGACCAGTGGGTGCAAGACAAGATCACCCAGTAAGGATGCATTCCCCCGGGCTGTCTGAGGTCGGCCGCAGCCGGGTTTGGGCTGGGGGCAGCGTCCCTGCGGTGCCCTTTGAGGAGGGGCTGCCTTGGGCCTGGGTCCTTGTCAGGACTGGACCTCTGGCGCAGTCATGTGTGGCCTTGTGTGGATGCTTCATCCACCTCAGGGGCCCAGCAGGTGGAACCTGAAGTGAGCGGAGGGGCCCAGTCTCCCGGCCCTCATGTTGTCTGTTGACCCCTGTGCCCGGTGGACACAGGGCTGGGAGGAGGGGCCAGGGCCCCGAGGCCTGCCAGGGCGGGCAGGCATGATCTCAAAGGTTGGGGGAAGGCTGGACAGGCCTGCAAGGAGGGCAGGAGCCGAACCCTTTTTGCCCTTGGTGGGTGGGCTTTGCTGTTCCTCTCTGTCCGACTCCAGGATGTAGACACCTGGGAGGGGCGGGGGGGCCGGTCCCCCTCTCATTCCTGCTGCTCTGGTGCCATCAGGTGGGAACTGTAACCCTGTCCAAGGGCCCCGTGCCTGCCTCCTGGCACAGCCTCCGCCTGCACTGGTTGCAGAGGCCTCTGTGCCCCGGTAGCTGCCCCTCCCACCCTGCCCACTGGAGGGTCCCGAGTCTCACGACCTGGGCCCAGCCTGCTCTCCTCCTGTGTTGCCGATGGCGTCAGGTGCACAACGCTGGGCACCATGCTGGCCTGGGTGGCCCCTCAAGTGGACCTGGACGGGGTCTGCCTTCTCCCTCTCTCCTCACCAACACTTCCTGTGCTGGGCGTCTTGTCACTATGGGGTCTGTCCACTGACCGTGGCTGGCGGATGGGCCATGGCACCCTCTGTGCCCACCCCAGGGGGCCTCAAATAAATGACGCGGGACAGCTGCTGCCCAGGAGAGAGTGCACAGGGGTGGCGGACGAGGCCAGAGCCCAGTCCTCGTTTGCCTGCAGAGGCAGCAGGGGTCCTGGGCCCTGGACAGGAGGGGCAGAGGGAGCCCCAGGCTTCGTGCTGTCTTCCAGGATGAAGTACGTGACTGATGTGGGCATCCTGCAGCGGCACGTGTCCCGGCACAACCACCGGCATGAGGACGAGGAACACGCGCTCTCCGTCGACTGCATGCGCATCTCCTTCGAATACGAGTATCCTCACAGCTCAGCCCTGCGTCCCCGGGACGAGAGGCTCTGGGCAGAGGGCCCGGTGGGTGCAGCAGGAGTCCTGGACGTGGGCCCTGCCTGGCTCGTCCATGGCTTTGCCACGTTCAGGAACATCACGTATATTAAGGTGCATGGGTGCGGGGCCACAGCGGTTCAGGCAGTTGAGAGGGTTCGCAGACTCCTGCCGAGTGGGCGGGGAAGCAGCAAGCAGTTGCAGTTAGAGAGTGACACTTCACGAGGAGGATGTGGCACCTCGAGGGGGCGACCCAGGCCATCAGGCCGCAGGGCTCAGGACAGGCTTGGTGAGGCCATGCCAGAGGAGGCCACCCTCAGGGGAGGGAGGGCTGCCTGGGCAATCCCATGGCCTTGCAAAAGCCCTGAGGTGAGCTCCAGGGCGGGGCTGGAGCGATGGATGGGTACAGGTCGAGGAGCTGGTTCTTCGTGCTTGAATGTCCCGGGGCTGCCGAATGTGGGGAATAGGCTGTGGCAGCCGTGGCAGGGGTCTCGCTGCTTTGGTGGCAGGTAGAGCGATGGCAGGGGTGGGGCCGGCCTGTGCCTGCCCCGGGACGGCTGGGGACCAGTGAACATGGCTTGAACGGGTCAGGTGGGGGTGCCCACCACAAGTCTAGGAAGAGGTGCCGGGTGTGGGGCAGCCAAGCTCCAGGAGGGGGCGACCACCAGGAGCCAGGTCCTGACATGTGACATCCAGGGACCGGGGTGCGCCGGGGGTGCGGGCAGGGAGGACAGTGGCCCCAGGGCCCAACCATCAGGAGGGGCATCACAGAGGACAGAGGCCGCCGTGTGCCCAGAGACCCTCAACGTGGGCGAGGACCATCCTCACAGCCACACTTGTGGCCCCAGGAGTGAGGAAGAGCCTGTCAAGGAGTGGGGCGAGGATAAGGCTTTGTCGAGGCGATCCCAGCACAGGCCCAGCCAGGTGGAGCCCGCGGGGAGTGGGTGGGAGGCCAGCCTGAACTGGCGACGCCCAGTGGGGCCTCCCAAGTCCTGTGTGGCCACAGGAGCCCCCAGAAAACGCTGTGCGTCCACATCTCCCAAGCTCTCTCTGGGTCATGTTAAGCTAAGGTCCAAGAGCTCCAGGTCCCCGGGGGGCTGACTGGTTATGCAGGTGGTGGTCCCAGGGCAGGGGCCCGGGTCACTATGCAGCCACAGCTCCTTGACCGCAGGCCCAGCCTCCGCCTGGCTCTCTATCAGCACTGGTCCCTCCACGACAGCCTGTGTAACACGTGCTACACCGCGGCCAGATTCAAGCTCTGGTCCCTTCATGGGCAGAAGCGGCTGCAGGAGTTCCTCGCGGATGTGGGGTGAGTGAGCGCCGAGGCCCGCCCCCCACGGCCCCCCTCCCCTGGGGGAAAGCTCCCACTCCTGCTCTATCCCACATTCCTCACTCGATCCCAGAATCTTATGCTTAATCTTATGCTGGTCTGAAGGCCAGGCTGGGGCATCAGCCATGGCATCACGCCTCCTGTGACCAGTGCTCCTCCTTCCCAGTCTCCCCCTGAAACAGGTGAAGCAGAAGTTTCAGTCCATGGACGTCTCCTTGAAGGAGAATTTGCGGGAGATGATTGAAGAGTCTGCGAATAAATTTGGGTAAACACATGTTTCTCTGGTTTAAGCTTTGTCAAGGTTTCAGCTTTAATCACATTCTAAAAATAATGCAGAAAACAAGAACATGTAGATGATTGTGACCTGACTAGCCTTCCCTGAAGTTTTGATTTCTCTTTGGGTTAAAATTAGGACTTAAGGTGCCTGAAAAGTTTAGAATCCTTACATCCTGGGGCCGAGGTGCAGACCTTTGAGGTCAACCTGGACTATCCGTCACTGGACCCTGGAAGGGCCCACTGGGGCCAGGTTCAGGCGAGCTCTGCCCAACCGGGTCTTCTGGCGCTGCTGGAGGGACACGGGCCTGGCTGCTCCTGGCGCCCTGGGGCGCAGGCAGGAGAGGACCACACCCGCATCCCCGTACCCGCCCCCCCACCCCACACACACACAGCTAGCTCCTGGCTTGCCCTGACGGGCAGACAGCTTTGTACCGGGTGCTCAGCACCCCGGTTGAAGGCTGGTGTGTCGGCCTCCTGACTCCGTCCATTCTCTGACTGGAATGGCTAGCTGCAAGCATCAGTGGGGGCTGGGGAGGGAGCATTAGTGCTGGCCTGGCCTGCGTGAGAGCTCACCCCAACTCGAGGACACTCCGGCCACGCGCAGAACGACAGCCGTGTCGTTTCCTCCCGTTGCAGCATGAAGGACATGCGCGTCCAGACTTTCAGCATCCATTTTGGCTTCAAGCATAAGTTCCTGGCCAGTGATGTGGTCTTCGCCACCATGTCGCTAATGGAGAGCCCCGAGAAAGACAGCTCTGGGACGGATAACTTCATCCAGGCTCTGGACAGTCTCTCCAGGTAGTGGGCCTGGCTGTGGGCCCCCATCCCCGCCGGCCACTCGGCCCTCAGCCCCACACTGCCAGGGAGGCAGGTCACAGGGCCCCCGGGCACGGGGGTGACTGCGTCTTTGCAGGAATCCGGATCACAGTCCACCTGAGCTGGGGGCGCACGAGACACGTGCCCATCTTCAGTGTGTGTCATGTTCTCTGGAATCCTTTTCTTCTTTCTTTTTGATTTAAAAATTTTTCTTCTTTCTCACCTCCCATACCCCTTCAGGCATTATTGTTTATTCATTCCGGTGTTTCTTCTAGTTTAGTTTTCATTTCTCAATTATTTTTCTTTTACTTCTAATTTTTTCTTATCTCACTTCCTGAGATGTACTATTTTTTAATGTCTTTCAGCTTGTTTTGAAATAGAATATTACAGTTCTGGTCTTTTGGGGGCGTGTCTTTCTAGTTAACCTTCATTGTCGAGAGGGAGACTATCCTCCTGGTTCTTTTTCCTGACAATAACTGAGAGGATTTGATCGTTGCTCATTTTTTTGTGAGTTTAGTCTTCCTGACTTTTTCGGGGGAGGTATGGTTCACACAGCTTTTCCATCTTCAGAGTGTTAGAAATGGAGAGGCCTGCTTTCTGGGGTTTCCTGGTCCATTCCCAAGCACACTTTTTTAAACAGCTTTGCTGAGCTATATAATTCACATATTGTATGGCTCACCCATTGCAAGTGTACAATTTAATGGCTTTTAGTATATTCACAAGGTTGTGCAAACATCACCACTATCTAATTTTACGACATTTTTATTGCTCCAAAAAGAAACTCTGCTCCCCTCAGCCATCGCCTTCCAAATCTCCCATCTCCCCCAGCTCCTGGCAACCAATAACCTACTTTCTGTATCCATAGATTTGCTATTCTGGACATTTCATATCCATGGACTTAGACATTAAGTGATCCTTTATGGCTTGGCCTCTTCTGCTTAGAATAATGTCCTCAAGTTTTATCCATGTTGTAGCATGTGTCAGAATTTCCTTTCTTTTTATTGCAAGTAATATTCTGTCATAGGGATAGACCACATTTTATTTATCTATCATCAGTTGATGGACATTTGGGTAGTTCCACCTTTTAATGATGATGAAAAATGATGTTGTGAACACACACTTGTGAGTTTTTGTGTGGACATGGTTTCCTCTCTCTTGGGTATATACCTGCGAGTGGAACTGCCGGCTCATGTGGTGATTTTGTGTGTCACCTTTTGTATAACTGCTGGACTGTTTTCCAAAACACGACTTCACCATTGTACATCCCCACCTGCAGTGTATGAGAGTTTGAATTTCTCCATATCCTCACCAACACTTGTCACTGTCTGACTTTTTGATCGCAGCCATCCTAGGGGTATGACGTGGTCTCACTGTGGCCTTGATTTGCATTTCCCTAATGGTTAATGATGTTGAGCAGTTTTTCATGTGCTTATTGGTCATTTGCGTATCCTGTTTGGAGAAACGTATGTCCTTTGTCTCTTTTTAAATTGGGTTGTCTTTTAATGATTGAGTTGTAGGAACTGTTTTGTATATTCTAAATATGTCTCTCAACAGATACATGATTTGCTAATATTTTCTCCCATCCTGTGGGTTGTCTTTTTACTTTCTTGATGTTGTTCTTTGAAGCACAAACATTTTTAATTTTGATGATGGTTGGGTTATCTATTTTTTCTTTTGTTTCTTTTGTTGTTGGTGTCATAGCTAAGAAACCATTGTCTAATCCAAGGTCGCAAAGATTTACACCACTGTTTTCTGTAAGAGTTTTATAGTTTTAGCCTTTATATTAGGTGTATGATTCACTTGAGGTCAATTTTTGTATCTGATGTGAGGAAGGGATCAGCTTAATTATTTTGCATATGGGCATCTGACTGTTCTAGCACCATTTGTTGAAAAGACTTCTTCTACCATTGAATTAATTTGGCACCCATGTTGAAAATCAGTTGACCATACATGTGGGAATTTATTTCTGGATTCTCACTTCTCTCCCACTCATCCATGTGTCTAACCTTATGCCAGTACCACACTGCTTTGATTACTGTAGTTTTGTAGCAGGTTTCGGCTATGCTGTGTTCCTTGAATTTCCATGTGAATTTTAGGATTAGTTTATTAATTTCTGCAAAGAAGTCAGATTGAATTGAATCTATAGGTCAATTTGGGGAGTGTTGCCATCTTAACAATATTAAGTCTTCTAATCCATGAACATGGATGTTTTTCCATAGACTTAGATCCTCTTTAATTTCTTTCAACAGTGTTTTATAGTTCAGAGAATAAACTGTATACTTTTTATTAGATTTATTTCTAAATATTTTATTCTTTTTGATGCTATTGTAAGTCAACTTACTAATTTCATTTTTGGTTTGCTCATTGCTACTGCATAGAACTACAATCAATTTTTGTATACTGATCTTGTCCTGCAGCCTTGCAGAACTTGTTTATTAGTTCTGACAGTGTTTTAGTGGATTCTTCAGGATTTTCTATATACAGGATCACGTCACCTGCAGATAAAGATGGTTTTACTTCTTCTTTCCCAATCTAACTGCCTTTTATTTCATTTTCTTACCAATTGCCTGGCTAGAACCTCCATGACAATCCCAGCGTGTTTGATCAGTGCCTCTGCCTTCCTTTTCTGAATTGTCCTTCTCTTGCCCAGTTTCAGTTCCACTCGTAGCCGTCTCTCCTCAGCAAGGGGCCCAGAATGGAAAGGAGCTCTGGCTGGTACGGGGAGCTAGCCTGCTTCAGCCCCCTGGTGTTTGCCATGGCCCTCACACTCACCTGCTCTTGTGTGGCGCAAAACTCTTAAGTTTTGGCCACTGTCCCCAGTTGCCTGGAGTTTCATCTTTCTTAGGTCTCTGCTTCTCTGCTCCCTCCCACACGTCTGGTGGCCAGTTGGGGGTTTCTTCCCACCTGCCTATATTTTGGGGTCTGTGGTGTTCCTCATTCCTTTGTGTTGTAAATGTGGGTCCTAGGTCTTTGGTTTTGTAATGTAGTTGCTCTGTTTTTATCTAGAAATATGGGGAAATCAAAAAACTATACTGCCGACTGTTTCCGCCTCCTCTCAGAATTGATGGGCCAGTCTTAGCCATTGTCTGCTGACTTCCTGCTGTGACAAAAGAGCATTCATCCCATTTCTGTGCGCCTTCCCCTCCTGTTGGTACAGTTGTGCCACTATTTTTAGCTCCTTTGTAACCTTAACATACTTCGGTCTTGTTCTTTCACCAGCATCTCTTGTCTCCCTAGTTGGTAAGAAAAGGGTGTTGGCATCCTTCGTTTTCTCCTCCCCCATACCTCCCAGGATGTGAAAATACTTCCACATGTTCAAGGTTAACAATAGTGGGGTAGAGGACAGAATGTGAGTCGTCTCATCTTTGGCTGTAGGTTGATTCTCAAAGATGAAGATCAATAAATAGTGTTACTTGGTTGCTCTAATAAAATATTCCAGAGTCACTAATGTGCGGTGATCCCGTTCCTTTCTGGCTCAGCTCTTTGTTTTCCCTGGAGCTCTTCATTGCCTCCTTTATCATATCCGGTTTTCCCAGCTCTCATTCCCTGAGCCCCTTCTGTCCAGGAGAGCCTGGGGCTCTGTTCTCGGCTCCAGCTCCCTAGGCCTGCCACCCGCCCAGACTGTGTCGCTGGGGTGGACCCAGCACATCTTAGGATCCTCATCTGTTTTTTTCACTCCCCCGTTTTGCTAGAACATAATTCTTAAGCAACTTTTAAAGAAAGGGCACATGTGAGGTAAACATTCTGAGCTCTTGCACATCTGACAGTATCTTCTGCCCTCATCTGATTGCTGGTTTAGCTCGTGCAGAATTCAGGGTTGCTCCCTGTCTCCCAGCAGCCAGTGGTGTTGATGAGAAGTCTGAGCCATTTTGGTTCTTGTTTCTCTGTAAATGCACCCTCACCCCCACCAGAAGCTTTCGGGATCTTTTTTGATTCTCAGTGTTCCAGAATGTCTAGTGGTGTGTGGGGTGGATCTTGTTTCATGCATTAGACTGAGGTTTTGGGTGAGCCCTTTTAGTCTGAGGAAATGCTTTCGTACTCTGCCTTTACTATTCCCCCCACACATATGTCTGTTTCTTAATCTTTCTAGACTTCCTGGAATGATTCTGTCTCCGATTTTTGCCTTATATTTTCCATGTGTTTGTCTTATCTGTGGTAAGGAAGGTTTTCTTGACTTTGAGTGAATTTTTTATTTGTTGCAACCATTTTACTTTCCACAAATTCTGGTTTCTGATTGTTCATTTTTCATAGCATCTTATTCTTGGTTTACGAATGTATTGCTCAAATCTCTCTTAAGATACTAATTAGACTTCATTTTAAGCTTTCTTTTGGTCTCCAAATTATGTTTCCACTAGAGCTGTTTTTTCAGGCCACAGGCATTTCTCAAATGTCTGGTGGTCCTCCACATTCAAGGGGTTGGGGGGGATGGGGAAGGCTGTGGAAGCCTGGCAAGCCTGCTGGCCAGAAGACATCACTTCATCTTGATGGGTGGGAAGCCCATGTGACACTTTGGGACCCTTACCTGCTGGGTGCAGAGGCTTTGCTTGAAGACCTGACCTCTCCACAGAGGGCTCATTTTAATGTGTTCAGAACGGAACCCTCCTTTGTGTGGGGGAAGGGTAAAAATCCATCTGTCAGGTGGCGGGATCCCTAGTGCCCCCCAAGCCTCTCCGGTCAGAGCCCTGCAGCACCTTCCAGAAGGCACCTCTGCTGGCTTCCAGTCTCCAGTCTTCTGATGCCAGCAGGAACCCACCCCCCCACACCTCTCCTGTCCATCACTGTGGGCTTAGACACTTTTTATTCCTTCCTCTCACCGGAAAGGGAGCTGGGGAGGGAGGGAAGTGAACTGTTGGCTCCACAGCCCCTCTGACCCAGAAACCAGGTGTCCGGTCTGCAGCCAGTGCTAGAGCCGTGCGCCTGCCATGTTTCAGGGGGAACCTGGACAAGCTGTACCGCGGCCTGGAGCTCGCCAAGCAGCAGCTGCGCGCCACACAGCAGACCATCGCCAGCTGCCTCTGCACCAACCTCATCATTTCCCAGGGGCCCTTCCTCTACTGCTCCCTCATGGAGGTCAGCTCCCCACAGACACGTCCCCAGCCCCACCCGCTGGCTGCCCCCTGACCACCTACCCCCACTCCCTGCAGGGCACCCCAGACGTTGTGCTGTTCTCCAGGCCAGCCGCCCTGAGCCTGCTCAGCAAGCACCTGCTCAAGTCCTTCGTGTGCTCGGTGAGGGTGGGAACACAGCAGCCGGGGGCAGGGAGGGGCGGGGGGGAGTGGCTGGTGCCAGACACTGGCCTTGGGGTGCGGGGGCTGCTCACCTGCCAGGGACTGGCAGGTGCCTCCCTTTTCCTGAGCTGTGTTCCTCCGCCGAGCCCTCGTGCCATCACTCACCACCCAGGTCACTTGGGCAAGTGGCGGTGGGGGGGGCCTCACAGAGCACGCAGGGCTGGGGCTCATGTTCAGCGGAGGCGGGTTGGGGCGGGGGCGTGGGCTGGGGAGGGCCTCCTGGAGGAGGTGACAACTGTGTTAGGACCTAAAGGAGGTGAGGGAGGGAACAGCCAGGGGCACAGGAGGCTGGGGGCAAGCTGTGTGGGGACTTGAGTGTCTCTGGGGAGAGGGAGTCCCTGGAGGCTTTTGGGGAGCAAGGCACTGGGGCTCCTGGGCACTGTGACCGAGGTGCACTTCCCTCTGCAGACGAAGAACCGGCGCTGCAAGCTACTGCCCTTGGTGATGGCCGCTCCCCTGAGCGCGGAGCAGGGCACCGTAACCATGGTGGGCATCCCCCCAGAGACCGACAGCTCGGACAGAAAGAAGTGAGTCCTGGGGCCCGGGGCTATGGGGGGTCAGCCTCAATGCCAGGCCAGGGATGGCCTTTTCCACCATGAAGCAGGGTGGTGGGGCTTACACATGTGGGCTTCAGGGTGGGGCAGCATCAAGCATGCACTGAGCGGGGTCGGGGTGCAGGGAGGTGCAGCAGGCAGGCGAGCCTGAGGGTGGCAGGGCAGTTGGGGCCTCATGCTGAAAGCCCAGGACAGACACCAGTGCACGGGGTTCACCAGTGAGGGCACGTCTCTGGGCTCCAGGTAACCCGGGTTCCTGTGAGTGACCTGAGGCCTCTTGGGAGCTCCCACCCCAGCATGGGGTGGGGGGTGCAGGTGTGGTGTAGACGTCCAGCTTCCAGGCAAGGGCATCCAGCTCCCTGAGGAGGACCGGCCGGGGTCAGACGCACCCAGGATGGGCAGCGAGGTGCGTGGCCCTGCGGCTGCGGCGGGACCCTCAGCCCTCCCTGGGCCTGAACCCTCCTCTGAGGAGCAAACAGTTTGCACTGAAAATCTGGATTGGGTCTGGGTCTTACCCTGAGTCTGGATCGGTCCCAGCTCTGCCACTGTGAGCTTTGACCTCCTTCTGCATCTGCAAAGGCCATTGAGCCATGAGTGGGGAGACAATGGCCTCTGAGACGAGTGCTTCCCTGCCGCCGGGCTGCCTTCCAAAGCTCCCTCGAGGGTCTCAGATCCAAAGTCACATGGGTGGGAGCCGGCCAGCGTTCCCAAGGCAGCACCGCGGCCACCTGTGTCCTCACTCGGGCCGCCGGTCTGTACATGGCTGGGCTGGTTGGCAGTGAGCTCGGTGGATGCGCACAGTCTCCTGTGAGGGTGGCTGTGGAGGCTGGGAGCACTCGCCCCCCTCTGCCCGCCTTCCGCCCTCTGCTCTCCGCAACAGGCACTGGAGCCCCTTCCCCACGCTCCCGCTGTCTCCACCAAACCTCCCTCGATGCAGCTCCATCCAGGCTGCTCCCCGAGGGGCTCCGGCTCCCCCACCGCCCTGCGGGCCCCTCCCCACCTGGTCCCACCTGCTGTGTGTGTCTAGGACCCCATCCCCACACGGCTCCACGGAGCCTCTGCCTCTCACCTGCCCCAGCCGCCAGCACGGTGCCTGGGGGGTTGCCAGGGGACACGCCCACCTGAGGGCTGAGAAGGGCTGACGGGGGGAGCAGTGGTGAGAGGCAGTGGCTGTCCAGAGAGTGGGCTGAGGCCTTGGGGCTGTGGCCATTGAGGAGTCTGGTGTGTCCCTGGCGGGGAGGGTCCACTGCAGGGACAGCCCCCAATGCGCCTCTGTGTGTCCCCAGCTTTTTTGGCCGGGCGTTTGAGAAGGCAGCGGAGGGCACCAACTCCCGGACACTGCACAATCATTTCGATCTCTCAGGTAAGAGTCCGCCGCACTGGGGCCCTTTCAAGGTCAGTGCTGGCCTTGGAACCAGGAAAGTGCCGAGGGTGCCCTGCCAGCAGTCCTCTGGCCTCGGGCCCTGCACTCCGTCTGGGCCCTGACAGGCATACCTGGCTCTGGCCTTACGATCCAGCCCCTGAGATGACTTCATCAAGGAGCTTGGGGGTCTGGCCACCACTATGCCCTGATGCTGCCGCATGGTGGCTTTGGGGGGCCACACCTGTAGGCCACCAGCGCCCCCGCAGCTTCCCCGGATGCCAGTGTGGAACATGGCATGTTTGGCCATATTTGCTTTCTGTTCTTCAGATGTGTGGCACTTTACCCCTGTGTTAGTGAGCCCGGGCTGCTGTAATAAAGCACCACAGAGTGGGGGGTTGAAATAATAGAAATGCATTTCTCACTGTTCTGGGGGCTGGGAGGTCAGGTGTCAGCAGGGCTGGTTCCTCCCAAGGCCTCTCCCCTGGGCATGTAGATGCCGTCGTCTCCCTGTGTCTTCACGTGGTCGTCCCTCTGTATGTCTGTGTCCTGATCTCTTCCTATAAGGGCACCAGTCAGACCGGATCAGGTCGCACCCTAGTGACCTCATGTGACCTGATCACCTCTGTAAAAGGCTCCTGCCAGGTACAGTCACGTCCTGAGGTGCCGGGGTTAGGCTGTCACCATAGCAAGGTGGGCACCTTCAGCCCATAGCACCCACCTCTCAGGAAGGACCTCTCACATCACCACTGATGCCTTAACAAGGACCAGTTTCTGAGTCCGAGACCCACCTTCACCCCATTGCCTCTGGAGTCTAGAGCTGGCGTCTTCCCGCCGGGCCCACTCTGGCTGTGGCTCCGTGGTGGGGGGTCCCCTCCAGCAGCAGCCCCCCACTTCCTGTTTCGTGCCTGAGACTGCAGACAGGCGGTGCTGGCCAGCCTGCAGGACGCCCTGGCTTCCCACACAGGGAGGACTGGAGGGCCGGGAGCTGCTGGGCTTCCCCCAGGGGTGGGCGGCTTGCAGGGGGTGTGGAGGAAGTCGAGGCCTGAGGTACCCGCAGCTTGCAGGGCCAGGCTGGCTGGTTTTGTCCTGTCTGATGAGGCCCCGTGCTGGTCTGAGGCTGACGGCCCCCAGAGATGGATCAATTTGCACCATGTCCTCTTCTACGGAAGGGACACCAAAGCTGAGAGACTGGCCAGAACAGGATGGAAGGCCACCTCCTGCCTGACCGCTTGGGTGGGAGGGAGGCCCCTCTGCCAGGGCTGTGGTGTTCAGAGTGTCACCGCTGGTCCCCTGGCTGCCCCGAGGGTCCTGCCCACAGACCACAGCTGCAGCTGCACCGACAGGGCAGCTAGGGAGTCCGGTTAAATAGGTCTCATGGTCCAGAGCACCCCAGGCCACCAGGGAGCCAAGTGCGCCTTGGAATGTGGTAGGGGGTTGTCGCCACTGGGGCGCCGGGCAGCGGGAGTCAACTTGGTACTTGGTGGCCTCCCCCAGCTCTGTCCCTGCTCCTCCCGTCCCAGTGATGTTTTCCTTTCATTACTTCAGTGATTGAGCTGAAAGCCGAGGACCGCAGCAAGTTCCTGGACGCGCTCGTGTCCCTCCTGTCCTAGGGTGAGTCGTGGGGGAGGGGGTGCTGGTGGGTTCCCGTGGCCCTGCCGCAAAGCCCGGCTTCTACCTGGGTTTGAGGCCGGATATGGGGTCCAGCGCCTGTTCCCAGGGACGCCTGTCCCCAGGCTGGTGGCAGGACCACAATGGGGCACTTTGAGGGATCTAATTTCATTAAGCTCCTGGGATCCCTTCAGAAGGAGCTGCATTTATCCTCCTCTGATCACAAGGCGCCGGGTGTGGCCGGGAACGGGGGCTGCCCTCGCCCCAGCATCAGGCCCTGGGCTGGAGCCCATGGGGTGTCTGTCTATCTGGGCTCTCATGCGCTGGACTTCTGAGAAGGCCAAGCTGGTAGCAGCCACTCGGTGGGGAATTACAAACCGTGGGCCCTGTGTGAGCCTGGACGCGTGCAGCTGTCACTGTGACAGTGCAGCGCAACGGTCCTGCCAGCGCTGTCCCCTGTGCCTCACACACCACCTCTTTCTCAAGGGCCCTCGGGAAATGGGCCGGGGACCTGCTCTGTCTAGTGGCCCCTTCTCAGCCCAGGCCCCCCACAGCGGACGCCCTGCCCGGCATCTCCCTGAGCCCCGGCTGGAGTTGCGGCTGTGGCACATGGGCCCCGTCCAGGCTCCTGTATGGGGGGTCCCTCCTGCCGGCCCAGGGTCCTTCCCCCGCCCCCCGTCCCTGGTGAGCTGGGAGTGTGGGAGCCCTGGTGCGCTCTGTTGAGAATGGCCTAGGGGCCTCAGGGACCTCCCCCAGCCCCTCTCTCGGGGGTCACAGGGCTCTGGGGGCAGATTGGGTCTTATGTGACGTCTGTGGGGAGCCTCACCGGGCTGCCCCTGTGTCCTCATCTGAACTGGGGCTGACACCCCTTGAGCCTCAAGGGCTTGGCCTCAGCAAGGGCCTTTGTGTGGGGGGAGGGTTAAATCAAAGGTTACAAATGGGGGTCTCGGGCAGTGGAGCTGGCATCTGAGGCAGACCCCTCCCTGCAGCCTGCTTGGTGATGATCCCAGTGCCATGTGTGAGCTGCCACCAAGACGGCACCAGGTGGACCAGCCTGGGAGGGTGAGGGGCAGCGTGCTGGGGGCAGTGCCAAGGCTGGACAAGCCGCCAGGCAGGGTCTGTAAGGGGAGGAGGTGCCAGGAGCCGTGTGGCCTAAGGTACTCAAGCAGACAGGACGGCGGGTGCTACCCCCCACCCCTGTCAGTGGTGGGGCTGCTCAGAAGCAGCCGCTCAGCACGGCAGTGGGAAGGCCTGGGCAGTTTGTTTGATTTGGGGAACCATCAGAATTGTTTGAAATTTATTTTTTCTTTTCTCTTTTCCAGAGTTTGATTTCCTCAGAAGTGACCTCCTTCTCCTTATTTATGTTAACTGGCTTTTATTTAGATTGTAAGTTATGGACATAGTTTTAGATGCAGGGACAGTGTTTTTAATGGAATAAAATGATTATTTTAGGTTTGGTGCCCCAATCTTGGCTCTGGTCACAGGGCCAGTGCTTGGTTGTTCTCTGAGCCTTGTGTGTCCAGAGGGACCTTGATCCTGTGCCCTGGGCACCCCGATGCCCAGCAGGAAATTAGCATGGGGGGCAGCTTCCAGGGTCCCTGGACAGCAGTGGGCAGAGGCCAGGCCCCTCAGCACCTCCACTGACCACTTTGATGCCAGCCAGGACTTGGCTCGGTTCGCCCTCCCACCACTTCCTCCTGTCCACTGGCCTTGGCAGCATCTCAAGTCCACCCTCTTCACCGTGCACCCCTCCCAGGCCCACCCTCCACGGCCATCATCTTACCCCCAGCACCTGCCTGTCCAGGTGCCCCCCACCTTCTGGGCACATGGCAGGCACCACCAGGCGAGTCAGGCAGGGATAGCAAGGGCGGGGCCCCAATTCAGGAAGGGAGGGGCTTGCTGAGGGGCCTCGGGGTCAGCTTCGCCCACGTCCTATCACAGAAGGTCCAAGCTGGACAGGCCTCAGCAACCTCCAGAGTCTTCGGAGCAGCAAGAGTTCTCTGTCAGGGAAGCCGTGGGATCAGCTGGCCCCACCCTCCCAGTTGTCCCCAGGACACCTGCCAGGGTTGAGGGGATCTGGAGGCAAGGAGGATGCCATTTCTGTCCTTTGGCGAGGAGAGAGCCATTCACACAAGTGGCTGAGGCCATCTGTGACCACTGCACAGAACTCGGGTGCCAGGGGAGCAGGCAGGCTGGAGGGCCATGGCCACCTGGGTGTGGCACCTTGGGCCACGGGCAAGAGGCGGCAGAGTGGTTTGGGCAGCACTTATGTTGGTGGGAAAAGCCCAGAAATCGTGTTCAGGAACTGAGGACACGGGTTAGGGGGGCCAGGTCTCAGGGTGGGCCTTGGGGAGGGGTAGTGGGCAGTGGGGCCAGCTGCATTGGAGCTGCATTGCTCCTCCCACCTGACCTCTGGCAGTGGAGTTTTCCCCTGCCTTTCCCATCATGGGTCGGAGACAGCAGCCTGCCCCGCCAGGGCCCTCAAGCTGCCCACCCTGGCCATCTGCAGAAGCTGAGGGCTGGGCAGCTACCATTCAGAATCCCGGCTGACGCCTGGGGTCCTGGAGTCAAGAGAGCTCTGGGCTGTGGAGGAGGCAGCCTTAGGCCTGCGCCTGGGCCAGACACCCTGTACCCGACACTGCCTGGACCCTGTGGCCAGAGCAGAAGTGGAAGGACCTCTTCCTACTCCACCAAGAGCCGAGGCTCCAGGATCACACACTTGCTCGCTTGGGAGCTGTTCTAGGTCAGGCTCAGGCAGGGCTGCCGTAAAGGCTAAGGACCTCTGTGCCATGGGGCCCATCCCTCTATAGTCATCCCACTGTTGGGAGCTAAGGCCCCCAGATAGTTGAGCCTCCCTGGAAGTTCTGGGATGCTGGGCCATGTTCACAGTAGCTGCCCTGAGCCCATGTCCTTGGGTTCTGCCCCTCCCCACAATGAGGAACCTGGCCAGGCCTGGGAGACTCCTTGCCATTGGACCCGGCCCAGGCATTTCTGGACATGGCCCTCAGGGTGGAGTTTGGGGGCATTTGCCAAGCCCTCCCCACTGGCTGGGCTTGGAACTCCTCCCAGCAACCCCTGATCCTGTCCACTGTTCTCTTCTGCCCTGGAAGCAGTGAGTTCTTGGTGGCTGTGACAGCTCTGGTCTGCTTTGCCCTCCAGGAATCCCACCCAAAGGAGGAAGGTCACACGGTGCTCCCAGCAGGGGCTGACACAGAGGTGCTGATGGTTGGCCCAAGTCTGGCCTGGCCGCCAGACCACCAAGATGGGCACAGGCCCTGTGCAGAGAGCTAGCATGGAGGGGCTGAAGCTGAATCTGGGCAGCCGGCTGCAGGTGCCTCCTCCGCATGGCAACGCGCTTCTCAACCTGCAGCCAGCTCTGCTGGAGCCCAGCACACATCCTGGATTTGCCCCTGTTCCCACTGCACTATTGGCGGAAAGGACGGAGTCAGTGTTGTATAGATGTCTAGCCATGTGAGGCGACCCAGAGATGGCCGAACCCTGGGAGGGCAGGTGGAAAACGCCCGTCCGGTGGTGCCTGGGGACCAGCCTCTTCTAGGCAAAGCCAGCAGCCTGGCAGCCCACCCTTAGCCCTACCTGCATCCCAAGACCCACACACACTGGCTGGGGTCAACCTACATCTTCTGCTGGGGTCTGCATCACAGCCCCTGCTCTCCACCCCCACCCCCAGGCCCTATGACTCAGCAGTGGCCCTTCTGACTATAGATCTCACCTTCCTGGGTTGCAGTGAGCTGTGGCTGTTTCCCACCTAGCGGGAAGGTGACCAGATGGCAGGAGGGACCTGAGAAATGGCCATGGGATCTTCGGGATCCCAGGGGCTAGCCCTGGAAGGTCCCCACAGGAGCTTTTTGGGGAGAATTTGGTGGGTAGGTGGACGAATGGGGGCTGCAGAGCACAGGCGGTGACTGGACAAAGAACAGGACACAGGTGGGAGGGTATCCAAACCATTTACTAAGCAGACTCTTACCCCACCCCCCAAAGCTGCAAAGGAGGGCAGGGCCCCAGCCCCACACCCAGGATCCGGTGCCCGTAAGCCTTGCCTGGAGAGCTGCAGGGGTGAGACAGGGAGGTCCAGACCAAGTCTCTTGCCCCCACCCGGAGGCCAGCCTGCTGATGGAGTAAAGGCCAGCTATAAACGTCCCTCCGGCAGCCGAGGCTGGGGCCCCTGGTCTCTCGGTCTGCCCCTCTGGAATCAGCAGGAGCCACTAGGGAGTGGGTGGCATCCAAGACCCTGACGGTCAGAGAGGGAGCGGCATCTCCAGTCCAGTGCCCACACAGCTGAAAGAACGCGCGCCCTACCCACGTCGGAGCCAGCACTGGACACAAAAAGAAACAGAGCGAGTCTTCCCAAGTGCGCGTCGCCTTGCGGGGCAGGGCGCAGCCCAGAGCCGGCTAGGCGGCCGGAGAGGACGGGCTGCGGACAGAGTCCGGCCCGTGCGCAGGACCCGGAGTTCCGCAGAGCCTGTGCGCCGCGGAGGCCGCTGTCCATGCGGGGCTTCCCTGGCCGGTCCTCCCGCTCGCGGCCCTGCCGCGCAAGCGCACTCAAACATAGTTCTTCTTGTCGTAGTCTCCGCTGGCCGTAGGCCGCCGCGGCGCCGAGTACTTGACCGGGAAGCCGAAGTCGGGGCGGCCGGCGCAGACCCAGGCGCCGCAGCACACGAGGCCGCCGCCGCACATGAGCAGCGCCGAGGCGGCCCAGCCGATGTAAAGCGCGGCGCCCAGCTCGTACTTCTGCGACATGGGCACGGTCGGGTCGTAGAACTCCCGGACCACGATGTTGGCGAACCAGCAGAGCGGCACGAGCGCCAGCAGCCCGCAGAGCGCGTAGAGCGCGCCGCCCGTGAGGGCCACGCGCGCCTTACCCGGGCCGGGGGCCACGCAGGTGGTGCACTGCGCGCCCGCCAGGGTCACGAAGAGCGCGACAAGCGCCAGGAGCACGGCGCCCACGGTGAGCGCCCGCGCCGCCTGCACCTCTGTGCTCAGCGCCAGCACCGAGTCGTACACCTTGCACTGCATGTGCCCTGTGCTCTGCACCACGCACGACATCCACAGCCCCTTCCAGGTGGTCTGCGCCGTCACGATGTTGTGGTCCAGGAAAGCGGTCACCTGCCACATGGGCAGCCCGCACGCCAGGATCAGGCCCACCCAACCCACCAGGCACAACACCAGGCCGAGAATCTCCAGCGCCGCCGACCCCATGGCTGGAGACAAGACGGGCGCCCGACGGCCCGAGGCCTCCGGGCGCGCACAGCTCACTCCCTCCGATCCCCTGCCCGTCGGCACCACAACACAGCCTCGGGTCTGCGGGCGCCTCTAGGGGGGCTTCCCATTTGAAGGTTCGGGGGGCGGACTATGACCCACGGGCCCGGCCCCCCGCCCTGAGCAGCCAATCCACGCCCAGGCCATCCGCCTGCAGCCAATCGCAGACGCCCCCGGCAGCAGGAGTTAGGAAAACAACTGCGCGTGGGGGTAGCGGGTGGCGGGTGGCGGGTGGCGGGCGGCTGGGGGGAACCGCGGGGCGCCCGGTGGCGGCCCCGGACCCTCATCCGCTGTTGTCCTGGTCGCTGCAGAGCCCATTCCAAGCTGACCTGGGGCGGCTGCGCGAACGCTCCACGAACCACCTCCCTGTGCGCCCCCACCTCGCCGTTTCAGGAGCTGCATGACCCTGGGTCTGCACCGATTTCCCCGACACAACCTCGAACGAGCCAGTTGGTCCCTACCTCCCGGGCCAGCTCCACTCTTCCCTGGCCCGGTCAGCGGGAGCCCCCACCATCGCCACTGCGCCGAGGCCCCCAGGTTAGCCAAACACAGCTCGGCCTGTTCCTCCAGGAAGCTCGCCCTGGAGTCCAAGCCCAACCCAGGCCCCTTCTCTGCACCCCGACCACTGTGGCCCTTCGAGTGCTGACACTGTCTCCCTCACAGGCCGAGAAGCCAGGAAGGCCTGTGCGGGTCAGGCCGGGGTTCCTGCTTCGTCCAAGGCCCTGCCCAGCGCCACCACATCCCTGGGGCTTGCGGCTCCAGCACAAAGCAGAAAGAACGGGGCCTTCCCACGGCCTCCGGAGACCCCCACTCTGCCCCTGCTGCCGGGGCTTCCCATACCTCCCAACCTTTGCACCGACTGTTCCTCTTCCGGAGATGCTGCCCATCCCCCATCCTTTGAGGCCCAGCTGAGGCGACACCGCGTCAGTAAGTCCCCAGTGACCCAGCATACAGGCAATCCTCCCAGGAGCAGCCCGTGGCCCCAGGCTCTGCCACCTACTCCCTGCTCCAGGCCTCAGACAAGAGACACAGAGAGAAACGCAGGGGCTGTGCTCTGCCCTCCCACCAGCTGCAGTGCTACCCTGGCACCCCAGCCCCCAGGCCACCCTCCGGAAGCCAACATGGAGTTTCCTGACTGGGAGGAAGAGCCCCCATCCTCGCTGGAGGCGGGAGGCGAGGGATTTCCGGGCATTCTTCTGCACAATGGCCCAGCAATTTCTCCAAAGGCCCACTGGGACGGACAGTGGGGCCCCCTGAGGCTCAGGTAGGGGCACTAGTCCCTTTCTGGCAGCCCCCTCCCCACTCCCTGTCAGCCCCTCTGTCTCCAGCAAAGTCTGTATTCTGCTCTGGAGTGGGGCTACCAGGACCCCCACTCCTTCCTCAGGTCCCAGGTGCCTGACTGCTAACAGGGCCTCCCCAGAGAAGGCCTGCCTTTGAGGCTGGCCAAAGCCTGGGCGCCTCAACAGATCCGTCCTTCCTGGGCCCGGTTCCTTCTCCTCCTCAGGTGGCTGAGATAATACCCTGTCGTCTAGCACGGGGAGGCACCCAAGGCAAGTTTGCTGGGCCCTGTGGGATTGGGGGGGACAATTTTACCCCTTCTTTCACCCCAGCCCCCTCACTCCCTGCACAGATGGAGCTCCCAGGACCACTGCCTTCTCCCAGACACCCCTCACTCACTGCTTCCCTCCTGTTGCAGACCCTTCTGGACGTCCCCTCCCCCCATCCACTCCAGGAGGCCCAGCCCTACCACCCACCCACCCTTTCAATCCCGCCTCCCCGTGGCCCAAGTCCAGGGACCTTGCCCAGGGTCCCCCCATGACACTCCACGCTGCTGTCTTCCCGGGTCGACTGCTGCGGTCTCCTCAGGCCATCCAGGCCCCACCCTTGGCCACTGGGGCTGTTCTTCTCAGGGCAGCTGGGCCATCTCAGCAGGCCCTTCTCCTGGGTCACACTCTGCCTGAAACCCTCTGTGGCTCGCACTGCCCATGGACAAAGCACTGACTCCCGGGAGTGGCCCAGGTGACATGGGCCAGCTGCACCGGGTCTGGCCAGTCCAGCAGCATACTCCACGTTCCATTCAGACTTGCCTCCCTCTGGGCCCTCAGACTGGTCTGTCTACACCCACACCTCTTCTGCTTGCAGTATGTTTCCCTTGGGCAGGGCCTGCATCTACTAGGTTGTGTTACCAAGGTCACTGCCTCTTGGATGCCTTCCTGCCCCCATCCCTCAGCCTTGCTCTCGAGGCCCAAGCTGGAGCTGCCCGTCTGCTCGCTGGTTGATCCCACCAGTATCCAGGAACGAGCCCCAGCACAGTGGCCATCTTCATGCATCTGTCCTGGGCAGGGGGCTGCCTGTGACCCATGCTGACCTCTGGCCACCTGCCACCCCTCCAGCACCTCAGAGCTGCAGCCAGCACAAGGTTCTCCCCATTTGCCTGCCTACCTGCCTCCCTCTCTCTGCCACTTTGGGCCCATCCTGGCCTGGCACCCTGGAGCAGCCCCAGTGAGTCCACATCTCTTTGGGGACAGCCTCACGGTATCTCGGGGACTTGGTAGAAGGGCCTCAGTCCGCACCTCTCACAATCTGATTTCTACCCCGACACCACTGTGTTGGTTGTAGGCCTGGCCGCAGTTGAATCAGAGCTGCCACAGAGAGGCCCAGCCCCAACCTGCGGGGGCGTGAAGATTTGCCTGCCCTTCCTTCCACTCTCTAGAATCTCCTGGCCACCTACTATACGCGGAGCATCGTCTCCAGGTAGAACACCCAGGGGGTTCCTGCCCTCAACCAGGGACTAGGTAGGGCTTTCAGGTATGCCCTTGGCTGTGAGGGAAAGAGATGGCAGAGTGACACCAAGTGATGAAGGCCTCTCTCAGGCGGTGATAGTTCAGCCCAAACCCAGGAAGAAGTTCCACACAAGAGCCCAGAGGCGGAAAAGGGCAGGAGGAGGCCGGCGGGGTTGGGGTGACATGGTGGGCCCAGGCCTGCAGGCCAAGGGTCCAGGCTGGGCAGGGTGTGGATCCCTGATTTCTGGCGAGGGGCTCTTGGGCCAGCACGCCAGCCAAGGCCACCTGCTCATCTGCTGCTATTGTTCTGCTTTCCCAGGGGAAGTGCGGCAGGATCTCATTAATTGTGTGGGGGAAAGGCCTGAGTCGGCAGAAATCAGTTTATCTTGAGCAGCTGGCGGCTGACCCTGCACCACGGTGATCCGGTGACCTTCCAGGGACGATCTAAATTTAGGCTCCAGATTTCTGAGGACTGGGGTTTGGGAAGCTCCTAGTTAAGGGATTTCATTTTGGGGGAAGTGGGAAATAATGTCCCTTCTGTCTTTTGGCTTTGAAATAGTTAAGGATGTTTTCCTCAGGGTAGCAGCTGTTTGTGGAGCCTCTGAGCACAGAGCACTGCCTGTGCCCTTTCTTGGTGCAACCGGTGCCCCAGAGGCAGCTCCTCCAGCACCGCCAGACCTGGCCTGGGGCCCAAGGTGTCCTGCGTGTGAGGGGCATGGGTGCCTGTGCCGATGCCCAGAGTGCCCTTTGACAAAGCGCTGGTGAGTTCACAGTTCAGATGAGGGAACTGGGCTCTCCTTGCCTTTGTCCCACCATTGATGCAAAGCCCTCCGTGGTGGAGACTGCAAGGTTGAAGGGGAGGCAGTCATCAATCCTGAGTCCTCTGCTGCCACTCCTGAGCGCCCTCCAGGTTCCTGAGACAGCCTCCCTGGCTCCCTTGACCTTCACAGCTCATCTGATGTCAGTTTGGTCCTCAGAGCAGGCACCACTGGCTGGCTGGCAGAACAGGAGGGCACTGTTGCTTAACCTTCCCCAGTGGGTAGGGGAGTGTGGGGGGCAGAGGGCTCTGGTTGACAAGAAACCCAGGGTCTTGTAGACCCCTGTGCCCTCACGGATCACACCAGATGGTGGTCTCTGTGTGATCTCCTGGAGGCCAGCAAAGGCTCTGTGTAATGGCAGTAGTGGCCCCAGGAGCCCAAGGCAGCCCTGACCCCGCACCCTCCACCCCTCATACCTGCACTGCCTCCGTGGCCTCTCTGTCCATCTTCTCTCCCCCACCCGTCCCTTCACAGATTCCGTCCTTCTCTGCATGCTGCATTTTGCAACAATTTTATACTCTTTCACTTAAAATCAGTAGAGTCATTCTGGATCCTCCTTTTCATTTAGCATCATATTGTAAACATGTCCCTACTCTGTTAAAAAACACCCTCATGATTATCATTGTTTCTAACTGCCTTGGGAGCTGGAGAGCCAGGATGGAATCATCTATCTCCCCTACTCCTGAGAGTGGGTGGTGACCAAGGCAATCTGTTCCAAGGTTCCATAAAATGGGGATGGTAATGGGCTCAACATCAAAGGGCTGCCAAGGAGCTTAGTGGACAGCACTTCCTGGCTCAAGGTGGATGCTGGATTAACATTAACATAATCCTGGTAATTATGCAACCATCCCTCAAGACATAGTTTCATAAATGATAATTTTCTATTATAAATAATGCTGCTATGAATGGCATTATTCATGAGCCTTGGTATTTCGGGTAATTTCCTCAGGAAAAACTCCTCAAAGTAGCATTTCTGGCTCACACCCTAGAGGGTGTGTCCCTTAGACACCTTATCTGAGTATGCATTTTCACTGCCTGTCATTAGCTCTAGGTAGTCACAGTTTTTAAAGTTTACTAATTGGATGGGTAGAAGATGGCACCTAACTTTAATTGGCATTTCTTCACAAGTAATGAAGTTAAAATTTTTTTCCAATTAATACTGCTCATTTTTATTTCCTCTTTGGTGAACTGTCTATGTATCCACATAGAGCCTTGGTGTTTTCTCACTTTATATGTTAGAAACATTACTTGCTATCATATATATGGCATATACTTTTTGCTGTTTCCTACTTAACCTATTAACGATTTTTTTCAAAATGTTATAGAAGTTTGAATTTTTGAGTATTCAAATCTATTAAGGTTTTCCCTATGGGATGTCTATCTTTATCTTTAGCCATCAAAAAGTCCTTCTATAACCAGAAAATACAAATTAAGTTATGATTTCTTATAGTTTTCTTCTCTGTCTCCTCATGCCAAAGAGGGTTTCTGATTCTGACCAAGATGAATAGGACCAACTGCAGATAGAGTTTTGCTCAAGAGCAAAAAGGTGGGGAGGGCATAGGAAAGAATCAATAAATTTAAAGATAGGACAATAGGGTTATTCCATCTGAACAAGATTAAAAAAAAAAAAAAGAACAGAACTTCAGGAAATGTGGGATCATAACAAAAGGTCTGACATCTATGTCGTTGGAGTACCAAAAGAAGAGAAGAAAGAGGCTGGGGATAAAAAAGTACTCAAAGAAATAATAACTGGAAATTTCCTAAGTTTAGGAGGAAGAAAAGAAAAAACATACAGATTCAAGATGTTGCCAGAACCCCAAACAGAATAAATCCTAAGAAATCCACACCAAGACACATTGTAATTAAACTTCTGAAAACCAAAGACAAAGAAAAATACTGAAAGGAGCCAGAAAAAAAGAACATCTCACCAATAGGGGAGAAACAAATCAAACGACAGAATTTCTCATCAGAAACCATGGAGACCAGAGAACGTAGCACATTTTTTTAAGCACTAGAAGGAAAAGAAAATGTCAACCCAGAATTCTGTATCTAGTGAATATATTCTTCAGGGATGAAGCGGAAATAAATATATTCTCAGATGAAGGAAAACGAAGAGAATGTCACCAGCAGATGTACCCTAAAAGAATGGCTAAAGGATGTTATTTAAACAGAAAGGAAACGATAAAAGGAGGAATCTTTGGACATCGAAAAGGAAGAAAGAATATGACAAGCAAAATGTTGGTAAATACAACAGACTTTCCTTCTCCTTTTGAGTTTTCTAACTTATGTTTAATGGTTGGAGCAAAAATGATTACACTGCCTAAAGTGGTTCTCAGGGTGTGTAGAGGAAATATCTAAGATAATTGTATTATAAATAGGAAAGGGTAATGGGACATAAAGGGAGGTAAGGTTTCTCTACTTCATTCCAACTGGTAAAGTGTTGACATCTGTAGGCTTTGATGAGTTATCTGTATAAAGTGTAATCCTAGAGCAACCACTAAAAACTTTACAAAGAGATACACTCAAAAACACTATAGATAATTCAAACAGAACTCTGAAAGATGTTCAAGTAAGCCATAGGAAGGCAGGAAAAGGTAAACAGAGAAACAGAGAGAAAGAGAACACACAGAAAACAAAGTGGCAGACTTAAGCCTTACCATATCAATAATTACATTAAATGTAAGTGGTCTAAATACAGCAGTTAAACAACAAAGGTTGGCAGAGTGCACCAAAAAAATTACCCAAATATATGCTATTTAAAAGAAACTCAATTCAAATCGAATGACATATGTAGGCTGAGAGCAAAAGTATAGAAAAAGATATACTATGCAAACATTAAATAAATAGAGCAGTGGCTATATTAATATCAGATAAAGTACACTTCATTAAGAAAATTACCAGGGACAGAGACACTACATAATGACAAAAGGGCCAATCCACCAAGAAGGCACAGCAATCCTAAATGTGTACACACCAAGCAACAGAGCTGCAATATATGGGAAGCAAAACCTTATAAAATTGAATGCAGAAATAGACAAATTGACAATTATAGTTGAGGCTTCAACACTCTTCTCTCAACAACTGAGAGAATAAATAGACAAAAAAATCACCAAGAAGATAGAACTCAACAACACCATCAAACAACAGGATCTAATAAAAATTTATATAACACTACCCAACAACAGCAGAATACACATTCCTTTCATGTGCCCAGAGAACCTATACCAGATAGACCATATCCTAAGCCACAAAAAACCCTCAAAATCAGTGAAAGCAAAAGTTGCTTCTTTGAAAACTCAACAATATTAACATGCCTTTACCTAAACTGACCTTAACAACACTACTAAAATCAGAAATGAAAGAAGAGGTATCGCTAATAATATCTCACTATCAGTAAAAGTGATTTTAAGGGAATACTATGAACAATTGTATGCCAACAAAGTAGATAACCAAGATGAAATGTGCAAATTCCTACCAACAAAAACTACCAAACCTGACTTAAGAAGAAATAAATCTGAATAGATCTATAACAAGTAAAGAGACTGAGTTAGTAATTTTAAAGATTTCCAACAAAGAAAAGTCCAGGACCAGATGGTCTCACTGGTAAACTATACCAAATGTTTAAAGTAAAGAAAAACTAATACCAATCAATCTTTAACTCTTACAAAAAAATAGAAGAGGGCGGCACACTTCCTAACTCACTCTATGAGGCCAGAACTGCCCTGATCCAAAGTCAGACAAAGACTTCACAAGAAAACTACAACCAATAATGCCTGTGAATACAGATGCAAAAATACTCAACAATATACTAGCAAACCAAATCCAGCAACACATATAAAAAATACATGACCAAATGGGATTTATTCCAGGAATGCAAAATCGGTTTAATAAGCAAAAATCAATCAATGTAGCATACCAAAATACTTAGATGTAAATCTAACAAAATACGTACAGGAGTTATATGCTGAAAACTATAAAACACTGATGAAAGGAATCAAAAAACATCTAAATAAACGGAGAGGCATTCCATGTTCATGGATTGGAAGACTCTATGTGATAAAGATGTGAATAATGCACTTCCCTTCAAAATCCCAGGAAGATTTCTTATAGATATAAACTAGATTATTCTGAAATGTATATGGAGAGGAAAAGGAATTAGAATAGCTAAAACAATTCTGAAAAAGAAGAATAAAGTGGGAAGAATCACACTATCTGATTTTTTTTTTTTAATTATTTATCCATTTCTGGCTGTGTTGGGTCTTCGTTTCTGTGCGAGGGCTCTCTCCAGTTGCGGCAAGCGGGGGCCGCTCTTCATCGCGGTGCGTGGGCCTCTCACTATTGCGGCCTCTCTCTCGTTGCGGAGCACAGGCTCCAGACGCACAGGCTCAGTAGTTGTGGCTCACGGGCTTAGTTGCTCCGCGGCATGTGGGATCTTCCCAGACCAGGGCTCGAACCCGTGTCTCCTGCATTGGCAGGCAGACTCTCAACCACTGCACCACCAGGGAAGCCCACACTATCTGATTTTAAAACTTATATAGCTATTAATATACTGCTTATAGGGGACAGAGACATTGTTCAATGGTGCTGAGAACCCAGAAACAGCCCCACACAAGTACAACTGATTTTTGACAAGCATGCAAAAGCAAGTCAATGACCCAAAAGAATTGAAAGCAGGGACTGAAACATATTTGTACACCAACATTCATAGCAGCATTATTCACAACAGCCAAAAGGTGGAAACAACCCAAATATCCGCTGATTGATGAATGGATAAACAAACAGGTTGTATATCCATACAATGGAATATTAGTCTTAAATAGGAAGGAAATTCTAACTCATGCTACAACATGGATCAACCTTGAAGACATTAAGTGAAATAAGCCAGACACAAAAGCGCAAGTATTGTATGATTCCACTAACATGAAGTCCCTAGAGTAGTCAAATTCATAGAGACAAAGTAGAATAGTGGTTGCCAGGGGGCTGGAGGAGGGGATGGGGAGTTATTGTTTAATGGGTACAGAGTTTCAGTTTGGGATAATGAAGATGTTCTGAAGATGGATGGTGGTGATGGATGCACAATAATATGACATACTCAATGCCACCGAATTGTAAAAATGGCTGAAATGCTAAATTCTATGGGATGCACATTTTACCACAAAAAAGACAACTCAATGGAGGAAGGATAATTTTTTCAACAAATATGCTAAAGCAATTAGATATCAATAGAAAAAAAAATCAACCTCAACCAAAACCTCACATCATAAAAAAAAAATCTCAAAATGAATCCTAGATTTAAACGTAAAATGTAAAACTATAGAACTTTTAGAAGATAACTTGGAAGAAAATCTTCAGGACATAGACATGACACCAAAAGCATGATCATAAAAGGAGAAAATGGTCAATTTAACCTTATCAAAATTAATTTTTGCTTTGTAAAAGACACTTTTTAAAGGATGAAAAGGTACACACTAGGAGAAAATATTTGCTCATGGATTAAAATGCCTAGAGTAGTAATGTCCAATAAGAAGTGCCACAGATACTATTTTTACTATATTACCGGGTTGCAGTTCTTTTATTAGATTTATTCCTGGATTCTTTTTATTTTTGTTGCTATTTTAAAATCTTTTTAAAATTGCATTTTCTAACTGATTTTTGCTATTGTATAGAAATGCAAATGAATTTTGCTTTAAATCCAGCAACCTTATCTAATTCTAATAGTTTATTTGTAGATGCCTTTGGGGTTTCCACATAGATTATCATTATCCCATGTAAATAATGAGTTCTGTGTTTTTCTTTCTAACTCTTCATACTTTTATTTCATTTTCTCATTTCACTGCACTGGTTAGGATATTCAGTAGCACATCATATAGAAGCCTTCATCATGGACATCATGTAGAGTTTCTGATCTCACAGAGAATGCTTTCATTGTTAATGTTGTCTACTATATATTAGTAGATGTACTTTATTAGCTTCAATTCCTATTTTTGTTTTTTATTTTTTATTACGAAAGTTTAATTTCATCAGGTTTTTTTTTTTGCTACATCTATTGAAATAATTCTGTGGTTTTTCTCTTTTAATCTGTTAATATGGTGATTTACTTCAAGTAATTTTATAATGTTATACCAGTCATGCTTTTTTTTTTTTTTTTTTGGGCTGTGTTGGGTCTTTTTTGCTGCGCGCAGGCTTTCTCTAGTTGTGGCAAGCAGGGGCTACTCTTTGTTGCGGTGCGCAGGCTTCTCATTGCGGTGGTTTCTCTTTTTGCGGAGCACGGGCTCTAGGCATGTGGGCTTCAGTAGTTGTGGCGCATGGGTTCTAGAGCACAGACTCAGTAGTTGTGGTGCACGGGCTTAGCTGCTCCACAGCATGTGGGATCTTCCTGGACCAGGGCTCGAACCCATGTCCCCTGCATTGGCAGGAGGATTCTTAACCACTGCGCCACCAGGGAAACCCAATCATGCATTTTTTTTAAATTTTATTTTATTTTTGGCTGCGTTGGGTCTTTGTTGCTGCACGCGGACTTTCTCTAGTTGTGGGGAGCGGGGGCTACTCTTCGTTGCGGTGCGTGGGCTTCTCATTGCGGTGGCTTCTCTTGTTGTGGAGCACGGGCTCTAGGGCATGCAGGCTTCAGTAGTTGTGGCACATGGGCTCAGTAGTTGTGGCTCGCGGGCTCTAGAGCGCAGGCTCAGTAGTTGTGGCGCACAGGCTTAGTTGCTCCGCGGCACGTGGGATCCTCCCGGACCAGGGCTCGAACCCATGTCCCCCGCATTGGCAGGCGGATTCTTAACCACTGCACACCAGGGAAGTCCCTAATCATGCATTTTGGAGATCAACCCAACTTGGCCATGAGAAATTATCTTTTGGATCCATTATTGGATTCAGTTTGCATCAGTGTTTATGAGTGAGATTTACTGGTAATTTTATTCTTGTTCTACTCTTGTTCGGTTTGCATATCAAGGTTATATCAGCCTTGTAGAAATGAGGTGCGAGTTTCCTATTTTTCTATTATCCAAAATAATTTATACAAGATTGGAAGGTAGAATTTGCTTGCAAAGCAAGCCTTTTTTCCCCATGTTTAAAAACATTTAAAAAATTGAATTATAGTTGATTCACAATGTTGTGTTGAATTATAGTTGATTTACAATGCTGGTGTACAGCAAAGTGATTTAGATACACACACATATATAATCTTTTTCATATTCTTTTTCCACCATGGTTTATTACAGGATATTCAATATAGTTCCCTGTGCTATACAGTAGGACCTCATTGTTTATCTAGTTTATGTACAGTAGTTTTGTATCCGCTAATCCCAAACTCCTAATTTATCCCTCCCCCACCCCTTTTCCCCTTTGGTAACCATCAATTTGTTTTCTATGTCTGTGAGTCTGTTTCTGTTTTGTGAATAAGTTCATTTGTATCATATTTTAGATACCACATATAAGTGATACCATATGGTATCTGTCTTCCTCTGTTTTACTTCACTTAGTATGATAATATCTAGGTCCATCCATGTTTCTGCAAATGCCATTATTTCATTCTTTTTTATGGCTGAGTAGTAGTCCATTGTGTATCTATGTACCACATCTTCTTTATCCGTTCATCTGTCAATTGACATTTATGCTGCTTCCATGTCTTGGCTACTGTAAATAATGCTTGCAAAGCTTTTAAAACATTTGTGAGGGGAGGGGCAGATTTTTAATCACTGATTACATTTCTTTAATTGTAAGACAATCCAGGTTTTTAAAATTTCTTTTGGGACTTCCCTGCTGGCGCAGTGGTTGAGAGTCCGTCTGCCAATGCAGGGGACACGGGTTCGAGCCCCGGTCCAGGAGGATCCCACATGCCGTGGAGCAACTAAGCCCGTGTGCGACAACTACTGAGCCTGTGCTCTAGAACCCGTGAGCCACAACTACTGAGCCTGCGAGCCACAACTACTGAAGCCTGTGCATCTAGAGCCCGTGCTCTGCAACAAGAGAAGCCACTGCAATGAGAAGCCCGCGCACCGCAATGAGTAGCCCCCGCTCACCGCAACTAGAGAAAGCCTGCACGCAGTAACAAAGACCCCACACAGCCAAAAATAAATAAACAAATTAAAAAAATAATAATAATAAATTTCTTTTGGATTCCATTCTGAAAAACTGTTTTTCCAAGAAATTACCCATTTCATCTGTTTTCAAATTTGTTGCCATGAGGTTGATAAATAGCCTCTTATATTTCTGTTCACTTACTGGGGCATCTATGGTGAGATCTCCCTTCCTAGTGTTTTATTTGTGCCTCCTCTTTTTCTTGTGAATATTACCAGAGCCTGGCTTTGTTTTTGTATTTCCCACAAGCCACCTTTGGTCTTTTCTGCCTTAAACTGTACTGCACCTGATGTAAACATAACCCACAAGTTCACTCTTGGTTAGTCTTTTCTCCCTTGACCTTCAATGTTGTGTTTCTTTATGTTTTAGGAGGGTTTCTTGTAATTGCAGAAACCTGGGTTATTTTTCATACAATGTGACAGTCTTTTTAGCTGGAGTGTTTGGTCCCTTTACATTTTTTGTGATTACAGGTATGCTTGTATTTATTTGTAACAGCTATGTCCAGCTCCCCCTGCCCACTCTCCTCCTTCCTTTCCGTTTTCTTTTGGATTAACTTTTTTTAAAATTAATTTATTTATCTATTTATTTTTGGCTGCATTGGGTCTTCGTTGCTGTGCATGGGCTTTCTCTAGTTGCGGCGAGCGGGGGCTACTCTTGGTTGCAGTGCGCGGGCTTCTCATTGCAGTGGCTTCTCTTGTTGCGGAGCACAGACTCTAGGTGCGCGGGCTTCAGTAGTGTGGCACATGGGCTTAGTTGCTCCGTGGAATGTGGGATCTTCCTGGACCAGGGCTCAAACCCGTGTCCCCTGCACTGGCAGGTGGATTCTTAACCACTGTGCCACCAGGGAAGTCCCTGGATTAACTTTTGTCTTAATTCCTTTTTTACTTTTTACCTTTTTAGAAATTATACCTTCTGGACCTATTTAGGCAGTCACCTTCTAAAAGTAATAACCTCTAAAGTTAATATCTTTGCCCTTCTCCCCACAACACTTAAACCTTAGAATGTTTAACCTGTCACCTGTTGCCAGCTCCCATGCTACTGTTATTGGTGCCCTGTGGTTGTTTCAAACACTCAATACTGGTGTGCAGGGTCCACCCGAGAGGATGCCCCCACCTCTTGCCTCCTCAGGCAGTGGCCGCACCCAGCTTGCTAGGTGGAAAGCCAAGGGCAGGAAGCGGCCGTGAACATAGGCCGGCACCCCCGCTGCTCCCAGGAGCCAGTCCTCAGATCCTATCTCTAGCTCACGCTGGCTTAGTCAAGCCCTCAGGAGTTGGCATCCAGGCCAGCACTGGTCCAAACAAGGAGTGGGTCAGAGCTGAACATCCAGGCCCAGGCTGACTGCACCAAGGACACAGGGAGGTGCTCAGAGCCCACAGCCCTTCCCAGGAGGCTGGCAGGGCCTGGAGCCTGTGAATTTACCCCTCAGCTGCCCTGGTTGCCCCCTCCAGACACCCCCTTCTTTTCACACTTTCACTGAAAACGCATGAGCTGGGGATGTCCCAGCTGGGCCTCCCTGCAGCAAACGGTGGCCCAAAAAATGTCCACAACAACAAGGACGTTGCCTCAGACAATGCCTCCTGCTCTCATTCCCCACAGACCAAGGGATGGGGATGCAGAAGAGCCAAGCAGAGGGACATAGCACCTACCCAGGAGGCTGGAAGCTGTGGAGAGGAGCTGCCCCTTACATAGGTTTAGAGGAAAGATAGGAGTTCACCAGGGCGAAAGTGGGATCAGGCATTCTGGGAAAGAAGAGCCCATGGGCAAGAGCAGTAACAAACACCAGCAGGGCATGGGGTATGGAAGGACAACAGCAGGACAAGGAGGAACCCATGCAGCTGGGCTCTGGCTGGCTGGTGTCTTGAAGAGAGCTCCTGGGAATGGAGCTAAGAAGTAAGAGAAGCCACCATTCCAACAGGCACACGGTCATGTCTGGCTGCCAGGATGGGTGAAGTATGGTCCTGCAGCTGGGTGGCCACAGACTCAGCAGAACCCAGAGCCTCCTATTCCCAGGGGAAGGGACCAACCCCGCCACATGCCGAGTTCTGAGGGCCCACAAGCCAGGGCCTGCAAGGTGGAACTGAGTCAGAGATGCTAGGCCGAGGTTGGGATTCAAGGGAGCAGACAGAGCCCATCCCCGTCCCCCCGCCCTCCCCTACAGAGCGTCCCACTGCACATACCAGTAAAGACTTTGAGAGCTAATAAACACATGGCAATACGGAAATAATAAAGAATGTCATCAGTGGGCCAGGAATTTTGAGAGACTTTTAGGAGTTTGTGGAAGATAGGGTGAGGCACTGGGATCAACCAGGGCTGAGGGAAAAGCCAACCCTGTGTGCAGACAAGGAGCCTCAGCTGGGGGAGGAGGCTGCAGCCTCCAGCTGTCACCCTGGGTGCCACTTTGTCCCCAAAGGGCCCACTGAGGCGGGCTGGGGCAGGAGGAGGTAGATGAGTGCCTCTGAAAACACGAACCCTCCTCCAAGTAGCTGAGAGGGGAGAAAGGCAGGTCCTGCCAGGAGGGAACCCAAGCGGGGTCAGTTAAAGGCCTCCTGGTGCCCCTGGGGTGTCAGGGTAGAGACAAAGAAACAGACCTCTCACACACCTGACAAGGGTACACGTTGGTACAAACACTGCAGGAAATAGTTTGCAGTTACCTCAGAAAGTTGAACGAGCATCATCCCATGAGCCAGAGGGAAAAGTGTCCACATGCACTGGGTACATGTGGCAGCCAACAGTCAGCATCAACTACCAGAGATGGAGGGAGGGAGCTCCCGATGTGACTCCAGCACCCATGACCGCGTGAAGGACCTGAGCAGGAACCACCCCACTGAGCTCAGTCAACCCAGCACTTGAGAAAGAAGAATAGAATGGCCCTTGTTTCAGGCCACTGAGGTTTGGGGTGTTTGTTATAAGAGACAGAAAACCAGATTTCATTTCTATAAAGGTTAAAAGCAGGCAAGATTAAACCATATTGTTCAGGAATAAATATACGGGTGGTAAAACTAAAAAGAAGAACAAAGAAATGACTACCACGAGAGTGAGGATAACCTTTATCTCTAGAGAGAGGTGAGTGGAAAGGATATATGGAGCTTCTGAGGCGATACCTAGGGGTGACTATGTGAATGTTTGCTATAGAATAATTTGTGAAGCTGTATGTAATGATATCTTTCACAATAAGAAAACATGTGTGTGTATTTTAAGAAAGGCTAAAAGAAAGTACTCAGGTTTGGATGATGTGGGTACAGCATCTGCCAGCAGCTGCCACGTGCATCCTACAGAGCAGCCTGGCTTGGACAGGACCCCCACTGCCCACACACCCTCCCACGCAGGGCCAAGCCCCTGGGAGCAGCAGACCAGTGTGCCCAAGATCAAAACGCATGCCAGTCACCAGGAAACCCCAGATGGAAGCCAGCTAATGAGAGAACAAAGGCAAACATTAGAAACCTTGACAGTGTGAAATAATAGCAAAGCCCTGGGAACAAATCTATTTTCTGTCTCTATGAATGTGCCTTTCTGGACACTTCACATCAATGGAATCCTACAATATGTGGCCTTTCACGTCTGGCTTCTTCCACTTTGCATAACATTTTCTAGGTTCATCCGTTTTGTAGCCTGTGTCAGTACTTCATTCCTTTTTATGACTGAATAGTATTGTTGTATGGATAGGTCACATTTTGTTTATCCATTCGTCACTTGATGAACATTTGGGTTGTTTACACTTTTTGGTTACTATGAATAAAGCTGCTATCAACATTTGCATGCAAGTTTTTGTGTGGACATATGGTTTCATTTCTCTTGAGTACTTAAATGTGGAAATGCTGGGTCATATGGTAATACTATGTTTAACTTTTTAGGAACTGCTAAACTTTTCCACAGCAACTGCATCATTTTAATTTCTCACCAGCAATGTATGAAGGTTCAATTTCTCCACATCCTCACCAACACTTATTATGCTGATTTTTTTTATCATACTGGACTCAGTTTACTAGCATCTCATTGCAGATTTTTGCATCTACATTCGTAAGGGATATTGATCTGTATTTTTCTTGTGATGTCTTTGTCTTTGGTATCAGGGTAACACTGGCTTTGTAGGATGAGTTAAGAAGTGTTCCCTCCTCTGACTTCCCTGGTGGTGGACAGGCGATTAAGAATCCGCCTGCCAACGCAGGGGACACGGGTTCAAGCCCTGGTCCAGGAAGATCCCACATGCCGCAGAGCAACTAAGCCTATACGCCACAACTACTGAGCCTGCGCTCTAGATCCCGAGAGCCACAACTACTGAGCCTGCGCTCTAGATCCCGAAAGCCACAGCTACTGAGCCCGTGCACCCTAGAGCCCATGCTCCACAACAAGAGAAGCCACCGCAATGAGAAGCCCATGCACCACAACAAAAAGTAGCCCCTGCTCACCACAACTAGAGAAAGCCCACGTGCAGCAGCGAAGACCCAGGGCAGCCATAAACTAATAAATTAATTAATTAAATAAGTTTCCCTCCTCTTCTATTTTTTGTAAGTGCTTGAGAAGGATGGATGTTAATTATTCTTTAAACCTTTGACAGAATTCACCAGTGAAACCATCTGGTCCTGGGTTTTTCTTTGTTGAATTTTTTATTACTAACTCAAAATTCATAGAATTTGGGAAGATTTCAGCCTTTACTTCGTATTGAGAATCAGCCGTTTTCGTTTTTGTTTTTTAAATAAGCTTTCCCCAGGTTGCTGCAAGCCTTTGGTTAATTTTCAAAGTTCCAAAAACATTGATCCTGTCAGTTTTTGCCCATGTTTTCATTGCTTTTATGAAGGGTGGAATGTGGAGTTTCTTACTCCACATTTTTTTCCTTACTTTTTTAACATCTTTATTGGAGTATAATTGCTTTCCAATGGTGTGTTAGTTTCTGCTGTATAACAAAGTGAATCAGCATACATGTACATATATCCCCATATCTCCTCCCTCTTGTGTCTCCCTCCCACCCTCCCTACCCCACCCCTCTGGGTGGACACAGAGCACCAAGCTGATCTCCCTGTGCTATGTGGCTGCTTCCCACTAGCTATCTATTTTACATTTGGTAGTGTATATATGTCAATGCCACTCTCTCACTTCGTCCCAGCTTACCCTTCCCCCTCCCAGTGTCCTCAAGTCCATTCTCTACATCTGCATCTTTATTCCTGTCCTGCCCCTAGGTTCTTCAAGAACCGTTTTTTTTTTTTTTAGATTCCATATATATGTGTTAGCATATGGTATCTGTTTTCCTCTTTCTGTCTGACTTACTTCACTCTGCACGACAGTCTCTAGGTCCATCCACCTCACTACAAATAACTCAATTTTGTTTCTTTTTATGGCTGTTACTCCTCCATTTTTGCTGACATCACTCCTTAGTTGGGCTTCTGACAGAGCAGACAAAAGCATCCTGACAAGAGATTTACTTAGTTATAAAGGTACGCATTGGGATGATGATTCTCAAACTTTAGTGTGCATGAGAAATAACTAGAGGTGATGAATATAAATGCATATTCCTAGATCCCACCACAAATCCCAACACTTATGTCTGGGGCCTGGGAATCTGCATTTTAGGCAGGTGCTTAGAGGCCCCCCTTTGGAAGCACCAGTCTCAAACAATGAACAAAGTAATAAACAAGTTGGGAGGTTGCAAGGAGAGATGGTGTGAATGTGTTCATTTCACATTTTTCACAGAAGAGAGCCAAGAGAAACCAGGTAGAGTTGAGAAATCAAGACATGGGAGAGACTCCCCTGGCGGTCCAGTGGGTAAGACTCCACGCTTCCACTGCAGGGGGCCCGGGCTCATCCCTGGTCAGGGAACTAAGGTCCCGCATGCCACAAGGCGTGGCAAAAAAAAAAAAAAAAGACATGAGATGAACGCTTTAGAGTTACGGAAGTACCCAGAGTAAGAACTGGAAACAAACTGTGAAGGGAGGCGACCTCCAGGGAGGGGCTGGAGTGGGACACAGGCAACTTTGACTTTTTTCTTTACAGTTTGAACTTTCTTTTCTCAAATACAGATGTTATCTTTATATATTAAAACAAACAAACGAACAAAAGCGATGGAGAAGTCAGTAGGAGGGGGCTACTGGCCAACAACCCCGCCTTGTCTCCTCAGGGCCTTGGCCAGCCCAGCCCTGCCTACCATCCCTTGGCCAAGGGCTGCAGCTGCACCATGCAGCCTGGCACCTTGGGAAGGGCACTACAGACTGGGGCTCCTCTCCTTCAGCTTGGACCATGCCCTGTCACCTTCCTCCAGAAAAGTGGGCACTGGCAACTGAGTGCCAACAAGATGAGGAGGATGCTATAGTATGAGGGAGTCAGGAACCGCAACCTAGAGTCATAGAGCCCTGGCCTCTCTGGGCTGCAAGGGATCTTCCCAAGGTCACATAGTGACCCAGTCCTTCCCAGAACCAGTAGTCTTTGGGGCTTAAAAACATAAGCATAAAATCAAAAACAAACTTTGCTTGGAAGCTGGCTGTGGGCAGTTGGCTCAGCCTACACCGTGGACTCACCAGCCAACTGCTTCAGAGGTCTGGGCAGGGGGCCACCTGACAGGATGTGCTGGGAAGCCAAGTGGGGATGGCTGCTTCTGGGAGAGGGATGAGTGATGACAGTCATGTCCCTGGACAGCAGAGGGTTGTGGCTCTCACTGGCCCCCCTGGCTCTGCAGGGCTGTTTTCAGGGTGAAGGTTATCTAGCCCAAAGCCAGAGACTCGCTGTCCTTTCCACAAGGACGTTTGGGAGGTGTCTCTCCCTTCCCAAACATCCTATGCCAGCACGGGACATGCCTCCAAACAGAAAAGTCAAAAAAGCTCCCCCTCTCCATGAAGCAGGAGTGGGGAGAGAGGGATCAATGGCGGGGGGTGGGGGGGAGCCTAGGACCAGAGCCTCTGACACCTCCAGCCAGGGTGACACTGCACTCTGATGAGCAGGTTGACCAACTGGGAAGTTAGTGTTTGGGGGTTTCTCACAGTATAGTGAGAAGTCAGGGAGGGCCGCTGCAGCAGGGAGGCTGCTCAAAAGAAACCACACATGAGCTGGGCCTGGTGGCTGGAAAACTTTGGATGCAGGAAGGCAGGGAGCACCCGTTTTCCTCTAACAGGCGCCGCCACTCAGGCCAAGGTTGCCTCTTGCTCTACAGGCCTCATGAAATGAGCTCTGGGAGGCCCGGGGAACCCCACGGCAATACCTCGAGGCCCTCGCCAGGTCCCAGTCCACAAGGCAAACACTAGTTCTGCTCTCACCCCTGGCGTCAGGAGTGGTGAGAACCAGCTCTGGGTCTTCCACCACGGTTCTTGGCCAGGTGTGGGTCCGTATCTCCCACCTTCAACTTCTTTATTTAGCTGTCAAATGGCTGATAGGTGTGTCCCAGGTGTCATCAGCACAGTGCCAAAACCCATCTGAATTGACCAGCCTGTGATGTAATGATGACAGCAGCAGCAAACATACTCACCTGGCACCTGCCACGTGCCAGGTGAGGTTTAGAGTGATGCACATATATGACTCTCCAATTTTGTTCCTGACTCTGATGTGTTGGTTTTTTCCCACTACCAAGTGATTCTCCACCACCAGCTAGGTGTCCTACAATTTAACTCAATTCTGACACTACCTAGAGACGGCATCAGATTCCACAGGTTGAGGGCTCAATTCCACAAGACTGTCCCCACTTCAGATGCCAATTGTAAGTCCAGATTGTTACCTGTGTCTCTGACTTACTGGCTATAAATCAGAGGTTCCCACGACCTCTCCTTTTGGGTTTGACTAACTTGCTAGAGTAGCTCACAGAACTCAGAGAAACATTTTACTTACTAGATTACCCGTTTATTATTAAAGGATATATATATCAGAAACAGCCAGATAAAAAAGATGGTTAGGGCAAGGTATGGGAAGGGATGCATGCCCTCTCCAGGCACACCACTCTCCCCGAACCTCCAAGTGTTCGCCAACCTGGAAGCTCTCCGAACCCTGTCCTTCGGGATTTTTATGGAAGCTTCATTAGAGGCATGATTTTTTTTTAATTAATTTATTTATTTATTTTTATGTTTGGCTGTGTTGGGTCTTTGTTGCTGCGCGCGGGCTTTCTCTAGTTGCGGCAAGCGGGGGCTCCTCTTCATTGCAGTGCGTGCGTGGGCTTCTCACTAGGGTGGCTTCTCTTGTTGAGGAGCACGGGCTCTAGGGCGTGCAGGCTTCAGTAGTTGCAGCACGCGGGCTCAGTAGTTGTGGCTCGCGGGCTCTAGAGCACAGGCTCAGTAGTTGTGGCGCACAGGAGAGGCATGATGGAATTAAGTCATTGGCCATTGTTGATTCATTCAACCTCCGGCCCCTCTCCCCTCCCCGAGGTTGGAGGTGAGGGGGTGGGACTGAAAGTTCCAACCCTCTAGCCACCTGGTTGGCTTCCCTGGCAACCAGCCCCCATCCTTGGGTGCTTCCCCCAAATCACCTCATTAACATAACAAAAGACACTTTTTTACTGCTATCATCACTTAGGAAATTCCATGGGTTTAGAAGCTAGGTGCCAGGAACAGGGATGAAGACCAAATACTTACTGCTTATTATAAACCACAATATCACAGACTCTAACCCTTGGGCTTTGCCATCAGCACACCCAGACGAAAAGAGAATACTGTGATATGCCACAGGGCTATGGAGCAGCAGAGTCAGATCTAACCAGGCAGTTGACTGAGTTGGGATTCTTGGCCAACCGGATGGAAGGAAGGAAGGAAAGAATGAACAACAGGCCCAAAATGGAGTCACTTGTGCTAAGCCCCACATCACCAAACCTAGACTTAATAACTAATTAATTACAGTGTCAACCTCTCCCACAAATGGAATCTTAAACCAATCAATCTGGAATTAACTGGTTATTACTAGTGAAGTAATTCACTCTACAGGCCCCTACACTCCCCTAAAGGAAGGTGACCTTGCCTGAAACAATCAGCTCTTTGCTAGAGTAACTTCCTTGTCCCACCTCCTTCTGTCTATAAAACTTTCATTTTGTACAGCTCTTTGGAGGTCCTTTCTATTTGCTAGATGAGATGCTGCCCAGTTCATGAATCACTGAATAAAGCCAATAAGATCTTTAAAATTTACTCAGTTGAATTTTTTCTTCTTTTTAACACTATTCTGCCCCCCCCATTAAGTCCACAAGAACATGACTGTTCATCTCTATAACATCAGGGTCCAGCAAAGAGCCACCTGGGTAACCCTAATAAATGTTTGCTGAACAAAAGAATGAAAATGAGTATGCACAAACCTCCAGTATATAAAATAAACTCTTATTATAACTGCAGGGGATATGTGTGAAATTAATAGGAAAGTATCACAATAAAACGAATCATAATAATTGGAGGTCCAGATGAAGACGTCAGACATTTGGAAACAGTGTGGACACTCAAAAGGCGTGGCTAGTTCTCAACGTCAGGTTTCACAGGGCCAAAGTCAAGGTGTGGGCAGGGTAACATTCTCTTCTGGAAGCGTCCACACTCACTCGAGTTGCTGGCAAAATTCAGTTCCAACATAGTTTGTTTTTGTTTTTTGTTTTTTTTGGCCGTGCCATGAGGCTTGCAGGATCTTAGTTCCCCAAACAGGGATCGAACCCGTGCCCCCTGCAGTGGAAGTATGGAGTCCAAACGACTGGACCGCCAAGGAATTCCCCCAACATAGTTGCAGGAGTGGGATCCGTTTCCTTGCTGGCTGTCAACTAGAGGTCATTCTCAGTTTCCAGAGGCTGCCTGCATTCCCTGGCTCGTTGTTCCCTCAAAGCCCGAAATGGCAGGCCAAGTACTTCTCACACTTTGGCTCTCTGACCCTGTCTGCCTCTCCCTCCCACCAGGTCTCTGAAAGCTACCTTCTGCTGTGCTTCTAAGGGCTCAGGTAATTCTACTGCGCCCACCCAGGTAATCCATGATGAGTTGTCTCATTTAAGGTTAGATGATTATAACCCTCATTCCACCTGCAAAGGCTTTCACAGCTATGCAGAGAGCAGCATTTGATTGAATGGCTGGGGGAGGGGAATCTTTGGAGGTCACCATGAGAGTTCTGCCTACCGCAGCTGGCCCTTGGGAAATTAAACCCAAAAACTGCAAAAGTGGGTGATAAAACTAACGCAGACGGAACAGGCACAGAGTGATAGCTCTGTAGGAACAGGATGGGGTTAAACCAAAATGTGCAAAAAGTTTTCTGCAAAAACTAAGGATTAAGTTGCAGAAAGTTCCAGACACCAGATGTTCCAAAAAGGTTACAGTGCATTCCAGTCAACAAGATACCACAGTGTGAACAACTAACCAGGCACCTACCTACTTGCTTGCAGTTTTTGGCAACCTAGAGGAACCTTTGCCTTATTATAATGATCATGCCTAGCCTCTCATTAATATGCATGCCCCAGGCTTGAAACTCCCCTGGAGAGCTATCTTCCTGTCTGGTACTTGTCACAAGCAAGAAATGCTTCTGCTTCAATGGAAAGTACTTGGTGTGTTCATTGGCTAAGCACCCCAAGGGACGGACCCATTACATCTGGTAGCAAAAAGGAGGTCCAGTGCCAGCAAGGCATGAGAATTTCAGTTGCTCTGCATCCCCGTCAACACTTACTGTTGTCAGTCTTCTTAATTTGGGCCATTTGAGAGGATGTGTGCAGCCCAGTGGTGGCTTGCTGTGGCTTTGTGTCTCCCTAATGACAGATGATGATGGAGCATCCTTCCTGTATACCTTTTCTGGTGAAGTATCTGTTCTGTAGATTCATTACAGGGTTGGGGGAGTTCTTTATGTATGAGTTTTGATTTCCTCCCAATCTGTAGCCTGCCCCTCATTTTCTTAATGGGGTTTTTCAAAGTTAATTTTCTCCAGGTTTCCTGAGGTATGATTTACAGAAGTAACACTCACCCTTTCTGGTGAATTCCACCACCACAGTGAGACATGGACTCTTCCTGCCATCCCCCACCTCCCCTTTGAGCAGGTGTGCTCTGCAGCCCTGGGACGGGCTCCGGGCCTTTCCCAGGCGGGCCGCTGAATGCCTCTGGCTGCCTCTGTGCCCCGCTCGTAAATCGCAGGATAACAGGAAAAGGCCCACTGAACATCCTGCTACACACAGTAATAAAACCAGTAATAATGACACCAAAACGCTCGCGGAGGGCCGCCCCCTCCCCCACCCCGAGCCCATCCCCAGCTAACCAGCCCCGTGCTGACCTCACTACATGTCTGTGAGGAGCCACCAAGACCCTTCTCAGCCGAGAAACAGCGCAGAGGAGGCCACGTGCGGGGCCCTCAGGGAGCCGTGGCTGCGGCCCGAATTTACGGTGCGCTCCAGTCCACACCACCAGGGGCGCCGCGCCGCCCCGCGGGGGAGGTGCAGGAGATCCGGACCCGGGAGCCTAGGGCTGAGGGACACGCCTCAGCAGCCTTGACGCCGCTACCGCCGCAGGGCCCGGTTGTGTGCCAGAGAGGGGGCTGCGCATGAGCGCAGCGTGCGTGACGTGCGCGGCCTGTGCGTGGGGCGTGCATGGGGAGCGTCCAAGGCAGCGGGCGGCGCATGTGCTCGGGGCGCCGCGGAGCTAGAGGCGCGGGCGGCTGTGGTGAGTGGTGCGGCGGCTGGTGCGGGAGAGACACCTGCACGGTGCGGGGCTAGCGCCGCTCTCGAAATCCCGAGGCTGACCACCGTCGGCCTCAGCGCCAGGTCAGCAGACTGTCCACTGTCGGCGAGTGAGCGTCTAACCGACGAACCAGGCCCCAGCCTGGCTCACCTGTGGGTCGGCAAGGGCCGGGATGGCCCGGCCCTGGCCGTGCTGCAAGTGGTGTTGGCGGCGCGGTAGAGGTCAGGGTGGGGGCAGGCGTGAGTCCTACGTGGAGGAGGTGGTGTCAGCGCAGGTTTCACCCGGGGCTGACCTCCGAACTGAGCCTTGGAGGTGGGCTTGGTGTGCTCCCAGCAGGGCATCAGAATGGCCGCCAGACCAGCGTTGGGCGTGTGGGAGGCAATAGGTGGGCCTGCACGGGGACGTGGGGAGAGGGTGTGCAGGGTCTTGAAAGCTCCTGCGGGCGGGAATTCTGCGGAGGGTCCTTAGGCCTGGAACTCACGTCAGATGTGTGTTTCAGTAGTGTAACTCTGGCAGGAAGCAGACAGGAAGTGTAATTGTACATAGGGGATGTTGGAGGAAGGAAGCCAATCTCATAGTCCCGGCAGCGATGAGGCCTGAGCCTGGAAGTGCCATGGAGATGCAGATAGAAGCAGAATTTCAGGGAGGTTTTGGAGATGATAATGGACAGGCTTCACTGGGCCCCCGTCACAGCTGAGCCTAGGATGACGTCTGGGTCTGGAAAATCAGGGGTACTGAGTCATTAGGACATCTGAATGTATACGAGTGCAGACCTCGTGCCGGGCACTCAGCAACAAAGATAAGAAAAGACCTACTCTCTGCCCCCAAGGTGTTTGTAGTTGAATGGAGGAGATGATTATATCTTTATCCATGTAGTGTGGAGCATTACAGGTGTTGTGTTCCTACCTGAGCCTGAGATGGGGGCAAGGAAAGCTTCCTGGAAGAGGTAGGCCCGAGCTTCAGGGAAACCAGAATTCCCAGGCAGTGTGGGTATCTGAGGCACAGAAGGCACATCAGCAGGAAGGCCAGGCCATCTGGGATGTGCTCAGAGCACTAGAAGCAGATGCTGGAGTGTAAAACTAGATGAACTAGAACTAGGTGCTGAAGTCTGAAATGGGAGGTTGAACTTGAGTTTTGTTCTCTAGGGGGTGGGGAGCCATTGCAGGGCCTTATGCAGAGGAGTGCTTGTTTGGATTTGGCTTGGGGCGGCTTGTGCTGGGGGCATCTTGGTGAACAGCTGTAAAGGGAGGAGCTTGTAGACTGTTGCAGGAAGTGCTGGTGACCGAGTGGAAACAACCTGGTCAGTGGTGGTGGGGAGCAGAGTGGGCATGGTGAGTGCAGGAAAACAGCTGACATGGGGGCAGCGGGCTGGGAAGTGGAGGATGGCGGGAATGGTGCATAGGGCCCTGGGGACATCCCACTGGAAATGCCTAATAACAGTTTACTAGCCAAGCGGAATGGCAGATCACTTAACCTTAGGAAGCTTGCCTCTTCACATGCAAATGGGTGTGGCAGTACCCACCTCATAATGTCGGACTGAGCACCTTCCAGTGTTCTAGGTGCCCAGGATCCAGCTGAACTGCTGCAGTGTGAAATACATAGGAAATACAGGTTAAGCTAAAAACAGGGCGCCCAAGCAGAGGTGCAGGTTTGGCTGTCATCCACATTAAGCTCCCAGAAAAGAGGCAGATGAGCATGGAGTGGATTCCTCCAGTTGCAGGGCAAGACGGAGGCCTCCTGTTGACAGCGTACTGGTGGCAGGGAAACTGAGCATGGATATATGTCTGAATGGCCTTGGCAAGGCCAGCTTTAAAATAAAGGCTTGGGACTGGGCCACTAAGCCCTTCCATGGTGTAATAACCTGGTGATCACCTGCGTGCCTCCGTTTATGTGCGTGGAGGAACTGACTCTGAGTTTAGCCGTGTGGATCCAAGATCCTAGGGGTCTCCCAGGAGGGTCCTGGGCCTGTGGAGCTCTGCAGGGGGCCTGCGTTCTCTCAACACACCGTGAATGTTTTCAATGAATCATATATTTGCTGTGCGTGAGAGGGAGAAAGGACTTTTATTCTCATCACCATTCTTTTTTTTTTTTTAATTAATTAATTTATTTATTTTGGGCTGCGCTGGGTCTTCATTGCTGCGCACGGGCTTCCTCTAGTTGCAGCGAGCAGGGCTACTCTTGGTTGCGGTGCACGGGCTTCTCATTGCGGTGGCTTCTCTTGTTGCGGAGCACGGGCTCTACGCGCGTGGGCTTCAGAAGTTGTGGGGCGCGGGCTCAGTAGTTGTGGCTCGCGGGCTTAGTTGCTCTGCAGTACATTCGAACCCGTGTCCCCTGCATTGGCAGGCGGATTCTTAACCACTGCTCCACCAGGAAGTCCTCACCATTCTTCAGAGTAGACGCGTTGTTAATTCTGTTTTAGAGTTGACAAGATTAAGGCAAGATTAAGGAGAGTAGGTATTTTGCCAGAGGCTGCACAGTTATCTGAAGAACTTTTTCTTTTACTTGACTATCTGAGCTGTGTCCCAGAAAGATGTCATAGCTCCAGTCAGATCAATGTAAATAACAAACTAATTTTTTTTTTTTAATTCATACTTGTTAAGTTAGCACACAAGATCGTATGTGATCTTGGGCATACTTCTTTTTTTCTTTTTTTTTAAAGATTGGGAGCTTTTTATTTAATTATTTATTTATTTATTTATTTATGGCTGCGTTGGGTCTTTGTTGCTGTGCATGGGCTTTTCTCTAGTTGCAGCGAGTGGGGTCTACTCTTCATTGAGGTGTGAGGGCTTCTCATTGCAGTGGCTTCTCTTGTTGCAGAGCACGGGCTCTAGGCGCCCAGGCTTCAGTAGTTGCGGCACGTGGGCTCAGTAGTTGTGGCTCACGGGCTCTAGAGCGCAGGCTCAGTAGTTGCAGCGCATGGGCTTAGTTGCTCCGCGGCGTGTGGGATCTTCCTGGACCAGGGCTCGAACCCGTGTCCCCTGCATTGGCAGGCGGATTCTTAACCACTGTGCCACCAGGGAAGTCCCCAAACTAATTTTTTAAATGAGGTAGCAATAATGAATTATCCTAAGTTAGTTTATAAGTAAACTTGGTGTTTTCATTCACATTTTTAAACCAAATTTAAAATCATCAAAGGCTAATATAAATAGTTGTTAATATTTCTCAAGTGCTTCATAAACATAGTACTTCATATGTATTTTCTCAATCTTCACGACATCCTCGTGAGCTAGGTGTGATCATCATCACCATTTTTACTGACAGGCTGGAGTGAGGTGGAGTAACTGCTCCAAGGTCATTGGTCAGTGAGACAGAACCAGCTTTTGACTCGAGATCTTGGGCCCAGAAGCTTAGCTCCTGACCACTGACCTCATTGTCCCTTATTTGGTTTGTCTTTGGGATCTTACTAGGAACAGCAGTAACTCAATAGCCAAAATCGTTAACTTTAAGCATTGACACCCCATCTTTGCATGCTTTCTCTTACCCTTATTGCTCAGGCTAAATCAGGGGTGGGTTTTCTCCCGGCGTTGGCCAGAGGTTGAGGGCAGGCTCTGCAGCCTGGGGGTGCCTACGCCCAGGGAACTGAGAGGCATCCCAAGGTGGCTCGGTTCAGGAGGATGGTGCTGCAGTGAAAACTCGCCACTTGTGAAAATGATTTGGCATCTGCGTAGAAGATAACTTTTCTAAATTCATTTTTTTCCTGAAATATAAGATACAGTGATGCAAAGAATTCTGAGATTCTCAGACGCTGGCTTAATCAGGGAAGGCTGAGGTTCACCTTCCTCCTGTTACCGTCTCCTACTGAGTGCCTGTCACTCTCAGTCTCAGGGGTGGGGGGGTGGCGGTGGAGATGCGGCCTGGTGGCGACTGGGGGAGGAGGGAGCTGGTTCAGTGTGGCCACAGACCCTGTCAACCTGGGCTTCTCTGCTGTGTTCCCGCTCAGTGTATCTGGCCGAGGGGGTCCAGTGTAAGCAGCCCTGTGATCTGGATGAGGCACTGGCGCAAATAAATCTCTGAACTTATTATTGGGCTTTTAACAACCACCTTTCATGTGTTTTTAAATATTGACTATTAAAAAAATCTTTTTACTTTAACTTGTTTTTCCTTCAGACAGTGCACCTCGGGAATAGGGACTTTTGCCTGAGTCAGTGATAGAGATGTTCCACAAGCCCGTGCTGCCTCCACAGCGGTGGCTGCCAAATGTCACAGCTGTGAAATGACTTGTGACTGCTAAGGATAAACATATTTGTCCCTTTTCATTACATGACCTGTAAGGGCTAGCAGCTCCTACTGGTAGCTGTGGTTTACCCTCCCTACTGTGTTTCTTAATTTGCAAGTGGACACGGATCGTTTGTCTTCTCTGGGATCTGAGTTTCGAGTTTGGGCCCTGTGTTCTGGGGGCCTTGGCTCCTCAGTCCCTGCAGGATCGGGCTTTCCTGTTTTCGTCGGCCTCCGTTTACTCTGTGGGCGCGCTTTGTGTAGGGGAGAAAAATACCCACGAAGGAAGCTCCCCGGAGGGTGACCAGGTGCACAGTTCAGCCAAGTAGGTGACTCGATGGGGTGCGTCTCTTTGTGTTTGTTCGGGTCGGGAAGGGTGTGACAGCGCGCTGTGCTCGGAGATACTCGGCTTGCGGCCAAATAACTTTACCACCTGAACTGCGAGGCTGCCCTTCCAAGGATCCAGCCTCAGCCTCCAGGACCCAGAGCAGACAGGCCTGGGTGGCACTCACGGTGGCTGTGACGAAGGCTCGTTGTGTGTTCCGGGTACCCCATGACCCCTGAGTATCTACACAGAGCTCCCCCATACGTGCACTTGTGTGTGTGAAAGTGCATCCGTTCCCGTACTGAAGCTTTTGTGAGTAGAACAAGAAGGAAGAAGGTGTGGGGGGTGGATAGACAGATGGCAGCGGCCGAGTTATTGCAGCTGGATGACCGCTTTGTCGGCATACAGTCTACTCTTCTCTCTGCTTTTGTGTATCTCTGAAAATTCCAAAATAATAAGGTTTAAAAACAGGTATAGTATTTAAGCACGTGTTTAAGTGTTTAATCCACGCAGTGCTTACTGCGCCCAGCTTTGCTGCAGGTGCTGTGGGGAGTTTGGGTGCAGCGCCAATCCTGTGCTTTCGTGGCACTCAGAACTGGGGAGAGACATTAGTGTAACGTCACACAAATACTGAATTTCAAACAGAGAGGAGCTCTTTGAAGCACAGCATGGGGTATTATGAAAACCTTGAGCCATGGAAACTGGGAGGGGAAGGGCCAGAATAAGCTTCACAAATGGATTGCTGATGCGTGACCAGGAGTTAACTGGGCGCTGGGGGGTGGGGAGGGGGAGGAGAGAGGGACCTGAGACCAGGGGGCTGGGGGGGGTTCCTGAGAGGTAGGCCAGCGTGTGCTGCCAGGCCTTGTTCAGGAATTGCCTTTGGTCCTGGGATGGAGGGGCTCCTCAGGCTGCCATTTTGGCTGCCACTTGGAGGGCGGGTGGAGGGGCCGGGGCAGAAGTCGACCTGCAGCTGAGGGCCAGCTGTCTGTGCTACAGGCCGATACGGGAACAAAGGTCTGTCTCAGAGAGACGTGGTTTTATATTTTACCTAAGAGGGTCCATACCATCAACTCAGCAACCTGTTTGCTTTGAAATTTTTTTCATTGCTGTGCATTTGGGAGCTGGCTGGAGGCCTCCAGCTGGAATCGATGGGTCAGAGTATGCACATTGCAGAGTTTAACACATGCTGTCCCGCTGCCCCAGGGGGACCTGTTTCCCCCACACACTTTCACCAGCATTAGATTTCACCTTTCTTAGTTTTTTTCTTAATCTGTTGGGTGAATAAAGCTTGTCTTATCAATTCTATTGATTACTTGGAAATTTAAGCATCTTTTAAATGTTTATTAGCTATAGTCAGTTTTCATCAGAAAACTCTCTTTTGCCCATTTTTCTTTGGCGTTGCTTTCCTTTTTCTTTCTTGAGTTGTGACAGTTCTTTATATGATGTGGATATTAACTGTTAAAGCACTTGAGTACAAGGTTGCACCCAGCTTTAGACAGCAGTCTGAGAATTCCCTTTGGTCCGTGTCACCCCGGTGCCCATGTCAGGTGTCACCAGGCCCTGCTCATTCTCCTCTGAAGTTCTTGACAACTCTGCTTTTGGCCCCTTAAGATTGGGGACACTCTCCAGAGCATTCCCTGCGGTGCTCCTGCAGGGTGAGGTGACCTTCCCCGGGGGTCACGCCGAGGATGGAGCCCAGGTCTCTGCTTCCGCAGCAGCTTCGGAGGATGCCACGGTGGGTGTCGTGCCTGGGTCAGACTTCCCCTGGCCATCCCAGTGAGCATCCCGGGACCCCTCGCCCCTGCTGCACCGTCAGTTCAGTGTCCCAGGTGACTGGTGGGGAAACACATGCTGCCAGCAGGCCACAAAGATGTTCAGTTGGAAAATGCAGAGCTCAGTCCTCGAGAATGTGTGGGCTCTTCCAGTCCTCAGAGCTGTGGACCCTGGGTGATTTGTTCATGACAGACGCAGGCACCTGATTTCAGGAAGGTGCGAGTCCTTACTGGAAGGCTCTTAGTGTGTGTGCTGTGCTTGTTGGTGGCACAGCAGGAGTGGGGCTGACTTTCCTTACTGTGTCTGCTCTCTGGTTTTGTTAGGGGAGGGGGGATCTGGGGCCCAGGCCATCACTGGAATCTTGGAGAGCTGGCTCCTGACCTCATGATCCTGCCAACACCCTACGGTCCAGGCTGGAAGTCCCCGGGGGGGTCCAGGCCACCTGCCCTGTGCCCAGCTGCCCCCAATCTCGCCCTGGCCCCTGCCTCATACTCCAGAGCTAGTTCGCAGGGCTCACAGACCTCCCTGGCCCTGGCCGTTGGGGCTGTCTGCTTCTCCCATCTCTTCTTTCTTGTTTTCTTTGTTTGGTAGCAGCTCTATTGAGGTATAATTCACATACCGTACACTTCACCTATCTACAGTATACAATTCAGAGGTTTTTATTATACTCACAGAGTTGTGCAACCATCACCACGATCAAGTAGAACACGTTCATCACCCCCAAACAAACCCTGGACCGTTAAGCAGTCATTCCCATTTCTCTCCCCTCCCCCAGCCCTCAGGAACCACTCATCTACTTTCTGCCTCTACTGATTTGTCTTTTTTGGACATTTCATAACAACGGAATCCGACAATTTTCTAAATGTTTTTAAAGTTGTGAGCAGAGGCCAGGCTGCTAAACATCCAAAGTGGGAGCTCAGTGATGGCTGAGTTTGTCCTGCCTGGTGGGGCCCGTAAGCAGAGTCCTGGGGGGCTGGGGTGTCTGGGACAAGACCTGATGGGTTGCAGCCACCCCAGGAGCTCCGGTCTGGGTCAGATGGGACCTGGGCAGGAACAGCTGAGGTCAGGAGCGGGAGCTTCTCAGGGCCTCTGGATCCTGTGATCTAGAGAGGCCTGGAACCTGAGCTCTGCTTCCTGTGTCCATGCTGGACACTGGACACACTGCCCCGTAGATGCCAAGCACGGCCTGAGATTCATTCTGCCGGAAATTTCACCAGTGAGATGCCGGGTGAGTAAGCATTTTCTTAGGCTTCTCTGGAGGGCTTTGGCATTCATTTTCATTCATTCACATCTTAGGGTGAATTACAGTATTTTAATTCAGGCACTTTCTTCCTAACACCTCAGAGAAATCTGTGTAATGTAGCTGGAAGTCCCCAGTCACCTTAGTTTTGGTAATTGGCCCCCAAACGTGGTGAGAACCCTGCTTCCCTGGCAGTTGTCGCATCGGGTACTGTGCTAGGGAAGCCTGTGGGAAATACGAGCAAAATCAGGTCTTTCATCCGAGGACTTTCTCTCCCGTTGTGTTCGAGATGAGACATGACTCTGCAGATCATGTTGCTGTTTGTTCAGACCCCTGCTGTGGCCCCACGCAACCTGCGCTCTCCTGCTCCCACTGGCCACCTTGGTGCCCAGCACACGAGGCAGGCTCCCGCCTCAAGGCCTTCACATGGGCTGTTCCTGTGGTCTGAAGGGACCCTGTTCCCCGCCCGCTTCCCCCGTGTCTGCCCAGATGCTGTTTTCTGGGTTCCCAGCTCAGGGCCTGGTGGCGAGGCGGCACCCAGTACCTGCTGGAAGAATCAGGAGGGAGCACCTCTAGCATGAACATTGGGTTCCTGTGGCCAAGAGGGCTGTCTGGCTCCTTTTGCACCTGACAGTTCTGACCCTGCTGGAGTTCAGGAGGAGAGGGGCCCCAGGAATTGGCCTCCGCCCCCTCCTGCATAGCTGGCTTCCTCAGTCTGGTAGCTCGGCACCTGTTGGCTGCCAGGCTGTGTAGGGGGGCCTGGCCTGGGTTATTCCTGTCCTTGGGATGGAGCCCCAAGGCCCCATTGCGTGGGGTCCCTCTTCATCCTTCAGTGAAACGGTAAACTGTGGTTGGGATGTGGTTGGTGGTGAGCCAGGCACATGTGAAGGCCGCTGACCACGTCTCCTGATGCAGGTTGCCCAGCCCAGCCACACTGTGGCCTCATGGAGCCCCAGACCCCACAGCACACCCTCACTTTGTGCCCCCAGCCCTCCCCCCAGGATACCTGCTCCTGCTGCTCCTTGGTGACAGAAGAGGACTTGGTGCAGCGTAGTTTCCCAATAAACACACATCGAGTGAACTAGTATAGAGAGTTCACTTGTAAGACGTTTTCTGGCTTAGTTCAGCTTGAGTAGAGTTGAGTCCTTTTGCTGAGATGATCACTCTTTTGTTTTTGTTTAGAGAATACCAAGGCAGAAAAATGGAGGGAGGAAGGTTCTTTAAAAACAAAAAAAACAAAAAACTTTGTAATAGAAAAATGCAAATACCTGCAAAAATAGAATGGTGACCCGCCCCCCATGATCCAGCCCCAACAGGTCCCAATTAACGCCCATCCTGTTTCGCCCACCCACCTTGCCCCCACCCCTAGATTAATTAGAAGCAAACCACAAAGATCATATCATGCCATCTGTACATATTTTAGTTTGTATCCAAAATGAGGCTTCAGAAGGAAAGGCGGAGGGAGAGATGAACAGCTAGAACCCATGATCTGCCGGCCCGAGCGGAATGATCCCTGTCGTGCTGTCAGTACCCGCTCCGCGTGGCTGTGCATGCCATTTGCATGACATCCGAAGAAGGAGAGCCTGGCCCGAGCAACTGCACAGGTGTCCCCACTGTCACTTCCTTCCTGTGCTGGTCAGGAGCACCGTCAGCAGCTTGCAAACTCTGAGGTGTTTTCCCTTTTTTCATTTCCTGTCGCTGTTTTGAAACGGAGAGGAAGAGAGGTACCTCCATCTGATAACCATTTATTTACTATCAGAGTTGGTGCCCATATTTATAAGAAAGTGTAATAGTCACAGTCATGAATATTGGTGATTTGAGAAATGCTAACGTTCTAGTGGGATAGGAAGAAACATGCTCATTATGTACAAGTTGTTTTCTGCCACATCACTAAATGTGGATTATTACATGAGTGACAGAGAGAAATGTAGACCTCATATCTCTCTACATCTAAGAACTTAAGTGGAATGTCAGTTCTTGTTAAAAATTATGGTCCTGAATGGCAAAATGTGGCTTTGGATACGACATATTAATTTTTCTTTTTCAGCTTCTGATGCTCAAAATAAAACATGTCTCAGTCAGCAAAACAGGTAAAGGTAAAGTAATGGAATAAAATCATGCAAATATGAATTATGAGAATGCTTGAGTGGCTAAATCAATATCTGACAAAGTAGATTTCAGAGCAAGGACTGTTACTGGAGATAGGGATATTTCTTACTGATAAGGGGGTCAAATCATCAAAAAGACCTAATTATCCTATATATATATATATATATATATATATATATATATGCACCTAGTATAGACCTTCAAAATACATGAAGCAAAAACTGAAACAACTAAAAGAATGAATATATAAATGCACACTGTGGTTACAGACATCAGCATTTCTCTCTCAGTAAATGATAGAACAGGAGGCAGAAAACCAGTCTAACGATACAGAATACCTGAGCTATGCTATCAAACAGCCTGAGTGACATACAGAGTGTTCTCTGAACAGAACAAAAATTAAATTAGAAATCAGTTACAGACATCTGGAAAAATCCCTAAATATTTGGCGATTTATACATTTTCAAATAACCCATAAGTTAAAGAAGTCACAAAGTAAATTAGAAGTTATTTTGAATGAATGATGGAAAAAATAACAAAATTTGTGGGATGACGCTAAAGCAGTGTTTAGAGGGAAATTTATAACTTAAAATTTAAAAGTCAAAACAATTTTGAAAATGAAAACTTGAAGTGGGTCATAAACCTAAATATAAAAGCTAAAACTATAAAACTTGAAGAAAACATGGAAGAAAATATTTGCCACATTGGGAGATTTCTTAGGATACAAAAAAATCATAAACCATAAAAGAAAAGGAATTGATTAATTGAACTTCAAAAATGTAACTTCTTTTAAAAGCATCCTTAAGGAAAATATAAGTCAAAACTATATATTTGACAAAGGGCATTTATGCAGAATATATAAAGAACTCATAAAAGTCAGAAGACAGAACTTCATTAAGAATTGGGCAAAGACACTATGGAGAACAGTATGGAGGTTCCTTAAAAAACTAAAAATAGAACTACCATACGACCCAGCAATCCCACTACTGGGCATATACCCTGAGAAAACCATAATTCAAAAAGACTCATGTACCAAAAAAAAAAAAAAAAAAGACTCATGTACCAAAATGTTCATTGCAGCTCTATTTACAATAGCCAGGACATGGAAGCAACCTAAGTGTCCATCATCGGATGAATGGATAAAGAAGATGTGGCACATATATACAATGGAATATTACCAGCCATAAAAAGAAATGAAATGGAGGTATTTGTAATGAGGTGGATGGAGTTAGAGTCTGTCATACAGAGTGAAGTAAGTCAGAAAGAGAAAAACAAATACAGTATGCTAAGACATATATATGGAATCTAAGGGAAAAAAAAAAAGGCCATGAAGAACCTAGTGGCAAGATGGGAATAAAGACACAGACCTACTAAAGAATGGACTTGAGGATATGGGGAGGGGGAGGGGTGAGATGTGACAGGATGAGAGAGTGTCATGGACATATATACACTACCAAATGTAAAATGGATAGCTAGTGGGAAGCAGCTGCATAGCACAGGGAGATCAGCATGGTGCTTTGTGACCACCTGGGGGGGTGGGATGGGGAGGGTGGGAGGGAAGGAGATGCGGGAGGGAGGAGATATGGGAACGTGTGTATATCTGTAGCTGATTCACTTTGTTATAAAGCAGAAACTAACACACCATTGTGAAGCAATTATACTTCAATAAAGATGTTTAAAAAAAAAATCTAAATTGTCATCTACGTAAAAAAAAAAAAAAAAAGAATTGGGCAAAGAAAGAATACAAAAACACTAATTCAAAAAGATATATGCACCCCTGTGTTCATAGAGGCATTATTTACAGTAGCGAAAATATGGAAACAACCCAAGTGCCCATAAACGGATGAATGGCTAAAGATGTATATATATACACACAATGAAATACTACTTAGCTATTAAAAAAGATGAAATCTTGCCATTTGCAACAACATGGATGGATCTTGGTATTATGGTATTATGCTAAGTGAAATAAGTCAGATGGAGAAAGACAGATACCCTATGACTTCACTCATATGTGGAATATAAAAAACAAGCAAACAAAACAAACAAATAAATGAATAAACCAAACCAAACAAAAACAAACATGTAGATCCAAAGAACAAAGTCATGGTTACCAGAGGGGTAGGGGCAGGGGGAGGGTAAAATGGGTAAAGGGGATCAGCTGTATGGTGATGAATGGAAACTAAATTTTTGGTTATGAGCATAGTGTAGGATGTTCAGAAGTAGAAATATAAAGTTGTACACATGAAACTTATATAATGTTATAAAACAATGTTACCTCAATAAAAAAATGAATCTTAAAAACAAGAATCTGGGAAAAGATTTGCACAGACATTTCACAGAAGATATACAAAAGGCCAATGAGCACATGAAAAGATGTTCATTATTTCTAGTTCTAAGGGTAATGCAAATTCAAGTCATAATGAGATACCACTGGACACCCATCAGAATGACCAAAATTTAAAAGACTGACAATACCCAGTATTGCCAAGGGTATGGAGCACTAGAACCCTCATATGTTCCTGGTGGGGATGTAAAATGGTACAAGTTTGGAAAAGTTGGGCAGTTTCCATTACTCTTAGACATTCATTTACTATTTTACAACACAGCAATTCCACTCCTAGATAATACACAATAGAAAACGTGTATCTAGGGCTTCCCTGGTGGCACAGTGGTCAAGAATCCGCTTGCCAATGAAGTGGACATGGGTTCGAGCCCTGGTCTGGGAAGATCCTACATGCCGCGGAGCAACTAAGCCCATGTGCCACAACTACTGAGCCTGCGCTGTAGAGCCCCCGAGCCACAACTGCTGAAGCCGGCGTGCCTAGAGCCAGTGTTCCTCAACAAGAGAAGCCACCGCAATGAGAAGCCCGCGCACCGCAACAAAGAGTAGCCCCTGCTCTCCGCAGCTAGAGAAAGCCCCTGTGCAGCAACAAAGACCCAACGCAGCCAAAAATAAATAAATAATTTTTTTAAAAAGTTAAAAAACAAAAAAGTGTATCCATGCTAAGACTCATGTAGCAATGTTCACAGCAGCTTTATTTAATAATAGCCAAAACCCAAAAGCATCTTAAATGTCCATCAACATGTGATAAGCAAAAGTGGTATAGTCATGCAGTGGGACAATATCAGCAATAAAAAGGAAAACCCTGATGGTGATGGACAGATCTCACGGACGTTGTGCTGAATGAAGTCAGATCACAAAAGTACATACTGTTACTTCCCTGGTGGTCCAGTGCTTAAGACTCCATGCTTCCACTGCAGGGGACACGGGTTCAATCCCTGGTGGGGGAACTAAGATCCTGCATGCCGCGTGGTGTGGCCGAGGGGGAAAAAAGTACGTACTGCGTGATTTTATTTCTATAAAACTCTAGAAGGGACAAATCTAGAGTCACAGAAAACAGGTCAGTGGTCCACTGGGGCCTGATGTGGGGGGGCGAGGGGGTTGGCCAGGAGGAATCACACGGGAACTTTTCCTGTGATGGGAATGTTCTGTCTTGATTGTGACAGTGGGCACTTAACACAGGCACACACATTTGTCAAAACTCATTGAACTCACTTCAAACAAGTGTATTCTATTGTATGTAGCTGATACCTAAATAGAAAGGTTTTCAAAAATCCTCTATGTGAGGTAAAAAATGGATGTGCAGTGTGCTTATTGTGTATTTTCTAAAATAGCAGGAGTTTATATCAGTGGAAAGAATGGAGAGCTGTTGAAGATGCAGAGTGGTGCATACAGGCTGCTACCATTTTTAAAGGATCTATTTACACATATGCCTATCACTCGATGCACACAACATCTCTGTAAAGACCCATAGTTACCGCTGGCGATGGGAGATGGGTGGAGTGGGACAGAAACCAAAGCACCAGGTAGTGCAGCCCTAGATGTCAAGTCTGTGAAGACAGTGCTGTCAGTGGTGGTGAGTCTTCCCTGGGGTGACCCGCCGAGCACAGCCCCGGGGGCAGTGGCTGTCCTGGCACTGCCACCAACGGGCTGTGTGGCCCTGGCCAGCCTCTTATCACTCCCACCCCCACTTTCCTAAACACACCCAAGTCACAGCTGAAGTCCCATTCATTTGAAGATGAGGGTTAAACGTAAGGATGTTTGTATAAGCAGAGGCTGCCTGCCTCCAAAGCAAGATGTCACATTTGTCCCCTTACGTGGTAAGCTGCAATGCAGTAATTCTAGTGTACCGGCACCCAGTGTGATCTAGAGTAACAGTTATCCAAGAAATGAAATTCTGATAACTTCAAAGAATAAAATTGTACTTATTTTAGTGAATGGGTTGTAAGGAAAAGCTCACAGATTTAGAACTGCATACATGCCTTTTTTTAAAATTCTGAACTCATTTTAAGTGATAGGTTCATAAAGTAGAAATCCATGTGACAGCAAAGATTTGTTATTAGTTCAAGTCCACGAACTTCTCTAGGATAATACCTGCTTCAAGGGAAGAGGATGAATTTATCTAAAGGTCTGATTTTTATGAATTTTTAAAGTAAAATGTATTGAAGTACAATTTACGTACAATAAAATGCACTTTGTTTTAAGCGAACTGCTCAACGTAACCACCATCAACATATACAACATTCCCGTCATCCGGGAAGTCTCCCTGTGCCCCCGTCTCCCTTAGTCTCCTCGTTCACAGATCCAGAAAACACTGGCCAAGTTTCTGTCACTAGGGATCGGATTTCTCTTCTAGAGTCTCGTATAAGTGGAGTCACTCGGTGTGCACTATTTCTCGTCTGGCACCTTCTGCTCAGCACTGTAATATGCAGGTTTATCCACGGTGTTGCATCATCAGACAGTTACGCCATTCGATTGCTGAGTAGCTTTCTTCAAGTGATATTTTAAAATCATTACCTGTTTCCTCATTACCTGCTAATAACTCCTGGAAAAGTGATGACTGAGAGCGTCCAAGCTCCTGAGTAATAAAACCAGTGAGCAGGACAGTCATCTACCCAGTTGACCAAGCCAGAAACCTGGGAATTACTTTTGGTTCCTCTTCACATACCTTTTTCAAATCCAATAACTACCAAGTCCAGTCAATTTTAATCCCCTGATATCTCTCGAATAGATCTCTTCAGCCAGCATTTTAAGCAGATTATCATTTCTCAACTGCATTACTGAAGAAACCCATTTTTCTTTAGTTCTACCCTCCCCCCACCAATCCATTCTCCATCTTTAAACCAGAATGATCTTACTCAAAAGATCTTACTGCAATGATCTTACTGAAAGGAGAATAACTGAAGTGGAAGATAATACATTCTGGGATTTTTCCATCATCCCAGACTGGAACTCTGTACCCTTTGAACAATCACTCTCCATTCCCCCTCTCCTGAACCCCTGCTAACCTGTGTTCTACTTTCTATCTCTATGAATTTGCCCATTTTAGGTACCTCATATAAGTGGACTCATACAATATTATGTCTGGCATATTTCAAGCATGTTTTCAAGGTTCATCCATGTCATAGCATGTGTCAGAATTTCATTCCTTTTTATGGCTGAATAATACTCCATTGTGTGTACATGGCACACTGTGTTACCCATTCATCTGTTGAAGGGCATTTGGGTTGTTTCCACCCTTTGGCTATTGTGAATATCACTGATATGAACATCAGTGTACAAACATCTATTAGAGTCCTTGCTTTCAGTTCTTTTGAGTATACACCTAGGAGTGGAATTGCTGGGTCATGTGTAGTCTTGAGTTTGACCTTTTGAGGAACCACCTAACTGCCACAGCAGCTGAACCATCCTACATTCCCACCAGCAATGCACAAGCGTTCCAATTCCTCCAACACCTCTGCTATATTGAACAACAATTTGGGACAATTTAAGCTCGCTGTGCCTCAGTTTCCTCATTTCTAAAATGTAGGTAACGATAGTATTATTCTTAGGGTGGTTGCGTAATTTAAATGAACAAGTATATGTAAATGACTTAGAAAGGGCCTGGCAACTATGAATGTTATAATAATAAGTGCCATTTGGTATCTACATTGTCACCATTACTGAAGATCAATATGTCTAAAATCTATGAACTTTGCAGTGTACACCCCCTCCCCCCAGGGTCTCTGTGGGCTCCTAGAGGCTGAAGTAGGAGGGCAGCAGAGTGGGACAGTGGCTGGAGGCAGGGGCGGAGTCGGACGGGCCCCTGAGATGTGCATGGACCTATGTGCACAGTGCACAGGCGGGAGGTGAGGGTGTCGTGGAAGGGGCCACGTAGCACAGAGGAGCAGCACGGCAACCCTTTATCTTATGGAACAGGAAGGGGAGACTCGCGGAGGCCGGAGAGGCCTCCAGTGCACACATCCTGTGATGCATCCCCAGGACTTGGGAGTGGTCTCCCCGCTCCCACCCTTCTCTTTGTACACGTGCTTTAGGAAGCGCAATGGGGTGCGCGGCTTCGTGCCAGGTGCTTGCAAAGAGCCTGCTATAGTCACCTTAATGGTGAGACAAGCCCATGAAGACACTGCAGGGCCCCTGACTGCAACCTGAGCGTGGGGGTCCCGCAGCTGGATTTCCTCAGGACTGCCTTCAGCAATTCAGTGACTGTGGGCACAGGATGTGCACATTCTCTCAAGATCCCTTGAGTGAGGGACTTCCCTGGTGGTGCAGTGGTTAAGAGTCCGCCTGCCTATGCAAGGGACGTGGGTTCGAGCCCTGGTCCGGGAGGATCTCCCATGCCGTGGAGCATCTGAGCCCGTGCACCACAACTACTGAGCCTGCGCTCTAGAGCCCATGAGCCACAACTACTGAGGCCCGTGTGTCTAGAGCCCGTGCTCCACAATAAGAGAGGCCACCGCAATGAGAAGCCCACGCACCACAACAAAGAGTAGCCCCCGCTCGCCGCAACTAGAGAAAGCCCACGCTCAGCAACAAAGACCCAACGCAGCCAAAAATTAATTAATTAAAAAAAAAAAAAAAAGATCCCTTGAGCGAGAGCCTGGCCCAAAGTGAATGCTGTACGTTGCCTGGTGCCACCGCGCAATCGTCAATGCTGTCCCTACAGGCTTGTTCAAAGTGAAGATTTGTGGTCTGTTCCTATGATGTAGAAAGCCCTCAAATGTTATACTTCCAAGTCCATAGCTGTACAGATTTTCGCTTTTTTAATACTGACACAGGGACTTCCCTGGTGGTCCAGTGGCTAAGACTCCTTGCTCCCAATTCAGGGGGCCCGGGTTCAATCCCTGGTCAGGGAACTAGATCCCACATGCCGCAACTAAGACCTAGCACAGCCGAATAAATGAATAAATATTTTTTAAAAAAATAAATTGACATTTACAGTTCACCAAACCTATTGTCATCATCTTATGATGTACGTAAATCAGATCACTATGATGTACACCTTAAACTCATATAGTGCTGTGTATCAATTATATCTCAATAAGACTGGAAGAAAAATATATAAAACGAAATTGGCATTTACAAGGTGAAAATATGTGTGTTGCCTTGTGGAGGTGTGATGCGTACTTTTGCTGCTCTTCATTCCTAATGTGTCTGCTGTCCTTTCCAGCTCCGCTGAGGCCATGGGCCATGCGGGCTTCACCCCGCCAGGCACACAGGAAGTCTGCCAGGAAAGGCTCTGCCCTCGCCCTTGTGGGAGCTGGCGGGTCACTTCCTGGTTCTTTCCTATTATTATTGTTTGTTAAGTTTGAATGGTACCAATGACTGGGCATTAAGGTAGTTTTTCTAAAACCTCCTTTTTAATCGTTAAAGGTTTATTACAACAACATTTGAAAAAAACTGAAAAAAATCATGTCACTCATATTCCCTCCATCCTACCACAATAGCTGCTTTCATTCCCCCAGATTTTCTTCTAGTCTTTTCTCATGCTAATGCATATTTTACCTTGTTGTGATAATTATATTTGGACAATTTAGGGTCTTTCTGCTCAGCTCATAAAATTTTTTCCATGTCATTATTTTTAGTAGCCATATGATAATCTGTTAGGTTGATATAACTTATTTAGACTTTCCTCTATAATTGACAATTAATTTTCCTGAATTTTTCACCATCGTGAATTTTATTTTATTTAGCTATTCTTGGTTATGTGCAGTTTGTAAAAACTATAGGTTTAGGTTTAAATGTATGATTAAAATTAGCCCCCGAGTCAATCACATTCAAATCACTGAAATGAGTCTACTGTTTTATATATTGAAAATCCTCTTTCATAATTTATCCTCTGAGCTTTTCCAGGTGGGTCAGGCCTAGAGTTTTAGACCAGGTGTTGCCACACTCCTTCATCCCTCATACCCGGCTTCTGGGGAGGGCCGCCAGCAAGAACCCTGGCAGCAGCATTTTGGAACCACAGGCCCCATAGGTGAGGGCCACGAACAGGGCTGGACACGTGGCTCTCTGGGGTGGCATCCCCCTGAGGCAGGTTGAGCGTAGGTACTTGGCTGGATTGTCCTGGGATCTGTGTCAAGGTCAAGTAATTGGCAGCAGGATGGGGTAACCATGTTGCACGCACTCTGCCGCCCTAAGCAGCTGGCAACCTCGACGAAATATATGAATTAACTATCTTCAGAGATCGAACAACAGGCAACACAGAGCTGGGGTCCCGGAGAAAAGGGATCCCTGAGCATTTGGGGATTACTGAGCTGTGTGTGTGTGTGTGACCCCGCGGAGCCGGGCCAAGAACAGCTGCCAGGGAGCTGCCAGGGGACCGATCCCAGGAGCTCAGCCGCAGTGGGCGGCTCTCGCTGACCCCCAGGCATGCTGGAGAGACCCCTGAAGGGCCCCCTTAGGTCACAGTGGGGAAAACGAGCACTAGAGTGAGGGTGCGTTCGACCCTCCCCCCCCCCCCAGCAAAGCTTAGAAGCAAGTGTCGAAAGGATCACGCTAGCCTGCATGTCACTTAAATGCCTGCCTAAAGAGAGGAAAGGATAACAATGGAGCAAGGTCCTGCATGGGCCCTGATGTGAAAATCCTTAACAAGATGTATCAAGTCTATTCAGCCGTGGATAAGAAGGATAATACATCATGGGCAGTAGAGTTTATCCCAGGAATAGAAGGGTGTTTGCACATCTGACAGTCAATCAAATGGCTTTCCTCAAGAAGAAGATGTTATGATCATCTCAATAGCTCCAGAGAGCTATATACTAGCAAAGAACCGTTGGAAATTGAAATTTTAAACATTTGCATTTACAATAGAACCAAAAAAAACATGAAATACTTAGGAATAAATCCTACAAAATACGTGCAAGGACTTTTTGCTGAAAGCTCCAAAACACCAAGGAAAGAAAGAAAATAATTCCTAAATAAACGGAGACAGGTATTGTGTCCGTGGATTGGAATAGTCAATACAGTAAGTCCCCTATATACGAACCTTCAAGCTGCGAACTTTCAAAGATGCGAACGTGCATTCCATCAACGTCAAGCGTGAGTGAAATTGCAGCTTGCCCTCTGTCTCCTGCTGACGGATCCTTCAGCTCTACCATCTCCCACCTCCTCTCTCTCCTCCAGTCAGTAACACTTCTTGCCTGTTCACTCAATGCCAGCCCCTGTATGCCAGCTGTTGTACTGTATTACTGTACTTTTCAAAGGACTGTACTATAAGATTAAAAATGTTTTCTTTATTTTTTGTGTTTGTTTTTATATATTATTTGTGTGAAAAGTATTATAAACCTATTACAGTACAGTACTATATAGCCGATTGTGTTAGTTGGGTACCTAGACTCTGTGGGACTTAAGAACAATTTGAACTTACGAACGCACTCTCGGAATGGAACTCATTCGTATGTAGGGGACTTACTGTATTGTTGTGCTTACTGTACTGTATTGTTGAAATGTCAGTTCTCCAGAAATTGATGTAGAGATTAAACTCAGTCCCAATCAAAATCCCAGCAGGGCTTTTTGTAGAAACTAACAAGCTGATTCTAAAGTTCCCTGGTGGAATATTACTCAGCCATAAAAAGGAACGAAATTGGGTCACTTGTAGAGACGTTGATGGATCTAGAGACTGTCATACAGAGTAGAGTAAGTCAGAAAGAGAAAAACAAATATCGTATACTAACGCATATATGTGGAACCTAGAAAAATGGTACAGATGACCTGGTTTGCAGGGCAGAAATAGAGACACAGATGTAGAGAACAAACGTATGGACATCAAGGGGGGAAAGCGGCGGGGGGGTGGTGGTGGTGGTGTGATGAATTGGGCGATTGGGATGGACATATATACACTAATACGTATAAAATGGATAACTAATAAGAACCTTCTGTATAATAAAATAAATAAAATAAAATAAAGTTCCCACGGAAAGGCAAAGGTGCCAGAATCCACAAGACTTCAGAGAAGAATGTGGCCTAAGGACACACACCATCCGCAGAGTTCCAAGACTGACTGCAAATTTGCAGCCACCAAGACAGGGTGGTGTTGGAGGAGGATGAACGCGTGGCCCGATGGGACAGAGCAGAGCCAGAAATAGCCCCACACGGTGTGCGCCATCGATTGTGACCCTGTGAAGCTGCTTTAGCGGATTGTTTGGGGTTGGAAGTCCTTGTAGGATATCTAAGGGGCGGTCAGAGGATAGAGGGTCGGAAACTCAGGAGGGTGCTTGGGCCCCCAAGACACAGTTTTCGGCATTACTGAGTTCCAGGTGGAAGCGGAGGCGTGGGGGGCTGTGACCTGCTGGGGTGGGGGGCAGATGGAGGAGGCCAGGGTGGCATTCTGGGTCTTGAGAGGGATCGGAGGCAGACACAGATGTTTACTCGATGGGGAGGAGCTGCCGAAACGCTCAAGTGGGTCCAGGTTGGAAAGGGGTCCCGGGAGCCCATTTGGGTCCTGGTGACTCAGAGGGAAAGAGGTGGAGGGAGGGGAGCGCAGGCCAAACCGTGGAGACAACGCCGTCACCTTCCCCTCCACACGGAAGGGACTCCATCACGTCAGCAGCCAGGATGTTTCCCTCTAGTGGCTTTTTTGAAAAACCCCATGTTTGGAGTGATTCCTAGGTGCCCAGCGCTACCTTGAACGCTTCCTAAATGTTGCATCCCTTCCCCTCACACTCTCTCAAGTAGGGTCTGTGGTCCCCATTTCACTGACGGGGAAACTGAGGAACAAGACCAAGCCTAGGTTTGAATTTGAAAGGAAGAAAGACTTGATTCTAAAATGTTGAGCCATATTTATTTGAATGACTTACTCTGTGACCCGAAAGAAACTCAGAGTTATTTCCAAGTTATTTTGAACAGTGGTAACCTCTTTAAAATCTGTGCATGCAGGGCCTTCAAATGTGTGCTAAGGGCCAGCACTGGGGTTTTTTTGCTGACGAAGAGACTGGCTCCCCATTTCAAAGTCAACCTGGTATTTTTGGTCTTCTGTACCTTTTGTAACTTCCTCTGAATAAGAGGAAATATGGTTGCCAGTTGTGTTTAATTTATTTTAAACAAATCAAAGCACTGATTTCTGCTTCCTGCCTGTGTAATACTTGAGCTGCAGGCGGCTTCAAAGGGCAGAATAACTGTTCTTGAGTGATTGTGTGTCTGTTGTGTTATATCATAAACAGTTCAAAGCTCTGCATTGTACAGGATCAAGGGCCGCAGCTTCGAGATACCGTTTTCTGGGTGAGTGGGGTCGGAGAGCTCTGCGTGATCTTTTGATTGGCCCTGTGCTAGCTAATAGATTAAATTTAGATTTTGCTAGAATATATATTTATGTAAAGACTCGGAGTTTGTTTTTCCTGTTTTCTCTAGCACTGCTCAACGTTCTCTGAGACCTTTATCGCAAAAGGCAGGTTGTTGCAAAGGGCAGTGGAAAGAAAAGTAAACACTTATTCATCACTTGGTTTTCTTGCAGGTTCATGGGGTTTAGGAAACTCCACCTAGATTAACTGTTTGTTTCGGACAGGCCTCTCCCCAGAGCTGCGTTCCTGGGGCCACGGGCACTGGGGCTTCAGAATCCAGAGTTCCCAGGGCCACACAGGGCAGATGCCGGCATGCAGGTTGTTACAACAAAGATGTTAGATTCCCGAAGCAAGTTCACTTTTTTAAAAACAGTTCCCTGAGGCTCTGCTGGGGCCGCTCAGCCTCCAGTCCAGCCTCTGCTGCCCTGTGCCCCCACCCCACCCCCCGCCAGCCATGACAGCATCCGTGCTTTCTGCTGCTGGTTGGTAGGATGTGCCAGGGACAGAGGGAGGTTTGTACCCGCACAGCCACCGCGCTGCATGTGGGACCCGTGGGAGAAGCCCTCTCTCCTGCTGGACACGTGGGAAGAGCACGTGTGAGAGCCATGGGGGCCACTTGGGGAGGCCAGACGCCAGTCAGGGCCTGGGGTGCAGGATGTGGCACGGGGAGGAGCCCCGCATCCCGGTCTGGGGGCGTCTCCCGCCACCAGTCCCCGGTGTGCAGACTCAGCAGGCGCGCATGGCACCTGCCACTCGGGATTGAGCTGGGGAGAGGCCGAGAGGCCCCAGAGCAAAGGCTGCAGCTCCTGTGCCCTTGTCATGTGGTGACAGGACCCGGTGGACAGGCCTACAGGAAGTGGCCGGTGCTGGGCATTCCAGTCAGCTACCCATCTTTCCCTGTGGCTGTGAGAGCTCCAGTTCCCTGTTTTCACTTCTTGGGAAGTGCTGATAAGAAGGGAACAGAATAAATCAAATGCAAAGTTACATGTTTCCTGGCTGAGGAAGCAAAAATCTAAGTATGACCTTGGAAGTGCTCCTGGACACTCTTTTTTTGTAATTTTTTTTCCCCATGTTGACTTTTTCTTCTTGTTTTTTTTTTATTGTGGTAAAATTTATATAACATAAAATTGACCATTCCCACCACTTCTAAGCGTACAGCGCAGCGGCACTAAGCACATTCACACATTGTGCAGCTGCCACCACCGTCATCTCCCACACTTTTCCATCTTCCCCCCCAGCAACGCTGCCCCCTACCCACCAACCCCCGCCCCCATGCTCCCTCCCGTTACCCAGGAAGTGGGCTCCAGTGGGGCCCTGCCTCCCAGGCGCCATCTCGGGCAACATGTTCAGATGCAGGGTGGGTCCCTGGTGGCCTGGCTGAATTCCTCCTGCTGCGGAAGGGCCAGGAGGCTTGGGCAGCGGTTACCTGTCGTCCCGCCCTGGGTGAAGCTCTAAGGACAGCTGTCCCCCTTCCAAGGAGGGGGGTCTGTCGGACGCCAATCTTCTTTGTAGTAGTCACGGGTGGCATGGGTGAAGCGCCTGGGTGCCAGGCACTGGCCTAAAGCCTGCTGGCTGCACGCAGCTCTCATCCTTTGGGGCCTTTGTCTCACGGGAGGTGCAGGGAGAGCCGATTAACCTGCACCCTTGACTGGGGCGGTGGGGGTGTGCTCTCCCAGGCTTTGTCCCAGTCCCCACGAGCACCCATGAGGGGCGTAGCTATTTCATTCCCATTTGGCAGGTGAGAAAACAGGCACAGAGAAGCTAAATCAAGGGTGTGTTTCTGGATCCTGACCAGAAGGGTCCGAGTGGAGATGCTGCTGCATTTGGCGGCGGGTGTGGTCTGGGGTTCAGAGCCCCTAGGGCAGGTGTGCTCGGAGGAGGCAGGAGGGGCAGAGGGCTGGCTGCCCCGTGCCTGGGATGGTGCCCGAGTGTCCGAGCCTTTGTCACCCGGCGTCGTTGAGGGGCGGGGGGGCGGTGGGGGCCGTCTGTGTGCGCACCTGCGAGAGGCCCAGCATGTGTGCCGAGCGTGGCTTTCCCTCCTGGGGACAGCGGCTGGCTTGTGCCATTTCTGGGTTAATTTTCTAGGGCAAAGGTCCACTGCGGGTCTGCACGGACATGAACCAGTTCTCGTGTGTTTGGGGGCAGATGCTCTCCAAGTGACGACGCCAGGCCCGGGCGCGGGGCCAGGCTGCACGTGCATGGCTGCTGACCCTTGGCTCTGCAGCCTCTCTCTTGTCCACGCTGCTTCCTCTGCAGCTGATGTCACTGTGGCTTCATACTTTGCCCAGGCCGGTCCCTGGGGAGGGGTGGGGAGGGACACCGCAGGCCGGACCCCAACCACCTGACCCCCAGCTCCGGAGCTCAGAGTGGCTGCTGCATCATTACATGAAAAAACTGAAAGGAGATTTCATGACCCCTGCAAATTACATGAAACTCCGACATCAGGGTCCGTAACAAAGCCGTGCTGGGACACAGTCACACACGGCTATCCTCTCGCCACACCTGTGGTCTGCAGAGCCGGAAACGCTTCCTGTCTGGCCCTTCCCAATCCAGGCAGAGAGGCCTCCTGCCCGGGTGACGGAGATTCGGGCCAGTGGTAGCATCTCACGTGGTCAGCTCTCTGGGCCATGGCGGACACTTCCTCAGAAAGTGGGCTCATAGGGAGGGGCTGGGGCAGAGGGGACTTCTGCCCCCCTCAGCCTTTGGGTGAAAAGTGAGGATGAGGACGGGGTGGGTTTGCACAGACCCTCTGCCCCCTCACTGTGTGGCTTTAAAAAATTGTGGTAAATTACTCATAACATAAAATTTATCGCCTTAATCATTTTTTCCCTCTGACAGATGTTTACTGAGTGCCTTTCATGTGACATAGAGATTTCACAGTCAACCATAAAATAATCTTTAAATGTTTACTCTTAAAGTTGGGGGTAAAGTCTGGGGTCTGCTAGTCTACAACTTTGAAAACCGGGAAACTCATTTTTTTCAAGCTCAGAATGTCTGAAATTTTACATGTAATAAAACATCATGATGCAAATTTATTAATTTACAGGGAGCCCAGGTCAGTTGTAGAATTATCTCCTCAGTAGACAAGAAAATCAGATTATTATCAGAAGTTGCAATGGTTGCTTAATGCATTAAAACTGTACAGGATCCAGCCAGAAATCCAAAGCCGCAGCTCCTCTGGCCCTCTGCCTGGACACTAGTCCATTAAAATATCCTTTCTTCAAAAATGTTCCACACACTTGAGCACCACGGTTCCCAGGGGCCGCTGCTGGCAGCAGAGCTGGCTGTGCTGCTCAGAGACATCTGTTTGCCATCACTCTGCTTTTTGTTATTTAGTTTTCGGCTTTTGTTCATGTGTTTGTTTCCATTTTTTTATTGTGGTAAAATACACGTAAGGTAAAAGTTACTGTCTTAGCTATTTTTAAGTGCACAGCTCAGTGGCATCAAGTACATTCACACTGTTGTGCAGCCATCACCACCATCATCTCCAGAACTTTTTCATCTTCCCAAACTGACACTCTGTCCCCATCAAACACTGACCCCCCCTCCCGCTCCCCCCAGCCCCTCGCCCCCACCATCTACTTTCTGTCTCTATGAATAGGATGACTCCAGGGACCTCATATAAGTGGAATCACACAATATTTGTCTTTTGGGTCTGGCTTATTTCACTGAGCGTCATGTCCTCAAGGATCATCTGTGTTGTAGCCGGTGCCAGGATCTCCTTCCTCTTTAAGGCTGAGTAATATTCCACTGTGTGTTTATTTTGCTTGTTATGTTGGTACATTTTGCTTCATTATTCATCCATAGATGGACCCTTGGGTTGCTTCCACCTCTTAGCTATTGTGAATAATGCTGCTATGAACATGGGTTCATAGGACCCTGCTTTCAGTTATTTGGGGTTATACTCAGAAGTGGAACTGTTGGCTCATATGATAATCCTATTTTTAATTTCTGAGTAACTGCCATACTGTTTTCCATAGCAGCTGCACCATTTTTCATTCCCACCAGCAGTGCACAGGGTTCCAATTTCTCCACATCCCAGCCAGCACTTGTTATTTTCTGTTGTTGTTTTTTATTTTTAATAGTAGCCACCTTAATAGGCTTGTGGTGGTTTTAGTTTTGTTTTTAAATAAGGCATCATTTGCATCCAGTGAAATCACTAGAGGAGTTCTGACAGGTAACCACTGTCCAGAGAGAACATTTCCAGCTCCGGAATGTTCCACTTTCCGGAAAGTGACCTTTTCCGTCAGTCCCTCCCACCGGCCACACTTCGGCGTCACCAGGGGAGAGGAGGCCCCTCCTTGATCTCCAAGTGGTTGGTCCCACTTGGCAGGACTGAGTCGGCCTCCTTGTGCCTGACGGGGTCAGGCCCTCTCCCCGCCTGGAACGAGGTGCCATCAGGAGTGGGGAGAGATGCTGTTTGCAGCAGAGTTTCTCTGTTTGCTTTTGGAGGACAAGGTACAGGATGCCCTGTCCTTGCTGGATGACAGGGGAGTGATGTCAGCCCAGGTGCTTCCGGGGCAGGGAGGGGAAAGGTTCCCGAAGTGAGGGCTGCAGCCTTGAGCCAACAACACTTTCCCCGAATGTGCTCAACATGGAAAACAGTGCAGTCGGCTTAATGGGCAGTAGGTTCCTGAAAAGCTGTGTCCAGCCCAGTGCCCGGGTGGCTGGGTCTCCTCACCTTCTCCAAGGATTTGCTGAGTGACAGTGGATGAGTCTCTTTCTCTTTCAGAGCCTCGCTTTTTCATTTATCTGTGATTATTTCTGCTAGGCACTTGGGAGACAGAACCCAATGGGCCAGGTGGCGGGAGCGCCTTGGGTGGGGGGTGACACATCATGTCAATATTGATGGAAGTGTGTGGGGGGGGTGCATCCAGATGGGGGAGGGTTCCTCTGAGGAAGTCACACCTGAAGGATGGGCAGGATTTATCCGTGACACACGCCGATGGCGGCTGAGTCTCAGGGGCTCAGGATGCACCATGTCCAAGGCGATGCGTGTGCAAGGGCTGGGCAGGTGGCCACTCCGCACCGCGGGACAGCACGGAGACGGCATGGGGTGGTGCGTCAGCCCTGTGCTGGGTGCTTCCGGGGTCAGGGTGCAGGGGGAGCTCCTGGGGGCCAGAACCGTCCTTCTAAGCCTCAGCTGCTTCTAGGGCCTTCAAAGGCTGGGGCGGGAAGAGACCAAAGTTTCCACTTCAATTCTCTTCCCTAAAATTAGCTTTTCTAACACTGGCTTTGACGATTTTGCTGGTGTTTTGGCTCCTTTTCTCGTAAGATGTTGGGTCGGGTTCAGGTCTGGCCCCCAGGAGGGCCAAGGTCACGGTCTGTGTGGTGCCAGGTCCTGAGTGGTAGGCCCCTCTCGCTGGCCATCTGCTGCCCCTGTCGCCCGGCACTCACAGCATCCGTGTCTCATGTCCCCGTGTCTCCATGTGGTGGCTGGCTGCCACGCTGCCTCCTCGGAGACCTCAGTGTGCGGCGGGTCAGTGAATTGACATTCAGGGAAGACACGAAAACAGGGCAGGAGGCAGAGGACAAACCGGCTGGGCTCTAAACTCGGGGTCTCTGCCTATTTTTCTTCTCTTCTCTTTTCTTTTCTTTTAATTGTGGGAAATGTACACGGTGCGAGTGTGTCATCTGAACCATGTCCAAGTGTCCAGCTCAGGAGTGCAGGTTGTGTAGCCAGCCTCCGGAGCCCGCTTCATCCTGCGTGAACTTGGGCAGCTTTTAAAAGATAAAATCAACAGAGCGATGCTCTCTTCAAAAATGAGCTCCCACCGTTGCCCCCCCCGGCCACCTCCCGCCCCTCACAGGCCCCGGGGCTGCGTGTCAGCCTGGGGCTCCAGGGCCCCACACTCATACTGTGGTTTTCTAATCATTATTTATATGAAGTAGATCAGAGCAAAAAGAAGAAAAACAGAAGACAAAAAGCTTATCTCAGAAACATAGTGTCCCCCATCCAGCTTAAGAAGTAAAATACTACAAACACAGGCAGCATCCCAGAGCCCCCCAGAGTGATCAGGTGTGACCTGAATTTGGTGTCACTGTCCTGTGTGTGTTTGTGCTGCTGGTTCCTGGGCTCATACCCCTCCGTGGTACGTACCCCTGGGTGTAGACCATGTGTCTCTCCCTACCTGCTCCTGCACCTACGTCTGCACCTGCTTCTCCCTCTGCAGCGCCCCCTTCCCCGCAGTGTGTTAGCCCCTCGTGTTCAGGGTGGGGCCGCTGGACGCTCAGCTCCTGGGGCACGTGCTGGGGGCCCGGTCCTCTCAGAGCACAACAGGGTTGAAAACAAGACAACACACCCCACACCACCAGACTGAGATCTGACTTCATCACACTCTCGGCTTTCCCAGAAATGGGATCTTAAGCCAGCCCCTCAGGGGTCCCCCAGTGAGCACTGGTGAGGTCATCTGGCTGAGAGACCCCCGCCCTCCCCTAAAGCAAAGTGACTCGGAAACAGCCAACCTGCTCCTGACCGAGTATAACTTCCTTGTCCTGCTGCCTTCTGCCTATAAAAGTCTTGCCTTGTGTGCAGCCCCTCGGAGCTCCTGTCTGCTAGGTGGGATGCTGCATGATTCATGAATCATTGAATAAAACCAATTAGATCTTTAAATTGTACTCATTTGAATTTTGTCTGTTGACAATAGGAATGCCAGCCCTGGGCTGGGCTGCCACGTCTGTTAGCTCTTTTCCCTAGGGACAGGCCAACAGAAGATTCCAGTTGTCTGCCTGTCTAGGGAAGCAACTCAGCCCTCTGGGGCAGGCAACAGGTTCCCGAGGGTACAGGGTACATCTGCATTTAAACGCGACTTGCCCAGCCCAGCCAGGGCTGCTCCAGGTCACCTCCCACCAGGAGGCGTGAGAGCTGCCTTTTCCTGTATTTATTGGCCATTCCGTTTCCAGCCTGTGAATTGCCAGTTCACATTTCCCCTTTTTTCTGTTGGATTGTGGTCTTTTTCTTATTCGTCTGCAAGGGTTCTTTGGCTGGCCTGAGTCCTGTGCTTTGTTGGCTCTGTCCCCTGCAGATATTTTCTCAGGCTGTGGCCTATCTCTTCACTACTTTTTAGTGTCTTTTAATATATAGACCTTTTAAAGTTGAGTGTAGACTTCTTTATCAACTTGCTTTGCGCTTTCGGTGTTTTAGTTAAGAAGTTGTATTTTTTTCTGCCCAAAGTTATAAAGATAGCCATCTGGGTTTTCTTCTGCAGGGGGTCAGGTTTTGCATTAGGTGTTTTGGGGTAAGTTGTGAGGTGGAGATTCAGTTCTGTTTTTCCCCACGTGGGTAGCCCACTGTCTCAGGACGTCAACCAAAGTCCCTTCTCCCCCTGCGGACGGCAGTGCCCGGTGGCCCTCCGCCACATTCTAGGCGTCCTCGGCACTGGCCCTAGACTCCATTCACCATCGGACCACTTGTCCGTCCTGTGCTGGGGTGGCTTCCAGTGATTTCAGCTTCTGGGTCCGTCTTTACATCCGGTGGGGACCTCCCACCTTGCTCTTTAGAACAGGCTGGGCTCTTCTTGGCAGTTTGCTCTCTCACTGCACGTTTTGGGATCAGCCTATGAAGTCCCACTGAAAATCCTATCGAGGTTTTGATGGCAGTTGCTTTGAACTTAGAGAGAAATTTGTGCAGAACAGACATGATTGTAATATTGAGTCTTGCTATTTTTTTAATGTTATTAGGCTGTTTATGTTTTCAGTAAAATTGTATTATTTTATTTGTAAAGGCCTTACGTAGTGTTTTTAAGATTTATCCTTAAGTACCTTTAAAATGGGTTGCTATGGTAAAGGATATATATATTTTTTAAATTTATTTTTGGCTGTGTTAGGTCTTCGTTGCTGGGCGCGGGCTTTCTCTAGTTCCGGCGAGCGGGGACTACTCTCCGTTGCGGTGCACGGGCTTCTCATTGTGGTGGCTTCTCTTGTTGCAGAGCACAGGCTCTAGGCACGCGGGCTTCAGTAGTTGTGGCATGCGGGCTCAGTAGTTGTGGCACACGGGCTTAGTTGCTCCACGGCATGTGGGATCTTCCTGGACCAGGGCTCGAACCCGTGTCCCCTGCAATGGTAGGCGGATTCTTAACCACTGCGCCACCAAGGAAGCCCAGGATATTTTTTTTAAAACTACATTTTCTTTTTTTCAAGTTATTTTATTTTTTTAATTAATTAATTGCAGAATAGTTGATTTACAGTGTTGTGTTAATTACTGCTGTACAGCAAAGTGATTCCGTTATACATATATATATACATTCTTTTTTTAGATATTCTTTTCCTTTATGGTTTATCACAAGATACTGAATATAGTTCCCTGTGCTGTACAGTAGGACCTTGTTCTTTATCCATTCTCTCTATAAAAGCTCACATCTGCTAATCCCAACCTCCCACTCCATCCTCCCCCAACCCCCTCCCCCTTGGCAACCTCCAGTCTGTTCTCTATGTCTGTGATTCTATAAAACTACATTTTCTAATCATTTGTGCTGGCCAGTACGAATGCAGTTGAATTTTGAACATTGATCTTAGGAAATTTTTCACTCCCTTTGACAATCAACCAGCCATCACCTGCCACACGAGTCCACCCCTATCTGTCCCTTTCTAACTCTCACACCCTGTAGCGGACCCTTGACATGGCCTAGGATCTTCACTGCCAGGTTGAAAAGTAGGGGGTGATGGCAGGTGTGATACAGCAGACATTTTTAAATAATAAGAGAGTGCGACCCATGACTATATGCTAATACATTTGAACATCTCGTTAAAATGGATAATTTCCCAGGAAAATAAATGTTCATAACCTCGTTCTAAGACATACAGGTGGCCAACATGCCCATGAAAAGTTGCTCAACATCACTAATCATCAGGGAAATGCAAATCAAAACCACAATGAGATATCACCTCACACCTGTCAGAACGGCTGTCCTTAAAAAGAACATATATAACAAATGTTGGTGAGGATGTGGAGAAAAGGGAATCTCTATGCACTGTTGGTGGGAATGTAAACTGCTGCAGCCACTATGGAGAATAGTATGGAGGTTGCTCAAAAAACTAAAAATAGAACTACCATATGGTCCAGCAAGTCCACTTCTGGACATTTATCCAAAGAAAACAAAAACACTAATTCAAAAAAAATACATGCACCCCCATGTTCGTTGCAGCATTATTTACAATAGCCAAAGTGTAAAAACAATGTAAGTGTCCATCAGTGGATAAATGGGTAAAGAAGATGTAGTATACATATGATATATATTTTTTTAATTAAGTTATTTATTTGTTTTTTATTTTTGGCTGCGTTGGGTCTTTGTTGCTGTGCGCAGGCTTCCTCTAGTTGTGGCGAGCAGGGGCTACTCTTCTCGTTGCGGTGGCTTCTCTTGTTGCGGAGCACGGGCTCTAGGTGCGCAGGCTTCAGTAGTTGTGACTCGCGGGCTGTAGAGCACAGGTTCAGTGGTTGTGGCACACTGGCTTAGTTGCTCCGCAGCACGTGGTATCTTCCCAGACCAGGGATCAAACCCGTGTCCCCTGCATTGGCAGGTGGATTCTTAACCACTGCGCCACCAGGGAAGCCCCACATATGATATTCATATATATATATGAATATTATTCAGCCATAAGAAAAAATGAAATCTTGCCGCTTGTGACAGTATGGATGGATCTTGATGGCATTATTTAAAGCAAAATAAGTCAGACATAGAAAGACAAATGCCGTCTGATTCCACTTATATGTGGAATCTAAAAAAACAAAACAAGCTCATAGATACAGAGAACAGATTGGTGGTTGCCCATGGGTGTATGAAACAGGTGAGGGAGAAAAGGTACGAACTGCTAGCTATAAAATAAATAAGTCCTGGGGATGGAGTGTACTGCATGGCAGCTATAGTTAATAACACCGTGCTGCATATTTGAAAGTTGCTAAGAGAGTAGATCTTAAAAGGTCTCCTTACAAGGAAAAAAATTCCTTAAGTGTGTATGATGACAGATGTTAACTAGACTTGCTGTGATCATTCCACAATACTTACAACCATCCAATCATTATGTTGCACCCCTGAAACTAATATAATGTTGTGTGTCAATTGTACCTCAAAAAAGCCCTAGATCTAAAAGAAACAAGGATAATTGTTATTGCTGCTTTTCTGTATCTTTTACAATTATTTTCATCATATCTATTCCCCCCCTTTTTAATTTTTATTGGGATATAGTTGATTTACAATGTTGTGTTAGTTTCAGCTGTACAGCAAAGTGAATCAATTATACATATATCCACTCCTTTTTAGATTCTTTTCCCATATAGGTCATTACAGAGTATTGAGTAGAGTTCCCTGTGCTATACAGTATGTCCTTATTAGTTATCTATTTTATTCTATTCCTCTTTTATAAGGGAAAATAATGTAGAGTAGCAAAAAAAAAAAAAAATTCACTCAATTTCTTGTTGCTGTCGCCCTCCTTTCTCTTCCCTGCTCTGCTGTTGTTTCTGAGCCGGAGTGGAAAGAACAGCAAGGAGTCGGGAACTGTCCATTCCTTTCCATCTTCTTTTACGACAGCAAAAAGATGCCAGCGTTTTCCTGTGCCCCCTGGTTATGGGCTGAATTGTGTTACCCCACCCCCTGCTGCCAAATTCATGTGTTGAAGTCCTAACCTCCAGTGTCTCAGAATGGGACTGTATTTGGAGATGGGCCTTTAAAGTTAAAACGAGGCCACTGGGGTGGGTCCTACTCCAATATGACTGGTGTTCTTATATGATGGATGCAGACACACAGAGGGACAACCACGTGAGGACACAGCGAGAAGACAGCATCTACACACCCACGAGAGAGGCCTCAGGAGGAACTATCCCCACCAACACCTTGATCTCAGACATGACTGTTGTTTCAGCCTGAGGCTGCGGCACTTTGACACGGCCGTCCCCTCCCACCCCCCTTCTCTTAGCGTCGCTGCCCTAGTCAGCATTAACCCCAGCAGCACTGCGTCACCGGCAGTGTCCACGCGAAGCTCTCCCAGGCTGGCTAGTAACTTGGGCAAGTGGCTGAGAGCCGAGAGCCCACATCCGGCCGTGAACAGTATGATCCTCATTGAGATGCCGCTCGCAGCCCTCTGTTTCCCGGAGCCCTTGGCTGCAGCCCAGCTTTATGTTCCAAATAGGAAAAGGCGGGTTGATTTAGAGGCTCGGCAGTCATTAGGCGTTACCTTGATTTATGTAAAAATAATATTAACCAGTTGGATAACAATGGCTCGCCGTTCACCTGTGGCCTGGGAGCCTCATAAAACGGGCACATTCATCTTCATTGTGATGACATCAATTTGTACCAGCCGTTCTTCCAAGTAGAGAAATGTGTCATGTTGTTCCAAATGTACCTTTACTTGGTACAGGGTTGTGTTAAGTGGTTCCAAAAAACGAGCGTGTATATTTTCTCTAGGGAAACTCTTGTCTATTATTTCAGCTGAAAATATCTCTCGCACACAATGACTAATCAGGACTGAAAATCAGTGCTGGCCCTGCTGGCCCACCTGCTGCCCCACGACGTGGGGGGCGGGCGCCCAGGTTCCGCTCTTTGAGCCCAAGGAGCTCCTGCAATGATGCTGGGGAGGAAGCACGGCTGGGGGCCGTTCCTGTTTTGTTTCACTGGAATTCAAGAGTATTTTGTCAGCCTTTCCCCCACTTGACTTGAGAGGGTCTGGCCTCCAGGATCACACACTGGACTGTGCAGAGCTGGCCCCGGAGAAGACGGCTCCAAGGAGTGACCTCATGAGAGGGGAACTAATATTTACTGTTTCTTCTTTTCTTCTCATTTCTCAAGGGAAGGCTAATCTTGAGAAACACAGAGCCTCTGGAGGCCAATAATACGGAGCCCAGGAGAATCGAGATTGTTTCATTGTTGCCGCCACGAAATAAAATTTGTTTTCCTAGCGTTTCTTTTCCCTTCAGGAAAGCGCTGGGTTGAGAGCCCTGTTGGATTATTCTTGCGCCCCTGGTCCTGGCTTTCCCCCCATTGTTCCACTTGCCTTTTTATCACCGAGATCTCTGTCAAGTTAAATGCTGTTCTCCTCTCCTGTGCTTGTTCCCAGTGCTGGGCTGCCTGCCCGCCATTGCCTGAGCTCTGTGGGTGACAGCGTGCGGCCCTGTCACCACCCTCTCATGTGAGAAGCCCCGAAACCCGCCTGGGGCGTCGGCAGAACGCTCAGCTGTACTGGTCCCTAGTCATCCCCCAGCCTGGCGGCCAGGCCGGCATCCACCTCGAGTGAAAGCCCCTCTGTGCACTTGGTGCCAGTGCTGGTGCCAGTGGCGGGGTTGGTGGCAGGTTCGGGAGGGCCTGGCCTGCTGCGCACAGACTGCACCAGGTCTGATGACAGGGCAGCGTTTACCATATGGACCTGCGGCCCGAGGTCCTGACGACTGCACAGCAGGTGGGACGCTGCCCTTGAAGGCTGAGCCAGGGTGAGGGTCCAAGAGCATCGCACTTGGAGCTGAAACGTGTGGGCATCACGCAGGTGGGGTGCTGTTCAGATGGTGGGAAGGATAAGGGGCGAAGAGCTGGACCGGGGCGGGGGCATGCCGAGGGCCTCAGGGTCCTTTCTGATGGAGCACCTCCTGAAGAGGGGAACTTTTTGACATTGTCATTTTTTATTATGGTAAAATATACATAACATAAAATTAAGTGTTTTAGCCATCGTAAAGTCCACGGTTCAGCAGCATTAAGTACATTCACATCGTTGTGCGACCATCCCCACCATCCACCTCCAGAACTTTCTCATTCTCCCAAACTGACACTCTGTCCCCATTGAACACTGACTCCCAGTCTCCCTCCCCAGCTCCAGCCCCCACTGTCCCACTTGTGTCTCTGGAAACCTGACTCCTCCAGGGACCTCACCCACGTGGAGTCACGCAGGTCTCGTCCTCTTGTGATGTGCTCATGGCACTTAGCGCACTGTCCTCAGGGTCAATCCGAGTGGCATGTGTCAGGATGTCCTTCCTTTCCAAGGCTGGATAATATTCCTTTGTGTGGATGGATCCCACTGTGTTTCTCTGTTCCTCTGTCTGTGGACACCCGGGTTGCCTCCAAGTTTTGGCTGGTGTGAATGATGCTGCCGTGAGCATGGGTGCAAAGAGGGGTGTTTTAGAAATCTGAAAGCCTCTTGCCTTTGTGAAAATTAGCATTTTATTTATTTATGTTTTTACCCTTGGAGTAGGCTTGGCTGAAATCCGGAGTCATTGTAGCCAAGAGTTTCCCTTTCGTTTCCCTCAGGCTCCTGGCACGTGTGGTGGCCCCGTGTGCTCACAGGGGCTGGCACCCTGCCTGCAGCCAGTGGACCCACCAGTTCTCGAGGCGGAGGCCGATCTGATGGGGGTGCGTGGGGGCCCTGAATCCCAGACCTTGCAACAGTGTGTGAAACCAGCCAGATGCTGTGATGGGAGCCTGCTCCCCTGAGAGCACAGGTGGGCAGCGGCCCCTTGGAGAAAACTGGGCTTACATACAGCTTCCCCCGACCCCCATGTCACCACCCGCAGTGGCCACCTTGATTGCACCACACAGCACGAAGTTAAGGGTCACTGAACGAGAGGCGGCATTGGGAGTCCTGGGTCAGGGGGAGGCGTGGCTGGAGGCTGGGGCAGGAGGGTCAAGAGAAGGGGCAGAGGTCCCTTCCTGACTGACTGCCGGGGCTACTAGTGATGACACCACCGCTTGGAGTCACTCTTCCCTGAGTCTTTCTGGAATCTGTGCTGTGTCAGTACCTGTGATCTGCCTCCAGGACACGGGGACTGTCCCGCAGGGCATGTGCATGGCAGGAGCCTCTCCCCTTGCTGAGGACAGGAGGTGCCCGGGTCCGCTCCAGAGATGCCGGGTCTGCAGACGCCTTCAGTGAGGTCACAGGGCATGGAGAGGGAGAGGGACAGGGACACTCAGAAGGTCGCCTCTGAATTGAAAAAAATACATGCACCCCAATGTTCATAGTGGCACTATTAACAATAGCCAGGACATGGAAACAACCTAAATGTCCATCGACAGATGAATGGATAAAGATGTGGTAAATATATAAAATGGAACGTTAGCCATAAAAAAAGAACGAAATAATGCCATTCGCAGCAACATGGATGCAACTAGAGATGATCATACTAAGTGAAGTAAGTCAGAAAGAGAAAGACAAATACCATATGGTATCACTTATATGTGGAATCTGAAATACAACACAAATGAACTTATCTATGAAACAGAAACAGACTCACAGACATAGAGAACAGACTTGTGGTTGCCAAGGGGCGGGGAGAGAAGGATTGGGAGTTTGGGATTAGCAGATGCAAACTACTATATATAGGATGGATAAACAACAAGGTCCTACTGTATAGCACAGGGAACTATATTCAATATCCTGTGATAAACCATAATGGAAAAGAATATTTAAAAAAAAGAATGTATGTATGTGTATAACTGAGTCACTTTGCTGTACGTCAGAGATTGACACCACATTGTAAATCAACTATACTTCAATTAAAAAAAAAAAAAAAAAAAAAAAAAAAGAAGGTGGCGTGTGCCCTTGACTGAGCGCGGAGGGTCCTGGCCTCCGTTCACGAGCGCGCACCGCCCTCTAGTGGTGATATGCGCGCGGGATGCGCGGAGTTTCTCCTCGGAAGTTGGTGATTCCTGGGGCCACAGCGTGATCGTTACCCGCACACCGTTTCAGTTACACGCGTGAGTTTGTGCGTGTTGTGTGTCGGGCGCTGTGGGCGGACGAGATGAAGGTCACGTTGTTATGGGCTGTGTTGTGTCCTCCGAAAATTCATCTGTCCTGACCCCCAGGACCTCAGCGTGTGACTGCCCTGGAGTTGAATGAGGTCCTCAGGGTGGGCCCTGTTCCGATATGGCAGGTTCTTTATGAGAAGCGGAGATTAGGGCCCAGACACACACAGGGACGACCACGTGAGGGCGCAGTGAGAAGGCGTAGGCGCCTTCTCACAAGGGGTCTGAGATCTTCAGCGTGCCTCACCTCAGACCCGTGTCCTCGGCGGGGGTCGGGCCGCTCCACGTCCCACTTGGTGCTGGGCCTTTGGAGCAGCAGATCGTCAGACCCGTGACCCCGACCCCACTCTCAGGTCAGGTGCTGCTCTGTGCCCCCGAGTGTGCCCGAGGACACCCCCCCACCCCCGCTCTGGGTGCTGGTTGGGGGCACCTCAGAAGGGCCTTCCCCCATTCCCTGGCCCACCTCCCCAAACACACCTGAGGCTCGCCCAGCCCTGCCGGCCGGGCCGGCCGGGAGCCAGACCCCAGCTGCTGAGGGCCCGCTCCCCACCTGTGTGGCTCTCGGGCTGGAGTGCGGCTGGGGAGCCCACAGGCCCACGAGCAAAGCTGGTCATCAGCTCAGAGGGTGAAACCAAATCTCATCATGCAGGCCTGAGGGATTTGTATTCATAATATATAAAGAACTTCTACAACTCCGCAATAAGAAGACAAATAACCCATTTCAAACACAGGCAAAGGACTTGAATAGACATTTCTCCAAACAAGAAATAAAAATGGTCAATAAACACATGAAAAGATGCTCCACATCATTAGCTGTCAGGAAAACGCAAATCAAAGCCACCATGAGATATCATTTCACACCCACTAGGACGGTTTTAATCAAAAAGATACACAGTAATAAGTATTGACAAGAATGTTGAGAAATTGGAACCCTCACACATTGCTAGTGAGAATGTAAAGCAGCACGGCTGCTCTGGAAAACAATCTGACAGTTACTCAAAGAGTTAAATGCAGTTACCTTAAAACCCAGCATTCCACTCTTAGGCATACACCCAAGAGAACTGAAAACATGTGTCCACACAAACACTTGTACACAAATGTTCATAACACTATTCCCAAAAGCCAAAAACATGGAAACCACCCAAACGTCTGTCAACAGAAATACGGATAAACAAAGTGTTGTATAGACACACAATGAAATATTATTCAGTCATAAAAAGGAACGAAGTCCTGATTCATGTGGCAACATGGATAAAGCTTGAGAACATGATGCTGAACTGGAAGAAACCAGACACAAAAGGCCACATATTGTGTTTCCGTTTACATCAAAGTCCAGAGTAGGCAAAGCTACAGAGACAGGAAGTGGATTAGCAGTTGCCAGGGGCTGGCGGAGGAGAGAATGGGGAGTGACAGCTGGTTACAGAGATTTTTGAGAGGTGATGAAAAAATTCTGGAATTAGATAGTTTATGGTGTTCCACACCTTGTTTTTTTTTTTTTTTTTTTTTTTTACTTTTGGCTGCATTGGGTCTTTGTTGCTGTGCGCGGGCTTTCTCTAGTTGCGGCGAGCAAGGGCTACTCTTCCTTGTGGTGTGCGGGCTTCTTATTGCGGCGGCTTCTCTTGTTGCGGAGCATGGGCTCTGGCACGCAGGCTTCAGTAGTTGTGGCTCACGGGCTCTAGAGCGCAGGCTCAGTAGTTGTGACGCACAGGCTTAGTTGCTCTGTGGCATGTGGGATATTCCCGGACCAGGGATCAAACCCCGTGTCCCCTGCATTGGCAGGCAGATTCTTATCCACTGTGCCACCAGGGAAGTCCCATGGTGTTGCACAACTTTTAAAATATGCTAACAACCATAAATTGTACACTTAGGAATCTTACGTTTGAATCTTATGATGTATGAATTACATGCCATTTAAAAAAAATGAACATCCAAACCAAAGAGAGAGAGATCTGGCTGACTGGAGGAATCGTGAGGGAACCCTGTTCTTCAGGGAGCCCCATTTGAGATGTGTCTTGCAGAGCGTGAGGGTTCTAAGGAGTAGATATGGACCATTTTCCTTATAGATAAGATATTGGTAACATAAAAATCACTTTGGTTGAATAATTTGTGTTTCTTTTTAAACTCCTCTTCCAAAGTAAAATAAATGTCTTTTTGGTTATGGGTAGGTTTGCTGGAGTGTATTTGTGCCTGGTGGGGCAAAGTTCTCCCCACCCCTTCCCTCCTCCCGGGACAGAAGGAGCCACACGGGGGTGGTGTCTGACTCTGCGGCCCTCACTCTGCTCAGGGGTTAGGAGATGGGGCCTGGTCTCAGAGGGAGATGGAGTCCAGACTTCAAAATACTTGCACCTCAAGGCAGAGGGGCGCCCTGGGAACCCTTGGGGAGAAGCCGGTGTGAGCTGATGTTGGATGATTGAAAGGAATTGTGTTTCACTGTTTTTTAAGTTGTCAGATATGAGGAGGGTATTGTGATCATATTTTAAATTTTTCATCTTTTAATGTGTCCCAGAATATTTAAGGGTAAAATGTGTCTGGGCCATGCTGGAAAATACTTTAGCAAAGGGAAAAAAAGAGATGAAGCAGATATGACAAAATGTTAATAATTTAACAATTAGCTGATGAGTATGTGGGGTTCCATTTAATATTATCTCATTCATAGATAGAGATAAATAGATAATGATGTTAGATACATATATCTGCAGATAATATTTTCTCACATATAGATAAATATCTCTATTTATATGAAGATTTTCCATTAAAAAAGTGGCTGAGTCGAAGTGCACATTCGAAGGTGTTTTCCCACTTAACTCACTTACTTCTAAATTATTTTGTTCTCTTTGAACAAAAATGCTGCATATTACAATCTTGTCCTTTTAGAAATGAAATAGAATAATAAGATTTAGAAACCCTTTATATTATCAAGATGAATACAAACATAAAATCAAATCATGCCCCAAATGCCCCAGCTGTTCGTCCAGTGGCCGGGAGTGACAGCCTGAGCTGGTGACCAGTTATGAAGAGGGGTTTCACTGTTGGATCATCTACGGGGCCACATCTTGGGAACACCAGCCTCCTCTCAGAAGGGGACTGGCGGAATCCCAGAGATTGCTGTGCCAGCATTTAAAGTCAGGTTGACAGGATGCGTGTGGCTATGGGGCTGGGATCCGTCAGCACTAGCCAGGAGTGGGACAGCCTATTGGCTAAACGTGCAGAGCGGCTTGTAGGGAGGATCTGCTTGGTGTTTGGTCAGTCAGCAGCCTCCCCCACGTGAAGACAGGTTGGGCAGGTTGCTGCAGGCCTGGAACCCACCCCTCCAGGGAGACGCTAGTTTATCTGATGAACAGGTGAAGGGTCAGGGAATCACTAGGGATTTTCATTCTATTCTTTATGTTTTCCTTTAGGTTTTCAAATTTTCTACAAAGACATTTTATACTACAAAAATAAAAAGTGATGAAACTAACACAACATTGTGAATCAACTACACCCCAATATAAAATTTTAAATTTTTAAGAAGAAACTAACACAACATTTTGAATCAACTATACTTCAATATAAAATTAAAACAATATTTTTTTAAATAATAAGTGTTGCTTTAAAAAGCAAATGTGTGTGGAGCAACAGGAACTCTCATTTGTGGCTGGTGGGAATGAACAATATCCCAGCCACATAGGCGGACAGTCTGGCAGGGCCTGACACAACTGGACACACTCTTACCCTACGATCCACAGTCCTGCTCCTTGGTATTTATTTACTCAAAGGAGTTGAAAACTATGTCCACACAAACACCTGCACATGGGTGTGTACAGCAGCTTTATACATAATTGCCAAAACTTGGAAGCACCCAAGACGTCCTTCAGGAGGTGAATGGATAAATAAACCATGTACATTCAGACAATGGAATATTATTCAGCACTAAAAAGAAATGAGCATCAAACCATAAAAAGACATAGCAGAACCTTAAATGCAAATTGCCAAGTGAAAGGAGCCAACCTGAAGAGGCTGCAGACTGTATGATTCGAAGTGCACGACATTCTGGAAAAGGCAAAACTATGGAGACAGTAAAAAGATCAGTGGTTGCCAGGGGCTGGGGGAGGGAGGGATGAACAGGCAGAGCACAGGAAGCTTTTAGGGCAGGGAAACTACTCTGTATGTCCAGGCACTATGATGGTGGATACACATCATCACACATTTGTTCAAACCTGTAGCATGTACTAGTGTGACCCCTGATGCAGACATGGACTCTGGGTGATGAAGACATGTCAGCGTAGGTGCGTCAATTGTCGCAATGTCCTGCTCTACAATAAATGTCACTAGTGGGGGGAAGCTGTGCGTTGAGGGGTCGGGGACGTGGGAAATCTCTGTGCTTCCTGCTCCATTGTGCTGTGACCCTCAACTGCTCTAAAAATAAAGCCTATTAAAACATTTTAAAAAATAAAAGTAAATGTGAGCCCAGAGAGGCTGGGTCTCAGCGCAGGCTCAGCTGCCGTGGTTCCAGGCACAGAGCAGTCGCGGGTGGGCAGGCTGCTCCTTGACCCCGCCCAGCCGGCAGCCCTGCAGCCTCACCCAGGTTCTCGGGCACAGTCACCTCCGGTCACTGGCAGGCGCACCCTTCACTGCAAACTAGCAGGAGATCTGACCTGAAGGTGGGGGTTGGCTGGCACGAGGACAGCCCAGGAGGAAGTTTCTCCTTCCAGAGACCCTGCCCCTTTCCTGCAGGATGTGTTCCTTCGAGCTGTTGTCCCCTGGGCTTGCTGCGGGGGAGCAGGAGATGAGGAGCCCCGAGCACACAGACTGGCCGGGTCGGGAGCGGAGGCCGTGGGCAGCGGAGGGAGGGCACCACGGGCGCTCGGAGGATGGCAGCCTGATTCTGGTCCAGGCACCACCTGGGGCCACACAGCCACCTGGACAGCCTCAGGATCTCCTGTCTGTAGGGTCAGGCCAGAGGCTGCAGGTGACAGTCACACTCAGTCCACCGTTTCCTTCTCACCTGGGACACTCCCTTTCCTTTGCCCGGGATTCTGCAGCCACCGGGCCCCCTACCCCAGGGGAGCACCCAGGGAGACCAGCGATTTGCTTTCTTCCCTGGGTATGGGGTCAAGGGACCCGGCCCTGCCCAGGGTGTTCCTGGTGCCCCGTGAGGACTCTGCCGGCATAGAAGAGCCTGTCTGGACTGGAATTGAGGGGACGGAGGGCGTGGGGCTTCCCAGAAGCCCCTGGAGGCAGCCAAGTTGGGGGGAGCCGGGCTCGCTGTGTGGGTGCAGGGGCGGCGCGTGGCCTGCAGGGCAGCTGCAGGCTCCTCCTCTTGGTAGACCCCCCTCAGGCACACAGTGTGTTTGACTCGGTGTGTTTTTCTTGGCTTGAATGAACAGGATTGGTTGCACTCTTTGTAATTTTTGGAATTGAAGGTATTTTTAACAAATGCAGCCAGTATCGTGGGAACATCCTGAAGTTGCTGGCGTGTCTGGAGTCTACAGTCAGCCCCATCCTACCCCCTGCCTCCTTCCCTGCAGCTCCAAGTCGCTCAGTGGATGTCTGTTCTTGTTCATTTAGGTTTCAAACTGAGGCGTGGACAGAACCACAGAGACTGGCCCCCCTATAGTCACTTCTTTCTCCTGCTCCCGACCTGTGAAAGTAAAGTGGACGGTAGAAGGGACCAGGCCGTCCGGCATGTTCCAGGCGGGCAGGTCGAGGCCTCCTGGCCCCTTGTCAGTTAACTGCAGGTTCTAGTTGGGAACAAGCAAAACAAAAGTGAGGTACGTCAGGAGTCATCAAGTTAGGAAGGTGGGGAATTCCCTGGTGGCCTAGTGGTTAGGATTCTGGGCTTTCACTGCCATGCCCCAGGTTCAACCCCTGGTTGGGGAACTGAGATCCCACTAAGGAAGTTGTATTAGTTATTTACTGCTGTGTAACAAAGCGCTACAAACTCAGCGGCTTAAACAGCACAGTGTCTGTGGGTCAGGAATTCAGGTGCAGCTTCACTGGGGCCTCTGCTCAGCGTCTCTCACAAAGCTGCCATCAAGGTGTCAGTCGGGCCTGTGGTCTCATTGGAAAGCCCCACTGAAAAGGAAAGATTCTGTATGGATTCTGCTCCCAACGCTTCGCCTGTTATTTGTGTTCCAAACATTTTCTCCCGGCCCATCAGTTCTCTCGTAACTTTCATTTTGGTGTCTTTTGTCTTAGAGAAGTCTGAGTATTTATGAAGTCAAACTGATCGGTATTTTCGTTATGGCTCCTCAGAGCTGCATTTTGTGTATGCTACTCCATGTTTCCTCTGTTTCCTCAGTTTTCTTCCGTCTCTCACCAGCGTCAACGTCCCTCAGACAGAGATCACCAGGGGCCATCTCTGGTCAGCAAGGCAGGAGGAGCCTGCACACCTCGGGGTCTAAAGGGCGTCTCTGGGGGTGGGGGAGGGACTTCCAGGGTTTGGGACTAGAGTTAGTTATGGGACATCTTGGTGGCGGGGGGGACAGAGCTTGCTGGAAGAGTGAGTGACCATCTCTAGAACACACAGCTCATGTGGTGTCACCGTCGGGCAGTCTGTCCAGGGCCATCTGTCCGTTCCAGCTGCCATAACGGAATACCACAGGCCACCCAGACTACAGCGGACAGAAATTTGTGTCTGGTGGGGACCGCTTCCTGGTCCACGGCTGGTGCCTCCTCGCTGTGTCCTCACACAGGATGAGGGAGCTCTTGGGTCCCCGCTATGAGAGCACTAATCCGGCATGCGGGCCCCACCCTGATGATCTGGTCACCTCAAAGACCCCTCAACACCATTACCTTGGGGGTAGGATTTCTACCCGTGAATTCGGGGGACACGGACGTTGAGACCATCGCAACAGCTTATTTTAGAGCATCTGGCATTACACAGGGTGCCCGCTGTGCTTGGTCGGGCAGGTTCGTGTTTGCTAGTCAGGGACCTTATGTTTCTGTTTCGATTCTCAGTTCCCCACAGGCTGTAGGCAGCAGGGCCTCAGCAGTCCCTCTCCCGGCCATTCTCCTGGTCACCTCTGGATGGAGAACGTTCTATTCTGGGACCACAACTTATCCAGACCTGCACCACTGGTCATGCATGTGTCAAGTCAAAATGGCTCCAAAACGATTGATGCCTGTGACGTTGGGCCATCTGCTGGGACAGCGGCTGTGTCACCTCCTTCTAGAACCCAAGGTCACATTCCCAACGACGGCTCCACAGTAAACACTGAGACCAGGGATTTCTTCACACGTGAAGCATACCACAATGAACGATCATCATGATCGTTCAATGCGGCTCTTTCTCAGATGACCAGGCCTCCTTTCCTTTGACCCAGATACAGTTTGCTCAGCTTTGCTGGAGTCTGAAGAATTTTCTCTACACCTGGTGACTGTTGGTCAGGGTCTCGGGCTAAACAGCAGGTGTCCACTGGCTGTGCAGGACCTGGGCTGTTGTGGGACTCCCCAGGAGATAAGAGCAGTCACAGGTGGAGCCCACAGCAGTGGGCAGGAGCAGGCTCACGCGTGCTCTGCTCTGGGCCACCGGCTCTTGGGACCCACAAGCGGTCATGGTGCTGTCAGCCCCGCCTGGAACAGCCGTCACGGTTCCCAGAAACATCCTGACACCTCTTCCACAAGGTCCAATTCCTGACCTTCACGAGGAGCAGGAGCCCTGAGGTGAACATAGGTCACAAGCAGAAGGCCTGTCGACAATGAGACCAACTGGCCCAGATTCGTTTATTGTAATAACTCACTTTATCAGAACAGACAACCCAGTTGAAGCATCACACGACTAGTTACTCACTTAGGCTCTCTTTGGGAAACAAGAAAATCTCTAGGTCTTTGATTTATCCCTTTAACTGAATTATAAATATCAGCAATTGACAGCATATTTAAACCCAGACACAATAGTTTTGTAGACAGTTATGTCCGTCTTTGGACAGGAATGTGAGTATTTTCTTAACCTGAAAGGCACAGTTACCTGGACTAGCAGAGGGGGGTCATCTGAGCCACCTTGGGCCATGCTTGTACCAGCTGCCTTCTGGCTACTGCACCATCCCAGTGGCTGGTGGGGGGTGAAGGGGAGGAGTCCCCGGAGGAGGATGCTGGGCTTCCTCAGCCTGCATCACACTCCGTGGGCTGGAGGCAGGGTGCTGAGGGGGGCCCTTCCTCGACTCCAGAAGGTGTCACAGGACACCCAGGTGTCTGGCGCCAGTCGGGGTCCTGAGCCCAGCCAGCCTCTGAGGGTCGGGTGGCCCCTCCCTGGGCCCCAACTGGACTGAATGTCCAGCAAGACCCTCTCAGGTGTAACTCCCTCTCAGGTGTAACTCCCTCTCAGGTGTAACTCCCTCTCAGGAGTAACTCCCTCTCAGGTGTAACTCCCTCTCAGGTGTTCTGAGAGAGTTCTGGGTGATCTGGAGTCCTGCCACCTGGACAGCTTGTCTCTAAGACGGGCTGGAGTCCCCTGTGTGTCAACAAAGCCTGGAGGAGGGTTTCTGGGAAGTACATATCTCCACCCCCAGGACCTGCTCTAGAGGTCACTCGGCCCTTAGGCCCTGGGGGTGTGGGGCAGGGGGCAGTGCATCCAGCAGGAACCTCTGGTTCCAGCCCAGGTCTGAGCCCCTTGGGTGGGCCATGCCCCAGGCCTGGCGGACACTCAGCTCAGATCTAGAAGTAGTTTTCTATTGTCCAGCGTCTAACACACCGAGGCCTCTCAGGCATGTGCTGATGGCGCAGGCCACAGCACAACCCCCAAGCCCACCAAGAAGCTGTAACAGGCACCCAACCCCTCCCTGCGGGGAGAGGTGTCAGAGGAGGCCAGGTGGGAGCCAGGACCTGTGCCACCCAGCAATTAGGGGCCACCCCCATGGGGAGCCAGGGCCCTGCCCAGAGTAGAGGAAAGGATTCGCTGTGGGTGTCGGTGGAGCCTGAGTGAGGAACCTGGACATCACAAGGTTCCAGAGCAGTGTCAGAAGACAAAACTGGACAAAGAGCAGGACACTTTTGGAGGTGATGGATATGTTTATTACCTTGATTGTTCATCAAACTGTACACTTTAAATATGTGCAGTTTCTTGTACACCAATTATACCTCAGGAAAGCTGTTTTAAAATAAAACAGCTAAAGCAGAAAAATATTAAGATCCAGAGTCTCATAACATGAGAATTCCCAGGTTTCAATAGAAAATCATTTATCATACTAAGAACCACAAAGTTAGTTCTTGGTACGACGAGACTGTTGAATGAAACTGAATGAAAAGACAGAGGTTGGCAGATGGATTTAAAAACATGCCTCAACTCTATGCTATCTACAAGAAATTCATGTCAATCTATTTTATACAAATATTAATCAAAGGAAAGCATACAGGGCTACATCAGGTGAAGTGGACTTCAAGGCAGAGAAAATTACCAGGGAAAGAGACTAACATTATGTAATAATAAAGGGTCAATCCACCAAGAAGACATAGCAATCCTAAATGTGTATGCATCAAACAACAAAGCTACAAAATATGTAAAAGAAAAACTGATACAACTAAAAGGAAAAATAGACAAATCTACAATTGCAATTAGAGATTTCAACACTCTTCTGTCAACAATTGATAGAACTAGACCAAAAAATCAGCAAGGAAATCAAAGAAACAGCAACACCATCAACCAACAGGAGCTGACTGACATTTAGTGAACATTTTATCCCAACAATAGCAGAATACACATTCTTTCCAAGTGCCCTTGGAACATACACCAAGATAGACCACATCCTGGGCCATAAGACAAACCACAACAATTTCCTAAAGTTTGAAGTCATGCAGAGTAGATTCTCCAACCACAGTGGATACAAACTATATATCAATAAGAGAGAGAATAGGAAAACCTCCAAACACTTGGAAACCAAGTAACACACTTATACATAATCTATGAGGAAAAAAAGAAAAGAATCTCAAGGGAAATTTTAAAAAGTACATTGAACTGAGTGAAAATAAAATACCACAGGTCAAAACTTGTGAACAGATAAAACAGTGCTGAAAGAAATTTATAGCACTAAATATATGTGTTAGAAAAGAGGGAAGGTCTTAAATCCATAATCTAAGCTCAAATCCCAGTATGCTAGGAAAAGAAACACAAAATAAACCCAACACAAGCAGAAGGATAAAAGTAATAAAAATAAGAGCCGAAATCAATGAAATTGAAAACAAAAATAATAGAGAAAATCAATGAAAAAAGAGTTGATTCTCTGAAAAGATCAATAAAATTGACAAAGCTCTAGCAGCACTGACAAAGATAACACAAATTGCCAATATCAGGAATGAAATGGGGCATTTCTAGGACGCTGCAGACATCAGAAGGATAATAAGGGAATACTACAAACAACTATATACACATAAATTTGACAACTTAGGTAAAATGAACCAATCACTTAAAAATAAAACCACAAACTACCACAACTTGCCCAATATGAAACAGATCATTTGAATAACTCTATTAAGGAAATTTAATTCATAATTTTAAAACTCCCCAAAAAGAAATCTCTAGGCCCATATAGTTTCAATGAGGAATTCTAAAAAATTGTTAAAGAAGAATTAACACCACTTCTATACAATCTCTTCTAGAAAATAGAAGAGAAGGAAACACTGCCCAGTTTGTTTTATACTGCTTGAATTACTCTGCTCTCAAAACCAGACAAAGACAATACAAAAAAAAAATAAAATCACGGAACACTATCCCTCATAAATATAGGCACACTAATCCTTAAAAAAATATTAGCAAATAAAATTCATCGATGCATAAAGATAATTATAAACACCATAACCAAGGCTGGTTTATTCCTGGGATGCCAGGCTGGTTCAATGTTTAAAGAGCAATCACAGTAGTCCACCCTATTGAAGGCTAAAGAATAAGAATCACATGATCATAGCAATTGATGCAGAGAAAGCATTCAGCAAAATTTCTCTGCAGTTGATGCAGAGAAAGCATTCAGCAAAATTCCACACATTAATGATAAAAATTCTAAACACAGAAATAAAGGAGAAACCTCCTCAGCTTAATAAGGAGCATCTACACAATACCTACAGCTAGCATTATGCTTAATGGTGGAAGACTAGGTGCTCTTCCTCCAAGGTCAAGAATAAGACAAGGGGGTCTGCTCTCACCACTCATTCAACACAGTGCTGGAAGTAACAGAGCAATGAGGCAAGAAAAGGAAATAAAAGGCATCCAGATAGGAAAGGAAGAAATAAAACTGCTCCTGCTTGCAGATGACCTGACTGTAGATAGAAAATCCCAAGGAATCTAAAAACAAACAAATAAAAATCCTCCTAAAACTAATACTTGAGTTTGGCAAGGTCACAGGACATAATATAAACTTTCCAAAAATTAATTGTATTTCTGTACGTTAACAATACACACATACCATTTGAAATTCTTCACAGGGACTTCCCTGGTGGTGCAGTGGTTAAGAATCCACCTGCCGGGCTTCCCTGGTGGCGCAGTGGTTGAGAATCTGCCTGCTAATGCAGGGGACATGGGTTCGAGCCCTGGTCTGGGAAGATCCCACATGCCGCGGAGCAACTAGGCCCGTGAGCCACAACTACTGAGCCTGCGCGTCTCGAGCCTGTGCTCCGCAACAAGAGAGGCCGCGATAGTGAGAGGCCCGCGCTTCGCGATGAAGAGTGGCCCCCACTTGCCGCAACTAGAGAAAGCCCTCCCACAGAAACGAAGACCCAACACAGCCAAAAATAAATAATAAATAAATAATAAATAAATTAAAAAAAAAAAAAACCAATCCACCTGCCAATGCAGGGGACACGGGTTTGAGCCCTGGTCTGGGAAGATCCCACATACCGCAGAGCAACTAAGCCTGTGCGCCACAACTACTGAGCCTGCACTCTAGAGCCCGTTGAGTCACAACTACTGAGCCCATGCACCACAACTACTGAAGCCCGCGCACCTAGAGCCCATGCTCTGCAACAAGAGAAGCCACCACAATGAGAAGCCCGCGCACCACAAAACAAAGAATAGCCCCTGCTTGCCGCAACTAGAGAAAGCCTGCGTGCAGCAGCAAAGACCCAACACAGCCAAAAATAAATAAATAAATAAATTTTAAAAATTCTTCACAAAATGTTGCAAATCTAACAAAACACATACAGAATTTGGACACAGAAAACTGTACAACACTGATGGAAGAAACAAGAAATGAGTTATTGATATGCACAACCACCTGGATGAGTCGCCAGAAAATTATGCCGAGTGAAAAACACCAATCCTAAAAGGTCGAATGCTACAGGCAGACCTCAGAGATACTGAGGGTTTGGTTCCAGACCACTGAAATAAAGAGAATATTGCAATAAAGTGAGTCACACATATTTTTGGTTTCCCAGTGCAAATAAAAGTTATGTTTACACTGGACTGTAGACTATTAAGTGTGCAATAACATTATGTCAAAAAGACAACGTACATGCCTTAATTTAAAAATACTTTATTGTGGGACTTTCCTGGTGGTCCAGTGGTTAAGACTCCATGCTCCCAATACAGGAAGCCTGGGTTCGATCCCTTGTCAGGGAACTAGATCCCACATGCCGCAACTAAAAGATCCTGCGTACCGCAACTAAGACCCAGTGCAGCCAAATAAATAAATATTTAAAAATAAAGATAAAAATACTTTATTGCTAAAAAGTGCTAACCATCATCTGAGCCTTCAGCAAGTCATAGTAGTAACATCAAAGTTCACTGACCACAGATCACCACACAAATATAATAATAATGAAAAAGTTTGAAATATTGCGAGAATTACTGAAATGTGACACAAAGACAAGAAGTGAGCAAATACTGTTGGGAAAATAGCACCAATAGGCTTGCTCTACACGGAGTTGCCACAAACCTTCAATTTCTCAAAAAAAAAAAAAAGCCGTATCTGGGAAGTGCAATAAAGCGAGGTGTGCCTGCATACGATTCCATTTCCATTTATATACTGTTGAAATGGAAAAAATTATAAAAATGAAGAACAGATTAGTGGTTGCCAGGAGGTAGGGAGGGTGTGGGGACTGGAGGGAAGTGGGCGTGGCTATAGAAGGCCACAGCAGGGGTCCTATGTTGATGAACCGCCTTCTGTCCCGATGGAGCCAACATCAGCATCCTTGCTGAGATGTCACCACAGTTCTGCAAGATGTAACCATTGGGAGGAGCTAGGTGAAGGGTACCAGGGCACCCGAGGGATGGCATGGCACAGGGGTCCTCGCCTTGCACAGGGGCTGCTCGGGCAGCTGCCTGCCGGTCCCCCTCCCAGAGCCCGGTTATCTTCTGCTCTCGGTGCAGGCCTGGCTCTCTCTTGGGTCACAGTTGCCAAAGAAATGCATTACAGCACAGTAAGTTTTCCACACATCTGAGGAGTGGGGCCCTCGGGGGCAGGGACCTGCTGAGGGGGCTGGGAGGTGCTTCTCTGCATCGCAGTCTGCACACCTCGCCACCAGCCGCCTCTCCGGGCTGGCGGTCCCAACATGCCCTGTGCAGAGAGACCCTGCCTGCCTACAGCTGGGTGGACGGTGTGCACCAGAGGGGCCCTCTGCAAGGGCCGGTGGACGGACCCCCCACCGGTCGTACAAAGGAAGTTGGAGGAATGGGGCATCACGGCTACAGCGCCCTTGAGCCTGCAGTTTGCTTTTCAGTTTGTGGCCACAGCCAGCGAGCGTGGAAACCACAGCAGGACGGGCTCGAATGGCGCGGCCCAGGGAGTTGCTTCACCGCCGTGTCCTCACTCTGCATCTTTCCCTCCTTCCTGCCCTCCTTCTGTCATTGGTCCCTCGCCCTTTCTTCCCTAACAGCCCAAGGACCCCGGCCGTCTGCAGCCTACTGGGTGTGAGGCATCACCCCTTCCCCGTGGGGATCTGGACGGCTGCTGACCCCGCTACACTGTTCCCCCAGGACACTGGTCTGGTCATTCCACCCCCCCAAAACCACCCTGGTTTCTTTCAACAAGTTACAGTGGGTCCCTTGACCTCTTCAGGGCAGCTCCCCCCAACCCCACACGAGCGGCTCTGGCACCTGGGACTTTGTGCTGTTTCCAGCTACTGCCCTGCCCTCGGCCATCTCTTCAGCCTGCCCTTCTCCAGGTTCGCGTGTCACGTGCTACATCGGGGAAGGGAAGCTCTGTCCCTGACCCCTGCCCCTCTCTTTTCTGGAGCCAGTGTTTGCTGGCACGTCTTATCCCCCAGAACCGAGCCTTCGAGGCACACCCCCGTCTGGGCTACTGCTCTGCAGTTCCAGATTGTTCCATGCTTGCAATGCCCGGTAACGAGGATGTCTGTCCAGGCGTCTCCCCATTGCTGGAGGTGTGTCCTCAGGACACATTCCCAGAGGTGGGGTTGCAGATCCCAGCGGAAAGGGATATGCAGTCTCGTTAGATCCCTCCTGACCCCTCCACCCCCACCGTGTGCAGCCCCGGCCTGTAGGAGTGTGAGGCCCACCTGTCCCCGCAGCCTCTGGCCATGAGCTGTCCACCTCTGCGTGTCTGCTTGGCACTTCCTGGGTGTGAGTGAACCTGGGCCTCTGGCCCATTTTTACATTGTGTGTTAGGCATTGTCTGTATTTTGCCCATTCTCCTGTTTCCCCACCTTGATTGTTAAGAGTCTTTATATGTTCGGGATATTGGCACATAATCCCCAGGTGTGCCCTCCCCACTCGTCATTTTCATTTCTTATGCTCCCTTTTTTTCATGGGCAGGATGCGATTTTATGTCACTGAATTTGTATCTTTTCTTTTATTGTATGTAGAGTTTTGAGTCCCCACACCCCGCCTGCAAAGGAATTCACCCACATTTCAGTGTTTAGCTCCTGTGTGGTTTCGTTTGTTAATTTTGATATGGTCCATTGCAGTTTCCTTTCGTAAAGGTGTGAGGTGTGCATCTAATTTCACCTGTTTCTAAATGACTTCCCAGCTGTCCCAGTGTCATTTATTTTTAGGAAGCCCATCTTTCCCCCGACTTTGTTATATATTGAATCTCCAATTGAACTTGGGTCTGTTCCTGAATCTTTTATATCAATGCAAGCCACGTGCATAATTTAAAATTTTCTAGGAGCCATGTTAAAAAAATAAAGAGAAACAGGTGAGACTAATTTTAATGTTTAACTTAATATATCCAAATATCACTTCAATGTGCAGGCGGTATAAACACATGATTAATGCATTGGCTGCCTTTTTGGCTCACGAGACTGGGTGTGCTATTCTCCATCAGGACCACCACATCCCAGGGCTCAGTGGCCGAGTGGACACGCAAGCGGCCATGTGGACACGCAGGGATGTGCCATCCTGCTCCTCCCGCCCGTCTGCTCGGGGCCCACCCTGCGCTGTGATCGTTGTGAGAGTGTAGTGGGTGTTTGCGTGTCTGGCGGGGCCATATTCCTCTCCACACTGGGGCTGCCTACTCAATGCCGGTGCCTCTCTCCCCAGAGAACATTCTCATTCTCCAGAGGGAACTGTCTTTTGGAAGCACTGGGGGCAGCTGGCATTTTGGTGAGAAAGCATGAGAAATTTCTGTCTGGGAACTTGTTCTAGGAAAATTTGTGTCTCTCGTTTTGCTAATGGAGGTCTGTTCATCTGCTAGATTCCGTGAGAGGACTTCTTAATTTGAATATTGAATTTTCTTCTGATTCTCAAACCAGCTTTGAGGTAACTTCTTAGGAAATTTGACAAACTGTGAAAATAAAAATAGAAGCCAGTAATATACCTTATTATTGCTGTCTAATTAGGTGAATGCCTGGCTTCCTAGGCTGCTGGGATGTAATTCTGAACAAAATTGGCTGTGTTTTTCTTTTTAGGACTCTGTGTCTGTGCTAACATCGCTGACTTTACACACAGCAAACTTTAGTTGCCTTTCTGCAAACCCTGGCTTTTTCTGTTTGTTCCATTTCACTCTTTCCGCTGTGGACGATCCTTCACTGTAAGACTCCTGCCCAGCAGAGTCCCAGACATGGTTTTTGGCCGGGAGTCTGTGCTCTGGGCCTGAGCATTGCCGTGGGAAGGCCAAGTGCTTCCTGCCTGCCTCCTGCTCTGAATTCCAGACTCTGGTCTGGCCACTGGGGCGACCACACGGCTGGACCTCTGTGCGAGGCTGTGCGAGGAAGGAAGAGGAGGGAAGAAAGCCCAAGCTGACAGGGTTTGCAGACACTCGTCACCATTAGTCAGCTCGCTGCAGAACGGGACCTTCAGGTTCTCACCGAGAGTGGGGCTCAGGGCAGGGCTGCTGCGTCTGCACAAGGAGCCGGTTTGGGGCAGGGCCACTGGCTCCTCCCTGCCCAGCAAACGCCCCTCAGCTGCGTGGGGCGGCCTCGTCCCTGGGCTCCCTCTCTCTTCCTCAGCTTGGCCTCCAAAGGCGTTCTAACCTAACCTTAACCCTAACCGAGTCCCAGGATTCAAGCTTCCAGAGCATGAAAGTTCCCACGTCGAGAACCCCTTCCTGTTGCCCACCGATGGGCAGCTTCTCAGTGTCCCTCTGGGGCGCCTTATGCGTGTGCCAGCACAGATGTGCATGCATAAACACGTTTTCTGTTGGGCCGCCTTTTCCGCCCACAGGCCTGCAACTGTTTGTCTGGTTTTTTTTTTTATTATTATAACAAAACATCATGAGATCTGCCCTCTTAACAAATGTTTTACAGTTTTGTTAACTATGGGGACATCGTACAGCAGGTCCTAGAACTTAATCATCTTGCAAAACTGAAACTTTATACCCACTGAACTATTTTTTATTACTTATTTTTTTAAAGAATTGTAGCAAAATACACATAACACAAAGTTTACCATCTTAACCATTTTTAAGTGTACCATTCAGCAGCATTAAGTACATTCACATTGTCGTGCAACCATCACCACCATCATCTCCAGAACTTTCCATCTTCCCACACTGATACTCTATACCTATTAAACACTGACTACCCCCTTCCCCAGCCCCTGGACCCACCATCTTCTTTCTATCTCTGTGAATCTGATGACTCCAGGGACCTCATGTAAGTGGAATCACACAGTATTTGTCCTTCTGTGTCTGGCTATTTCACTGAGCATCATGTCCTCAGGGTTCATCCCCGTTGTAGCCTGTGTCACAGTGTCCCTCCTCCTAAGGCCACACAATATTCCATCGTATGTACAGACCACATGTGTTCATGGTGCTCCTGGCAGGACTCGGAGGTGAAGGAGTGGGGAGCGAGGGGAGGAGCCGAAAGCCCGTGCAGGGAGCAGTCTGAGGCCCTGGGAGCTGAGGGGGTGTGCCAGGTGTGCCCAGGTGTGCCCAGGTGCCCTCCTCTCCCTGGGGCCAGCCCAATCCTTATTCCACACACAATGGACACAGTCCCTGCCCTCATGCCTCCATCCTCCTAGATGGAGGAGATGGACAGTAAATCAAGGTGATCAGGGAAACAGAGTGACCTTAGGGTCCAGTAACTCCACTCCGCTGGACATTTACCCCAGAGGGGCAAAAACATATGTCCACACGAAGACATATCCCGACTGCTCGTACCAGCCTGTTCATAATAGACAAAGAGTAGAGACAACCCAAGTGTCCATCAGCAGACAGGTGGACCACAAGGTGTGGTCCATCCACACAATGGAATGAAGTTCTGACACAGGCTGCCCCGTGGACGATCCTTGAGAGTGGATGCTCAGTGAAATAAGCCAGACACAAGGGGCCACATATCATGTGATTCCATTTATAGGAAATGTCCAGGGTGGGCAGATCCGTAGACCTAGAAAGTAGATTAGGGATTCCCAGGGGCTGGGGGAGGGGTGGGGAGTAACTGCTAACGGGTTTCTTTTGGGTGATGGAGAATAGTGATTGATGCACAGCTTTGGAATGTACTGAAATCCACTGAATTACACCCTTTATAAGGGTGGGTTTTCTGGCATGCAAATTATGCCTCAATAGGACGCCTTCTAAATGTGCTTGTGGTGATTGTTGCTCAGCCCTGGGAATGTCCTGGAGACCTTTGAATGGTGCACACTAGGTGGTGAATTGTGCGGTAGTGAATTGTCTCAATAAAGCTATTATTTAAAAAAAACATAGGCACACGACGAGGGGACTGGGGCGAGCTTGGTATGTTTAAGGGGAGGCGAGGAGGCCTGTTGGCTGAGTCTGGGGTGAAGGAGGAACTGAGGCAGGCGTGGGAGCTGGGGCTCAGCTCCTCCTGCAGGGCTGTATGCATGGCAAGGGTGGAGCCTGAGGCCTGAACCATGGTTCTAAAGGGCCCCCACTGCGGGCAGGGGTGAGTGTGGGCCAGACCCAAGGCCTGCGCTGGGGTGATGCGGACGAGGGTGGCACTGGGTGCTATCACAGGCTGAACTGTGTCTCCCAAATTCATATGCTGAAGCCCTAACCCCAGTGCCGCGTAATGTGACTGTATTTGGAGACAAGCCTTTATTTTTTTATTTTTTTATTTTTTTCGGCTGTGCCGCTCAGCTTGTTGGATCTTAGTTCCCCGATCAGGGATTGAACCCGGGCCTTCGGCAGTAAGAACGCAGAGTCCTAACCACTGGACCGCCAGGAAATTCCCAAGGTGGGCCTTTCAAGAGGTGATTAAGGTAAAATGAGGTCACTTGGGTGGGGCTGTCACCCAACAGGACTGGTGTCCTTATAAGAAAGGAGATCAGGACACCGGCACACACATGGGAGGACACAGGGAGACTACGGTGTGTACTCGCCAAGGAGAGAGGCCTCGGGAGGAGCCAGTCCCGACAACACCTCCTCAGCCTCAGGCTTCCAGCCTCCAGACTGCATGGAAGTAGATCCCTGCTGTCTAAACCCTGGGGCGGTGGTGCTTGTTACAGCAGCTCCAGCTCACTGCTCCAGGGCTGACAGAGCCAAGTGAGGCTTCATGAATGCATTTCAGGAGCAGAATCCACGCTGGATGTGGAGGGAGGGGGAGGGGATGAGCAGTGTGATTTGAGATTCAGATTTGAGCCACTGGTGGGTGGTGGTGACGCCACAAGTGAGACGGGAAAGCCGGGCAGGAGCGGAGCGGGCCCCCGAGAGTATCACTTGCTGCTGCCGTAAGCAGGACGAGGACACAGCCAGCCCTGGGCAGCCCCAAGCTGAGCTTACTCTGTAGCCCCTTTCACAGGCTCCCGAGCCAGGGCGAGGTCGCCTCACTGCCTGCACTGCAGCAAATGAAAACAAAAACTGAGAGGCGCCCTTGGCCAAGCAAAGACCCTGCAGTGGGAGGGGAAGATGGCAGAGCCCAGGAGGCTGCCGGAGGAGGTGGGGCCGGTGGTCCCCAGACCATCTACCCCAACTTGGACTGGACCCAAGACACCAGGAGTTTGCTGCAGGCAGCATGGTGTTTTTGGGGAGGGTCATGCAACTTGACCGCCATCAGCAGTGAGTCTGAAGGGTCTCCTTGGATCCATGAGTTGGGAAGGGGAGGGGGCCGTGAATGCAGGAAGAACACTGAGATGGTCCCAGATTCTCTGGGCCCAGGAGGCTGGGGGTGGGGGTGTCAACGCCTTGGAGAGAGCCCCAGAAACACAGCCGGTACCCCCTCCCCAGCTGCCCGACAGCACTGGGCCTGTCCTCGGCAGCCAGGCGGGGGCGTGGCCGCTAGCACGGAATGCACCCCCTCACTCAGCGTCTCCCAGAGCCTGAGACGCTGTTCTCGGCTCTGACGTCCTCCACGGGAACCCTGGCCAACCCAAACACGCCTGTGTGGGGCTTTCTTCCTGAGTCAGAGCAGTGAGGCTGCGGGCTCTCCTCCTCTGTCCCTGAGCCCCGTCACCCACCCAGTCCTTAGCAGTCCTCAGCCCCCGGACCCGTCCCCGTCCCCATGGGGTACAGACTCTGGCACCCAGCACGATGTCTCAGAGGCACATGGGGGTCACAGGTCCCCACCCCCACGTCTGACCACACACCTCGGATGGCCACTCCTCCCCTCTGTCCCGCCCTCGTCCTGCAGGCCTCAAGGTAACTCACCTCGACGGGGGGAGTCTCCCCACCCCCGATCCAGGTCACCTCCAACTGCTGGCCCAGAGACAGGTCAATATTGATTATCCAGGCTCTGAACAGAGAGAGAAAGCATTGGCCAAAAAAGATGAGATTTTACAGACTGCATTTTCCAGACAGTCATGACATGTCTTCCAGCCCACATGTTCTCCTGGAGCCTTGATGCCCCCTTGAACGTAAGGGAACTTATCTATATCATCGACAGTGGGTCACAGCACAAGTGATGCTGCACAACTTCCAAGGCTGGGGACTCGAGGCCCCCACCGTGTGGGATGCCAGGCCAGCCCCCTGCAGAGATGGGAAGAAGCCCCAAGACTTCATGGAAAGGGAGGCGTCCAGACAGCTGCTCCAGCTCTAGACCCTGCCTGAAATCACACGAACTACCCAGCTGAGCCCTTCTGAATTTGTGACCCATAGAAACCATGATGATAGATTAAAAAATGACTAAATTGATGTTTTAAGTCACTATGTTTTGAATTGTTTTGCAGCAACAGATAACCATTTCAGAACAGGGTCCAGAAAAGAGATCCACAAGATAGCCAAAATCTTGATTTTCATCAAAGGTGTCATGGCAATTCAATGGAGAAAGTTAAATTTTTTCAACAAATGGTGCTAGAACTGTTGGATAAACTTGGGTGGGGGTGCATTATGACCTCTGCCTAACACCATACACAAAAATTAATTCATGATGGATCACAGTCCTAAATATAACACTGAAACTATAAAGCTTATAGAAAAACAGAAAAGAATATACTCATGACCTTGGAGTAAGTAGGCAAAGATTTCTTGGAGAGGCCAAAAGAAGCTTGAGATAGAAAATGAAAAATTCATAAATTGGAATTTATCAAAATTATAAACATCTGTTTCTTAAAAGACATCATTAAGAAAATGAAAACTGGGACTTCCCTGGTAGTCCAGTGGTTAAGACTCCATGCTTCTAATGCAGGGGGCATGGGTTCGATCCCTGGTCAGGGAACTAAGATCCCACAGGCCATGCAGTGTGGCCAAAAAATTAAAGAAAGAAAGAAAGAAAACCAAGCCACTCTCTGGGAGAAAATATTTGCAGTGAACATACCTGGCATTGGACTTATACCCAGAATATATAAAGAACTCCTGCAAATTAATTATAAAAAACAATCCAATTTAAACATGGGCAAAAGATTTGAATAAACATTTTATAAAAGAAGACATACAAATGGCCAATAAGCACCAAAGAGACACTCAGCATCATTAGTCATCAGGGAGATACAAATGAAAAGTGCAGAGAGAGACCCCTATGTGCCGATTAGAATAGCTAAAATAAGAGACTGATAAGTGTTGACAAGGATGCAGAGCAACTGGAACTCTCATACTCTGCTGGTGGGAATAAAATGGTACAACCCCTTTGGAAACAGTTTGACAGTCTCTTATAAAGTTAAACATTCAGCTATATGATTCAGCCATTCTACTCCTAATTATGTACCCAAGAGAAAAGGAAGTATATGTCCAAACAAAGATTTGTACATGCATGCTCATAGCAGCTGTATTTGTAATAGCCAGAAACTGGAAATAACTCAAATGTCCATCAGTGGTGAATGAATAAAAAATTGTGGTATATCTATACAATAGAATATTATTCAGCAGTAAAAAAAAATAATGAACTATTGATACACTTATCAACATGGATTAATCTCAAAATAATTATGCTGAGTTAAAGTCAGATTTTAAAAATACATATTGTATAATTCCCTTTATTTGAAGTTCTACACCGGCAAAATTAATCTGTGGTGACAGAAAGCAGATCTGTGGTTGCTTGGGGCTTGGGGGGCTGATAGTGGTGGTGGGCTTGACTGGGAAGGGGCATGGGAAACTTTACAGGGTAATGACAATGGGCTCTTGATTGAGGTTTCAGTTACATAGGTCTATACATTTGTCAAAATTCAATGAATTGAGCACTAAGATCTGTGCGTTTCATTGCATGTAAATTTTACTTCAATAAAATAATTTAAAATAAACCAAAAAAGTGAAATGAGTGACCAATCTGTTAAATGGGTTAAAATAACAATGTTAGCTATTCTAGTTTCTTTGCTTTTCCATAAAAATTTTAGAACATCCTTGTCCATATCTACAAAAAATCATGCAGGGATTTTGATATTTTTATAATTTGATATATAGGAATTTGATAGGAATACCTATATATCAATTTGGGGAGAACTAACATCTTTACAATGTTGAGCCTTCCTGTCCATGAACATGGTACGTCTTTCTTTTTCTTTAGATATTCTTTGATTTCTTTCATCTGCATTTTGCTGTTCTCAGCATATAGATCCTACACATGTTTTGTTAGATTTACACCTGTCTCATTTTTTTGAAAGATTGTAAGTGGCATTTTATTTTTAATATTGGTTTCTTTCTTTTGTTTTTTTTTGGCTGCACCATGAGGCTTGCGGGATCTTAGTTCCCCAACCAGGGATTGAACCCGGGTCCTTGGCAGTGAGAGCAGGGAGTCCTAACCACTGACCACCAGGGAATTTCCTAATTTTGGTTTCCACGTGTCCATTGCTAGTATGTAGGAACACAATTGATTTTTGTATGCTGACCTTGTATTTGGCAACCTTGCTGAAGTGAGAAGAAACAGTCTACCTGATTTCTTTACATTCTATGTATGTATATATATTCTATAGCCAAAGTTATTAAAACTGTATGGTAGTAGCAGAGGGATAGACACTTAGGCCAGTGATACAGAGTAGAGTATCCAGAAATAGCTACACATGCCCAGGTGATTTTTGACAAAAGTTCAAAAGCAATTCAATCAAGGAGGGAGGCAACAAATGTTGTGGGAGCAAGTGGACATTCACAAACAAACAAAAACTTCAACCTAAATTTTGCACTTTATATAAAAATTAACTCAAAATAAAATCATGGACTTAAATTTAAAATGTAAAACTAAAATTTTAGGGAAAAAAAGAGAAAATCTTTAGGATTTAGGGCTAAGCAACAGATTCTTAGATTTGACCCCCAAAGCATGAGCCATAAAAAGAAAGGTGGGCAGGGTGGTCAAAGCAGGGACAGTTAGGGTATCGTGGCACTCAGAAGGTTCTCTGAAGATGGCCCAAAGTCCAGGCTGGGTGTAGGGAGGCCCATGGGGGGCTGGGCGTGCGGACCAGGTGCGGCGAGGCTGGGATGAGGTGGGTCTCAGGAATCCTCAGCCAGCTCCTCTTGGGAGAAACATCAGTTCAAGTTCTTTGCCCTGTTTGAATTAAGTTGTCTTTTTGTTGTTGATGGTCTCTCTTTTTCATTCTCAAAATAACCTCGAGGACTAGGTGCAGCCAAAACAGTCCCCCTGGGCACTGGGAAACTGAGGCAGGCCCGCTCCAGACCTCAGGACAGCTGGGCCACAGCATCCGAGGGCTCAGAGGGGCTCTGGTTGGACCCCTGGTTAGACTCAGGTCGGTTTTGGGAACTGTGGACCTAGGCCCTGGGCAGGAGGTCTGGCAGAGCCTTCGGGGCTGTCTTGGCAGCCAGGCCCAGACCCGGTGTGCTGGGCCCACTCCCAGCACCATGCAAGTGGGGGGCCAGCCCAGCAATGCCCCACGATGCCCTCACCCTTCTCTGCTTTTCTGGGGCACCCCTACCCTGCTCCAGCCCTCATGCCCAGCCTCTCCTCTCTCCAGGCCTGGGTCAACATCTCACTGGGGCCTGTGGCCTATTGACCCCCCAGTGTGAAACCCAGGGAAGGAGGGAGGAACCCCCACTTCCTTCTACCTGTGCTGCTGTGTGATGCAGCCGGGCAGGGCAGCAGCCACGGGGCAGGCGAGTGGCACAGTCCTGCCCACCCGGTGCCCTCCGCCTGTTGGGAGGACAGGGTTAGCCATCAGTGGTACCTCCTGCCTAGGAGACCAGGCCCAGCTGTCCATCAGGTGAGAGCTGGGGGGTGAGAGCCTGGGGCAGGACCCCCCCCCCCCACCAAGAAGGTGCTGGCACACAAGGGCACTTGTGAAGAGTCATGGCTGCAAAGATGAGCCTTTGGCAAGAGCTTGAGGGAGGGGAGTGAGGCCCGGTGACTCCTTTCTCCCTCGTGGTCCCTTTGGGTGGCCCCAGGTCCAGCTCCCAAATGCACCCTGGTGATGCTTCTTTGGTCAGAACATGCTCGCCCAGCCCTGATGGGATGCTGGCTGGAAGCGTTTAGGCTTGGCAGCCGAGTGGGTGCCTCCCCCTCCATTCCGAGCCACTGGTGATTTGAGGCTCAGGGGCTCCTGTCGCTGCTCCCCCACATAGAGGGGACCCCGACTGTGGTTCCCCTCAGCCTTGGAGCAGCCCCATGGTCTCAGGAGTGTGTGCCTCGGGTGGGCAGAGTTCTGCAGAGGAGCCCCTGGCGGCCTGCAGCCAGAACCAGGGGTGGGGAGGGGAATGAGCTGAAACCCCGGATCCTTGCCCTTCCCTGGAGTGGCCGGGGCCTGATGCCTGTGTGCTTGGGGCGGGTGCTGTGGCTGGGCAGGGGGAACTGGAGCCCTCCCCACAACTGAGTCCATCCTGTTTACTCCCGAGGGATTTTCTGACCTGTCTCTGGCCTGACAATCACATGACAGACAACAGACACGGGACTGGGATGCCGTGGGGAGCTGGAGCCAGCCTTTGGAACCCCAACACTCGGCCTTCCCTGGTGGAAAGGCGGTCACGGGGGAGGGCGCCGCCTGGCTGGCTGCCTCGGGATCTGGGTCACTGTGCACTGCCTTTCGCAAGTGTGTGCTCCCATGGGATTTTTAAATGCATGAGCACCTCTGGGAGCATCTCCGTGTTAGCGCCATTTCCCATCTCCACCTCTGCCACTCTTGAAAGCCCAGAACTGCACCGAGGACAGTCAGAGGTGCAGCATACAGTGAGGGAGGCCCTAGCCATCCCCCGGCCACTCCCACGTGCATCCCTTCAGAGGGCCACGGGCACACGGTCAGGCAGCGCCAACTTGCTGAGTCACGCTGAACTGAGCATCCTCTCCCAGGGACCATGTCTCATCGTGAGTGGATGGGGTCCCCCCGACCCTTGCCGGGGAGGGGACGCCCACTGCTGCTCTGGGTCCCCTGGCTGGCCCACTGCCGCCGAGCGCAGGTGTCCTTTGTCCCTCTGTCCAGCTGCCCAGTGAATGGGGAACGTGGTGTGGACCAAGGCTCTGCCCCCTTGGAACCCTGCTCTGTCCCCTGCAGCACACAGGCCGCTGTGGCAGGGTTTGCAGTGCCCTCCTGGCTGGGCAGCTGCTCTGGACTGTGTGTCCCTTTGATGGATGGGCCTGTCATGCACCGGAGGTGAGAACTCACTTGTCGTGACCCCGTTACACCAATCTAACGAGAGATGAAGGAAAGCGTTCTCCTCAGCCCCTCCCTGCATACACGTGTCTCCCCCCAACCCCGTGCTCTAGGCAGCTGCCCCCAAGGGCTCCCTGGGCAGGGCTGCCTGGGCAGAGGGCACCCGAGGCTCAGAGCCATGGGGCACACCCACCAATGCGGGGTAGAAGGTGCAAGCAGGGGAGCCCAGGTGCCCGGGTGGCTGAGCCAGGGCAACAGAACTAGGGAGGATGGGGTGAGGGAGCAGCGCCCGTGAGCGGTCAAAGGCAGGGGCGGAAGGCGGAGGGGGTGAATGGGGCTGCTTGACAGGACAGGTCATATCCCTCTGTGGGCCGAGGCCTGTGCTCGAAGGTCCCCATTCAGCTGTTTGCTCTCGCTGCGCTCTGAACCCCGCTTCCTGGTCTGTGTACCAGCACAATGCCCACTCCCAGCACATGGCAGGGCTGCCTAGAGAGGGCCGTGTAGGTGGGAGGTTGGAAGAGCGCCCTGTGCCTGCCCCCTCACCCCCTGTGGAGCTGGGGGTGGGAAAGGTGACTCACCTTCCTGCACACCAGGAGCTACCCTGAAAGAGGAGGACCCCAGGACCCCGGCCTGGGCTCCCCCATGACCCCAACATCACACACTGAGGAGCAGGGGCCTCAGAGGGGACAGTGCCCGAGCCAGAAGCAGGTGGACGCCGCACAGCAGTGTCCAGGATAGCGTGGCAGGCGGGGCTGGATGTGGAAATTGGCCCAGCAGGTGGGGGTGGGGGGCAGATCATGGGGGGTGCTCACCATGGGCACGGCCCCGAGCAGAGCACCTCCCATCGACCAGAGCAGCAGGTCCTCCTCTTGGGCTGACACTGAGCTTGACCTGGGCCTGCTCTGCACACTGGTCCCAAACCCGGCCACAGATTCCCAGGAACGACCCAGGGGACCACCTTGGGGCCAGTTGGGGTGGGCTGTGGGAATCACAGCCTTGAGCCTTGTCTGGGGGAGTGGGCCTCCCCATTGCTGGGGCTTCTCCAAGGGCTGTCGGAGCAGGAGGGCTGTCTCCAGGCTCCTGGTTTTGGGAGCCTCACGTCCTAGGAAGTGCAGGTCTGTCTCGAGCCCCACGCCATCACCACAAGGACTGCAGTCCCAGCCACGTGGAGTCTGAGGCTCCGAGCAGGTCCGGATGCAGGGATGGGGGCAAGGTCATCACTGCACATCAGTAAGTTTTCTCTCAGTGGATTAACTCCCTTTTGAGTTGACTAAGGTCCTTCTTTGTCCCTCTGAAGGGCAGTGTGTTTCTTCTCTTCCCGTCATGGCCCTTTCTTCAAAGAGGTGGTCTGACCTCCTCGGGCTGGCGTGACCCGCAGGCCCTTCCCTCCAGCCCCCCGTGAGGGGGTGTCGATGACAAAGCTGCATCCAGCTTGGCTTCTGCCCTCGTCCTTGGCCTCAGATGGACTGTTCTGGAGCTTTGTCACCAGTGGCCCCTGCTCCACCTGACACCCATGTGTCACCTGGACAAACTGCTCACCTCTATGGTGTTCACGTCACGGTGAACCGTCGCCGTGGTTCACATGGAGGCACGAGCTCCTGTCTGTCCTGTGTGACCACAGATGCCCACGAGCCTGTGCTGACGGAAAGAGAGATACGGCACTGGCTAAATGCAGCCTCTTGAGAATTTCCTAACTAAAAAGAGGTTTTTTTCTGAAAAGCGTCAAGCTATTTGTAGCCCAAGTTGGTTGAACAGATTTTTCTGGGTGTAGCTTATTTTTTCACTCATTAACTTCTTTTTCTTATGAATTAAAAAGTAGCATTTTTCCCACCCAGGAACATCTTCCTTACTTGTCTCTGTACCACAGCCAGCATTTCTGCTCCTGTGGGGGGAGCAGGCTCAGACCCCACCAGGGAGGCTGGGTTTTCCTCCAACCACAGCCCTGAAGTGGGAAGTGCAATGGCTGGGCCACACCCACCGCGCTCCTTCCCAAAGTCACACGTCCCCAGGGTTGTGCCCTTTGATGGGCAGGGGATGTGTAAGTGTTTCACTTGGCCGTCAGTTGGCAGCATTCAGGCTCGAGAAACCAGAAAAGGCCCTTTGCTGTCCCACCTGGCAGAGCTGGAGACACATCCTCTGAATCCGCTGGCCAGTGCCCAGGCTCTTACTTTGCCTGTGCAGCCATGGATGCTGTCACCCGAGGTCTCCCAACTAGACAGGGCAGCCCCGGTGTCTGTGGTGGGATCCAGGCTGTCCCCTGGACTCACAGTGGTAGGTGACCACAGTCCCAGGGCTCGAAGCGGGCCCAGCCCCCTTCCTGGCCAGCAGCCCGCAGTCACCCCCAGGGATTTCACAGGAGGCCTGACCCAGACCTGCCCTTGACGTCTGCTTCCGGGAGCGGCTCCCCGTCCTCTTTCTATCAGCTCCATGCTGGTTCTCCAGACCTGAGATGCTGGGCTCTAGCCCAACTGCGCTTATGCACACACTTCTTTGGATACACTTATTTTAATGAAAAAGACCCTGTTTATGTGGTGCCCCTCACCCTTTCTGGTCCCATCTCCAGGATTGTTTTAAAATCCGTGATTTGGCCAAGCTAGGCCCTTGACCTGCAGTCCAGTCCCCTCAAGGCCGTGTTCAAACCCCCTGACAGGGGGCTGCCTGGAGCCCTCCCCCACCCAAGGAGGGCAGTGCTGTTGGGCACTTTGCAGGGGCATATCTGCCCTATTGGGGACAGGCTCCTGTCTCTCCTCCTATGTCCCCACAGGCACAAGCTTGCCTGGCTCAGTCTGTGCTAAATGTCGAACTGTCATGTTTCACTGCCCGATTGACCCATTTTGCAAAGCTCCAGGTCCCCTGAGATGGGGTTCTCACCGAGCCCCTCAGGGCTGATGAAGGCTCAGAAGTCCTGCCTGGCACTCAAAGTGTCCCCTCCGGCCCCACTCCTTTATCCACAATTCCAAATTCCCAAAAGATCTGAAACAAAGGTTTTCAAAACTTGGTGGCAAAGCCAGCCTTGAACAGATATACATTTACTATGATCTTTATTTATTCCAGTTCGTGTGAACAGTTGTGCTTCAGTACAAAATTCTTAAAAAAAAATTTTTTTTTAATATTGTTTGCCCGTGCAGGGCGGCATGCAGGACCTTAGTTCCCCAACCAGGGATCAAACCAGCACAGAGTGGAAGTGCAGAGTCTTAACCACTGAACCACCAGGGAAGTCCCTCAGTACAAAAATCTTAATGTGCCTGATTACGGGGTGCAGCCCCAGGGTCCAATGAGGTATCATGTAATGTATGAGATATACAAAAATTCTGAATTCCAAACACATCTGGCCCCAAGGCCTGGGTGAGGGGTGGGGGCGGTGGACCATCCCCACACATCGCAGTGCTGGAGCAGGCGGCAGTCTGGTAAAGGGAAACGGGCTCAACCTGGCCCCCGGATTTCACAGAGTGATGGTGCTGCTCTCGTGGCTTTTTCACTTAGAGGTGAAACAACTCTGCCCAGTGCTGGTGCTCAGAGGTGGAGGAGCCCAAAGGCCAGCGGAGGGAGGAAGGGGTGCAGGAGGGCAGGGAGGGACGGGGCTTCCTGCCTGTGGAGGGAGCAGCAGGCCTTCTCCCACACAGGACCCTCCCTCACCTGGGAAGCTGGTGACCACTGGCCGGACTGTCACTTTCTGCAGGACTGAAAGCTCCAGACGTGCCTCCTGGGGGCACTCCGGGGAGGTCCAGGCCAAGGGCACCTGGGAGTGTGGCAGTGACCGAAGACACAAGAGGCACTCATGCTGGTGAGTCCTCAGCTTCCCATCTGTAAGTGGGGTGCAGGCCCTGACCTGCCCCGCCTTCGCAGTGCCCTGGGGGGCCCCCTGTAACCCTTCTCAGGGTGCTAGCAGGTCTGCCTCTGGGTCTGCAGAGCAGAGGGTGCCGAGGTGGGCATGGGGGGCGCAGGCCTCAGGTTGGGCCCGTCCTGTCCAGGATGGCGGCTCATTCCCCATCAATAATCCTGGAAAGGGGGCCGGCTAACGGCCCAGGTGTGTGGGCTTGCAGAGCTGCGCGCACAGCACCGAGCAGCTGCAGGAGAGGAGCTGGGGCTGGCCCCCGCCACGCATCAAGCTTTCCGCACAGTGACCATCACCTTTCCTGCCACGGCCAGGAGCAGGACTCCCCAGGCCAAAGCCTCCGGCGTCCATCCTGATGAGGTGAGGAGGGGCATCCACTGACCTCAGTGAGCAGAGCATGCCAGGGGTTGGTTGGGGTGGGGGGTGGCATGAGGAGGGAGACCCCAGGGGCAGGCTTTACAGGCGGGCCACACCAAGGATGGCCAGAGGTCAGGCCTGGACTGGGGTCCCACGAAGGCAGAGGAGTCAGCCCGGGTCTGGGCAGGGGGGCGGGTTGTGGGCAGGGACGGGATGGAGGGCGGGGTACGTGGGCAGGGGCCCGGCAGCGGGGAGGGGAGGTGGGCAGGGGGCGCGGCCGCGGGAGTGGGCGCGGAGCGGGTCTCGCGGTGTCCGGGCGCCTGGCCGGCGGGAGGCGAGGGCGTCGCCCCAGGCAGCGGGCGCGGGGTCTTTAGGGGCGCCTGGGTCCCCACCCCCGCTGGCCGCGCAGGGTCGCGCGTGGGCGCGGCGGGCGCCGATTGGCTGGCGGGAGCGCGGGCGGGGCGGGCGGCGGCGCGGAGGGGCCGGTCACCCTGCAGCCCGGCCTCGGCCTCCGCTCGTCGCCGCCCCGCCCGCGCGCACGTTCCCCCGGCGGCCACCATGAGCACAGGCCTGCGGTACAAGAGCAAGCTGGCGACCCCAGGTGAGCCCGGCGCCCGCCCGCGCGCGCGCGCGCACTCCTTTGTCCCCGCCGCCCGCACGCCTCTCACCGTGTGTCTCGGTCTCTCCCCTGCCCGCCGGCCCGGGCCCGGACCCCGACCCGACCCCCGACCCGACCCCGCAGAGGACAAGCAGGTACGTGTGCGCCGTCGCTCACCCGGCCCGCTGTCACCCATTGTGCCACCAACGCCGCGGCGCCCCAACGCGACCCCGCCCCCGCCGGCCGTCATCCCGCTCTGTCGTGATAACCGATAACCGATTGTCAGCCTGGGCAGTGCCGCCAACCCGGGGCTGCAGAGGGGAGGAGCGGCCGCAGTGCCTCCGGGCCTGGCTCCTGACCCTCGAGGCATGGCGTGCGCTCCTCCCCGGTTGGGGGATGGGCCGGGTGCCCCTCTCCCACTGGTGCAGCGCCAGCCTCTCCTTGCTGACCTGGCCCGTGGCCGTGTGCTGGGGGTCCTGTGTGAGGCCATGGTCATGGAAGGCCACGGGCTGGGGGAGGGGTCCGAGTCCACCAGCCAGGGCCAGTCCCTGAGCAGCCCCACAGGGGAGCTTCTGGCCACCCCACCCAACTTCTCTGCATCTTATGCCTCCTCTCCACACACACCAATGTGAGTGGGCTGATCTGTGGCCAGGCCTCTTCCCCAGACTGGGAGCCTCCAGGGCCTGGTCTGAGTCATCCCGGTGCTCAGCACCAGTCTTCAAATCTAGGGGGTACAAACTGGTTTCTCAAAGGGCTGGCTTGGACCCCAGTCTCAAGGAATAGAGGGCCGGACAGGAGGCTGGCCTGGGCACTCGCTGTGAACCTAGCTGAGGTCAGGTTTAAACAGCTAGGAGACCCCAAGAGGGCGTGGGGGGGTGGGTAACCGGGGGAAGCTGGGGGTTCTGGGGCAGCCCTGCTGGGGGCCTCTCTGGCTTGAGCTCAGCCATGTTTAGGGCAGAAAAGAAGAGCCCAACTCTGGCACCAGGGTGGCCTTGGCAACCCTCGTCTGGGATGGGGGTTCACACCCTGGGTGGATGCTGGGTGGAGCCCAAAGTCTTGGCCTAGGTGCGGCAGGCGGGCCAGGAGTGGCCCAGCAGGTGGGGTGGGGGCTGGGAGTCACTCCTGCCCAGTGCCAGGCCCCTAGCAGGGATACGCCCCACCCTGGGATGGGTGAGGCTCACGGGGAGGGGCCGCAACCACCTCACCCTGCCAGCAAGGGGCTCGCCGGGAGCCCGGGCCAAGAGCTGCCTCCCCATCGTGGCGGGTCAAACAATGAAGGAGATGCAGGGGCACACTGCCACCAAGCTATTGTTCAAGGGAGAGAAAGAGGGAAGGCCTGGGAGACCAGCCCCCTCTTCTCCTGGGCCTGCGGGCACTCAGGGACCCTCCTGCTGAGGCTTGAGCCCCTTCAGGCCTGTCTGCCCCTCCTGGAGCTCAGCTAGGACCAGCCTTACCTGTTCCCTGCTCCCAGGACCAGAGGGAGAGAGCATTATGCGGGTGGGGTGTGGGGTCCCCTGGGAGCAGGGCCAGGGAGCCCGGTGTTTGGGGAAGGCTCCCCGTGGGTCTGGGGGAGCCGGAAGCCCGCAGTAACTTTGCTGTTCCATTGTTGGTGTTACTGAGCATCAGCCTGTCTGCACTCTGGGAAAGGGGGCAGGGGAGCTCTGTGGGCCCCCTCTGTGCCCACCCATCTCAGACACTGGGGAGGGCTCTGGTGGTCCTCTGTGCCCCTCCCCCAACTCCCACCCCATCTCTAGCAGTGGTGGGGCCTTCACTGGCTCTGGCGGCTGGGGTGATTCTAAGAATGGAAATGCCTCGAGAGTGTCAGGCACCAGGAGGAGGTGGGGAGGAGGTGGGCGCAGCAGTGTCTGTGGCTTGGGAAGTCCTGAGGAGTATTTGTTATGCCTCGGGGGCCAGAGAAAGGGAGAGGAAGGGCCCCTTCCTTGGGGATCCCCCAGGGAATCCCCAGGCCCCATCTGGACGAAGTCAGGAGATGGGGCAGGCAGGCAGGGAGCTGGTCTTGTCCCCCTGACCCGGACCTCCACTGAGGCTGTGCCTTACCGATGGGGAAACTGAGGCCTTCTGGGGGCAACGAGCCCGTCAGGCACCAGGCTGTGGGGTGCCAGCTCTGTCTGTCCTCCTGGAGATGCCCTGGGACCGAGATGTCAGCCTGTCTGGGCAGGAACTGGGCTGAGGGGCCATGTCTAAATTGGAGCCGGGCGTGGAGGCTGGGTGGGACTCAGCCCCAAGGCCCCTCGCAGGTCCGCGTGGTGGAGGGCTGGGGCCCGCGCGGAGGCTTTCTCAGAGCCAGGGCTGGGGGCGGGCTGGGGAGCTGGGGCCTGTGGCTCCCCCCACTCCTCTCGGATGAAAGGCTTCCCTGTTCCCAGCAGTGGGCCCACCCCTCCTCCCCAGGTGCCAGCGGCCTCCAGGCCACACAGCAGCAGCACGAGCCTAGACAGGGGGACAGAGGCCCCTTAAGCGGGGAGCCAAGAAGGGAGGGCCTAGGTGGGGGAGAACTGTGGGGCCTCCCGTTCCCACTGACGCACAGTCTAGGGGCATGTCTCTTTGGATCCTCAGCTCCTTTGCAGGCCTCCCTTGCCACCGGGCGGTGCTGGCTTGTTCAGATTCTGGTGGGTCATGTGGGCAGGGTCAGTGAGGAAGGGTTTGGGGGCTCAGGAGACCCCTGTGGTCCCTGGGGTGGCCGCACAGGTGTGAGGGCTGAGCTGGCTGGAGCCCTCCAGGCCCTGTGTTGCCCAGTCCTGTGAGAGCAAGGTGGAAGCTCAGAGGGAGTGTCCCCCTTAGGGGGAGGGGTTCACTCCAGCACCCCCTACCTCTGCTGGCAGCGGCTGTCTGGGGGCAGAGGTGGCAGCGCAGGGCTGGCCAGCGGGTTTGTGGAGCTACTCACTGGCCACAGCTTCCAAGTTTGCAGAGGTGGGGGTAGGGGTTGGGCATCTAGTGCTCTGATCGCTCCCTTCCCCCAGCGTAAGCCTCCGCGGGCCTGGGTGGGGAGGTGGGCTCTGCCCTCGCAGGTTCCCCACTTCTCTCGGCGGCCACGGCGGTAAGAATTCTCCAGACACACGCGCACACACGCGAGGGGCGGGCCGTGCGTCGGTGGGTAGCTGGGGGCGCCTCTGTGACACCGCCGCGGGAGAGTAGGGGGACCGGGCGGGCTCCCGCGGGCGCGCGCGTGGATGGGGGCGTACTCGGGCGCCCTCTGGCAGGCGGGACGCGGCAGCGCAGACCCGGCCGTGGACCCGGCCCCCCGCCCACCCGGCTGTGCAGTCGCTGGACTGACGGCCTGAGCCGCGCCGCTCCGCGCGCAGCCGCCCGCCAGCCCGCCGAGCTGGGCCCTGCCCTCCTCCGCTCCGTGGCTCCGCCCGCGCGGCCCAATTTCCAGGCGACTGTCTCCCGGAGACTGCGCGCTCCTCTCCGGCGCGAGGGCCCGCCTGTGCCAGGGGCAGGCCCGCCTGGGGCCGGACGAGCGGCTTGGTGGCCTCGGGGTCCCGGCATCGCGTGAGCGCCGCCCCTCCGGGCTTCGGTTCCCGCGTCCGTAACCCGTAACCCATAACCCGGGGGCGAGAACAGGGCCTCGGGGCCGCACAGGGCGCAAGCCCCTGGCGCACGGCTGACGCCGGGTGGGCCTGACGCACTCTGGGCCCCAGCGCAGCGGGCAAGGTCCCGGGGTCGCTGCGATGGACTCGCTGGCGGCACCCCAGGACCGCCTGGTGGAGCAGCTGCTGTCGCCGCGGACCCAGGCCCAGAGGCGGCTCAAGGTGTGTGTGGAGAGGGGAGCGGAAGGTGGGTCAGCTGTGCGCCCGCCCCTCGCGCACGGACTGGGGATTTGACAGGGGCTGCAGGGCCGGGGTCCTGGGGTGGGCGCCAGAGGCCGCGGGAGGCTGGGCGCCGCTGTCTATAAATAGCCCCTGCTCCGCCGTCGCCGCAGCCAGCCACCCCCGCGGCTGGATCGGGGCCAGACGGGGCCTCCCACCCCTTACACTCGGGAGGGGTGAGTATTGAGGTGGGGGCTTCTCCAGCCTCTGAGGGCCTTGGGCGTGTCTGAGGGGTCTGGGTCCTGGTGCCCTCTGCCCACCACCCAAGGGGGGACACTGCCTTGCCCGCTGTGCCTACCACCCCCTTCCACACGCACACAGACTCCATCTCAGTCCCTGCGAAGCCCTCGTGGGCGCCTTCACGCTCCACCCCCACCTGCCTTCCACCTCCAGGGCCTTTGCCCACAGGCCGTCACCCACTTCTGCCATTGAGATGCCCCCTCCCTGGGGACCCTGCCCTGCTGCCCCCTGGCCTGAGCTGGGTAGGGGCCAAGGCACTGGGCTGCCCCAGGAACCCCAGCGTGCCCCTGACCCCCCCCCGCCCCCGCCAGGACATCGACAAGCAGTACGTGGGCTTCGCCACACTGCCCAATCAGGTGCACCGCAAGTCTGTGAAGAAGGGCTTCGACTTCACGCTCATGGTGGCGGGTGAGTGGGCCGGCCTCCAGGGCGGGCGGGGGGCACTGGCAGCCAGGCTCTGTCTGGGGCCTGGGACCTGACCCGACTTTCTCACTGCACCTGTGGGCAGGGGAGTCGGGCCTGGGGAAGTCCACACTGGTACACAGCCTCTTCCTGACTGACTTGTACAAGGAGCGGAAGCTGCTCAGTGCTGAGGGTGAGTGGGCCCCACGCGGCCCTGGCGCTGCCACCATCCCCTGCTGGGTGACCTCTCCGAGGGCTCCTTCCAGGTCCAGCCCTGCTCCTCTGTCCCCGAAGCATGGGTCTCCCGTTCAGGGTCCAGATCACCGCCGGGCCACATAGCCAGGGATGAGAACGAGGGTTTGGGCTGCCCGGGGTGGGAGTGAGGGTCGCAGAGGCTGTTCCAAACCATCCCCCCACCCGCCCTGCCACAGAACGCATCAGCCAGACGGTCGAGATCCTGAAGCACACGGTGGACATTGAGGAGAAGGGGGTCAAGCTGAAGCTCACCATTGTGGACACGCCAGGCTTCGGGGATGCCGTCAACAACTCTGAGTGGTGAGGAAGGCCTGCCCGGTCTGCCCTGGCCCCCGGCCACCAGCCACCAGCCTGGCCTCATGTGCCCCCTGCCCTCAGCTGGAAGCCCATCACCGACTACGTGGACCAGCAGTTTGAGCAGTATTTCCGGGACGAGAGTGGCCTCAACCGCAAGAACATCCAGGACAACCGTGTGCACTGCTGCTTGTACTTCATTTCCCCTTTTGGGCACGGGTAGGTGGCTGCCCCGGGCCAGGGGTGCGGGTCCTGCCCATCCCTGCGGCGCCCCCTCCCACCACCCCCACCCCATGAGCCCCTCGCCCCTCGCCCCGGCTGCTCTCCACAGGCTGCGGCCCGTGGACGTGGGCTTCATGAAAGCCTTGCACGAGAAGGTGAACATCGTGCCCCTCATCGCCAAAGCCGACTGTCTCGTCCCCGGTGAGATCCGGAAGCTGAAGGAGCGGGTGAGCCTGTGCGGCCGCGGGGCGCAGCCGGGACTCTGGTGGGGCCAAGGGCACCAGCCCCTCACCTGATGGCCCTTGCCTGCCGCAGATCCGGGAGGAGATCGACAAGTTTGGGATCCACGTGTACCAGTTTCCTGAGTGTGACTCGGACGAGGACGAGGACTTCAAGCAGCAGGACCGGGAACTGAAGGTGAGGCTGCAGCACTGGGGGTAGGGGACCCAGAGGCCACTTTACACCAGGTCGGGAGGAGGGCCAGGGCCCAGGTCTGATCTGGGGGGCAGGAGTCTTTCGTCCAGGCCATAGAGTCTTCACCTGGGGCTGGGGCTAGGGTGGCCCAGGTCCCCCGCTGGCTTGTGTAGTTGGGTCCCCATGTAGTTAATAGGTCATGGAATGCTTGCCAGGACCTAAAGGCACAGCCACTGGCCAGGCCCCCACCCTGGCCCTTCGCTCAGCCCCCTCGCCATGCTTCACCCGCAGAAGGGCCTGGTCCAATGGCCCCAGGCCTGTGCATGTCCTGGCTCCCAGAATTCTGAGCTCCGGGGGTGGGGGTGGCTTTGAGTGCCCCAGGGGTTAGAGTGGCGATGGCAAGCCCAAGCTGGGGACAGGTGGCCACCGAGCCAGGAGCAGGGTGGACCTTTCACCCCGAAGTCAGCAGGGCTATCACTAACAGGAGGCATGGGCTCTGCCCTGGGAAAGGAATGGGGAGGCACTAGATGGAGTGGCTGTTGGTGGGGAGGGGTATCAGGAGGGGGGGTACATCTGATGGGCACGGCCCAGCAAAAGCCCTAAGGTGTAAGCTGCACCAGTTCTGGCTTCAGCTGGCAACAGAGAGGCCAGAGGTGGGGACAACAGGGTCTCTTTGGGGAGAGGTTGTTGATGGTGATTCTGGAGGGGCAGACCAGGTGCCTAGTGCCCATGCCCCTCTCCCACCACTGACCCCACACCCATGCTAACTGGGAGTGAGCCCTTGCACCTGCCCCCCCAGGAGAGCGCACCCTTCGCTGTTATCGGCAGCAACACGGTGGTGGAGGCCAAGGGGCAGCGGGTCCGGGGGCGTCTGTACCCCTGGGGGATCGTGGAGGGTGAGTCGAGGCCTGGGGCACAGCATTTGGGTGGGAAGGCTCCCCTGGGCTGGCGCCTCACCCACCGCCTGCCCCTGCCCACAGTGGAGAACCAGGCACACTGCGACTTCGTGAAGCTTCGCAACATGCTCATCCGTACACACATGCATGACCTCAAGGACGTGACGTGCGACGTGCATTACGAGAACTACCGAGCACACTGCATCCAGCAGATGACCAGGTGTGTGACCCACCCGCCCTCGGACCTGCCCCAACCCCCACCCAGAGGTGTGGGAGCCACAGGGTATCGAGGGTCAGCCCAACCCCCAGCAGCTTATCCCTGGTGTCCACCCTGCAGCAAACTGACGCAGGACAGCCGCATGGAGAGCCCCATCCCCATCCTGCCACTGCCAACCCCCGATGCTGAGACGGAGAAGCTCATCAGGATGAAAGATGAGGAGGTTGGTAGGCAGCAAGGGAGGAGCAGGGGCTGGGGGTGGGGACAGGGCCAGGCCCGTCCCAGTCCCATCACACTTCTCACCCCGCCCTCCGTTGTTCCTGCCCCGCTCCCTAGCTAAGGCGCATGCAGGAGATGCTGCAGAAAATGAAGCAGCAAATGCAGGACCAGTGACCCCACCACAGCCCCACTTTGCCATGGATATACTGCCAGTTTCCAGGCTGGCCCTTCCCACCCCTGGACCCCGACTGGCCTGGACTCGACCCCGGATTCGTCTGGATCGCCAACAGGCCTGGACACAACCCCAATTCCAGAGTGGCCCAGACCTGGACTTTTCCCTACTGTTCCTGAACTGACCCAGAGACGCGGGGTCGCAGCCCCCAGCCAACCCTAATTTATTCTCAGCATCAGCCCCTCCCCTCATTTGTATCTGCTTCCAAGGGGCCTGGACAATGGCCCCCACAACCAGCCCTCTCTGGCCTTGGGGGAGCAGGAGCTAAGTTGGGTGGTGACTTCTGAGATCTCCCCCGAACCCAGAAGGTCACAGCACTTAGATTCCAGGCCCTACTCAGATGGGCGGGTAAACCAAGGCAGAATAGGGGAGCAGATCCGCGGGATCCTGGGCCTATTCCCTGCCCAGTGCTGCAGAGTGAACCTGGGAGCCCTCACTTTGTGCTGAGGTGGGCCAGGTCCTTCTTACCTCCTCACCCACTCACCAGGTAGCTCAGCGGGCAGGTTGGACAGCCGAAGCAATTAGGATCCCTCCAGACCTTAGGAGGCCAGCTGGCTGCTGGGGAGGAATAATGGGGCTGGGATGCTTGTGAATGCCTACGCCCCTCCCCCATGGCTATGGCCTGGCTCCAGGAGCAGTGGGTGGTGGGCAAACTGGCAACCCCCATCCCTGGACCACCCTTCCCTGTTGGTCACTGGAGGCCTGTTCCCCCCAGCAGCACTGTTGCCCCGGGTTCCTGAGCCCTTGGTCCCCCATCCCTCCACCCGCATGATCCCTGCCCCCAAGCTCCATTCTCCAGTTTGTTCAGTTGTGAATGCTGTGTCCTGTCCTGGTGACAGGAGAACAATGTTGGTGAACGTCGAAGAGGGTGTCCGAGTGCTCCGTGCGCCCCTGGGAGTGAGTGGGGCGGAAGCCCGGTCGGCCGGCAGCCTGGCGATAGCCCTCTATCTGTGCTGCCGGCTTGGCCTCCGGGTTATTTCTGAAGGGTGACCGGGCTGTGGTCGGTTTGGCGGGTGCGCTGGGGCCTGGCAGGGGCGGGGCGGCTTTATCGCCCGGTTCTGCGGCTGCTGCCTGGCGCTCCAGAGCTAGCTGGGCCGCTATCCTCTCGCCATGGGCTCCGGTGAGTCTGGGGTCTGCCCGGGCCAGGCCGCTCCCTGAGTAGAGTCCGGTGGGGAGGTGCTCAGTCCTCTGGGCTGTAGTCGGAAGAGGTTTGGGTCAGACTTAGAGGGCACTTCCAGCCGGTGTGCCGGGCTGTCGGGGTGGAGAGGCTCGCGGGTGGTGGGGGGCACGCGGGTGCCCCGGGACCCCGCCCAGGAGCCCCAAGGGCCGGGCTCACCGCGGCGCTTCCCTTCCAGGGCCGCGCGGGGCGCTGAGCCTAATGCTTCTGCTGCTCGCGCCGCCGGGCCGCCCGGCCGCTGCTGGCTGCCCAGCCCCGTGTCGCTGTGCGGGGACGCGCGTGGACTGCGGACGCCGCGGGCTGACGTGGGCTTCGCTGCCGGCCGCCTTCCCGCCGGACACGACCGAACTGGTGCTGACGGGCAACAACCTGACGGCGTTGCCACCGGGGCTGCTGGACGCGCTGCCGGTGCTGCGTGCCGTGCACCTGGGCGCCAACCCCTGGCGCTGCGACTGCCACCTGGTGCCGCTGCGCGCCTGGCTGGCCGGCCGGCTGGAGCGCGAGCCCTACCGCGACCTGCACTGCGCCGCGCCTCCCGCGCTACGGGGCCGCCTGCTGTCCTACCTGGCGGAGGAGGAGCTGCGCGCCGCCTGCCCGCCTGGCGCGCTCTGCCGCGGGGCGCTGGCGGCGCAGCTCCTGCTACTCTGCCTCGGGCTGCTGCACGCGCTGCTGCTGGCGCTGCTGCTGTGCCGCCTGCGGAGGCTGCGCGCCCGCGCCGCACGCCGGTGGCCGCTGACTACCCCGCTGGCGGCGGAGCCCGCGACCCCCGAGCCGAGCGACTGGCGGTGAGCCATGCGGCCGGCCCACTGACCGCCCCCGCTCCGGCCGCGTCCTCCGCCCACACTATCTCCCAGACGCGCCCCCCCGCGGCCGCGCGCAGTGGCCCGCTGCTGCGCGCGCACCGCTGGCGACACGCACGCACCCCCTGGACCTGGATGCCGAGGCAGGCCCAGGGCGAGCCGCTGCCCAGACCAGTCGAGGCCCCCACGCCATCTCCAGTGCGAATAAACCCTGCTCCCCATCCGACCGATCTCTGCACCGTGCGACTCGGAATCCCCCCCCCCTCAAACCCAGAAAGAGCTCCGGGGATGATTCAAGGGGACACATCGCATGTTCATACACCCAAAATCACCTTCTGGTGTGCACAAGGTCTGGGAGTGAACTCACCTGCTACCGACTCTCCCAGAAGTTCTAGTGAGAAGGCACAGAAGAGCTGGAAGTACAGTGCCCACACTGGCGGGAGTGAGGACAGTGAGGACAGTGGACAGGACAGTGTGGGGACGGTGAGGACCCCACAGGAAGTGTAGTTGCCAGAAAGAGCAGATGCTCAGAGTGGCGGTTTCCGGGAGTCAGTGAGGGTCTTCCAGGTGGCTCTGAGAACAGTCCAGGGTGTGAGGTTTCCCCGAAGGCAGTGACTGCACCACACAGGCAGCTTTCAGGGTATCAGGGGTGCACTGGGGATGGTGAGGGCGGTCGGTGGCCCAGCAGATGCTTCCTGGGCATCTGAGCGAGAAGCTCTGGAGGGCAGGTGAGGAGGGGGCGAGCGTTGTGAGCTGGGGTCCACGTAAGTTCCCTGCAGGGGTGAGGAGGCACCTGGGGTTGCAGGGTCTCTGAATCGTGTCCTCCACCTGACAGCCGCCTCCTGCAGGAAGGCACCTCTGACTGTTTCTCAGTCCCTGTCTCTCCGTCCCAGCCCTGGATCCAGGCTGAGCCACCAGGGCCTGGGAATCCTCTGTGGGTGTCCCAGTGAGGCTCAGGCTGCTAATGAGGGCCTGGCGGACCCAAAGAGGGGCTGATGCATTTCCCACTTTTGGGGTCCTGCTCCCGTCCTAGTTGTGGCCCCCACCTGTCTGGCCCTGTGAACAATGAAGGCTGCTTGCTGTTCACCCCAAACAGGACCCTGACAAGGAGCCTCGGGCCTGAGCCCCAGCTGCCTGGCACAGGAAGGCCCCCGGCTCCGCTGACCGGGTCGGGGAGGCTGCCACTGACACGGCCTTTGTCCTGGCCTTTGTGGGACAAGACAGATGGCCCTCCGGTCAGGCTGATGCTATCTCGGGGCTGCCGGTGGGACGTGAGGCAGGAGCCACCCCCTCCTTTGTGGGCAGGTGCATGGCATCCGGCCCATTGTGGGCTGCAGTTGACTGGCCGTCCATCCAGCCTTATCACCACATCTGGGACAGCGGCCCCTTTTGTACAAATAAACTGCCACCCTACCTCCCCCAGGGAGTGTCCCAGAGCCCCTGGTGGGGATCAGAGGTAATAGTCATTGTCAGAGCAAGGTCCACAGGCCACCCCCTAAATTCAGCCCCAATGTGGTACAGGAAGAGAGTGTCACCCCTACTTTCTAGAAGAGGAAACCAGATCCCAGAGGAGGGTCTCTCTGCTGGGCCCCAGAGCTTTCTCCATGGCTGCACTGGGAGCAGAGCTGAAACCAGGCCCCTGCGACCCACTCTCCTCCTCACTGAGGCCTTTGGGGGGCAAATGCAGGGCCCAGAGAAAGTGGCCTTGGGGTCCTAGGTGACCCCAAGCTAAGAGAAGGAGGCCCCCCTGGGCCATGGGACAAGGTCCCAGCAGGAGCTGTGAGAAGTGGTGAGCAGGAGCCCAGCTCCACGGCCACTGTCCTGCTGAGAGGGTGGGCATGAGGGCCCCGAGGGCCAGGAGATGCAGAAGACTGGAGCTTCTTCGAAAGAGGGAAAAGGCTGGCATCACAGTGTGGTCAAACTTAAGGAAGAACTTCCCACTCGGACAACGGGGCAGTGGCGCCACGTGGTTTCTCCAGGCTTGCCCCTCCCTCTTGCCAGTTCTCCATGATTTTGATGCGCTCCGGCCAAGGTACTGACCACAGGGGGATGCCGGCCTGGACTCGCTGGCTGACCTGGCCCAGCCTGCTTGGAGCCCCCAGTCCCAATCTTGACCCTAGCTGACCCTCCACACACTAACCCTGGGGCCTCAGCCTCCAGAGTGTGGGGAATTGGAACAGTCCCAGCTCAGGGACCCTGAATGAATGGCCCTGTGCACGAATGGGGAGTGGACACCCCTCCCCCAGCTCCAGGGCCTATGGTGCCCCTCCCTCCAGCACTGTCCTCCATCTCATGGATGACACACCTGCCCCAGGGTCCCTTCCCCACTGATAGGCTGGTCCCCTCTGGGGCCTCAGACTCCTTCCAGATAGGAACAGGTCAGGGTCCACTCAGAGCTCTGCCAGCCCCTCATACCTGCAGCCCCCAGGCTGGCTGATTCAGGGCCCCCTGCCCTGCAGCCCCAGGATCCTCCGACCACAGACTGGCCCCCCAGCTTCCCGGGGGGTAGGGGGGTGGCCAGTGGTGTGGCTCCCAGGACCACCAGCCTTAGATCAAGGCCCAGCCCTTCCCAGGGCAAGCATGACCTTCCTGCTCTCTGTCCTAACTATTCAAGGCCTCCGCGCGTCCTGGCCCTGCCCTGCCCAGACACGTGGTGCAGGACCCTAAGGCTGCCCCGGGACTCAAACCACATCCTGGCTAGTGAGCGACAACCGAGGGATTGCATAGAGTGAGACCCGGCCGGGCCAGACGGCGGCCCAGGCAGACAAAACCCTGACCTGCGCGGGGAGCCTCGGTGTTTTCATCCCTGAAAGGGGCTGATGCCTGTGTCTCGTCCTCCCCGGTCGCGCGACCGCAGCCTGGCAGCAGAGGGCGCTCGCGACCTGCAGGAGAGCCTGTGCGGGGCGCCTGGGGCGGAGGGGCGCAGGGCGCAGAGACACCAGGCTCGCCGGGGAGCGGTGCTCAGAGCAGGACCTGCCCAGGCTGGAGGGGGCGGGCCCCGGGGTCCGCAGATCGCGGCCGTGGGGGCGGGGAGGGGGAACGAGGGGGCGCCCGCCTCCCCCGCCACGCGCTGACAGCCGGTCGCGAGGAAGATAAGGGACCTCTTCTGCCGGAGGGGAGTGGGGCGGGGGAGTCTGCCCAGGTGAGCCCTCCGCCCTCCGCCCTCCGCCGCTTTTTGGCTCCGTAAACACTTATTGAGTCCCTGCTGTGTGCACCGGGCGGATGGGGGCTGCGAGGCCGCGTGGAGGGGACCGTGAGAGGCTGGCTGGCTCCCGGATGCCCAGGGAGTGGGACATGGGATCCGCCACCTCCCAACCAACCTGGCGGCGCAGTGCGGGTCCCCAGTGGGCGCCTCCTGCCTGCGGAGGGGTCGGCCGCTCGCTGGGCTTGGACTCGAGGGGCCCACGCGGACGAGGCCCTGGGAAGGGCTGGGGGCCAAGCCCTGGCCATGATTGGGGGTGGGCGCGCCGCCCAGACGGAGCAACAACACTGGCGTGGGTGGCGGGGCCCTGGGGGCCCATAGCTCAGCGCAGAGTCTGCGCCCACCCCCAGCGTTTCCGATGGAGGACAGGCAGCGGGTGATAAATCACCAGCTCCCACCCCCACCCACCGGTGCCTCCATGGAGAAGGGGGGCTTCGAGAGACAGAGACAGAGCCCGAGGCAGACAGAGACAGGCCTAGAGACAGAGACAACCTCAGAGACAAAGGCAGCTACAGCCGCCCAAGGACACCGCCAGGTTCCCTTACCTCCCACCCCCAGACCCCCCTCCACCAGGCCCATCTGGAAACCAGCTGAGAGCCACCCCACCCAGCCTGCCAACCCCCAACAAGGAGGAAGAGGAGGAGGGAGCAAGGACTTTGCAGCCATGACTCCCCTCCCCGTGGAGGACCATAAATCAGCATGGGGCTCTCGGGAAGCCCTCCCCCCCAGGCTGAGGGGGGTCTTTGGGGTCACTGGCCCTGGTGACTGGGCCTGGCCCTAGCTGTATCCCTCCCTCCTTTAGCAGTCCTTAGGGGATCCCCCTGCTCCAGCTCTCTCTTTCTGCAGCCCAGTCACAAACCCAGAACTGTCTACACCCAGTGCTGTCTACACTGGATGCGCAGTCTATCCTCCCTCTTCTCTCTGTCCGCAGACAGGAAATGTCTGCAGGGAGACGTCCTGTCCTATCAGGAGACCCTGGGCTGGCCCTGCAGGAACTGGGGTCAGCGGTCCTCCCCAGTGAAGCCTCCAGGGGGTCCCCTCTGCCCCAGGGGAAATGCTATCTGTCCCTCCTTCCATCCTGCTTTCCTGTCACCACCACCCCCAGCTGCTGAGGGCCAGCTGGACAAAGGGTGCTGAGAGATGGGCCAGGTGGGCCCCCGCCACAGGTGTGAGCACCCCCTGGGGTCAGGCGAGGCTTGAGAGAGCCCACAGGATGCTCCCAGGACCTGCAGGGTGGGCCCAGACCCCAATCCCAGCCGGACCAGCCTCAGCAATCCCTGCCCTGGGCGTCTGTCCTGCAGACAACCCGCTGGACCCATGTGGCAGAGATAAGGCCACCTGTACACGGGGAAACCCACAAACGTCCACCATGACATCTTTCCCGGCTTGTCTCAAAGAGTGGTAGGGGCGAGGACAGGGGCTTCCTTGTCTCAAAAGATCTTTGGAGCTCTGGGAATTCTGTGCCTGAGAGAGGTGCTGAGTGTCCTGGGGGCTGGCCTGGGCCTCGTCATGCGGACGGTCCCCTTGACCCTCAGAACAAACCCCCTGAGCCCTGGGACGTCAAAAGCACTGACCCACTGTGTGGAGGTGGGGAATGGGAGGGTCTCCTGGAGATGTCCAGGAGCTGCCTCATAGGGGAGGATCCAGAGAATGCAGGGGCAGGAGGTGCGCTGGGCTTAGCCCGTGGGAGGGAGGGGGTGCAAGGGCCCCCTCCCCCCAGCGTGCTGGGGGAGGGGGGATGCCGTCCAATCCTTCATTCATTCCCAACTGTTCTCCCACCCGTGCACCCATGTGCACTCCTGTCTGGAGGCTGCCAGCTGCATGGGGGAGGGCTGGGGTGCAGGGCCCTTGGTCCCCAGACCTCCACCCAGCAGAGGCCCCCACCCCCCAGCCCAGGTGCTGCTCTCTCTGCCTCTGTGCCAATCACACAGGACCCTGGGACCATCCCCACAGGAACCCTCAGAGGTGGGAGGGGCTGGAAGGGGATCCTTCAAGCTTTACCTGATGAACCCCTGTGGTGTGGGGGTACGGACCCCAGGGGAAGTAGAAGGTTCCCATGGCAGCCACTTCTGCCCAGGTGTGTGGATGGGCCTGGCATGCCCACCCCTGAAAGGGAGGCTGCAGCTTGGAGCTGGGGGTCCCAGCAGTGTGGGCATCACCCTGGGAATTGTACGCCCTTGGCCTCTGAAGGGCTCCCTGTGGGCGGCCTTGCTTCTACGTAGAAATCTATTTTGATGTGGTTTGTGTTGGGGAGTTTGCTTTTCTCTGTGCTTTGTTTATTTAAAGATGCTCTTGAAGAATTCCAGCCCGTCTGCAGATACTGAGGAAAGGGCTTCTGTCTGGGCAGGGTTGGGAGGGGCAGGGCCCCTGACAGCTGCCTGTCCCAGCACGCCCACCCATGCCCTGTGCCCACCAAAGGTGCACCAGCGACAGACCCAGAGCAGGCAGGGGCCCGGGGACGCCGCCATCCAGGGATATCGCACAGAGGGGCAGTTCAGGAGGCTTTATGAGAAAAGTGGGGCAGACCTGTTTGTGGGGCCCTGGGTCTCCTGGCACTAAATGCCTCACCTGGGCAGACACTTCTTTGTGAGTCCCTGGTGGGGAGGTCCCTATTTTATGGGTCTTTCTGCTGCAGACCCCTCATCTGGGGCCTCTGCTCTGCAGGTCTCTTCTCTGTGGGTTCCTGGGGTGGGAACCCCTGGCAAGGGGGGTCAGTGCCATCTCTCCTTATTTGGGGTGACATGGCTCTGCCACAGTGGCCTCTGGGTCATCCGTCAGACCCTTCTCCCTGGGCTGAGGATCCACTGCCACCAGAATCCCTGGGGCCCACACTCCTGAGCTTCTTGTGGCGAGGCCAGCAGGAGTGACTGGAGCATGACTGTGTCCCCAGATCATTCAGGGACAGGTGGAAGGGCATCAACGGCTAAGGCTGACCTGCAGCCTTGACTCCGTGAAGTTCCCTAGACCTCTTCAGCAATGCCGTTGTGAGTCCACTGAATCCTCCCTAAATCCTTCCTGAGTCTCCCAGCCTGCCCTGGGCCCTCCGGGTCCTCTCCAAGTGCTCCCTGAGGCTCCCAGACCCACCTGCATCTCAGGCTTGGGCTACTGTACCTGGATTGGTCCTGGCAGGTAACTGAGGTTGGTGCCTGTGGAGCCCGGAGCCTGGCACCACCCCACAGGGTCCTGGTAGACAAGGTGGGCGGTGGGCACGGTGGTCTCAGGTGTGGCGGCAGAACCATGAAGGGTCCTCCTGAGTTATATAGCCTCACTTCCTTAGCGCCCGCATCTGGGATGTGTTCAGTGGCTGCACGGGCAGCGCCCCTGGACCTCCGAGACAGTCAGAGCAGGTGGGCCCCAGGCACGAGTGAGGCGTCACCACCCCATACCTGTTCCCGATCCGCCTCTTCTCCCAATTTGCTCGCCCTGTATCCTCCCCGTGCAGCGGCCCGGGTCCCCTCCACCAAGACCCTCCTTGTGGGCTGTCTGGGGGTGAGGGAGACCCTGCACAGAACCTCGCATGCTCTGGGTGGCAAGCCGTGTCCTTGAGCAGCCAGGCCACCTCCTCACGTGTGAGTGTGTGTGTGTGGACGGGAGTTGGATGGTCCTGCCTCCCTGGGTGAGTGGGTCCGCGTCCTCACACCTCCCGCGGGCGCGCGTCCCACCAGCCCGCTGTGCCCCTGTGTGCCCTCGGCCGCCGCCCCTCCCTGCCTGCCGCGCCGTGTGTACACAGGCTTGTTTTCCCTGCCTCGCGGGCCAGGGGTGTGCTCGTAAATCGTGCAGCCGATGACACATTTATCCCGCGGGCGGCTGGCGGTGTGAATTTATGGCTGCCCCTCCCTCCTGGCCGAGGAGGGACAGGGGCCCGAACACCCCACAGGCAGGCACTTACGGGCCGCTAGGCTGGCCGGGCCATTGGGGGGGCCACCAGGAGGGACTCAGGAGTGCTCCCAAGGTCTGGCCGGCTCAGAAGCCCTGCAAAGTCAGGGGACAGATGGCAGCTGAGAGGCTGGGTGGGCTCTGCCTGGGTGCGGGCTGGGGTCGGGGCTTCTAACCTGCTCCACCTCCGCCTCCCACCTATGAACCAGGCGGGACAGGAGGGGCTGCTTCCCTCTGTGTGGACTCAGCCCACCCACTGCTACTAGGCCTGTTGGAGGCATCGAGGTTCGGGGAGGATTGTCTGGAAGGGTGGGGACCCCGAGGGCAGCTGGGGCTGACTACAGGGAGGGGGGAGGCGTGGAAAGTCAGGATGGGGGGCCCAGAGCACCCCTGCCCTCCTCCTCCTTGTAAAGATGGGGAAACCGAGGCCAAGTGAGGAGAAGGGCCCAGATTCCTGCTTCCCAGCATGCAATGCGGGGGTCCCAGGCGCAGCCCCCTCCCAGGGCCCTTTGTCCTGCACAGTCTGCGCGTTGGGGGGGCAGCCAGGTCCGAAGACGGGAGAGACGATGGAACAGTTAGGTCCCCTTGGGCCACAGCGGGGGATGGGGGCCTGCTGCCTTTCCTCTGTCCGTCTGTCTGTCTCTGAAGGGGGTCGGGTCTCCAGGGGACCCTCTGTCGGCTCTCATGCTCGCCCCCCCTCTGGTTCCCGGCCCCCCACCCCCTACCCGCCAGCCTGTCAGGATGAGCGATGGCGGTGCCCCTCCCCAGGCCCTCAGCCCCAGGCCGGTTCCCGCTCATTAGCCGCTGACACTGTTTGCTTTCCCGCCCGGGACGCCCACCCCCGTCACAGGCCATTTCTCCCGGCGCCCCCCACCCCCGTGGGCCTGCCCGGGGGTCCAGGGTGCCGGGCAGGATCTGCGTTGGGCTCCCAGAGAGATGGCCAGACACAACCCAGCCCCACCCTCACCTGCAGGCGCCAGAGGACAGACCTGAGCGCAATAGTCAGGCCACAGCGAGAGTGAGACTGGGCCATGCCTCTGAGCCTCGGCTGGCCCTGCGGTGACACTAGGGCTGGGTCTCTGGTGACAGGCTCACACTCCCGTCTCTGTCTCTCTTGATCGCTCGTCCCTATTTCTGTCTTTGGCTCTGGTCTTGCCCCCAGCCTCACCCCATGGAATGACCATGGAATGACCATCCCCATGCAGAAGGCACCTCTCCACCCGGTGTCCTTCTGTCCCCCAAGCAGCCCTGGCGCACAGTGTGCGGGTCAGAGGGCAAATCTATGATGCCAAGGCTTGGGGAAGAAGGCAGGCGGAAGGGTGACCAGGTAATAGCTGGGGGTGCCCCCTGGGCCCTGCACCCCAGCTCCAGAGGGCTCCGAGCAGGGGAGGCGGCAGATGGACCGGGGAGGGGGGGTTTGGCATTGGCTCAGCCTCCAGGGCAGCCTTGGGGGCACATCGGGGGTGGCAGGCCGCTTGCTGGCCCCCCCGCCCCCTCTCCATACCCTCCCTTAACGTCAACCCCCACCCAGTGTGGCCACAGCTGGGCGGCATCAGGGCCCACAGGCCGGTGGCAGCCAGTCCTTCACTTAAAAATGTGTTTGTGATTTTGGCGGCGGGGCAGATAACGGTGACGAATGGCCCGTCGGCCCCACGGGGCCCCCAGTCCATCTGGTTTGACTTTGGCCTGTCGTAGGGTGCCCTGGGGGCCCCACCCCTGCCCTCGGGCAGTACCCTCTGAGTGAAGCCCGGGGCCAGCGTGGGCAGCCCTGACGTACTTCTAACCTCTGCAGACATTGGTCCCTCTGCTGGGAACACCCCTGTCCTCCAGCGAGTGTCCCACCAGGGCGACCCTCCTGCCCCGGGCCCGCTGGTACTGGACACTGGCCGGGTCGGTGTAGAGGCCATGCCCTGATCAGGTCTCTCCCCTCCACGGAATGGGGAGCAGTGGGCACCTGGCGTGAGGGTGATGGAGGTGGAGAGGCCTGTGGAGGGGGCAGGGCAGCCGGGGCAGGGCCTGGCCGCCTGGCCCGACGGGCAGCGCATGTGGTCATCGTCAGGAGGGATTTCTGACAGGCCTCCCGACCCTCCCACAGCCGCTGAGGCCCCCAGACCATCGATTATCCCTGGAGGGCAGCTTCCGGGTCCGGCCCCGTGCTCGGCTGGGGGGCAGTGAGGTCGAGCTGAGCCCCTCGGCCCAGCCCCTCCCTTCCGCCCCTCTCTGGGCTTCTGGAGGGGGGCAGAGGTGGGGGGCGCCTGCTCCTCCCCCCACAACCATAGGGGCACCCTGGGCCGTCTCAGCCCAGGCCCTTGGAAGCAGCCGGACATGTGGTCAAGGTCCACTTGGTCAGTGCGACCCCAGGGACACGGGCTCCTGCATTCCCAGTGAGCCTTCCCGAGCCCCCCTGCCCAGGTTACAGACAGGGGTTGGACCCTGCCCTCAGTGAGGAGATAGGGGAAGGGGGCGCTTGGAGGTGCCCCCACCCATCTGGGGGTGGGGGTGGGGTGGGGGAGGGCATTGCAGACCCAGGAGCAGAGCTGGGGGCCATCCCAGAGGCGCAGCCTAAACTGCTCTGTCCCCAGGAGCTGCATCTTCCAGGCGGCCCTGGGTGGGGACAGCTGGGGGGAGGGAGAGAGCGGCGCTGCATCAAGACTCCTGCCCCCTCCCTCCAGGCAGGAAAATCCCTCTCCCTTAGTATCACATTGTTGAGAATTAACTTTGTTGAAATAAAAATTGGTCTTGGTATTAACTCGGCCTCGAGGATTTTCTCTGGGATCCTGGAGGCCGCAGAGGGGTCAGACAACCATTCCCAGAGCTGGCTGCTGGCTTGGGTTTCAGGAGTGCCAACGACCTCCTAATCCTCTCTGGGCTGTAACTCCTTGCCTCTTGGGGACACGGTTCCTGGGGTTGGGGGAAGGGAGGAGCTACTCTGGCCCTGCCTCCCCTGACCCTGGCCATGAAGCTGGACAGCATGGACAGCGAGGATCTTGGGGGTCCGGCCCTGGTCCCCCCTACCCCTGATCGCTCCCCCACTTCTCCCCCATCTCTCCATGTCACTTGGCAGCCGTGGCTGATGTCCACGGGACTCCTCCTCCACCCTCAGGGTTCTGCCACAGCCTCGGTTTCCCCCCCATAAAATGGGAGGCTTGGCCCAGCCTGGGTGCGGGAGGCCCTGCAAACAGACGGGCAGCCTGGTGGCCAGACGCTCAGAGGTGGCCCTTCTGGGAGGCGAAAGCCCCGATGTGTGGCCGTGGCCGGAGTCCTCTGGGGGTGAGGACGGGGAGGGGGCGCTGAGGGCTCATGGCCGTTCACAGGCTCAGCCTCAGATGTCAATTGGCAGCCAGGCCGTGCACATGGCTGGGGGGTGAGGACAGAAACATGGGGTCCCCAAGACCAGCTCCCAGGGAGGCAAGCAGAGACATGCGTACCACTGCAGCCACCAAAATGGTGTCTGTCTACACCCGCACAGACCTGTGTGCAGCTGCTCTGAGAGCCGCTGGGGGCCTCACCTTTCACATGGCCCCCTCTGCCTGGTGCGTCCCCCTGGGGCCTTCCACTCATCTGGAGGGTGTGTCTGCCCACAGGGACGCTGAGCCCAAGGACAAGAGCAGAGGATGGGGCAGGCCGGGAGGGACCTGCAGGGGCATCCAATTCTCCCACCCCCACCCCCACCCCCACCCCCACCCCCACCCCCACCCCCACCCTCTGGCACAAGGACACGTCTGTGCCCTCATAGTCTGGGGTAGGCAGGATTTCCCAGCCGGTGGTCCCCTCACAGCCTCGTCCGACCACAGCCTGACCAGTGTGTTTTGGGGGGTGGGATGCAGCCTGGGAACAGGCTGGGATGGGGGCCTGGGAACGAAGGCGGCAGCCCCTGGGGACGCTCGAGCAGGGCCAGCTGTTGCTGCCTGGCTCCAATTCCCGCTCTGCGCCGAGGCTGGTCCCCCGGGCCAAGGCCGGTGGTCTGCCTGGGAGGGAGTGGGCAGGCTGGGGGGCCTGTGCCTTCTTCTAGGCGGTGGTCCCTGGGACAGCAGAAGTAGGAGGGAGCCACCTTCATGCTGTACCAGTCGTCCAGGAGGGCTCTCCTGTCCCCCAAGCAGCAGGTCCCGAAGCCTGAATCACCCAAGCCCCCCACCTCCAGCTCACCTGGAGCCTGGGCCAACCACCTGCCTGAGCCTGTGTTCCATGCCCCTCGGGGCCCACCCCCAGGGCCCTCCATTCTACTCCCCGAGCCTGGCCCCAGCCTGAACAGTCTGGTCCTTCTGTCCAGGGAGCCTAACTACCAGGACCAGGGCCAGCCTAAAACTCCTACTCACCCTTCAGGACCCCATGCAAGTGTCCCTGTCCCTGGGAGCCACTTGAATGCTGGGCCCAGCACCAACCTGGTGTTGTCATCTTTTCAAGACTCCTTCCTAGTGGCCCTGCCCCTGCCCCAGGGCTGGACGCCAGGGTGGACACACAGCTCCACGGCTGAGAGGGAGAGGCTCGCTCCCTGGGCGTTGGTTTCCCAGCTGAACCGTCCTTGGCTAAAAGATTCCACGGGTCCTACTGGAGCAAGTTTGTCCCTCTAGGGGGACCCTGAGGCTGCCAGGACCTGTCCCTCCCGCACCTAAGTGTTCTGAGGAGGTAGAGGGGCTCCAAAGAGGTGGGGTTTGCTGTGGGCACACTGAGGGTTCCCCCAGCTGGCTGTCCCCCAGACACTCGGTTGGCTTCAGCTGAGGCCGAGGGCCTGGCATGGAGGCTGCTGGAGTGAGGCTGGGGGGAATCCTCTTATTCTTGAATCCCTCCCGCCTGCCTGGCTGCCCCCAGGGAAGCCCCGTGATCCAGGAACCTGATATTTTAAGACTTAAAGCAAATGTTTCTGGAGCCCAAGCTGTGCTGAGGCGCCCGCCCGGGCCTCATTGGGGGAGGGCCAGCCACAGAGGAGAGGACCCCCCGCCCACAAACCAATCCTGCCCCTCCCTGGGCCGCAATTTCTGGTGGCGGGAGGGACGATGAGGCAGGAGCCCCCTTAAGGGGCCAGAGCCAGGGCCAGCTTCAGGACTGAGGTGGGGGGCCTGGTGTTGACCCCCACTCTGCTGGTCCCTCTCTCTGGCCTCCAGCACTCTGTGAGGCCCATCAGAAGCCCTGAGCCCTCTAGGGCTGGCCTTCCCTGACCCGGGAGCCGGGGATGCCACCAAACTGCCCTGCTCTGCCACCATCAGGGTGGGCAAGTCCACGCGCTGCTCTGACCCACAGGCAGAAGCCACCTGGAGCTCAGGGCTGGGAAACCCGAAGCTTCCTGGTCCGTGGAGCAGGAGATCTGAAATGGATTGGCGATGTCTGCCTGGGTTGCAGGTGTGAGAGTGGGGATCCATGGGCTGGAACGGGCTTGATGAAAAAGCAACATGCCCGGGTTTCTTAACCTCAACACCAGAAGGAACTCTCCAGTGCCTGGATGACAGAGTAGCCTGAGGCTCGGCTCAGGCCCAGCAGAGCTGGTCAGGGCAAGGCCCAGGCTCTAGGCCCTACCTGGACTCAGTGGAGCCATCTTCCTTTGGGAGAGTCTCCCAGGGCTTCAAGGGCTGGAGCATCATGGGTGGAGGGCCCAGGTGGGTGGGCGGACAGTGCAGGGCAGGGAGGCTTGGGCCTTGTTAGGGCGGACAGGGATAGGGCCTCTTCTGTAAGGAGTGTTCCAGACACTGGACCAGCCCAGGCCCAGCTGGGAATGTGGGGAGTGGGGGGCAGATGTTCTGGGGATTCTTCCTGGGTCATCCTCATGACCCCAGTCAGCCGGGCCCCTAGCCCTCAAAGTACCTGTGCTGAGTCCCTGGACTGGTCCCAGCAGATGGGGCTTGGCCACACCCCCTTCCCCAAGCCAGCGAGCCCATCAGGGCCAAGAGTCTCCTCGGGGTCCTTTGACCATTTCACAGATGGGGAAACCGAGGCCCAGAGAGGGGACAGGCCTTCCAGGGTCACACGGAGAGCCTACAGCCAGCCCCGCTGCGTGGACTTTGTCCCCCCCGGCCCCTGAGGCCCTCTTGTCTCGGCCTGTAGGAAGGACGGCACTGTGGGCAGCTGTGGGAGGACAGACCTGAGTGTGAATCCCAGCATCCTGCCTCCAGGGCCTGGGTGCTGTCTGCTCACCCTGAGCGCTGGCTCCCCACCTGACCACGGCCCTTCTGCCCTGGCAAACTCCTGTGCACCCTCAAAAACCCAGTGGGGCCTGAACCTTGAGCCCCAGAATGTCGCACACACCCCCAACTCCATCCCCAGCTGCTAATTCCTCTCCCCTGACAGAGGAATTTCTGTGCCTGGTGCCCCCCTGGGAACCCACCAGCCCCGTCAGGTGTTCCCAGGCTGGCCCTGCTCCCTTACCTCACTGGACAAGCCACCCTCATTGCCAGGCCTGGATTCCTGCTGTGAGAACAGACACACTGTCACTGTGCCTTGGTTTCCCCAGCTCTGAAATGGAGATGTGGGTGTCAGTGGGTGATGAGCCCTGGGTGTCCTGAATGCTCGGAGGGAGATCAGGGTGGGCTGCCTGGAGGAAGGGCAGCCAGCTGCTCACCAGGCCCCGGTGTCTGCAGGCAGACCCCTGCCTAACAGCCCTGTCAGGCTGTGGGGCTGGGGAGCTGTGCCCACCAGGGCTGAAGCCCGTAGAGCAGCCCCTCCAGGAAGTCCGGCTGCCCGGAAGCCACTGGCTACCAGTGGTCACAGCCAGCACCTGCGGCTGCTGCCACCAGCAGCCCAGGAGAGCTCCAACCACCCCCCATCACTGCTTCAGCTCAGCGCTGCCTTCTATTCCTCGGGCCTCAGTTTCCACGTGTATCTGGGAGAGCAGCAGGCGGGCAGGATTTGGGAGAGGACAGGGCGTCCTGGGTATTTAGGGTTAGAGTGGGGACAAGAGGCAGGCCATGGGGGGCCGGGAGGTGGGAGGAAGGAGGGAGACCCCATCAGTCCCCTCCAGAGGCGTGGAGAGGTCCAGGGCCCCCACGGGGGAAGCAGAGGAACCCAGTTTTAAATCAAAGGGAGACTGATGCCGTGTGGGTGGGAGGTGCCCCCAGCAGGAGCTCCACACTCTGGGGCCTTGAGCCACTGCCCACTGTTCCCGAGGGAGCCAAGAACCAAACCCCCTTGCTTTCTGGAACTTGCCCGCACTCCTGACCCTGTGACCACAGAAGCCCCGTGGAGGCTGGGCCCCGGGTCCCCTGTCCGGCCTGTAGCCAGGCGGTGGAGGCGGATGGGCGCAGGACCAGGCCTCCTCTGGGATGCCCATGGGGTGACCCCAGTGGCTCAGGGTGGAGTTCCCCCACCTGTCTGCAGGTGAGGGCAGGTATGGATAGGAGGTGGCAGCGAGGCAGGGACCTCGGGATGGGATGGCCCGAGGGATGGCCTCGCACCCAGGCCCAATCCCTTCCCTTGGCCACACCCCTACCAGGGCCCCCTCCTCCCCCACCCGCATTCCCAGGCCCCTAGCCCTGCTTGGGCTCCCAGGCTCCAAACCAGAAAAACGAGATGAAGAACAAACAAGCAGGCTCAGGCTGCAGCCTCCAGCACGTCCAGCGTCCAGCACAGGCCTGGCCATGGAGCCGGGTCCCGCCCTCCTGGGGCACTGAGGGTCAGGGTGGAGAGGTCGCCTAGGAGATGCAGAGTGCCGTGCCCCCAAGTCCACCCCTCCTGCCTCCCCACCCTTCCTGCAGCCTCCCCTGCACTGGCCCCGCTCGTCTCTCCAGGGGCGGGCTCTTGAGAGCTGCAAAGCCCACTGTCCTGGCCGCAGTGGGCTCCCCAGGAGTGAACTTCTTGTCACTAGGGGTGTGCAAACAGGGCCAGAAGACCGCAGCCAGGGGCTGCAGAAGGGAAGTGCAAGCTGGCAGGTACCACCAGTTTCCCGAGGTCCTTTACAGATGGAGGGTCCCCAGACCCAAAACTCCCTCCTAGAACCCGAGGTTCAGGATTCTGACCTCTGGGACCGTGACGTGTCCCATGACGAGTGCAGCGCTGGCCGTGTCACAAATGCCCACTTATTCCAAGGGATCCAGGGGTAGCTGGGTGTCTCCGTCTCATCAGCCTCCACCCCCCTCACCCAGCTCCTGCCCCTCCATGCCCACCTCCTCCGTGGGTCAGGCCAGATCATTGGACCCTGCAGAGGCCCCGGACAGGCCTCGCACCAATGCCTGCCACTCCTGCCCCAAGGGCCTTGCACGGGACTTTAGTCAAGCGAGGGAGAAACTGTGGGTTTGGATTCCAGCAACTGGGCTGACCCCAGAAGAAAACGAGGAAGAATTCATCTCCCCCAGACTGCTTGGTGTGTGCCAGTATACTCCAGATTCTTGGTTTGACAATCTCCTCTCTACAGAAAGGAGTGGGAGGCAAGGCTTGTGCTTTAAGGGAACGGTAGAGGGGCCAGCTGGGCAGAGCCACCTCCAAGGGTGGGCTGGTGGGTGTCCAGGACTCACCCAGCAGGGAGGAATGTGGCGCTGGGCTCAGGATACAGGCCAGGGCAGGGCCTGGGGCCTAGGACTCAGCCTGAGGGGCTGGGGAGGGCAGCCGAGAGGTTGGGGGGAGCACCATGGACTCTGGGCTTGGGCTCTGGCCATGGACTAGGTCCCTGGCTGAGCCCCACCTGCCTCCCTGGGAGCCCTGACCGCAGCGGTGTGGGGCCGGACCTCACCTGTCAGTCTGGAGCAGCTTGAGGCTGGGGCGGGAGGTGAGGTCTGGAGAGGACTCCAGAATCAAGCTCAGAACAGCCTGGAGAAGAAAGGTTTTGGGGGGGTGGGGGTGGCCGAAGAACAAACACAGGGCAGGATGGGGCCTGAGGGTGGAGGGCACAGGGGATCCTTCAGGAGCAAGGGACATAGAGACATTGGACAGGGCCAGACAGTTCTCTGAGCATCCACTCTTAACCCCACGTGGCTGGATGGATGGTCTGTCACCACGTGGGGCCGCAGGCCCAAGGCAGAGGCTGTGGAGGCCAGAAGGTACCCAAGGCAGAGAGGTGCAGGGCGGGGCAGGGCAGGGCAGGGCCGGGCTGTGCTGGGTGGGCCCAACCTTGCCAAGGACCTGGCAGCACCTCAGACGTGGGGTGGGGGAAAAGGTAGAGGTCGGCCCTGAGCAGGACGGGACGGGCACCCAGCTGTCCTGTGAGGACACGCTGCCCCCCCCCCCCGCCCCCGGGCCTCGCCACCGGACATTCACATGACCCACGTCTGGCTGCCCGCCCAGCCGGCATCCCTGCCAATCACGCTGACCTTCCTCCCACCAGCACCTGCTGGGGACTGACAGAGGTCTCTATTCCCGGCCAGGCGCCTGCTCAGGTTATATTTAGGCCATGGGGGGGGGGGCACCGGGCTACTGACCCCCTCCTGGGGCCCAGAGCAGGGTAGCTGGGCTGGGCTGCCTGCCCGGGCCCAGCCTGGTGTCTCGGGCTGAGCCCTGAGGAGCAGGTTGCTGCCTGCGAGCCCTCTGTCCATAGCTGGGAACAGTCTGGGGCCACGGGCTCTGCCATGTTTCCTGTGGGAGCTCCCGGCTGTGGGAGAGTAAGGCTGGCAGTGCTGGAAACTCGGGGAGTCCAGCCTCAGGGGGGGTGGACAGGAGCTCCAGGTCAGGGGTGGGAGAGGCCCAGCTGGCCTTTTAGTTCCAGAGGCTCTGATGTCCATGAGGTCATTCCCTCCTGGGACCTCCCAGGGCCCTGCCTGAGGGGACGCCTAGCCCCAGGCCCTTCCTGCCGCCCGGACTGAGCCCTCTTCCCTCCTGCTGCCCGGCAGGATGTTCCCAGGGAGGAAATGGCCCCTAGGAGGCCACCCCATCCCCGCTGGAGCCCAGGGCCACTTCCTGCCCCATGTGGGCCTTGGTCCTGCCCCCAATTCTGCCAGCCCAGGCCAGACCCAGACTTCCTGCCCCCAGCAGCGTGGAGGGGCAGGGCCATCCCAGCTTCACCCGGCCCAGCAGGGACGAGCCAGACGCCCCGGACCCGAGGGCCTGAGAGCCTCTACCTGGGACTGCAGCACCCTGCCCACAGACACCCCCCGCATCAGACACCCCAGCTCTGGCATTACCTGCTGCCCCCACAGCCCACCTCCACGGGGGACTGTGACCTCAGCAGTCCCTGGCCCAGCCCTGAAGCTGACAGCTGCTTTAGAGCATCTCCCCAGCCATGGCAGAGGTGGGCCCATCTGGCACCACAGGGCTGGCCTTGAACCAGCGGGCTTGCCTGGATCTGAAGGGTCCTATGGCAGAGGTCACGACCCTGCTCCGTGGTCAGCCTCATCTCCAGGGGAGGCCCCTCCTTGGCCCAGCCCTCCCTCTCCGCCCAGGCCCCTCACACCCCACTCGAAGGGGTTTCCTGCCCCTGCTGACCCCAGATCAGGGCAAGTTGCCGGCGACCCCGCTCCACCCTCCGCCCCAGGAAACACACAGCTGGGGGCTGTGGGGCTTCGGGGCCGGGTTGAAGGAATCGAGGGCAGGGCTGGGGGCTCTGGAGGGAAATGGGCGGCCCCAGCCCAGCCCGCTCTGAGGTTCAGGAAGTGGGGGTCTCAGAAGCTTCCTCTTGGCCAGACGTGCTCCCGGTAGGGCTGGGCAGCCGGGGGGTCAGAGGCCTGGCCCCAGCTGCCCCTTCCTCTCTAGCTGGCCACCAGCTGGGTGGCCTGTGCTGCTGCAGGCCTTGGGCTGGTAGCTGGGTGTCCCTTGGGCCCTGCAGGTGGCCGGCAGTCAGTGCCAGAAGGTCTCTGGGCCGCCCAGGCTGGAGGCACGTCAGCGTGGCCTCTGTGAGTCCGTCGGCACACCCAGCCCTGCCTGGCAGGAGTCGCCATCAGATGGGTGTGGCAGGAGTGCCCAGCAGGGCCCACCCCAGCCCCGGCCTGTGTTCCCTCCTGCCGGAACTCCCCCGAGCCTTGGTTTGCCCATCTGTACAACGAGGTGACGATCCCTGCCCGGACGCAGACAGAGAGGGTGCTAGTAGAGGCTGGAGCCCGGACCACCGGGGTAGAAGACCTCGGGCTCTCTGGGGCAGTGCCTGGGTCCCAGCCCTGTCACGCCCCTGAGACCCGGGGCCCACTGCCCGCCTCCCCCCAACCCCGGTGTGCCTGCCACACCTGCCCTGAGTGGGCTTCCCGCGCCGGCGCCGGCACCAGGCCCCACACCTGCCCCCTAGCACACACAGGGACTGATAGAGGCGTCGGAGGAGCTCAGTCCGGCCAGGCCCTGAGTGCAGATGACTGAGGTGGGAGTTCTAGCCCTCTGGGAGACAGGGGCACCTCGGAGGGGCCGGGGAGGACCCCACCCTCAGATACGTTGGCTCGTGCCCCACCCACAATGGGGGCCTGCGTCGGTGGGGAGACCGAGGCAGGGGGAATGATTGGCCTGGGAGGGTCTCAGGGTGGGATGAGGCCAGCACCGCAGCTCATGAGTGTGCATCTGTGGCTGTGTCCTAGGCCTCACTGGCCCCCACCCCTGGCCCACACATGATGGGCGGTCGTCCGTCAGCAAGGCCAGCCCCTCTGGCCATCCATCACCAGCCGTGGCCACGGGAGGAACGGCCTGTTTGTTTTGCCAGCTCCGTGTTGCTCCCTGGGGCGTGAGCCGGAGGAAATGGCTATTTCTGCCTGGGCGGGCGGTGGACAGCAGAGGTGCGGAGGCCATCAAGGGCGGGGTCAGGCTGGGCTGTGGTAGGACCCCTGGCCAGGCAGGGCCCCTCATAGGTGCCCGAGGCCTTGCCCTGCCCTGTGCCTCAGTCTCCCTCTGGAACCAGGGCGAGTGACACTGGGATTTTCTGACCGTTCCCATGGCAGCTGTCTCCAGCCAGGTCACTCACCCCTGCCCTTGCCACTGGGTGGGGTAGGCTCAGGTGTCAGCTGCCATCAGGTTGGGGGGTCCCTTTGCCAGAAATCCAAGATACTTGATGCTGGATGTCCACACTGGCTGCCGGGAGCTGCTCTGGGGCTGGGTTCAGGCCGTACACCGACTGGTGGGGTGGGGGTGGGGCTGCCAGGAGGTCTGGAAGGTTCTAGGCACCTATTTGGAGATGTCCGGCCTCAAGATCAGAGCCAGGGACACATTAAAAGAGACAGCACATGTAGAATGGAGGAAGTGACATGCCGTACTAAGAGGGCAGCGTCCAGACCCCAGGGCAGCATCCTCAGCAGCTACAGAGTGACCACCCCTGCCTGGTGAAGTGTATTCATACAGACGACACAGTGGCATGGTGCTCAGCGCCCCAGTCAGCCATCTCTTCTCACAACAACCCCCAAGGCTCCGGCAGCCGAGCTGGGACGTGTCTTTCCCCGGTGCAGCCTCGGACCTCTGCCCTTATCCACGATGTATAACACGGTCACCCCTCACTGCCCGGCCCTGGGCTCCCACTGGACCTGTGGATGAGGGAAGCAGGCTCGAAAGGCCACAGTGTCAGAGCCACGCGGTGTGGGGCCCGGCTTCTAGGGCAGGTGTCTCGCGAAGAACAGGCTCATGCTGTATCTGGAGGGCTTCATTTGGGAAGCAATGCTAGAGGCCAAAAGCTGGAGTCAGGAAAATGCCCTCCAGACCCCATCCCCTCAGCCTTCCTCCAAGGCAGCCCTGACAACCAGACACATCTCCATCTGGGAGCAGCAGTCTCCTTCCAGAGCATTCCTCCCTTATACCTGGCTGCTCCCTCTGCCCAGGCAGCCTGCACATGTCTGCAGGGCATCACTGTCTCCTGTCTCCCCTGAAGTAAGGCGCTGGTTGGTCTTAGCGGATGTTAGGAAAGAATCTGCAAAAATTCCCTCCAAGGTGAGCGTGACTAATAGCGTCCTGTCCTGAGCGCACAGGGAGGGTAGAGGCGCCCAGGAGAAGCCACGTCCGAGGCCACGTGAGGGGACTCTGGGTGCTGAGTTGCAGGGTTCTGGGGAGAGGAAGGCTCAGCAGCCAGGCCCACCTTCCCCACCAGCACAGGGTGACTCCTGGGTCCCAGCCCAGGTCCAGCGCACAAGGGCTGGCTTAGCCCCACTTGTGCGTCACCTCCGTGTCTGGTCTCACTGCCCCCCATGCCCGGCCTGGATGGGAACAGTAACATGACCAGCACATGCCACCCCCCTACCCCCCAGGCTGAAGGACCAGGCGGAGCAGCAAAGCAGAGCACAGGGCCCAGCAGGCACAAGGGGGGCAGTCCCGAGACGGCGTGTTTGTCGGTGGGGGCAGAACCAGGGCACTGTGCCAGGAAGGAGGGGACACGTGTCCGGGACCTGGGCAGGCAGGCGCTCTACAGAGGGGTCGGCCACGGAAGTCCGGTGCCCCTGCGCCATGCTGGCTTTGTCGGGGCTGCCTCGGTTTCTCCAGTGGGCACCTCAGAGGCTCCCACTGGCCCCAGTCTCAGTCAGGCCTGAGACAGCCCGGCGCCCACCTACACACCGCCCAGCATGGGGCGGCCAGTGCGTCGGGTTCTGGCAAACACCCTGGCAGGAGGGGCTGGGTTGGCTTTGGGGCACCAGTGAAAGCTCACATCCTTCTGTCTGTCTGCCCAGCACAGCTGATGCCAAGTCCCCACTTAGCAGGATGGGGCCTCCCTCCTGCCCCATAGCATGGGGCCAAGGCCAGTCTCACCCACCCCTCTTGGCCTCAGTTTCCCCATCTGGGAGGCCCCTCCCCTCTGCCCTGGTCCCCGGGTTGCCCACCACTGGCACCACCTTGGGGCCCCGACAGCTTAGTGGGTGCAGGGAGCCCAAGAGGGGGCTTCAGCAGAGGCAAGATTGACCCAGCCCCTGCCCTGCCAGGGAAGACAGCGGGAAGGGCCAGGCCACCCCTACATGGATGAAAGCGGGGCCCTCTTGGCCACGTGGGCAGAAGGGGTCGGGTGGGGGGGTTTCGGTGTCAGAACCAGCTCCGAGCAAGTCCAGGCCAGGGACTGGCCGGGACTGACTGGGGGAGTGGGCCCGCGGGCAGGGGCCTCAGGGCTGCCAGGCTGCCCCCTCCCCGCAGCTGTCTCCTGCTCCTCAGGCTCCCACCTCCCCCGCTGGCAGGGACTCCTATTTCACTGAGGAGATTAAGACCACCTGGCGAGAGCCCCCTCCGGCCCCTCCCCTCGCCCCAGCCCTGCCTCCCAGCCAGTCGGCCCCTTGAGGTGCCCTCCTGCCCCCCTCCCCACCCCCATATTCCCACACGGCTTCGCTGCCCGCCTCTGTGCCTGGGATCGCCCCGGCGCATCGACGCTCTGAGCCCCGAGCCCTCCAGTCCTCACCCATTGGGCTCCATCAGCCCTGCCTGGTGGCCCCGGCGCCACCGCTGTCCCCACAGCGATCCCTGTCCTGCCTGCCAGGCCCGGGGTCCTTTCTGCTCAGCCTGTGCTGCAGCCTCTGGCAGTCCTCGAAAAGTCTCGAGAGGGACCCAGGCCAGCCCCGCGCTTCAGGACGACAGCCTCTGAGCCTGGGCCCCGGGGGCTCAGGCGTGGGCCCTGTCCAGCCTGCCATGGGCAGCCGGCTGGGCCTGACGCTGCCTCAGACAGACAGGAGGAATCTCAGCTCCTAAAACCGCAACTCTGAGCGTGCCTGTTTGTTTGCTTTTGAGAAATTCCAACCTGGTTCAGCAGAGCCGCGGAGGAGGGAAGGGATTTGTCTGGCTGGGGCGGGGCTGTGTTCGAGGACACGGGAAACAGAGGCCAATGTGGACACCTGGGCTGGGCGGGGAAGCCAGGCAGAGCGGGCCCAGCTGGACTTCCTGGGGGCACGGCCAGCATCCCCCCTCCCTGAACCCCCGCCAGGTCCCAAGGCCCCACAGGAGCACAGAGACAACAGCTGCCCTACCCACAGTCCTGGGGGACCAGCTGGGCTGGGGGGCGGCCCAAGGAGACTGGGGCAACAGTGCCATCGGCTGAGGAGCCACGTTCAGGAGCTGACGGGAGTTCACTTAATCCACGCTGTGGGGCTTCCAGCTCTCTCCCCATTTCTCAGACAGAAACATTGAGGCTTGGGGAGGACACAGAGCATGGCAGGGTGAGGCTTACGCCTAGCCCAGCTTGTGATGTCTGGGCCACACCATCTGCCCTGGCTCTGCCTGCTCTGAAGGGCCCATCTCCTCCAAAACGTCGTCCCCACCTTCTTCCCAGCAGCTCCTCCCCTGGAAGGGGGATCCAGACAGAGCTGCTGGAGAGGGACCTGGCTGCCTCCCCTGGTCTCCCCAGGCCTCGGCCTCCTATCTGCCCACAGGGTCCTGGAGGTGGGCCTGCCGAGGGCGGTGGGCAGAGGCTCTGGACACCAGGTCGGTGGTTCTGGGCTAATGGGATGACCCAGCAGCCCTGGGGGCTCCACCAGGGAGCAGAGGGGACGGAGGGGGGCTCCGCCAGGGAGCAGAGGGGACGGAGAGGGGCTCAGGCACGGAGCCAATCCTCCACTGCCTCAGACCAACTTCTACCCGGAGCTTCTCCAAAGAGAAAGCTGGGCTGTCACAACGAAAACGTGGACAACTTGAATTTAAACTGCTAACTGAATCAAGCATTTAATGGAAATTCCAAGTCTGATATATTCAGTTATTATAACTGCTGTATCGTGAAAAGGAGACACGATACATCCTTTGATTGTGGGGAGCTTGCCCTGGCAAGGCCCCATTAACAAAGGTGCGGGAGTCCCCAGCTTGGCGGTCATTGCTCATGCCTCTGGCCCTGCCCCCGTGTCTTCCTTCCCAGAGCTTCCTTGCTCATCTTACCCACCAAGCCCGACTCAGGGCTGGGGCCTAAGCATGGAGACTGACCTTCCAGGGGATCTACCCAGAAGGGTCCCCGCTGAGTGAACTGTTATGGCAGACTCTTCCTGTCCCCAACGTCCAGGGCATCGTCCTGGCCATCGGACCTTCCCCCAGGGGCATCATTTGAGGGTGTCACTTTCAGGAAATAATCCCGCAAGAGCAGACTGAAACATTTTGATCTTCATTGTGCAGTGCCCAAGGCTCCATATGGACCTCGTCCAAGCCAAGTAAGGCTGAGGACCACCTGAGTTACTGAGGTGAGAGTCCTCGACATTGATGACTTGCCACAGGGGTCACTGTAGGGGATGCACATGCATGCGCATGCGTATCTGTGTATGTGTTCTGCACGTGCCTGTATGTGCACTCTGGCCCATGGTGTGTGCATGTGTACGTGTGTCTGGTGTGCTACACAAGTGTGTGCACACGCGCGTCTGTGGGTACGTTCACGTATGTGTGTGGTGTGTGCACGCATGTACACTCGTGCCCTTGCTCACAGTTGTGTGTGTACCCAGTCAGTGTCCCCTGCCGGCCAGAGGAACCTGAGAAGAGTGTCTGCAGGTGTCCAGCTTCTGGCCTCTCACCCTCAGCCAACACACCCAGGGGCTTTGAGGGCCTATCCCTTTCCCTGGAGAATGTGGCTCCCCCTGTTCTGACCACAGATGGAAGCTGTGGGCGGCCTAAATCTAGGTCACCTGGGTCTCTGAGCCCCACCTCTGCCTGACAGCACCTGGGGTGGAGGGGCCAGTGTGGCCAGTAGATGGACAGACAGATGGACAGCTGGCTCCCCATGTGGCTGGGTCCTCCCACCAAGTGGGCAGCTAAATCAACAGGCTGAGAAATTGGAGAGGGCCCCAGGGCCAGGCTGTGTGTTGGGCCGTCTGTTTGTTTGTTCTAGAGCTGTGGGAACTTCCAGCCTGCAGGGGGCCCTGGTGCCCTGCAGGGGCAGGGGGTGCTATCACCCAGGCCCGACCGACAGCCCCATCTGGTCCGGCCATCCCCTCACTGTCTCCCCCCATCTGTCCTCCTGGGCACTGGGCCCAGAAGACAGCACCCTCAGTGAGGGGAGTACAGCCAGACCCGGGGCGGATGGGAGGCTGCACCCAGCTGCGCATGGCTGTGCAGACCCTGGCCCATCCCTCTCGGCTCTGAGGGGCTGGTGTCACAGCAGTGTGTGCCTCTGTGCTGCTTTCTCTGTCACCCCTCAGGTGACACCCTCCAGTGTCCGTGTCTGCCCCCTCAGTTGCCCTTTGTTCAATCTGCAGTCATCGGCCCCCCGGGGTCCAGGCCTTGGATCAGGAGGCAGGTGGCACTGGGGACCAGGAAGAGTCCCAGGTGATGCCACAGAAGGGGAGAGGGCGCCAGACCCTTCCCTGGGCATGGCTCAGCTCACCCACCCAGCGTCATCTCCAAGCCACCAAAGAGCACACGCCAGGCTGTTTCTGGTCCCCAGCCTTTGCCAAGAACTCCATGGGTTCTGCCTGGCGCCTCCTCACAGTCCTCAGTCCCCCTCACATGAACCCCACTATGCACCCAGGGCTCAGGGCCCAGCACAGGGTTCCCCACCAGAGTTTGGGGTAAGAGCCCACCACCAAAGAAGAGGCCTGGGAGGGCTCGCAGGGACTTGTGCTTCAGTTGGGGGCACCCCGAGGGAAGGGCCTGGGAGCAGTTAGGGGGCCAACAGAGCCACTGCTAGTCCAGGTGCATGGAGCCCCCAGGCTGGGGAGAGGGAGTCGCCTCCTTCAACCTGCAGGCAGTGTCACAAGAGACCAGGCCAGTGGGGTGGGGGCAGGGAAACCGCCCCTGCCCGGGATGGATGCGGCCTCACTACCAGCTCCCACAGGCCCTGGTCCCAGCCCAGCACCGCCCCCCAACCCCCCGCACCGCCCAAGGGTCTGCAAACCCACGGTAGGTCGCGCAGACCGCGCTGGAGCCAGTGGGGCCACGAGCTGGGCGCGAAAGAGCCACCAGCGCGGACAGCGCCTGTTCCTCCCCGCCTAATGGGTGGAGCCCATGAGTCCTCTTCGGCTCCCCAGCCAGGGGCCAGGGGAGGGAGGCCACCCCACAGCGGCCCCACCCGCCCACCTCGGGGGCTCAGGGTCGCTGCCCATTCACGCCCACGCGGGCCACCCAGAAAGCCGCGTTCGTTGGCGTGCGGGCCGAGCGCTTTCGTTGGATGGAGGCAGATGAGACGCACCCAGGGGCCGAGGTCCTGCGCAGGCGCCCACTGTGGGCGGGGAGCGGAGAGGAGGAATGGAGCTGCGAAGGGAGAATGAAGCTGCCCTGTGTACCCGCCTCTCCCGGCTCCAGCGAAGTTCGCCCCCTCACACCTCCCGCCAAGGCTTGGCCCCCGGAGGCCCAGCCGCCCGGGCCGCGGGGCCGGGGAGGAGCGGCTGCTGGCGGCTGAAAGGCAGGGCGCAGGCCGCTCCCGGTGCGGGGCCTGTCTGCGAGAGCACCGAGGCCCGTCTAGGCAGGCCCTGGAGGCAGTTCCCGGTGAATCAATCCTGAAACGAATGAACCGGGTCAAGAAAAGCCCAGCCCCTCTCTTTCTGAACCCCGGGGTGGGGGAGATGGCTCTGCCCCGCTCGGTGCTCTAGTTCCTGGGGGATGGGGTCCCCAGTGCTCCGCACACTCACATCCTCCAGCCGCCCGCTCAGATCCATCTGTGTGCGTCTGTGCCCCAGGTAGCGGGAGACCCAGGCTGGGGGAGCGGGTGGTGCCCCACCTTGTCTCGCGGAGCACCTGAGCACAACAATCGGTGGGCTTGGCACCCACCAGAGATGCACAAGGGCGCCAAGGTCCTTCCAAGGGTGGGAACAGAGAGGCCCAGAGTGAATTCTGAGCGCTGGGCATGGCGCTGTCGAAGTGCCTTTATGGTGGCGGGAGAGTGAGGAGTGGGGTCCCCCCCAAAGCTGTGAGGGCTCCAGTCTTGAGGGCTGCCCTGAGGAAGCCACGTGCGCTCCGGGGAGGCGGAGCTGGGTGCAGCAGTGCAGCCAGACTCTCCAGGGGCCTCCTTCTGCGCGCTGGGGAGAAAACCTCCGAAACAGCGCTTGCTTCAGGCAAAACTCTGAAGATGCTGGGGCGGGGGATCAGTGAGCCTCCGAACGCAAGGTGCCAGGGGAAGCGCTGGGATGCATCCCAGTGCCCACGTGGGACTCAGCACAGGGCCCGCAGAGAGAAGCAAAGGCTGCAGCCCGGTCTTCACCCAGGACGGGCGGCTGCCTCGGCTCCATCCCGTCCCTGCCGCCTCCTCTCCTCAGCTAGACTTCTAGTCCCCGTACCTCGCGGAGGCCGGTCAAAGCCGAGCCTCGGTTTTAGGGCCCGTAAAGTGGTCTCATCCTAGTTCCCCCTTCGCTGCCAAGCGGCGCAGCGAAATGCGGGTCTTGTCTTCAGCCCATGTCCCAGGCGGAGGGGCACGCCGCGCCCTAAGGAGGCAGAGCCCGAGCAGCGCACGACCCCCGGCAGCGCCCAGCCCTTCCGGCCCGCGCGGGCCGGCGCCCAGCCGGGCCTCCTACCTCGCACTCCCGGAGGTGCGGCCGGCAGGGGGAGTGAGGCGGAAGGGAGCCGCGGCCGCTCCAGGTGAGGGATGAGGACTTCCCGCAGGCGGCGGCGCGCGTGGACGCGGTGTGCGGGGCGTCGCGGGACCAGAGGGCGCGAGCTCCGTCTGGGCGGCGGGGGCACTGTGGGTGGGGTGGCGGCGGGCGGTGAGGAGAGCGGCGGATCGGCCCCGGGAGGGACGGAGGGAGGGTCCGAGGAGCTCACCCCGGAGGCTCGGGAGGCGGCGACTCCGCAGCGTTCGGGCCTCTTTGGGCCCCTGCAGTTGGATTCCAGCAGGGACCGGGCGTTGACAGAGGGGTTCGGGGTCTGCAATTGCTCGGGTGAGTAGCTGCAGCCGGGGAAGCAGGGTTGCCAGTCCCAGGCGGAGCGGCGTGGGGGTGCCCTGACCTTCTCCAACGCTCTCTCGACCAGAATTGGCCCACTGGCCCACGCCACAGCGTCCTTTCTGCTCCCGCGCTTTTCCCCACCTAGCCTGGCCTCCCAGATCCCAGCTCAGGCATGAAGGGGTTAATGAGGGGCTGGGAGGACCCCGTCTCCGAGGGCCAGGGACCTCAGGACAGTGCCCCAGGAGGCTGACCCTGCGACTCCAGAAGCCCCAGGGTTTTTCACTTTCATTTCTCCTTTCTCAACATTGGTGTCTGCCTCAGACTGGGCACCTGCCCACTGTCTTCAGGTGTTCGCCCAGGTATACAAGGAAGGCTCCCCAGGTGCACAGGACACAACCACGGGCACCCCCACATGCCAGGACAGCACACATCCCAGATGGCATACAACCACACGCACCCCACGCACCCACCTGCAGGTTGGATGCAGACCACCAGCAAGAGGTACCCATGGTGACCACCCTGCAAGCCTCTCTAGGTGCAGACCCTCAGCACGGGCTCCCCTCCTGCAGCACCACCACGACCTGCCCCCACCAACTCCCCTGCCAGCCGGGCTCTCCCTCCACCAGGAGCATCTCCGCCTGGGGTCCTGGAGGCCTGAGGCTGGCCCTGCTCAGAGAGGAGGGACAGGGACCTCAAGCCTGGCTGCTCTCAGCATCACACCACTCCCTGGACCTGCTCCTGGGCCCCACAGATCACTGTCACTGTCACAGCCCCACACGGCCACTCAGGGTGGGGGGCACACCCTGGCAACAGCTTCCCTTTTCTGGCATGGTCCACAAAGCTGCAGCCACAGCCTAGGGGGTGGGGCGGGGCTCACTGTACTTGAGGTCACACGCACCCACCCCCGTCACACAGCAGGGTCCACATGCTCACCGACTTGACTCCAGCCTTGTATCTTTCCTGGACCTCAGGCCCGGGAGCCAGGCGTTTCCCGCTGGAGCCCACTCCCAGGTCCCCAGTTTCTGGGCCTTCCTGCCTCAGAGCCAGCATCCCCTCCAGCCTGGGATCTGAGGCCCTGGGACTGTAAAAACCCTGAGAGAGGCTGCTGCCTCCCACCCCCATCCAGGCAAGCGCCGGCAAAGCAACAGAGGCCTTGGAAATGGAGGCCTGACTGCCAGAGCCTCAGTGCAGGGCCAGAGAGGATCCTGGGAGCAGGGAGGCCTGGCGCCCTGCTGCGGATACTCTGGACTGGAAGGCCATGGATGCCCTGAACTGGGCAGAGAGGCCTCAGATGCAGTAGGTGCGCGGAAGTGCAGGCCAAGTCAGGTCTTAGCGTCCGGGATGCCTGGGCGTGAAGGCCCAACTGGGCAGCAGGGCCTTCCCAGGCGGGCAGGCTGGCTGTGGGGTGGGTGGTGAGCGAGGGGCAGCATACGACCCGGCCGGCGGCCTGAATTCCTCCGACGTGTCCTCGGCTCCCTCGGCCAGTCCAGGCCCCGCCCCCGGCCCTCCCTGCACCCGGCCGGTGCGCGGGGAGGTCGGAGGAGCGGGCACTGCCCACCCTCCGGATGTATAAGCGTCCTGGCCAGAGGCGGGCGGTGCGCGCGGGTGCGCGTGACGCTCGGGCTCCCGGGCTGCTTGGCCTGGGCGGCGTCCCTCTGCTCAGGGTCCCCAGCCACGACAGTGAGCTGACCGAAGAGGGCTGGGGGCCGCTTGCTGGACTGGTCCTGTCCCTGAGCACCGAGGAAAGGACGACGCCGTGGCCCTGGGGCTGTCCGCCTGTGGCCAGTGCCGGAGCCCGGACTGCCCTCTCCTCACCCAGGTGCAGGGGCAGCCGGGGAAGAGGAGGCGGGAGGAGCCAAGGGCAGGGGCAGGGCCGGTGCCCCACTGCTACGGGCTGGGGCTGGGTGCTCCCAGCGTCCCCACCTCCCCTTGGGGGCTGGGGAAGCTGATGGCTTCGCTGTACAGAGGGAACCCAGGCCTCGGGGAGCAGCAGGATGTCCAAGGGGTGCTGGTCATGGAGGCCCCTGGGAGCAGAGGCAAGGGACCCGGACCTTGAAAAGCAGGAGGGCCCACACCCCCAGGGCTCCCAACCCATCAGGGCCCCTCGGCTGCCACCGGCCCAGAGTGGGGGGCCGTGACGCCATAATCCCCTGGGCCCAGGGCCGGCGGCTGTGAGTGGCACCGCAGGCCCCCGCCCCCGGGGCCCGAGGGCTGGGCTGGCCTCGGTGGGGCCGGGTGCACGCAGTCGGAGGCGGCGCCGGTCAGGCCGCCGGGCGCCTATGGACGCACGGAGCCCGCTGTCTCCCCGGGCCAGCGCGTTCAGCATTGCCTCTCTGGTTGCAGCAGAGGCCGCAGAGCACACCGCTCGCCTGGGCCCCGGGTTCTCCGACCGGGTGAAGCTTCGCAGGCTGCTGGGATCCCCGGCAGGGATGCACTTCAGCACCGTCACCAGGGACATGGAAGGTGAGCCTCCTGCTGCGTCTACACGGACCCGCCCGCCAGATCCCCTGCCCCCGCTGCCATGGGGCCCAAGCAAAGAGGGTTGGCAGGATCCGGGCAAAGAGCGGGTGGAGGGAGCTCTGGCGGGGTGAGTTCCAGGCTTCTAGCTTGGACTCTAGGGTGGAGAGGAAGGGGAGCATCCTGCCCAAATTCTGTGCCCCCGTCCAGCCTGGGGACCCTCCAGCCTGGGGACCCCGCTGCAGAGACCCGCACGCAGCTAGACACAGGAGCAGAAGAGGGCGAGGGGAGGCTGGGAGGACAGGAAAGAAGGACCAGAGAAAGGCGGTGGCAGAGGGGTCGTGAGCTGAGAGAGGCGGGAGGAAAGGAGAGGAGCGTGAGATTGTCAGGGGACACGGAAAAGGGGGGGAGGGCAGCGGGAGAAAAAGAAATTGAGAAAAGGAGAGAAAACAGAAAACCGAAAAGAAGAAAGATGAAAAGGAAATGAAGAGGGCAAGAACGAAAGAGAAGAAAGTGGAGGAAAATTTACGAAAGAAAGTTGAGTCATAAAAAAAGAAAAAGAAAGAGTTCAGTTTTTATTCAAAAAAAAAAAAGAGTTAAAAGCCATGAATAACAGAGAGACGCACGCAGAAAGGAGGGGGACAGGCAGACTGAAAAGAAAGACAAAGCGCTGAGGGGCTAGCAGGAAAAAGAGGAAGAGGCAGAAAATAAAACAGAAATAAGGAGACGCGAGAGAGATAGTGGAAGGAGGAAAGAGGATGCGGAGGGGAGACTTGAACGAGGAAGACAAAGGTAAGGAAATAACAAATTGCAAAGAGCCCGGAGAGAGAAGTGCAACGCGGGAGGGCGGCAGAGCGAGGGGCGGCCGGCGGGCGCTCGCTCCGGGGAGCCGGTCCGGGCGGTCGGGGGGCCGGGAGGAGGCGGGGGCGGGGAGGGGGCTGGGGGAGGCCATTGTCTCGGCGGGGGCGGGGGCGGGGGCGGGGGCGCGGGGCGGGGCGGGGCGGGGCGGCTCCGCGGGCGGCGGCGTGGGGCGGCGCGGCCCGGGGCGCAGCGCAGCGCGCGCCCGCCACTCGGCCCGGGGCGCGGGGCAGCGCTCACCTCGGCGGGGCGGCGCGGCCCGCGGGTCATGATCTCCGCGGTGTCCAGCCCGTGGCTCACGCAGCTCTCACACTTCTGCGACGTTGCAGCCTTCACGGCCAGCAGCCTGAGCGGCCTGGGGGCGGCGGGGGGCTTCCCGGGCGCCGCGTCGCCGGGCGCCGACCCGTACGGCCCGCGCGAGCCCCCGCCGCCGCGCTACGAGCCGTGCACCGCCGCCGCCCCCGGCGCCCCGGGCCCGCCGCACGCCTACCCGTTCGCGCCGGCCGCCGGGGCCGCCACCAGCGCTGCTGCCGAGCCTGAGGGCCCCGGGGCCAGCTGCACGGCCGCCGCCAAGGCGCCGGTGAAGAAGAACGCGAAGGTGGCCAGCGTGAGCGTGCAGCTGGAGATGAAGGCACTGTGGGACGAGTTCAACCAGCTGGGCACCGAGATGATCGTCACCAAGGCCGGCAGGTCAGGGCGCCCCTCCCTAGCCGCGCGCCTCGGTCCGACGCACGCGAGCGGGGCCGGCAAGCGGGGTGGGGGCGCGGCCGGCTCCTCTGCTCCCGGGTCCCGGCTCCGGCGACAGCCGCCTGGCGCGCGGGCGGTGGGGCCGGCGGAGGAGCGCGGCCGCCCGGGTGCACCCTCAGCCCCAGGACGCCGGCGCCTGAAGCAGGGGCCGGCTCAGCTCGCCGGGCCCTCCCAGGGGCCTCACCAACTGGCAGATCCCAGTGGACCCCAGCTTTTCAGAGGAAACTGCCTTCTTTGGTTCCCTAGTTCAGTCCATCCGGGCTAGATAGAGGCGCAGCCCGGCCATGGGGCAATGGTCTGGAACGTTGTAGGAGAGAGTTAAGACCCTTCAAAACTGTGCTGTGTTTCAGGGGAGTTTGCTATCCAGTCTTCTCAGGCCTACGTCTCGGGCGATGGTGGGGCCTGGCTCTGCTGCTGGGGCCGCCGCCTTCAATTGGCCTGTGTTTGTTTTAAGGGCCCAGAGAGAAGGGGAACAAGTTTTGCGATGCAACCAATTTGACCAGCAGACAAAGGCGGGTGCTGGTCTGTGTCTAGTGTACACAGGAGACACCAGCTCTGGGTCCACACAGCCAAGGGGAGCTCAGGGCCTATCTGCAGAGCCTGCTCGTGGTTTCTCTTTCCGTGCCGCGGCGTCCGCCCTGGGAGCCTGGGGCCTGTGCCCAGCTCCAGATCAGGGGTCTTCTCCAGGCTCTCCTGCTGGCCCTGGGCACTTGGCCTCCCCCTGCCACCCCATGAGGACTGTGCCCCAGCCTCCGGCCCAGTCCAGCCCAGCAAGGGCCTCGGCGGGGCCAGGCTCGCCCCAGAAGCCAGCATTCTGAAGCCCTCTCCGGCCTGCAGAGGCAAGGGCAGGGGTGGCAGGCTTGTCCAGGAGGGCTGGCATCTGTTTTCTGCCCACCGCCCGCAAGGAGTTGCCTGTGAGGGGAAGCTGCAGGACCAGCAGGTGGGGGCCTCATGCTGTCCTCCAGGGCCCAGCGGCCCACACTCAGGGCAAGGCCGGCCCATGGCCAGTGGCCAGGGTAGGAGCCACAGAATGTCCTTTCCAGAGCCCGGGTCAGTCACCGAGTCGGAGCCCAGGGGAGGGGAGAGTTAGGGGACCCCAAGGACACAAGCCAAGTCAGCCCTGAGTAGCTGCGTCTTGGGAACTTGCGTGTGTCCCCGAGGAAGGTGGGGAGACTCCAGCACTGGGTGGGAGGCAGGGCCTCAGAGTCGGGACTGTGGACTCCAAGGCTCGGCCTCACTGGAGGGACTGGGGAGCAGCCGCAGATCCAGCCGAAAGGGCGACTGGGACTCCTCAGAATGACACGGTCGGCCTCGCTTTCACTTTGTTCGAGCCGGGAGCTTAGGGCGGTTGATTAGATCGAGCAGGGGAGGCCTGGCTGAGGGCCGAGGATCCCGGGGGCCGGTGCTACTGCCGGCTGAGGCTAGCTCGGGATGGGACGGCTGGATCGGCAGTTGCTAGGCTGGGTCTACATGGGCAAAGTTGGCGGAAGAAGCCAAAGGCCTGTGTTCAAGAGTGGAGGCTTGGCTCGAGCACTGAGTTCGCCATTGTTGTGTTTCTAAAAAGGGGGCAGGGGGCTGTCCTGCCGTCCACTCGCCCTCGGCTGGGCAGGGGCCTGGTCGGGTTAGTCAAGCAGACGAGTGAGGGGAGATGCGACGAGGGGCCTCCCCACCCAGCACAGCGGCTGGCCCGGCGGGGAGGCCACGTCCTGGGCTGGTGGAGGCGGGCCGCCCTGCCCTCCCCCACCTGAGGTGACCGAGGTCCCACCGCCCCCAGGCGCATGTTCCCCACCTTCCAAGTGAAGCTCTTCGGCATGGACCCCATGGCCGACTACATGCTCCTCATGGACTTCGTGCCAGTGGACGACAAGCGCTACCGGTGAGCGCCCAGCCGGGCCTGGAGGGCGGTGGGTCCCTGCCTGGCCAGGCTGGTGAGGGTGGGTGGCCCAGGACAGTAGTGACCGGTGCCCCCTCCCCACTCCTGCCAGACCCCAGACCCACACGCCCCACCCCCAGCAGTTCTGGGGAGTGGCCCTCAGGGGGTCATGCAGGCTGGGCCCCCACCGGCTGGCCCCTCGCACACAGCCCCTGCCTTTTCCGTGTCCCCTTTTCCCGGGAGGTGAGCACCGGCACCCCATCCCTTCCCCCACCCCCCGGGAACGCTGGGCCCCAGAGCTGGCAGGAAAGGTGGGGTGGCCAGGAGAGATTATGCAGGGCGGGCCTGACCGCCCGGACAATTAACAGCAATTAATAAAGAGAACCTGGTCCGCCCTGCGCCCTAGGCCGCCGGCGTGGCCCAATCTGGGCTCCCGCGGCGCCGGCGACACAGGAGGCCCAGAGCAGCGACCCGCATGCTGCGAAATGTGGCGCCAGGGCCCGGCTTCCTCCCTCTGGTCGCTTCCTGCCGCTTGTGTATCAGGATGGGGAGTTTTCTCTTTCCTCACATTGCCCCCGGAAAAGCTCCCTGTTCACCTGTGGGAACCTCATCAGAGGCACCTTCGGGGTTCCCTCAGCAAGGCCCTCACCCCAGCATGCTGTGGCCCCTGCCCCGGCGTCCCAGGTACGCCTTCCACAGCTCGTCCTGGCTGGTGGCCGGGAAGGCAGACCCCGCCACGCCCGGCCGCGTACACTACCACCCCGACTCACCGGCCAAGGGGGCACAGTGGATGAAGCAAATCGTCTCCTTCGACAAGCTCAAGCTGACTAACAACCTGCTGGACGACAATGGCCATGTGAGCGACCCCCTCCAGGCTACCGCCCTGTCCCCCAGCAGGCCCTCGGGAGTCCCTGCTGACTGGAGCCAGAGGCAGAGCTTGGGCAGCTTGGGTGTGGATGAGGGACAGGCCGAGGAGAGCCAGCCCTCCGGTCGGTCAGGGGCTCAGGGACTGGTGGGTCACACTGCTTCCCTCGCCCCACTCCTTGTGTTTTGCTGGAGGCTTTTTAACTGGAAAGGATGGGGCTGTGCGGGGTGGGGGGTGAGGGCAGCAGCCTTTGGAATCCAGGCGGTGATGCCCCACGGCCCAGCCTCCTTTGGGGAGCTCAGGGTTCTGCCGAGTTGTCTGGAAGCTCACTGCCCGTCCAGACCTTGGCTGGTTTCCTAGCTCGGCCCTCACCACCTTTCTTCCAGATTATTCTCAACTCCATGCACAGATACCAGCCACGCTTCCACGTGGTCTATGTGGACCCGCGCAAAGACAGCGAGAAATACGCTGAGGAGAACTTCAAAACCTTTGTGTTTGAAGAGACACGCTTCACTGCGGTCACTGCCTACCAGAACCACCGGGTGAGGCCCGGGGTGGCCCGGTCAACACTTCTGGGCAGGGGTGCAATTTTCAGTTGCTGCCTGGGGGACAGAAGGTTCCATTCCTGGAAACCCCACTCTATGGAGCCCCACCCCCAGAGCCTCAGGCAGCCCCCCCCCCCCTCTGCTGCAGGCGGGACCAGCCTCCTATCAGGTTGACCTCTCAAGCGGGAACTGTCACTGTGGCCTGAAAGTTTGTTTTCCAAACCATTCCGGAAACTCCCCATCAGGGGCCTGATGCGCGGTTTACCCAGATTCCTAGGGTGCCCCTCCACTCCGGACCACAGCGGGGTGGGGGGTGGAAGTGACTACATTCCCATCCCAGCCGGGGGCACAGGGTCTCTATCGTAATCACTTGGGATGGAAAAGACAGGTTCCTTAGCGAGAAAGGGGTCTCCCCAGCACCCCTGCCCCAGGAGAGAGGCACAACCCCTGCGGGGGAGGGAGCAGTTGTGGGCCAGGCATTTCTGGTCAGCCGAGAGTAGAGGGGCCCTTCCTGAGTTGGGGGGGGCTCTCCTAACGCTCCCCTCCCCTCCACCGAGGTCCGTTGGCCCCAAGAGCAGGGGCTGGAGCCGGGTGCTCAGTGCCCGCTTCCCTGCAGATTACCCAGCTCAAGATTGCCAGTAACCCTTTCGCCAAAGGCTTCCGAGACTGCGACCCCGAGGACTGGTGAGTGTCTCCCGAGGAGACGGCGAGCGCGCGGGCGCCTGGCCGGGCGCCCCCTGACCCGCCGCCCACCTCCCTCCCGCAGGCCCCGGAACCATCGGCCCGGCGCGCTGCCGCTCATGAGCGCCTTTGCGCGCTCGCGGAACCCCGTGGCCTCCCCCACACAGCCCAACGGCGCGGAGAAAGGTAGGGCCGGGGTCGTGGGATCTGGGCAGACGGCCGCGCCCGGCCTCGCCCGCGCCGCAGGGGCGCTCGCGGCCTTCGCGCGCCGGTTGCACAACGGCCGTGGCGGCGGGCAAGCGCGCACTCGCCCGCCCGGCCCGACGGCTGCGCCTGCCCGCCCCGCCCGCCGTCCCAGTGGAGGGCGCGGGCCCCCGGGGAGGGCCGGGGGCTGGGCAGGGGCGCGGGGCGGGGGCGGGCGCGCTCTCGCGGGCCTCTCCGCGGCTCAGCCCTCGGCCCTCCCCACAGAGGCGGCCGAGGCCCGGCGAGAATTCGAGCGCGACGCGGGCGGCCCGGCCGTGCTCGGGGACCCGGCGCACCCGCCGCAGCTGCTGGCGCGGGTGCTGAGCCCCGTGCTGCCCGGGGCCGGCGTCCCGCTGCCCGGCGCGCCCGGAGGCCGGCCCAGCCCCCCGCACCCCGAGCTGCGCCTGGAGGCGCCAGGCGCGTCGGAGCCGCTGCACCACCACCCCTACAAGTACCCGGCCACCGCCTACGACCACTACCTCGGGGCCAAGAGCCGGCCAGCTCCCTACCCGCTGCCGGGCCTGCGCGGCCACGGCTTCCACGCGCACCCGCACGCGCACCCGCACCACCACCCTGCTGTGAGCCCCGCAGCCGCCGCCGCCGCGGCCGCCGCCGCGGCCGCCGCCAGCATGTACTCATCGGCTGGGGCCGCGCCGCCTGGCTCTTACGACTACTGCCCCAGATAATGCGGGCGCCCGCCTGGGGGTCCGGTCCACCTAGCCCGGGGCCACCGGAGGCCCCCTTCCCGGGCCTCCAAGCCGTGGGGCCTCCATCCGCCAGCCCCAGAGCTGTCCAAGGACCTGGTTCCCTGGCCCCCTGGCCCCAGGGCCACCGCGGGTCACTCCTCGGCCCCGAGGGCCCCGGGTCCGCACCGCCAGTGCCAAAGTGCGCGGTTCGCGCCGGAAGGAAGTGATATTTATTGTTCTCCGCGAGACCGCGACGTCCCCCGGCCCGGCTGGCAGTTGCAGTGTATACGACCCGAGAACCCGTCTGCAGGCGGTGTAGATACTTGTAGATATTTGTAGATAACTGTAGATACCGCGCCGGCGCCGCCTTGATAAACGGTTTCGCCTCTTTTGGAAGCTGCCTGAGTGTCCATTTCTTTGCGTCCAGTCACATCGCGCGGGGTGTCTCGGGGAGAGCGAGTCCGGGCTGAGCCGGGGACTCGGGGTCTCCCTGCAGCCGGTTCCTGGGCGGGGCGGGGGGGGGCCCCTGAGGTGCGCTCCGAGCCCCTCCTCCCAGCCCCCTCCTGGCCACGCCTCCCTGCGTCCTCTCCCCGCCCCTCCCAGCCCGGCCCGCGCGCCCCTCCCCCACTGCCACCTTGTGGCCCCAGGTGTGCATCCGGCCTTGTTAAATTCCTCACTTGGCGGTTGTCCCTTTTCTAGGACTTGGGCCCTCACCCCTGGCCTGTTTTCAGGCCGGTGCCTGTCCTGTGTGTTTTTCCACGGAAGCTGGTATAACGGTCTTGGTCATGCAGGACAGGATACTGTCCGTTGGGGGCTGGGAAGGGGAGAAGCCCTGACTCTTATCGGAAAGACAAAAACAGGTAGTTCTGCTCTTGTAGCATTTCCCTGGCTGGCCCTGGCTCAGGCCTGCGTTTTCCCCTGTTTATTGACTTTATTTGCTGTGAGTGTCCCCACGGAGTGACCTGGACGGGGCCACAATGACAGTGGTCATGAGTCATCTTGAAACCTGCCTGTGAAGCATTTTTCCCAAGCCAGGTGGTGAGGGACCTATTAGCTCAACAACAGGGATGGGGCCAGAGGAACCCTTTGATCCCTCCCTTCCTGAGTCCGGGCAGGAAGAGCTGACAGCCTGTCAACGTCAAGGCTGCCGACTTGGACACGAGACGGACGGGAAATGCAAGTGGCCGAGGTTTTGTCCCCCTTCTGTGCCTGACCCAGTGTATTTGTGTCGATCGCTGCCAGGAGGCACCACATCTCCAAGGACACGGCCAGCCATTTCCTGATGCCTGCCCTGCGCTGGACTCTTTTTTCCCGGATGTGTTGGTCCTGGAGGCGGAAGTGACCTAGAGCTTAGCAATTGGACAGCAGGAACCGTTCCCTTGAGGCAGGTCTAGGAAGGGAGGTGGTGACCAAGGCTGCTGAAGGGTGAGCTCTGGAGCCAGGGCCCTCCAGAGCCTCATGGGGCACCTGGTGCCAGGGCATGAAGACTTGCAGCATCTGCCTGAGTGGCCAGCAGGCTCCGTGGACAGAGCTTCAGGAACGCACTCCTGAGGGGATCCCTGGACACCACCCCTGATGGACACTGTCTACTCCCCACTGCAGATCTCCCTCTGGGTGAGCCAGCTGTGCCACTGGGCTCCCCTGCTTGGGGGCCACAAATGCACCCAGCACCCCCTTGTCCTGGGAGGCCTGCAGGAGTGATGGGCAGTGGTTTGCCCTGCTGAACTAGTCTTCCCTGTGGGCGCCGGCCACCCCTTCGGGACCACTGTGGTTCTCAGGCCTCCCTCTCCCCGCTGCACACTTTCACCATCCAGACCGGGGGAGAACCATGGGTGGAGAAATCTCTTTTCTGGTTTTGTTCAAAGCTAAAGAGAGGAGATGCTTCCCCTGAACCAACGCTGGCACCTGGCATTTGCAGGTGAGAGGACTCAGCGGAGCGTGGCCCCTCCCGAGATCACCACCCACTGGAGAGGGAGAGCCCCGCTGCTGTCTGATGTGGGGCCGCGCACACGCTGATGAACGGGACAGAATAAAGGTCAACGTCGGGCTCCCGGCCGGCTGCATTCGAGAGCCAGGCGGCCTGTGGGCTAGACCCTGCAGACGGTCGCCTGCCCTGGGGAACGGCCCCCAGAGGCGGGTTCTCTCTCCGCTGACCCCACAGGTAAGTTGGCCTGGCTGAGAACTTGTCATACGCGGGTCGTGAGCCGGGTGCCCAGCCGGCCACAATGCGCCGGTCAGGGTTCTCTATCTCAGACCAGTGTCCAGTCTCCGGTGAAGGGTGCTTGTTTGTTCTCGAGTGGGTACTGTGCTGCCCATCACCCCCACAGACTGCCGTCACCCTGCCTTTTATCCTGGGGGTCAGAGGGAAGGGTTGGCTTGGGGCACCCAGCCTCTGCTGTGGGCTTCGCGTTTCAGAAAGGCGCTTGGGCCTCTCTCGGTCACTCATCCTGACCCAAGTGCTTGGTGAGCACCCTCAGCTGCAGGCATCCTCCCTGGGACCGTCCATCGTCTTCCCTCTTCCGGCCCCTCCTCCCACACCCCGACCCTTCTCTGTGTGTGGCTGGGGTCCTGTTCACCCCTCCTCCTCGGGGCGACAGCTCACCCTCAGCTGTTGGATGCCCCCACAAGCATCTTCCTTGCGTTTCCCTGTCAGCCCAGAGGCCCTGTTCCACCCCTCTTGCCTGTCCCCAGGTTCTGGCTGCCGGGGCAGCGAGGATGAGAGCGAGGACCAGGAGGGACCTCAGAGCTCTGGTCCAGGGGCTCTGGACTCTTCAATCCCGAAGCTCTTCAAAGAACAACAACGTCCACTGTGTGAAAGAGGGAAAGTCGGGAGCAAGTGGAGGAGGGTGGGGCCTTCGGGCCCCACATCAGGGGTCTCAGGAGCCCAAGGACCCTGGGGTGCGGGGTGACAATGCCCAGCAGCAGGCGGCTCCCTGGGCCGGCTGCCGCCTTCCTCCGTCCCACAGCCTGTGTCTGGGACGTAAAGGGCCCAGCTCCCAGGGAAGCTCGGGAACTGCCTGCCCTCCCCATGCCCCCGGCGCAAATGGCTGGCGGTTCTGGAGACTTGCCCGGTGCCAGGCGCCCCGCAAGCCCGGCAGTTGCACCCCTTCACCTGAGTCCCCAGAGCCCCTGCTCTGGAGCCCTGCGACCCCACAGAACCGCCCCCCCTGGTGTGAGGATGCTCAGGACGGACCCCCTGCACCGCATTGCCAGCCGTGGGATGCAGGTGGTCTGTCCGGTGGTCCTCAGGCCCGAGTTGAGGAGGGAAGGGCCCTGGTGGTTGTGGGGCTGCAGCCCCTTTCCTGGGGCTGGGGAGGTCCAGAGGGTATGTGGGCCATGGACGGGGGTGGGGGCGGGGGAGCGTGATGCAGTGCCCTCCAGGTGCTGCTGCAGATCAAAGCCACGTGCAGGCAGCCAGAGGGAGGTGGGGGCCGGGAGCTTCTTCTAGGACCAAAAGGATGATTCCCGTGGAGGCCGGAGTGCGGCCCAGCTGGAGCTGGGTGCAAAGGGGGCGAGCCTGGTTCCACAGGCCCAGGCCTTGGTTTCCCTACTGTGACGGGGGGCCCCCTCCTCCTCTGTGTGGGCCCAGTGAGGCCCTTCAGTTCTGCAGGTTCCCGGGCAGAACCTCCGCACAGGCCTGTCCCCATGTGCCTTCCCCAATATGGAAGTGGCTTCTGCGTCCTGACTCAGGCCCAGCTGGGAACAGGCAGGGGACACGGCCCAGCCCTGGGAGGGGACGATGGGGGTGTTTGCTGGTCTACCTCACACGTTTTCTGTATTTAGAAAAACTCAAATTGTGCCTTTGATTCAATTCCCTTTCCTGCTTGTTGTACTACTTCAAACCAGATGGGTTCACGAGATGAAACTTCGGAATCTCGGCGTCTCCACTTAACTGCTGCCAGGTCTGTGTGTGGGAAACAGCAGAACCAAAGGTATTTTGTTGAAAGCAGCCCACTTCGGGAGGAGCTGAGGTCTTAATAGCAGCGATTAAATTATCTTCTTAATTATAAAGAGGAATGTTGACATCCTTTATCAGCTCTAACCCCCTCCTCCCAGCCCCACCACGGCACCCCACTGGGCTGGCGGACAGCGGGTGCTCCTGCGGCGAGGACCTCCATGCCAGTGATCCAGAGATGCCATCTCGGACATCCAAAGGCTCAGTCTTCCTTGGTGGCGTCAGCAGGAGCCTGCGCCTCCGGTGGACGGGGCCGGACCTGAGGAAAGGCTCGTTTTCTCAGCCACGTGTGTGTGTGCCCACTGGGTAGGGCCCGTGCAGCTCTGGGGGCTACCCTCTTGTCCCAAAGACAGCCAGCCCCACCCCCACCCCCAGGAGACCCTCATCCTCCGCAGCCCCTCCCCCAGCACTGGCCCCTCCAGGACAATGCCCCTCCCAGCACTCCTGTCTTCCCAGCCTCCTCCTGGCTCCTCTTGGTCGTCCTAGCCTCAGTTCCTCTCCCCTTTTTCCCATCTCAGAGCCCAACCTTTATCCCAGGATGCATTTTCTAGGTTCTTTCCCAGGACCTTTTGTGACCTCATCACCCAGTGAAGGTGGTGATGGCAGCCAGGCCAATGAAGGCCTCGTGCAGGGAGAGGACAGCGCTTGGGGTCTCTCCAAGGCCCCGGCTGCACTTGGACCTTCCCCCAGCAGGGGGGGCATCCCCAAGGGCAGGCAGGTTCTCCATGGCAGGGGCTGCCTGGTAGACTGGGTTGCTGCCCGGAACACAAGCCCTTCCCACATGCCTTAGTGCGCTGGGACCCCTGTGTGCCCAAGGGCCGACCGGCCGCCGCTTCCTTTGAGGCCAGCAGGTGGGGCTCAGGGCTGCAGGAACCCCACACACCCGGGTTGGGCGCGAGGCCATCACCTCCTCCCCTCCAACGTTGTGCTGGGGACTCGGAGCCCCTGGGTGTGGCTGTGAGGCTGAAGCAAAATATGGAAGTAGCCGCGTCTGTGCAAACTGTCACCCTTCTGGTAACAGTGAGTGGAGTCTTAAAGGGGCTAAGAAAAACAGGCAGCTTCCTTAAGACGCAGCTGGCCCGTCTGGAAGCTCTCTGGCCGGGCCCTTCTCCTGGGAGAGCCTGAGAGGTGGGGACTGGGCTGCCGCGGAGCCAGGAGGCGGGCACTCACCCACCCACCACCGCACGGCCGGCCTATGCCAGCGAGAAGCCTCTGGCCATTTAGGGCAAAGTCACTGTCCACGCGGGTGGCCGAGGAGAGGCCACGCCCCACGCGTGCCTGCTGCTGTATTCCCTCACCAGACAGCGCTACCCGAGAGCTGACCCAGCGCCCTGAGGAGGCGGGTGGCGGCCTTGCTTCCCCTTCTGCGGGCTGGGGTGTCCCAGGCACATTTCACCTCCTTGACTCTGATGATCAAGCCCTCCCTCCCTTTGGGTGGCTGGCTGGGAGGGTCCATTTAGAGACGGGGCCCAGGATGCAGTCAGCACCCCCTTCAGGAGAGCTGGACACCCAGTCGTGCCCACAAAGTGCTACAGGGCTGGCCCCAGAGCTGCCTGGGCTTCATCTGCCACTGTCACTGTCCTGCCATCACCTGCTTTCCTGAGTCCAAGGCCATGGGGGCCAATCCCGCCCTCTCATGGGTGGGCTGCAGGCGGGAGCCCCCAGGCATCAGGCAGCCCGACACCGTTGCTGCCAGGAAGGGGCCTGGTCTCAGGTGGGCTGGGATAACCTCTTCCTCGTGCTGACAGGGCCGATTCGCTCCCGGAAGCCGGCCCAGCCCTGCGCTCTGTGGCTGGGTCCCTCCAGTGGTCAGCTGCTTCCATGCATGTGTCTCTCCCCAGGGAATTAAGTTCCCAGAAGCCAGAGATCCAATCATGGGTACACCCAGAAAATAACTTAATGATGAATATAAAACCTGGATTAAACCACAGCAGGAGATCACTTCACACCCATTAGGATGGATGGATATTATCAACACAAAACAAACAGAAAATAACAAGTGCTGGTGGGGATGGGGAGAAATTGGAACCCGTGCACTGCTGGTGGGAATGTAAACTGGTGCAGATGCTGTGGGAAACTAGAGTTTTCTCAAAAAGTGAAACATAGCATTACCATATGACCGAGCAATTCCAATCCAGGGAGTGGACCCAAGAGAACTGAGACCAGAGACTTGAACCCAAACTTGTCCACTCATGCTCAGGGCAGCTCAAGTCACAGCAGCCGAGAGGTGGAAACAGCCCACCTGTCAATAGCTGATCAATGGATAGAACTGATCAATTGAAAAATGGATAAAAAGATATGAACTGTCCACACGGGGGAATAAAAAGGACGTTCTGACACTACAACGTGGATGACCCTTGATGTGATGCTGTTGAAATGAGCCAGACACAGAAGGACAAATCCTGTGTGGTTCCCCCTACATGAGGTCCCTGGGCTTGTCAGATTCAGAGACAGAAAGTAGACGGTGGGGGCCAGGGGCTGGGCAGGGGTGGGGGGAGGGGGAGTTAAGTGTTTGTTGGGGACAGAGTGTCAGTTTGGGAAGATGAAAAGTTCTGAAGGTGACAGTGGTGACAGCTGCAGGACAGTGTGAGTGTACTTGATGCCGCTGAGCTGTGCACTTAAAAATGGTTAAAATGGCAATGATTTTTAATGTATATTTATGTATACTTAACAATTAAAAACCATTGGATTGGGCTTCCCTGGTGGCGCAGAGGTTGAGAATCTGCCTGCTAATGCATGGGACATGGGTTCGAGCCCTGGTCTGGGAAGATCCCACATGCCACGGAGCAACTAGGCCCGTGAGCCACAGTTGCTGAGCCTGCACGTCTGGAGCCTGTGCTCCGCAACAAGAGAGGCCGCAATACTGAGAGGCCCGCGCACCGCGATGAAGAGTGGCCCCCACTTGCCGCAACTAGAGAAAGCCCTCGCACAGAAACGAAGACCCAACACAGCCATAAATAAATAAATAAATAAATTAATTAATTAATTAAAAAAAAAAACCCGCTGGATTATCCACAGTCTGCAAAAAACCATGCTGTTCATCTCAAATTGATCAAGTCCTCACCTGTCTCTAAACCAGCAGTTTTTCACACGGTAGTTTTGTCCCCAGGAGCTTGGGCAGCATTTGGAGACACTGTCGGCTGTGGCTGTCACACGGGGTGGGTGGAGGCCAGCCCACTGCAGTGCACAGCAATCTTCAGGGCAGGTGTCACAGGGTCTGGAGCAGCTCGCAGTGCGGCTGCAGTGTTCTGAGCCCCTCAGCCTGCCTGGCACGCAGCTGGGTGGCAACCGGGTGGGCGAGTGCCCCTCCCACGGGAGCCACTCTCCTGGCTACGTGTCCACGAGGCCGGGTCTACCCAGCCCCCTCCACGAGCCCCCTGGTGCCCAGGTACCCAGACTTGCCATGAGGCAGGCCATCCAGCCCTGGGCTCAAGCCTGGGTGTGGGGTCAGGACCCGGGAGAGAGCCCCTCCCAGCACCAGAGTCCGGCTAGTCCCATTGGCTTTGGAGCAGAAGGGGCCTGCAGGGCAGGCGATGGTGGGATCTTTTTCACTGACCCCTGTTGCTCCTCTGAAACCACCAGGAAAGTCGCTGAGGCTTCACAGTCAGAGCCTGTGCCGACCACCGACCCCCGACATTCAACCCCAGGAGCTGGGCTCTTGCTGGCCCCTCCACCGGCCCCTCCTGGCCTGCCCAGTGTCTCTCCCTCTGTTTGTGGGGTTCTGACCCTCCGGGGTCCAGGCCCAGGGTGGGGAGAGGCAGGGGCCAGAGCGACACTTCCAGGTACGTCTCGTGCCCGCCCCACAGTGTTTGCTGAGACACAGTTTCTGCTCTAAAGGACCACATGTCCCCCAGGGAGGGACAGGGATGCCCACCAGGATCGGTTGGGGGCTCTGGGGAGGGCAAGGGGCTCAGGACAGGCTGGGCAGAGGCAAGACCCCTCGGGGGCGGGTCCAGCTGGCCCTGCTCAGGACCGTGCATGACCAGGCTGGTGGGCGAAGCCTCACGGCAGCACATCCACCCACGAGGGATGGATGGATGGGGATGCACCCCAACGTCCACAAAACCAGGACACGGCCAGGTGAGCCCGGCAGGGGGTGGGAGAGACATTCATCCTTCCATCCACAGGACCCGATGCAGACGAGGGGGGAAGGCGGCCTGGACAGCCTGGGGAGACGGGACACGGTGGGACACGGTGGGACCCGTCTCCACACTCGGAAGAGGCAGAGCTGCAGACACCAGGATGGACAGGGCGGCAGGGCCACGGGGCGACTACGAGGGGCGGGGCGGCTGCACCGGGTGGACTGCAGCTGTCGTGAAACAGGTCCTCTCGCCGTGAAGATGGAGCCGGGCCTGCTCACCCCTTCCTGATCGGACCCCACCCTGGTGCTGCCCCTCCTCCCTCCACGCCCTGTGTCTGAGCTCGTCCATGTGTTGGCGTAGCTCTTGGGTCTGTTATTTATTGCTAATCACAATACAGTGCCTTCTCCCTCTTTACTTCTCCAGGGAGGTAAGAGGGCCATCGAGGGCCGGGGGTCACGGCCAGGAAGGCAAGGCTGCAGCGGGTGTAGCCGTGGCCTTGGCTCGTCCTGCCCACGAGGAGAGATGTGTATCCAGAAAGGGGTCCATCCAGGCCCACCTGATGGGCTATCCCATTTTTTGGGCAAGTGGCTGCAGGCCCCGGGGGCTAGAGCTCACCTGATACCTGGAGGCCACTGCTTCATGCTGAAGCTGGGCACTGGCTACACGGGGCTGTGGTTTTTCCCTTCATTCTGGTCTCTGAAATTTCCAAAAAAAAAAAAAATGTCAATTGTTCAATAAATTCTCAAGATTGATAAATTGTATGTTGTGTAATGGTAATTCCCTATATAGTCACATTCTAACTCAGTTCATAAATCAAAATTTATGAATAAAATAAAGCAAAATTTCCCCAACACTTAAACACTGGTTGCAAATTCATTAAAAACTCTTCTAAACATTTAACAAAATGACAGCCTCACGTCTACTTCTAACGTCTCAGGAGAGACTCGTGGAAGCTGGTTCTCGCCTGTTTCTCTCCCTCCAAGGCGCGTCCTCAGTTCTGGGGTCTCACTTTGTAAAGGCTACAAACACTCTAAGGCCCTCCATTAGGAGGTGGGGTCTGTGTCTCCCACACACCAGGGCTAGGCAAAGGTGGCTCTGGGTGCCCGCCTGGCTCGCTGGCCAAGCCCTCGGTGCCCCCACGAAGAATGACTCCCCCAAGGCCACCATGCCGAGAGCCCACCCGAAGGCACCCCATGGGCGGTGCCCCCATGCCGCCTTGTCCCGTGGAGAGAGACAAACCGCCCGGTGGGCCCTCCGCCTTCCTGACTGACGACTCACGGGCATGCCCCTGAGTCTGGGCTGATTATTAACATCCCAGCAATGGGACCAGACCAGGGACTCAACTTCTCAACATGCACGTCTTGACAAACAACAAACACACAGGCATCCTGTCATCCTGTCCTCTTCCTGCTGCTATAACAAAATACCATGGGCTGGGCAGCTTATCAACCACAGATACTCTGCTCAGTTCTGGAGGCTGGAGGTCTAAGACCAAGGTGGATTCGGGGTCGGGCAAGGGCCCACATACTGGTTCGGGCACTAATCCCATTCTTGGGCCTCCACCCTCATGACCTAGTCACCCCCCAAAGGCCCTGCCTCCAACTGCCATCATGTTGGGGGTTAGGATTCCAGCCTATGGACTGTGGGGATGCAGACGTTTGGGGCAAAACAGTCTTCAGGAGCGTGCGGCTACCTGCTGTGACAGTACGTTTCTGGCACACTTCGTTATTAGAGGGTTGATGAGGATTCTTGGCCTATTTGAACAGAACCAGTGACTGTCACCGTGATGCCCATGGCGGCCCCTGGACCCTCAGCACTGCTCCTGGCCCCTGTGAACACATCCTGGCCTGTGGCAGCCGCGAGATTCACTGCCCCCCCCCAACCCCTGTCTGCCCAGTGCCACGGAAGCAGCTCTGCTTTAAGGCAGGAGCCACACACGTCTCTGTGAAGGGCAGGCAATGAACACTGGCCCTGGGGCCCGAGGTCCGGGCGCTGTGCACAGGGCGCTGGTCTGCGACACGGAGAGTGAACCTGCCCGCCAGCTCTGAGTCTGAGCGCCCAGGGCAGGTGCTGGCCGTGCACGAAGGTGGCTCCTGCGTCCTCCTGGTGGGATGAGGGAAAGGCCAGGAGCGCCACCTCATTTTCCAGTTCAGCCACCATGAGTCTGTCCTGCTTTCTCATCTGTGGCTGTGCCTCCCACTCAGATGCTTCCCCGAGTGGATCCTTTTGGGACTGGTGGCCTCTACCTGGTGGGCACGGCCCCACCACACAGCAGCCGCCTTGCCCTCCCCACCTCACTCAGCTCCATCCGGTCACGCACTTCCCGCCTGCCTGGATCCCGAGGGGCCTCCAGACGAGCTGGTGTGAGGGTGGCCGCATCTGGGCAGGACCAAGCAGCCCCAACACACAGGAGACCAGGGAGGGCGGGGAGGGGGCTGCACACCTGCCCCGGCCCAGGTGCACAGCCTGCTCAGCTTAACCCCAGACCAGGCTCCCCGCAAGGTGCCAGCTGGTTGAGCACCGAGCCTCCAAAGAACCTCGGGTCGTCTCCTCTCTGCACACCGCTCGCAGAGCTGCTCCTGCAGAGACACGGGTGGGAAACACCTAACAGCCTTGCTTGCTGGGGGTGCAGATGCTCACGGCACGTGGCACAGAGCAGCCTGCAGGACAGCCCTCCCCAGGGAACCCCTCGGTGGCAGTGTCCAGCCCCCGGGGCCATGTTTACAGAGCACGTGGCGGTCTGACCTCTCAGACCTCTTGAAGCTCATGGAGCCCAGGAAAAGGTGAGAATTCCCAACTGTGCTGCGTCCCCTGGTCACTTGCCCGGCCCGCCGCTGACCTCTTGCTTGTCCAAGAGGGGCCGGGGCAGCGCGATGCTGGGATGACCATGGGACCCACCCATAGAGTGCCAGGTGGCTGGAAGAGGGCCAGGCAGTGGCGAGCTCAGGAGAAATGCCTGTGTCCCCAGACCCACTTCCTCTGGTCCTGAGCGTCTGGCGGGGCTGTCACAACCCAACTCGGCCCCGTGCATGGAGATTTGGCCACAAGATGTCCTTGGGACACTGCTCACAGCATGTGGCCTTGGTGGGCAGCCCAGAGCCCAGCTCAGGGCCAGCAGCCGTGATCTTCTGGGAGCCTGTGCCTTCAACAGAGGTGAGGGCCAGGTACGGATGGACACTGTGTCTCCCGAGCCCTCTCCCCCTCCGGGGCTGAGTCACGGCAGGCAGCACGCACAGCTCACCCCCAACGCTTGGCAGGCACCTCTGGCTTCTTGTGGTGCCCTGTCCCTCTGCCGGGAGGACACACTGCCACAGCTGTTTTCGTGAATTCAGTGATTCTGCCAAAGGACCGCTGAGCTGATGGAGCGGATGTAAGCAGGCATGGGCACCACGTCCTCAGCCGTGGCCTGGTTTTAGAGGCTGCCCCAGCCCAGCGCCCGGCACCTCGGGGTCACAGCTGCGGCAGGACCCGCAGAATGACTGGTATGTTCACAGCTATGCTCTAGCGAGGAGGCCAAGTGGGTCCTGAGACAGAGTCCTTTGCTGTTTAGCACCGGCCTCTGGTCCAGTCTCCAGGACAGACCCACGGGAGGGGACGCTGGCCTGAACGTTGGCTTTGCTGGGGGTGGGGGCACATGAGAGATGCAGGAGCCCGGCCAGGCCGGAGAAGCAGAGGTCCGCCTCCCAAAAGGGGCACCCAGTGCCCTACTGCCTCCCGTGGAGAAGGCAGAAGGTGGGGTCCTGAGCAGACCACAGTGCCCAGAGGACGCCCCACACATGGGGTTCAAGTCTCCGCAGCCTAAACAGAGCTGCCCGTCTTGCTGGCATTCGTGATGTGGAAACCCTTCTGGATGCGCACCACCCCCCAACATCCCAAGGGCCGCAGCCCCTCCCAGATGTGCTGGAGGAAACCCGGCAGCACCTTTGTCCAACTGGCCCATGGGGAGGCCCGTCCCTGAGCTGGGACCGTGCACAGCCCCCCAGTCAGGGGTGTGGGTCTGGGGGGCCCCGGCTGCATCAGCAGCACAGGTTGCAGGCAGTGTGGTGGGCACGTGGGCCTGGATGCAGTGCAGATACCTGCTGGTCCAGGTGACCCAGGTCAGACGTCTGCTCTCTGGATCCAGAACGCTCTGCTCTGCCCACGGCGACCAGGCCAGGCTTCAGCGGCTGCCCATTGGCTCCCCTTTCCGGGGCCCAAGGTCATCCGCCCACACCCGCAGCTCTGGACCCTTGTCCACCACGAGGCTCTGCAGCCCCAGGACCCGTTCCCAATGCCGCTTCTGACCTTCGGGGCAGAGTGACCGCAGAGCTCTCCAAGGATGCAGGTGGCCCTCACAGCTGTGGGGAGGTACATCTTCTGGGGCCCAGGGAGGGTGAGCTGGTCTCACATGAAGCTCCCCCAACACCCTCGGTGCCCCCTCTCAGCACCCCACGCAGTGCTGGCATTTCAACCCCACTTGTGTCCCCATGGTCCCTGCTTCAACCAATCAGCCAAACTTCAGAGCCCTTCAGCCCCCGAGCTGAACCTGGAGGCCAGACTCTCCAGCAGGGCCCTGTTCCAGTGGGTTCGGCATCCCGCCACCTGGATGCACACGTGTTCTCCAGATGCCTGGGAAAGCCATGCAGCCCTTCTGGAGCGCAGCCACCGCAGACCCCACCCTCTCGGGCCTGCTGGGACCCAGTCTGGTTATAAGCAAAGTGCGGAGTAGGGGGGTCCTGAGTGCCCCTTGGGGCCCCTGCCTGGGGGGAGGCCATTCAGGTCCTGCAGCCAAAGGGGGGCTGACCTCAGGTAGGGTGCGAAGGGGGTTCTCCTGGCAAAGAAGCTGATGGAACGAAGGGGTTTGTGGCCCCCAGCTTGGTCGGGCTCTGCCCACAGCCCCCATCCCAATTTTCAGGGTCCCATTCCTTCCCAATCAACAGCCCAGCCTTGAGAGAAGCTGTCCTGAGGTCTGGGCTCGGCCCCACGTGGGAACAGCCGGCGGCTACCCTGTGTGAGCGGCTGCAACAGTGCCCCGTCTGTCTTGCTTGAGCTGCTGGGCTTTACGCCTAGAAGCCATCCTGGGACAGCCACCTGCCACTCTCGGCCTCACTCCACAAGGTGGCCCTTCTTTCCTCCTTCTGGTCCTGCTGGAGGCCTAGCCCTGTGCCCTCCCCACCACCCCCATGAGGGGCCCTCTCCCTGCCGTGCTCCCATCAGGAGCCCGTCACCGGCTCAACCCTGTGATGCAGGAGCTCCTGGCTGTCTGCGGTGTGAGGAGCCCAGGACCCGGGGCCCACACTTGGCATGCCTGCTGGACGGACCAGCCACCCTGCCCAGTGGAGGCTCTGAGGACAGACAGCTCTGGGCTCTGACCACCCGGGGAAGCAGGGGGTCACCTGGGAGAATTCGTACCTCAAGCCTGCAGGTTTGCAAACAAGTTTATTATCAGGAGCCCCCGGATCGGCCTCTTGTCTGGGTTGCTGGTGCCCAGTGTCTGGCCTGGTTATGCTTTAAACGGCAGTCACTGTGGCACAGATGCTGTGCTTCATGAAAGGGAGCAGGTCCCATGCAGAAAGGAAGCCCGAATGACTGGCTCTTCCCATGACCAGAGGGGCCCGTGGCCCATGGCCTCCAACCCCCTGCACCACCTTCCAGCTATCCAAGTGTCCTCACAAGGAGCCACGAGTCACGTGCACGGGTAGAGAGACCAGACACTGATGCGCTGATCCCCAGACCCTGTGGCCAGCAAGCCGTCGGCAGCAAAGGCCACGCAGTGCACGGTGGCGCTGTGGAAGGCCAGCACGGCCAGCGGCTTCATCGTCCGCCAGTGAAACACACGGACGCGATGGTCCCAGCCCGCGGTGGCCAGGATCCTACGGTCTGGCCGAATCTTGACGTCGGCGATCCCGGGGTTGGTGAGCACGTGAGTCCCACGCACCTGTGATCAGAGCAGCAGGGAGAACCGTTAGGTGGCTTCTTAGACCTGCCTCCGTGCCTCTCCCTCTACCAGGACGCCCCCATCAGGAACAGGGAGCCAAGCGCTCCTGCCAACTTACTGCCACCTCCTGGAGCCAGCACAGGCGACCTCTGCCCTTGGCCAGACCCTCGGGTTGGGACAGGACAGACCTCAGTGGACTGCAGCCTGGGCCCTTCCCCAAGGAAATACTGCCCCCCAGCGTCCAGGCAGCACGGCCCACTGGACGGCAGCAAGGTCAGTGGGTCCTCTCTCGCGAAACCTCACCGCACCCAAAGCAGGAGGAGCAGAAGGAACGCAAACCCCACCTTCAGCAAAGCCGGGGGAAGGGCAGCCCTGAGTGGCATGCGAGGAGGAAGGCCGCCTGGGGCTGGATGCGCAGCCATTGCGGGGCCATCTGGCAGCTCTGCCCCACGCTGACAACACACACTTGGCCATCGTCGTGATGACCCAAATGGCCACGTCCTTCCGCCCATCCTGCCTTGGCCCAGCCCTGGGCGCCAGAAGTCCTTGCTGCCTCGGGGTCGCTGGTGTGCCCACAGCAGCTCCCCTTTCTCCGCTAATTCACCTCCTGTTGGGCCAGAGCAGCCTTAGGGAGAGTCATTCATTTTTCAAAGACAACACAGGGAAAAGGAGGAAAAAAACTCGGCGAAAGATGGCAGCATTCCTCGGAAGCAACCAGACACTCACCAGGCACTTTTGCAAATCAGCAAAACAGAACTTCATGAAGCAATGATCTCCATAAAACAAGAACCAGGAGAGCAAACCCAGAGGAGGGAGCCTGATCCACAGGCACCGAGAGAAGCAAACACTGCAGAAGCGAGGGGAATCGGAAGAGACAGCAAAGGCAGGCGTGACCCAACCTGGGGACAGAGGCGCGGCCACTGGAGAGAAACAGAAGATGTGGAAGGCCGCACAGCTGCTCTGACCTTTGCCATTTAGAAAATCTGTTCTTGCTTCTAGAAACTGAAGTCTTAGGATCCACAGAGAGGCTACAGGGTGGTCACAGGAAGGTGCGCTTGATAACGTCATTGGACGCAAAGCTGATTAGTCCTTTTGACAGTCAGGCAAAAGGATCAAGTCAACCGTAAGGGCAGAATGGCCCATGGCCACGTCTGGGCCATGTCTGGGCCAGACGGTGGGGTGACGCCTGCGAAGCTGGGAGGAGAGGCCCGAGAATTTTATATCCAGCCAAACTGTCGCTCAGGTATGAGAACAACAGATGAGCATTTGTGAACATGTAAGAACCCAGGGGATGCGTCCCATCAGCTCTTCCTGGAGAACTAGGAGATTAAGTCCAGTCTCTTAGGAGAAAACAGGAGAACGGCAGCAAGTGGCCTGGCAGAGAGTAGGGAACGTAGTCCCCTGCAGGATTAGGCCTGAGACAATACGGGGATCAAGGCTACAGAACCGGTTGTGTAACTAACAGAAATACGGGAGGGCAGCAAAAGAGACGGGTGTGAAGTTCACTGATCTGCTCATCTTTGTCATCTGGGTTGAAGATACAACAGTCAGCCTCATTCTACGGAGATTATCTGACACCCACTGAGGTGCTGACAGAACAACCTCACTTCCTCTCCCCACCCAGGTGTAATCGTTTCCTAGTATTTGCCCTTGTATTTCTCTGAAAAGGAATAAAAATATACTCAACAGACTTTTGACTGGATTCCAAAGTTAAAGCCAAATGTGTGCTGTGAACGTGAGAGACACCAAAAGAATGACTGGCCAAGAAACCCCAGGAGCCAGCAGACGAGAGAATCGGGGCCCACCCTGGGGACCAGGGAGCACTCAGACAGACTGTGCCCACAATTGACAACGACAGAGTGTGTACAGTTCACAACGAGAAGCTGCGAATGTCTGCTCAGCAGACAAACAGACACCCTTCATGAAGCTGGGACTACAGGAGGTGGCTGTGATGGACAGCTGGTGCCAGACCACTCCGTGTGCTGCCAACAACCACCAACTGGACAAAAGACACTGCATGACTGTGTCCAGGCACCAACACCGGCGGGAAGGGCAGCTGACAGGGGAGCCTCCCAGAGGCCCGGTAGCTCTCTGCTGGAGGAATGTCTGGCCGCAAAGTCCAGGTGGAGCACAGCGGCCACGTGAAGCCAAGGAGGTGATTAGAGGGTGGAGCCGCTGGAACCCGTGGGGTGAGGCAGCAGCATGGAGGGGGCTGGGGGAGGGACTGCAGGCCATGTGGGTCCCACGAGTCCTTGTGAGGGCTGGGCTGTGCCCACTCAGGGCACCACACAAGGTTAACCGGCCAGTGGCTGCTGCAGGGTTAAAGGGAACGAATACAAGAGATCAACAGTGATCTTGGACCCAGCAGCTGAGGGTGACATCTGTGTGTCCACACAAGACCAACTGAGACCCCGCGTGGCCACGCTGCAGGGCAGGCATCACACCCTGGTTGGGCCTACTCTGGCCAACCATGATGAAGCTGGAAACCAAGCCCCACAAGTGCGAAGGGGAGGTACAGTTTGGAAGGTGAGTCCCACCGCATTACAGGAGCCTGGGGATGACCCTGGGCCCCACATACTGCCTGACAGAGTGGAAGCCAAGCCCATGGTGCAGGTGAACAGCCACAGGGATGAGAGTGATTGCTCTGCAAAGTAACAGAATCCAATCTCCATCTCCATCAGTACAATGTCTGGCACAGACAAAAATTACTAGACACCCAAAGAAGTAGGAAAAAAAGCAGTTAATGGAAACCAGCCCAGAATGGCATAGGTGTGGAACATATCAGACAAAGACTTTAAAGCAATATTTAAATGTTCCAAAAAATGAAAGAAAATGCAAATAATTACCAAAAAATTGTCTTGATGAGTGAACAGATAGGATCTATGAGCAGAGAAATGGAAATTCAGAACCAACTCAGAACAGCCAACACTCTGTGAAGGTGGAGAGCAAAGCGGGAGGACCGACTTCACAACTTGCTGTGAAGCTACAGGAATCAAGACCATGGATCTTGGTGGAAGAACAGACAAACAGATCAGCGGAACAGAACAAAGAGCCCAGAAATGGACCCCCATAAACACGTGACCTTTGACAAAGGAGCAAAGTAGCCTTTTCAACAAACGGTGCTGGAACAACTGGACGTCCACATGAGAAGAAACGAATCCAGACACAGACCTGCCACCTTCACAAAAATCAACTCAAAATAGACCAAAAACCTAAATGTAAATTGCAAAACTATAAAACTCCTAGATGACGACAGGAGAAAACCCAGGTGACCTTGTATTTAGATACAACACCAGAGCACAATCCATAAAGGAAACAACTGATAATCTGACTTCACTAAAATTAGAAACTTCTGCTCTGTAAAGACACTGTTGAAAGAATGAGAAGACAAGCCAAAGACTAAGAGAAAGTATCTGCAAAGACGCATCTGATAAAGGGCTGTTACCCAAAATACACAAGAACTCTTAAGAAAATGAGCAACCCAATTTAAAAATGGGCAAAAAGCCTGAACAGACACCTCAGCACAGAAGATACACAGATGGCACATAAGCATGTGAAAAGATGCTCCACATCGTATGTCATTAGGGAAATGCAAATGACAACAGATACCACTGAACATCTGGACACATGTCATTATATATTCGTCCAAACCCATAGGATGTACATCACCAGAAGTGACCCCTGATGTGAACCATGGGCTCTGGGTGATGATGAGGTGTCAGTGTAGTTCCATCGATTTTAACAAATGTCCCACTTGTTGTGGGGGGGATGTCGATAGTGGGGGGACTGGGGGTATATGGGAAATCTCTGTACCTTCCTCTCAATTTTGCTGTGAACCTAAAACTGCTCTGAAAATAGAGTCTTTTGTTAAAAAAAAAAAGCACAATAGAAAATGTAGAACTGAAAAGCTAATAACTGACGTGAAAAATGTGTAGGACAGGCTTAACAGCAGATTGGAAACTATTATTTTTTAAAAGTCCGTAAACTAGGGGACATAATCAATGGACATTATCTGACCTGAAGAAGAGAGAAAACTGACCAGAGCCTCGGGGGCCATGGGACAATGTCACTCAGGGAGGCCAGACCCCTGAAAACCACAGATAAAAAGAACGTCTCGGGAGTGGCCGAGGAGAAGCCCCACGAGGTGACCAGGAGCGAGGACCAGACGCCACGAGTCCCCAGCAGACGGGGGTCACCGGAGACCACGTGTCCTCAAAGCACACGAAGGAAGCAAACCAAGTGCTCCAGAGAAAAGGCAGAGGTTGTCGCAAAGCATGAAAAAGCAGAGCCCCACTAGAGGGCCCGACAAGACGGCCAGGCAGCACACACGGGACAAAACAGAACCCGTGCAATGAGGTCGCGTGCGCGGCTGGCCCACAAGGGGGACGCCTGTGAGTGAAGGGAGGCTGAAGGTGAAAGATGGAAAAAAGCTACAGAAGGAAGTGCAGCCAGAAGACACCTGGCCTGAGCCATGTGAATCGTTGCTGAAACGGGCTTTCAGGCAAAAATCCTTTCCAGAGATAACAAGGGTTCAACCCCCCAGGAAGATTCAAAATGCAGACCAAGAACACACAGGACCCAGGAAAGTCAGCAAGATGGACCCAGCAAGAGCGCCCGCCAGAGGCCGTAGCAGGCATGGCTCTCGGCCCACGTGGCCCACGTGAACCACACGGCTGCCTGAGGGGCAGGCGCAGCTGGGTGGTGGGTGGCAGAAATACCTCTTTCCAAGCATGGGGGCCACAGGAACCTACTGGCATTTCAGGGAGCTGGTATCACTCAGAACTGGTTCTCCAACCACAAATGGATCAAGTTAGAAGCCTAGAAATAAAAAATAACTGGGGAAAGAATCAAACATTTGGAAACATAAAAACACTCTGATCAGCTCCGCAGTCAGAGAACAAAGAAAAATCGGGCGCCCGGAAGTGAGTGTGATGAAACCCGGTCAGAGCTGCACATCGAGCCTGGAGGACTCAGGGGAGGAAGAGAAAGGTAGACGGGAAATGGGGAAAAGATGTTTAAAGAAAACAAACGTAAGCCTGGTCAGGAATGGACAGGGGACAGTCCTGCAGATAAAACAGGGATGCAATCACAAACAACTGAAAAAGGTCAGTGCAGCCAGCACGTGGGCAGCGCCCCTGCGGCAACCCATCCAGCCCCTCCACGCCCGCCTGCCCTGCCTTCCTGCGGCCTCTGTCCAGTGCCCAGGCCCGTGATGTCCCGGGCCCCTCCTCCTCCGTCCATGGAGACCAGCAGCGTCCCTGCATGTCCTGCGCTCTCTGCCACTCCGATGCTCTCGTCCAGAGGAATCCAGGCTCAGTGCTTCCTGTCTGTGCTGCACACAAGCAGCCATAACCCACTCACTGGGCAGGTGCCCAGCACGGCCCTCACCCCCACCGCCCCCTCCCTCGGAAGTTGGTGCAGCCATGCCCGCATGAGAAGGCAAAGCCCACCCGTGTGCCCGCGGCAGGGGTGCGTCAGCCTGAGCCCCGACCCATGGACAAGGACAAAGTGACCGTCACAGCCCCTGACTCTTCCTCTCCCAGGAACTCCGCCCTGGGCTTGGAGCAGTGGGTGCGCCGGAACCCACTCGGGGGCCTGCTTCAGGGTGGATTTGTTAACAATGGGGATGTTTCCCAGGGAGTAAAGGGCTGCTTCCAAATCTGCCATCTGCTGGTGGAGCCGGGAGCCCAGGTGGGGGCCAGGGAGTTGCAGAGCAGCCTGAGCAGTGGTCCTTGCGTGGCTGGCTGTGAGTCGGGCGCGGAGCGGAGCGCATCCATGCTAGTGTTGCCACCTGGGAGGGGCTGAGATGCCCAGGACGGCCCAGGGGAAAGGGGACAGGAGTGATGCGCCCCCACCCTCGCAGCCCCTCCTGGAAGCTCAGAATCAAGGCACAAGGCCCTGTCAGTGGGGACCTGGACTGAAAGAGACCAGTCCTATCGGGGCCCACCAGCACCCGTGTGTGGTCAAGGCGGCCGAAGCCCCGCCCATGGTGTCCTGAGATGTGTGTGTGGGGGGTGGTGGTGGTGTTGTGCCCATAGCTCCTCAGCTCGGGGCCCCATGGTCTCCCTCGCACCAGCCCAAGTGTCCCGCTGCTGACACTTTAGAGGGAAGCCCCCAGCAGGGCTGGGGAGCGGGCGGGCAGTGGCCACGCAGCGGGGAGGAGGGGACGCCTGGCCGACCAGCCGTGGGCGTGGTGGGGGAGAGTGGTCGTCTGACTCCAGCCTGGGTTGGCTGGGGTGGGGGCCTAGTTATTACTTCAGGGCCTAGAAATACCGCTGGCTGTAAATCAGCCCCTGCTTCAAGGCCGTGGACCCTGCCCCAAGTGTGGGAGGGAGGGGCAGGTCTGTGCACCACCTGTGTCTGACGACAGCCAAGGCCCAGACCCCGGGCTCGAGGGGAGCAAAGCGAGCAGCCCCTACAGGTGGGTGAGCGTCCAACGTCCTAGAGAGGGTGGCTGAAGGCTCCAGTTACCGCCGCGGCCCCTGGCCAAGCCCGTCTCGGACCAGGACCCTCCAGGAAGGATCCCGGCCACCAGTGGCTCTCACAGAACATGACCTCAGGTGCCAGGAATGTGCGCGCAGCACGGCCCCATCTGGTTCCCATTACCCTCACTCCACGCGGGAGCCCCATCTGCGCCTCTGCAGCGCCCGCCCGCCCACCCGCCCACCCGCCCAGGGAGATTGATTTGGGCTCATTAGAGCTGCTGCCGCGAGGTAAGGCACATCTTTGCCCATGTGGCTCCACGGCCAGCACCTCAGGGCCAGTTGCGGCACCGAGGGCCCAGGGAGAGGTACCTGCGGACACTGCGACGCTGAGGCCCTCGAGGCCCCGACACCTCCTCCTTGAGGCCTGCGTTCCAGGACCTGAAGGTGTCTGGGCCTCTGGGGACATGGACGTCTCCAGCGAGGCCATAGTGGGCGGTCGGAGGGAGGAGCGGCGCCTCCTGGGATGCACGCTGAGAGAGGCCCCGGCCGCGGCACAGCCTCCACCAACCTCCCGGCTGGCCTGGCCTCCCTATGCTCTGACTTTCCAATTCATCTGCACAGTGAACCTCCAGCTCTGCGCTGGAACATGCCTCATAAATTTAAGTCTGAAGTTCCTGCAGCTGTTTCTCCAACAAGCCAGGGGAGACCAGGCCGATCTGGGCCAGGACGGCAGGAGGGGCCTCTTCCCGGGGTCCTGGGGGCAGGGCCTGGGGGCACTGCAGTCGGTGGGGCCCTCAGGAGAGCCACCTGGGTCTCTAGGCCTTTGCAAAGTTGGGCTGAAGTTGAAGTCACAGCAGGACAGAGTACTGGACCTCATTGGGGGTGGGGGTCGCTGCCTGGTTCCCACCAGGCAGGAGCAGAGGAGGGTGTGGGGAGAACCCCGATGCCTGCCTGGCCAGGCTCTGTGTCCTTGACGGCTCAGAACATGAAGACCCAGCACCACGTGGCTCCGCCCCATTTCTAAAAATGAGCACTATGGTGACTTCCACTCCCACCACCCACATCCAGGACTTCAAGGCCTTGGAGACCCTTCCCCTGGGATGGATGCTGGAGAAGCTCCACCCCCACAGCTGGCCCCAGCCCCGTAGGGAGGCCTGTTTGACCCCATCCCGCAGGGCCTCTGTGGACTCCCTGGGACACAGGACAGGAAGACGGACGGGAAGCTGATTTACTGCAAGTCAGGCGAGCGTGGCACAGGCTAGTCTGAGGGGTGGGCGTGGGGGGCAGGGGGCGATGCCAAGGAAGCTGGAATACCTGCCTTGTCCCCATGTCACATGACCCCTCCCTCCCTCCCCCTCCCCCCTCCCCGGGACTCCACAGGGCTGCTCCCCCCTCAGGACCCTGCCCAGACCCTGCAGCCACAGCCACTCGCTCTGGTTCTAGCTTGGTCCTCCCACAGACTGTGCTTTTTAGGAAGCTAGAGCAGTCCCTCCAGCTGCCGCATGGATGGTCTCCTTGCCGAGTCCGCCCTCGGCCCCTAGCTCCTGCCCAGGACTCCTCACCCACCCCTGATAGCCCTGCCCCTCGCTGTCCTGCACCCAGGGTGTGGCAATGCCCGCTGGGCATGGCAGTCTCTCCCGATTTTCACCCATGCCTGCCCTCCCCCACCCACCCAAGTGCACAGGGCCTCTTCCCTGGCTGTGGGGGCCCCGGGCTGCTGGGCAAGGCCTCCCATCTGGGGAGGGCCTGAGAGATGCCCTCTTCCTGAGGCCTCCTGTCTGCAGGGAAGCCTGGACCACGCAGCCCCTGTAGAGGGCGCAGCCACAGGCCCTGTCCTCCAGAGCTCCGGGAGGTGGGATACACGGCTCCCCGCTGGGGCCCCACTCCCCCACCAGACCTGGGCTCGCAGAGCCAGCCGTGGTCAGGTCTCAGCCTTCTGAGGCTTCCTGGTTAATGGGGGCGCCCCCGCCCAGAAGCTAGTGTGCACTCAGGCTACCCTCAGGGGGCTGACAGGCACAGGGCACACCCAGCACCTCACTCCCCAGGACCTCACCCATCTGAGGCCTGGCCAGGAGGCTCCCCTCCCGGCCAACTCCATCCCCACCTCCCAACAGGGCTGAGCACTGGGCACCCAGATGTGGCCCCAAGGGCCCCCCAGCCACGTGGGATGGGAAGCCATTGAGCCGTTACGGCCCTCCCACTGCCCCCGGGCAGCCTGCAGACAGCCACAGGGGCCTCACTCAGGGATTTCTCCATGTAGGGTTTCAGTTTTTTTCTTTTTTTTTTTTCTTTTTGATTGATCAGTTCCTTACTGACCAAATTCCTCTGAGTTTTGCAAACGGGCTTGCACAGTCCTGGATTCTACATGCCTTTCCTCTAGATGGACGAGACGTGACCGTTGTTAGCCAAGGTCTGAGGGAAACCCAAACCCTGTGAATGGCTCACGAGCGCCAGCCCCTCTCCTGCCGCCCGCCAGGCCCGCCCGCGCCGGGTCCGATGATTAATTAACTGGGGACCTGCCACAAGTCCTCTTCATGCCTAAATATTGTTCCAGCCCATCAGACTGTTGGTGCAGAGCAGGATAAATGACACCTCGGGCCTGGCCCACTGACCTGCAGGGCCTGCTGCTCATCCAGGCTCCAGACGGCCAGCGTCTTCTCCGCAGAGCCTGAGACGCCCCTGGCCTCCTGGGAGTCGAAGTCCAGACCCATGACGGGCTCCGTGTGGCAGGCAACGCGGCTGCACACTTTCCGTGAGGAGACGTCCCACAGGGCCACCGAGCCGTCCTCGTAGCCGGCCAGGAGGAGAGGGCGGGGACTGGAGTCAGCCTGCAGGGACAGCTTGCAGTCAGCTGGGGGATGCTCGGGGGTCCCAGGCCTTCTGGAGGAGAAGGGGCTTGAGATAGGCCGCCTTCTCCACTGAGCCCTGGGGGGTCTGCACACCCCCAGGGGGCCGACACCCAGACTGGGGCCAGTGCGGGCTGGGTGGGGCGCTTGCGGTCGGGGTCTGGGACACTGGCTGGTCCTCCCGCTCCTTCCCACCGGCCGAGACGTGCGGCCACCCCTGGGCGGGGCCGGCCACCTGTCTAGAACTGCCGGCCAAAGAAAATCTCGAGCTCCGTCTCAATGAAAAATGAACCTTCTGTACTTTGTCAACGTCGCCGCGGAAGCCCCCCAACCGTCAAGGCTGCAGAGTCAGCGCCTCGCCGGCCGAGCAGCATGATGGATGAGGGCGCGGGTCAGAGGGCTGCGCAGCCGCCTTCAGGGGAGCATGGGGACCCTGGGTCGGCCTGGCACCGACCGAGAGCGGCCGCCCCGTGCTTGGTGCCCAGTCCCGGGACCGCCGCCAGGACCCGGCACCTTTGCTCTCCACTGAGCTCCCAGGGCTCAGAACTGACCAAGCGCCCCCTGCCAGCGGAGAATTTCCCGAGGCCAGGAGCTCAGCCGGCGGCCCTCAAACCCCGGATGGCCAGCGGTGAGCACAGGGCCTGGGGGCCGCCAGCAAGGCTGCCTCCAGGGTCGCCTGCAGCTCCAATGGGGGCCCGCTGCTGGTGGGCAAGGCTGGTGCTGAGCCACGTGCCTAGGCGTGGCCGACAGCACCCGGGCGGGCCCTCCTGGCCCACCTGCTGGAGCTCGCTGCCCACCCAGAGGGGCTCCACGCCCAGGTGTCGCACACCGCGAGTGTCTAACATGAGTGGACGCTACGTCCTCAACCCAGGAAGCAGAGCTCGCTGTGCTTGGTGTGAGGGGTACGTCTCAGGGCCCTGCAGAGTGAGGGGAGCCAGGGGAGCCCTGTGCAGACCAGCTCTGGGATCTGGAGGACGCCTCCCACAAGCCCTTTTTTCTGATGATAACATGTGCTCCCAAAAACAAAAGCAGGAAGGAGGAGTCCAAGAAAGCAGCTGTGAGGAACTTGCCGGGGCCCCTTGGGTCCGTCCCCCTTGGGGCACTGCTGTGTCCTCCCACCAGCTTCCCACTGCACTGCCTGGCCCAACCTGCTCCCCAGCCTCCACCCTGCATGTTCCTCCTGCATCCAGGGCTCCCCCTATGGTCTGGGAGCTCTGAGTGCCTAGGCTGGAGCGGGGCCTGCACACCGCTGAGCCCCCTGTGCAGGCACACAGGGAGGCCAGGACAGGAGCCAGACCAGCCACAGGGCTCCGTGCCAGGCTCTGCCCCTGCACTGAGGCCCCTCCACCTTCTCTCCTGGCACGCAGGGTCCCTGCGGCCCCCCAGGATAGACCCTCCAGGCGGGTCAGTGCTCTGGGGCCTCAGTCCTCTGGCGGCCACGCCCTTGGTGCCAGGCTGACTTCTGCTCACTCTGCGTCCCCCCCCCACCCCTGGGTGTGCCCCCCAGCACCTCGAGGTTCCCCGGGGAGCCCCTGGCTGGGGGTGGGGGGGGCACTGGCGGACCTGCTCCAAGGGTTGGTGTGGACGACCCCTGACCTCCTACATGACAATCATCCTAACAACACAGGCCATCCACTCTCAGGAGCAAAACAAGAAATCTCTGAATGTTTCAGAAAGGAATCCCACATCAGGCCACTCTGCCACACTCAGATCAATAAGCTATAACCTGGACCTCCAGGCTTGGAGAGGAATAAAAGGACATTTCAAATCAGAATAGACTTTTCTTAACAGGATGCTTTGCGCTGGATCTGTATCAACTAACACAACTCGATTTGTCCTTCTGTCAACCATGTCAATTACCTTGACAAGTTTGTACATCCCATTTCTGCACATTTTTCTGATGGAATTCTTACACGATTAGGCAATGACAGCATCTCCAGGGAGGGAGGGTGAGCGGATGCAGCCCCGTCCCGCCCTGGGCCTGTGAGCGCCAGGCCACCTCCACAGCCTCCGCTGCCCCTCCAGGGGCCCCCCCTGCCACCGCCTGCCGGCACCAGCAGCTTTGCCATCCAGGTGAGTCTCAGAGCCCCCACTTCCTCACGCCGCCCCCCCCATGGGCTTCTCTCAGTTCAGAGACGGCAGGGACACCAACTGCAAGACAGGGCAGGGCCCTGGAGGGACAAGAGCTGGGCCCAGGGACCCTGCGGGCACACAGACACCTCCAAACCATGCGAGCCTGGCTGTCTAACCCATATGGAGAGTCACAGCAGGGGCAGGAACGTCCTCCTGGTCCCAGGCAGCCCGGGGCGGCTCTGAGGAGGCACAGGTGAGCTGCTCGGAGCTGAAAAACAGGCCGTAGGCAGCAGTCCGGGACAGCCCTGGTCAGTAACCTGCTCCCCACGGCTTCTGCAGCTGTAAAGACGCTGCCGAGACTCTTTCCACGTGAATGCACCGGACCATCCGCTCTGCTGCCCCCAGAAGTAGACGCCCATTTTGAGCTGGTGCTGACCGCTGGGGGTGGGAAGCTGCCCCTCTGGTCAGGAGGGTCCCTCCCAGGCCTTGGGCTCAGCCCCAGAGGCAGAACCCATCCTGCAGGGACTCAGGCCTGTGACTCCGCTGCCCCCCGGCTTCTGCCGCAGCCCCAGTAGATGCCTCCAGACCCTCTCTAATCAGAGAGAACAGCCAAGAAAGAAGGAAATGGCCGCAGATCAGAAATACCAAGTGTGGCCGCAGGGAAAGCCAGCACATTAAGCCCACTCCAGCCTCAACAAGGCAAAGAAGTAACAAAAATTAATCCCGGCGACGCAGGGGCCGTGCAGGCTTGCAGGGTTAGTCAGCACCCCCTCCCGGCCCCACGCCAGGCCGCGCCGGTGAGCAGACCAGAGGGGAGCATGTGGCTCCCCCAGGAGGGGGCCGCTGTCTCCCACATCGCCCTGCGAAGACGAGGACGAGCCCAGCATCCCCAAAGGGTCTGTAGGCATCCTCACAGCAGGAGGGCTGGAGGGCTGGGGACACCAAGGCTGAGGAGGACGCTGTGCACACGCCTCCCAGGGGCCAGTGCCCGTAGGTGATGAGGAACCAAGTCCCTAACGGGCATGATTCACACCTGGCGGGCGTGGCCAGCAGGTGTGGTCGGTGGGCGTGGCTGGCGGGCGCTGGGCCTTACCTGCCAGAGCTGCAGGCACATGGGCATGCCTGGCCTGGCCTGTGCCTCGGGCTTCAGGGAGCACACTGACGTCTTGGACGGCATCTCCAGAATCTGAACCTGACAGTAAGAAAACAAGCCGAGTTGGGCCGGAGCCAAGTCAAGTCTGTGCTGCACAAACAGGAGATTCTTGAGGCCTCAGCCCGGCCACTGTGGGCCTGTCTGCACCTTTGGGAACCCAGGCCGTGCCTCCCGCGTTGACCCATGGGCTCCTGGGCTCGGGGGCTGCCGGGCTGTGTGGAATGCACGCGTCACTCATGAGTGACCGGCAGGTCCCTCGAGCGGTGTCACTGCCCCGCAGCCACCTCAGGCCTCCTCTGCGTTGACCTCTTGGCCAAGCAGGTGGCCTGGCCCACGGCACTGACTCAGCTCACTCGGCCTCCCGCCCTCCTCCTGGCGCTCCTTCCCGGTCGGGCCCCACGTGTGGATGACCCTGAGCCCTCCCGGACTGTCGCATGGCACCCAGACCTGCACACCTGGGGCCCCAGCGCCTGCTCCTCCACCCTGTGCTCAGCGTCGCCTGACGCTGACACAGCCCCTCCTGCGCCTGGCTGGGTGACGTGTTCCCACCTGGTGGTTCCGGCCACCCTCCTGGGGAGGCTCCACCAACAACAGTGTGCGCCTCGCAGAGCTGCAGGGCACCCTTCGTCGACACAGGGCAGCCCCAGGTTTTGCAGATGAGGAGTCTGAGGTCCAGACGCGTTGGGGCATCGAGGGGACAGAACCTACACCTGCTGGTCCACTTCTGACACCCGGGGCACAGAACCCCCAGGAGGAAACCCCAGGGTGAACTCAAGGTGTAACCACGCAGTGTAGAGCAGGTGTGTAGCCCTGCTGCTGCTCTCACTAATGCACGTGCACACGCGTATACACACACGCCCACACACATGCACACACAGCCCCCTCCGCCCATATCACGTTGCCTGCAGGGCCAGCATCTACCCCAGACACCTAGTCCTCACTGCCCCAAAGAGACGGAAAAGGACCTAAGTGACATGAGCGTCATCCCGCCATGAATTAGAAGCTGCTAGAAGGAGTTCCTGCAGCACCCAAGAAGCTCAGGGGAAGCTCCAGCAAAATGAAGGAGGTACAGGAGGACGCGGTGGCATGGAGTGTGGCCCAGAAGTGACTGAGCAAACCAAAGAGGAGGGAGCCCTCGGAGCCCTTCTGTCCTCCGAGGTCAGTGGGAGGGAGACAGGGGTGGGGACTGGCTGGGCCTCAGGCACCCAAGCCCGTCCCGGCCAAGGCGGGGGGCCTGGAAGGTCAAGGAACATGGTGCTGGGGGCTGGATGCCTGCCTTCCTATTTCTGCTCTGACGCCAGCTTCCTAAAACGTCACTACGTCAGGAGGACAAGCTGCCGGGCGATGGGGGAGGGGGTCCCGGGTCAGAGAGGGATGCCCCCACCCCCGATCTGGGGGCTCAGGAAGACCCCTCTGGTGGCAGTGAGGAGAGGCGCGAGGGCGGGGGGATCGGGCAGAGGCGAGTGGCCCAGAGTAAGGGCGACACCAGGGCAGCCCAGGCCTGGGCTAGGCGCCATGAGAGGGGGCGCAGTGCTGGCATCCAGAACAAGTGCTCCTTGGTCCTTGTGGTCCCAGGAGGGGCTCCGCACTCTGCTGGGGCCTCCCACACACCGGGATGCTTCCACCTGGCATTCAAGGGCAAGTTTTGTTTCCAGAAGGAAAAATGTCTGGTTCGGGCAAGTGTGGCCACCCAGACGGCCGGGCCTGGCTCTGTCTGGGCACAGGCCAGTGGCGCCGATTCCAGGTGGGAACATGGAAAACAGCCCTTTTCCCAGGATGTGCAAGGTTCCCAGACCTGTGGCTCCCAGGCGGGGGGGTGGTGGTGTACCAGGAGCCGGGGAGCCGGAGAGAAGCAGAGGGGACGAGCAGTCTCGGGCCAGGCTGGCGGGGGCAGCGGAAGGTGACCTCAGCAGAAGTGTGGCCCGGCCCCCACCACTGAGGAGGCTCGGCGCCACCCGGCTGCTGCCACCAGGAGAAAGCAGAGCCCTCTCTTTTCACATTAATAAAACTTTTAACAGGTTTTTGGCAAACTGGCAAGAAAATTGCATGTAGCTCCTAATTGGTGACTTAAACGCCATCATGAACAAATAGATGCCTGTTCCTGCCTCATTATTTATGAGCTGAATCTGCTTTAAGACTCACGACTCCTCTTGGGCGGGGGCCAAACTTCCTGGGTGCAGGGCTTGAGTCCCTGCCCAGCCCCGCCCGCCGCACAGGCCCTCAGGGCAGCAGGGGACACGGGGAGGACGGGGCGTGGGCGGTGGGTAGGGGCCTCCCTCCCCCTGCACATGTACCCCGAACCCACGCCCACTCTCGGCGCCCCCAGGCCCCCACACACCAGGCCGTCCCGCTGCACTTGGGGCTCCCTCCCCCACTGCCTCCAACCAGCACCCCTATCCCCCTGCCCTCGGCACTCCCCGCCGGCACCCCGTCCTGGGCTCTGCTTCCCCTGGGGATTCTGCCCCTTCTGTCCCTGGGGTGTGAACACCACTGTCCAGCCTGACCAGTCCCTGCCACAGATCGCTGCTGGATGCTCAGCCTGAGCTCCATCTGACAGTGACCTTGGGGCTCCATCCCACCCACTGCCCCTAGGAGCCCTGTCCTCTGACGGGCCCCACTCATCTGTGACTGCGATTGCCACCCTGGTGCCAGCCCTTATGCCCTGCGTCTCAGCCCTGCCCAAGACCTCTCATGCCAGTGCCCAGTTATGACCCCAAAAGGCCGCCCTCCCCTGCTGTCCTGGCTCTGAGGCCTACCTCGACCTCATGGGGTCCGCCTGGGGCTTCCCTCCATGCCTGCCTGCTCCCAAGGCCCCTGACAGCCTCGGGCCCTGACCTCGTCCATCCCGTGCTGCTCCTGGCTGGGTGCCAGGGCCTCCCAGAGACCTGGGCCCACTTCGGGCCCCTTTCCCGACCCCCAGCACCAGGGCCACCTCAGGTGACCAGGCCAAGGCTGGCCGGAGGAGCTGCTCGGGACACAGCATTCCTGCAGCCAGGAGCCAAGGGTGAATGGGCTCACTCACCTCATCGCTGCCTCTCCCCGGCACAGCCAGCATCCAGCGCTGCAGGCCCCCAGCCAGCACAGAGCCCCTGCAGAAGCCCACGCTCTTCAGGAGCACGGAGTCCACGACGGCGTTCCTGCCCTCCGCCAGGTCCCACACGCACAGCTTCAGGTCGCGGCCCTGGCTGCCAAAATAAGAGGAGACGGGCCGTGACCCTCCCAGGTGAGGATAAATGTCAGTGTGTTGTGGTCGGCCGGAGGCCACAGGACTGCAGGGGACACTTCCTGGGGAGGGCCTGGGGGCACCTCAGCTGAGGAAGGGCCACACGTGAGTCTGCAGCCCAGACGCCTGATGCCAGCTCACGCACACGGGCTGGCCTGGGGAGGCTGCAGACCAAGGCCCCGGGCGCCCCATGGCACAGGCCCCATGGCCCGCCTCCCGTGGTCTCCCTGCTGCTCCCTGTGCTGCCAAACTGTGGGCCCTCCACCCCTCCCGCCCTCCACCCCTTTGTGAATTAACTGTGACCACCTGGCAACTCCACCCTCATGAGTGTTCCCAAGTGCATTTAAAACCTACATTCACACAAAAACCTATAAGCGAATGTCCACGGCAGCTCTGCTCACCAAACCGGACACAGCCCTCCAGCAGGAGGCTGATAACTCACCATGGAGCATCCGTCCACACCTGACCTCGCTCAACACCAGAGCAGCAGCAGGGACACACAGCCACCCGCAGGAATTAGATGCCCTTTGCTACGGGGAGGAAGCCCGTCTGAAAGGCCACACACTGCACTTCCACCCGTGTGACCCTCTGGGGGAGGCAGGGCCGCAGGGGCAGAGGACAACAGGGTCCTGCCCACAGAACTCGCCACAAAGAGTGAACTGTTCTGTGTGTGACTGAAAAAACCCACCAGGAGGTCAGGGTCCCAGGACAAGCTGCAGACAGAGATGAATGCCCGGCACTCGGTGCTCAGGGGAGAGCAGATGAGAGCCGACCTGAGAGACTCAGGAAGCGTGTCCTCTAGGCACTGTCTGGTTAGAGACAGAGGAACTGGACAGAGACACGGGACTCTGGCTGGTAGGTGTTCTCACAGGTGTGGGTTAGCAATCCTGAGACCCCCTCACACGTCCAGCAGGAGCAGAGCTGGACAGAGACGGATAGGAGTAGGGGCGGGGGGCTGGGTCACCAAGAAGCCCAGCAGGCGTTGGCCCTGAGTCAGAGACGTCGGCATGAGCACATATCTGTGCAAACACAGACACAGACGACAGACGCAGAGGTGTACACAGGGTGTACGCAGCATGGAGGTGCACACGGGGAGCCCGGGTTGCCCCCTGAGAAGACCCAGAGGCAACGACACCCCAGGAGTGACGAGAACACCCAGCGCCCGGTCTGGCTTCTTATCCCTTTTCCCCCAGACAGCAAGAGCTGGGGCAGGGTGGGGGGCCAAGATGAGTTCTAAGCACCCTGTAGGGCCAGAAAATAAGGAAATACTTTTAAAAATGCAACAAAGGGCATGTCCGAAGGACACAAGCACTAAAGTTGGAACAATCTGAGCAATAAAATAAATAACAGTAGAATGAAATTCTAACCCAAGAATAAAAGAAATCTCCACGAGCCCAGACCCATGAGTGAACACATACATACACAGGGAGGAGAATTCCTATTAAACAGAAGAGTTCCAATGAAAGCAGAATGCTATAAAAGGAGGAGTTGAAACCCTCCCCATGAGACCAGCCCAGGCACAGCTGGGGGGGCAGAGCCCCTGGGCGGACGCTGAGGACGGAGGGACGGGGTATCTGCAGCCCTGAGGCTCACTGTCTGCTGCGCGGCTCTGACGCTCACCAGAAATGCTCCTCGCTGGGCCTCGGGACTCATTTCCTAGGAGTCTGGGAAGCAGAGGGAACGGTCCCTGCCGGTGGGACACCATGGACACACCCTCCCCAGGTGGATGAGCCCCGCAGATGTCCCAGACCCCCGACAAGGGGACGAGAAGGGTTTCCTCCCGAAAGCCCACCTCCCCAGTCTGACCCCAAGAAACCCCGGGGCTGAGCCAACGTGAGGGTCACCCCACAGAACCGCTCTCCCGTCCTCCTCCCAAGGGGTGAGGTCCAGACAAACAAGGGAAGAAGCAGCAGCACAGGCCAGTGGGGACAAAGGGGACAGGACAGTGGGCCGGTCCTGGAGCCGTGGAAGGGGACAGGAGGGCACGTGGGGCCCGGCATCTACCCGCACCGTTGGGAGACCTCGGTGCCGCGTGGATGGATGCCCCCCAGGTGGACCCAGGGCACCCAATCCTGATCCAGACCCCAGCTCTGTCTGGAGAACCGCTGGTGTTGGCAGGATGTGCCTGGATCCTGGGGAGCAGGAGTCGCTCGGCCTGAAGCAGCAGCGACGCAGGAGAGAGAGAACATGAGGCCTCTTGACACCGTCTCCGAGTGGAGCTCAGGAGAGAAGCAGCAGTGGGAACCGTGCTCTCACATGGAGGTGCCGGCCCCGGCCGAGGGCGGCCACACAGGGAGGGAGAGCCGGCCTGTCTCTAAGGAACCCCCAGAACAGTGGCTCCCTGCCTCCTTCGCCTGGACCCCTAACTGCTAACACTGTACACGCGCCCAACTGTGCCACCTCCACGCTTTCCCCCACAGCCAGGGACCCTGGCACAGCCCATGTGGGTCAGTGCCGGTCACGGAGTGGCGAGCTCGGGGCCCCTGGATGAACGCTGGGCTGGTCAGTGCTCACCAGGCCCTTGGACTGGACGGGCCGCGCCTTTCCCTGTCCCTTGTATGTGTGTATCATCCCCAGGGTGACATCTCCACATTTGGGGAGGACAGCAAGGGGATGACACTGCACACAAGGCTGACTGCCCACCCTGATCACCTGGACAGAGGCGCCCGCCAGGTGTGTTCACTCAAAGCCCCTCCCCCCGCCGTGGGCACTTCTGGGAAAGACACTGTGACATCCGCCACCCTGGCCTCAGATGACCCAGCGCCTCCACCCACAGTGGTGCTGCCCGCCGGTCCTGCAGACAGTCATCTTCCACGTCCGCAAGGCACACCCACCAGACAGCAGGCTCTCGCCTCTTCTCTCCCCTCCTCCCATCAGTCTGGACTCACACATTCCTGTGTTACTGATGGGTCATCACCCACAGTTCTCATTGATTTTTGTGCCCTAATCATCCCAGACTGGCCAGTGGGAGCCCCTTCAAGGACACTGGTGGCCTCCGAGCAGCCCCACCGCTGGATCCGGGGGCCCCCAGCACCGGGAGGCCCAGTGGGAGTCTTCTCAAGCCTCGTCCACAACAGCTCCAAGTGGACAACCCAGATCTCCACCAACACAGAAAGGTGAGGAATCTGGGTACACACGTCCAGAGAAATAAGACAGAAAGGCCCACACAACACACGGCAGCCATGCACACCCTGGCGGGTCTCGCAGACACAGAATCAGATACAAAGGAAGCTGCTCCATATCGTTCCATTTAGGTTAAAAAAAAAAAACACATAAAATGAGTCTATGCTTTTTGGAGATGCATATTCAGACGGTAAAGCAAGAATGAGGTGGAGGGGCTGCCTCCTGAGGATGAGGACAGGCTGCTGGGCGGGCGTGGGGCGGGTAGTGGCTGCCCAGGTGTCCACCCTTGACTAGATGGTCTGAAACTCGTCTTGTGCACCTTCCTGTAAGTACATCACGCCTCCCAATAAAGGAAGAAGGAAACAAGCCCACCCAGGCAGCTGTAGAGGCACAGGTGCATCCTCTGGGGTACAGGTGGGGCTGGGGTGTCTGCAGAGCCCTGGCTCCCAGCTTTGTCCTCCGGCCCCTTGACATGAAAGGGCACCTTCCCCCTCAAGGGCCACTTTGGAGGTTTGACTTCCAAACACAGCTGGGCCCCGGCCTCTAGTGCAGCATCCAAGCACCTGCGCGGTCTGCGCCTGCCTAGGCGGGGCCCCCACAGCGCCATCCACCATGCACATGCGCAGGGCGCCCGTGGAGTTGCCGCCCCGCACAGCACCAGCCAGCTCTCCAAGGGGTGGAACTCCCGGCCTGAGGCTCCCCAAGGCCAGCCCAAGGTGCACAGAGGAGCATGGGGCCCAGAAGGGCCTACACCTCGGCTCAAACCTCAGCAGGAAGTTTCCAGCAGCTTTGTGGGGTCCTCAGACACAGCATCCACTCTAATCATCAGGGAAAGAGCAAAGCCATGCGAGGGCCCCTGCAGTGAGGGGTGCATCTGGGCAAATGGGCAGAGAAGGAGTGAGGCTCTGAGACGGATGGACAAGCACACACACCCAGGGTACGGCCTCCAGGACTTCTGGGGCCTCAGCCACCTGCAGGGAGTGGGAGCGGCTTCAGTCCCACACAAAAGTGCTTTGAAGCCACTGGGGGCCCAAGAGGCCTTGTTTTCTGGGGACTGGGCTCCACGGTGCCCAGGTGTCCAAGCTCCAAGTCCAGAGCAGGAGAGCAGAACCGTCCGGGAGTTCTGGGGCAGAGCGCGCCCGGGAAAGCCCTCTTTGACTTGGCAGATTTCTGGCGGGGGTGGGAAAGCTGGGACCCCTGTACAGGGGCAGATGTCAGGGCCGCCCCAGACAGCAGTCGCTCGGGCTGCCAGGTGGCCCCCACTCCCTCCTGTCCGTGCCCTGCCCTCACCATCCCTCTCTCCAGGGGAAGGAGGGAAGCCCCCTGACTTACTCCCTCACCCACCAGCGCCCTCTTGCTGCCTCCTGGCCCGCCTCCCACCTGGGGCCCCAGCCCGTCACCTCCACAGGACCCTCCCTCACTGCTGCCCAGCCCCCAGACTCCCCAGTCCCGGCCCACCATGGCGTCAACACATGCAATCTCCTCTGCCACGGGGCCAGACCCCTCGCTCTGCCATCTCCCACCCACCCACGCTGGCAGCCCCAGAGTTCCACTGCCCTGGCACCTGCACGGCCTCCCGGTCTCCCCTGGGGCAGCCGCACTGGGCAGGGAGCGGGGCCCCATCAGCCTGGGTGAGCTTTAGGCTCAGCTCTGTGCCACCCTGGCGACTAGTCCTCCCTGCCTCGCGGGAAGGTGGCTCCATGGCCAGGGAGAAGGCTGCGCTGCAGAGCAGCTATCAGGACACCAGGGCCCGCGACCTGCAGGAGGGAAGCGGAGGCTCCTCCAAGTACTGGCCCCCAGCCCTCGCCCTGGGGGCCCCAGCAGGCCAGGGTGGGCTCGGACAGAGCCGTCCTAAGCGTCCATCAGGCTCTTCTCAATGGGCACCCGCCCGGAAGGCCCACACACCCGGGCTGCGCTGCCCTCGACAAGTCACCCGGTTCTGCCATTGTTGGGGCCGTCCTGCCAGCTGGGGGAGGCCACGAGGGCCTCCCCTGGAAAGCTCACGGAACCCCCCTGAAGGCCACAACCTGGCTCACTGCCACCAAGACTCACCTGAGGAGCTGGGGCCCCTGGGGCAGTGTCTGCAGCCAGGTCACACACTGGCCCCCATGGCCGTCCAGGGTGGCGACCACCCTCCGTGTCTGCAGGCTCCAGATGTGCACCAGCCCGCGCAGGGACCTGTTCAGACAAGCGCCAGTCAGGCTCGGGCATGGTGGGGAGCTGGCTGGACACCACGCAGCCAGTGGGTCAGGTGCTCCAGCCAGCAGCTCCCAGCTCAGGGGACAGCTCTGAACACACAACCAGGGGACACGTGCTCCTCTTACAGGGAGGACGGCAGGGCCCTGGGCAGCCTCTTCTCTGGAGAGGCGGGGAGGCCTCCACTGACAGTGCCAGCTGCCTGGCACCTCTAACAGAGACCGTGTCCCTGCGTCCTCCACGGGGGAGGCCCAAGGGGACAGCACGTCGAGGGCTCTGAAAGGGCGAGTGCCCAGGTGATGGGCAGCCTGAGCCCCTTACCCCCTGACTTTACCCTGGGCCGGGGGTACTCACCCTGAGAGGAGCAGCGGGCGCCCCTGCCCCTGGGCTCCTTCGCAGAAATGCAGTGCGTGCACCGCCGACTGGGCGCCTCGGAGGACAAACTGGGGGTCTGGTGGTGGGAGCGGCGGGGCCGCCATGCTTGTCACCTGGGGACTGAGGAAGGGCGTGAATGACTCACCTGTCCTCCTTCGGGAAGGCACAGGAGCGTCCCTGGATGCTGCCCCCCCCCTGCACCTTCTGTCCCAACAGGTACCGTCCCCAGGCAAGGGCAGCAGTGCCCACACCCCTCACCAACTTGGGCAGGGTCCCCCTCGTCCCAGCTGTCCACACACCGGGAGCAATTGTCCTGCCCTCTGCCCAGGCCTCGCTCCAGCTTCTCCCTCGGGGGGCCCTCCCCAACGAGCCCCCCCAGCCAAGTCAGAGGTGTGTGGGATCTCTGGTCTTCGTCACATGGGCTGCAAACACAGCCCGCCAGGTCCCGGTCCTGCTCATCACAACCTCCAACTGTTACAGCCACCCAAGGAACCATCCGGTGAGCTGCTCTAGGCCTCCCAGGCTCAGGTTCGAAGTGTTCCAGAGCCTGCACGCTGCCATCAAGGGGCAGAAGGGCCGGCACAGGGGTGTGTGGGCAAGGGGCGGGGCCCAGTTACCCGGCCACTCCCCTGGAGGGCTGCTCTCAGAGGACAGACCCTTCCTCAAATCACTGGTCCTGTGTGTAAGGCCTGCTGGGCCCACCCACCCCAAAAGAGAAGCTGCCAGGGTCCCCCCCGAGCCCACCCCAACCACGCCACCCCAATCTCACAGGCAGCCAGGGCACGTCTGTCTGCCCGCAGGCCCTGGGCCGGGCCGAGGGTGCAGAGGGCACGGCTAGGAGCGGACCCCCCGGGAGCTGGGGCAGCTGGGGGGCCTCTCCTGCTGGGCTCTGGGACAGTCCCCACCCAGCCTGCACACAGCAGGGGGGAGGCGCCCACACAGCCGCCAGAGGGGGGAAGTGAAAGGGCCGGAGTGGGCCGTCGGGAAGGGGCTCTGGGGGCAGAGGGACAGGCCACCCCCACATAGGCTCCCACTGTGCAGCCCCCCAACACACACACATGTGCTCACACAGGCGTGTGCGCACGCACACACACACACACACACACACACACACACACACGCAGGCAGCACGGTGGCCCTGGGCAGCGCCAGCAGAGACCCAGCCCACACCTGCCACCTGCCTGCGGCCTGACGGGCGTTTCCAGAACCTCACCGCACCAGGCTCGCTCCCAGGTGATGAAATCAAGTCCTCCTCCACTGTTTTCCCCGGATGTAGGGAATAAACCCGTCATGTTGTTACAACAGCCGGACGCTCAGGCCAAGACGAAGCCTCGGCAATTAAGGGCTCCATCATTTCAAGCAATTAAAGTAAACACTTTATTTGAAAACTAATTAATTCTAGCTACATATTTTTCCCATGACAATACTCTATGATGACTTGATTTATGACGTCTAATTATTCTTTATTAATCTAATTGAGAATAATCGTATTATCCTATCTCCTGGCACCAGGCCGCCCGGTGAGCACGATGGCCGCCCACAGGCCTTGCCCCCCGCCAGCCTTGCCCCCCCCTCTCCACTGGCCTGTCATTCTCCCCCCACCCAGAGGGCAAAGGAGCCTGAAACTTAATCCATGGAGCACAACTTTGGGTTCTGCGAGACACATTCCTTTAAAAATTAAAAAGAGAGACAGTCTGACAGCCTTTCCACCATTGCTACAAATGCCCCCAGAGCCCCCGAGTCCCGGCCCACAGACGGAGGACAGCCGCAGGGTTACTCCTGTGGAGGGGGGGACCCGGCCTCCCCACTACCCTGGTGTGGGAGCAGTGTGCAGCGTGGGCAGGGCCACAGAGCCTGCAGCTGGCCCTGTCCTAGGGCACCTGCTGCCCTAGGGACCTCGAGTCCCAGGTCCACGAGGGACAAAGTTTGAGCCCTCTGGAGGTGGGTAATCTCGAAGGAGTATCCCCTACGGATGAGGTCCCCGGGGCCATGGGCTCAGTGTTAGGCTGAACCAGAACCAAAGCTGTGCTCGGAGACTCCAGAATGTCACCGCCCTCAGCTCTCTGCCCCAAATCACAACACCTTGGGGCCCCCCAACTGCAGTCTGTGCATCTCTCAGAAGGACCCCTTCAACCCAGGCCTCAGTGAATTCACAGGAAAAACCCTAAGAAATGCCGGCTCCCAGCCAACACTCGTAAAAGCAGACAAGGAGGCCCAGCACTGCGAGGACCAGGAGCACCAGGAACCGCAGGCGCAGACCTGGATCCGACCAGAGAGTTCAGGTCTGTGAAATACAACGCTTCACGGCTTTAAAGAAATAAAAAGATGGAACTGAACGTACAAGCAGAGAGCATCACCTCTCAGATCTGGAAAATGACCTGACTGGGGAAAAGCTATTGGGAGCAGGAGATCTGCTGTGCCTACAGGTCATTTATGAATCACAGAGGAAATGCTCCTTCATGAGGGGACACCGGGCTGTCACCACCGGCACCATCCTTGAAGCGGGCCACCCACAGTAAACAGCCGGCATCACTCATCTCCCAAGGGCCCATCGCCGTCCACCTCTGCCAGCAACATGCGGGAACCTCCAAACATACCCACCAGGGGCCCAGACAGGACACCCAGTTCAGACTCATGGCAAAGGTCAAGGTCAAGAGAAACAGCGAGAGAAACAGCAGGGTGACTCTTCTAAATTCAGAGACTAAAGAGCATGTCTACCAAATGCAACGTGTGAACCTTGATTAGATCCTGATCAGAAACGGGGACCACAACTGGAGGAATCTGAATACAGGCTGCAGATAATACAGAATTGGTATTGCTAAGTTTCTTGGGGAAAACAATGGTATTTTATGTAAAAGAGTGTCCTTATTCCTAGGATACAGTATTTTAGGGATGAAATGTTATGTTTGCAATCTATTTTCAAACGTTTCAGAAAAAAAACCCTCGACCTGTGTCTAGCTACATACAAGTACACAGGCAGAGAAGTAAAGCAAATGTGGCAAAATGCCCGCCGTCGGTGAACACAAGTACTCACTACTCCACACTTGCCACAAACCCACACGGGACTTGTATCCAGAATAGATAAAGACACAGATCAATACCATAAAGAAGCAAACACCAAACGTTAAATGAGCAAAAGACTTGAACAGATGTTTCACAAGAAACATAAATACCCAACAAACATAGGAAGAGATGTTTAACCTAATTAATAATCTTGGAAATGCCTGTCAAACCCTATTGTGAAATAACTGCACTCCTAGCAGATTAGCCAAAAATTAAACAGCCTGGTAAATGCTGACCAAAATGTGGGGCAACTGCAGCCGTGTACCACGTTGGAGGGGCCTACATGGAAACAATCACCGTGGAAAACAATCAGGGACCACCTGGCACGCCCTATGACTCAGCAACCCCACGCTTAAACACCCTAAAGAAATTTGCACACTTGTACACAAAGACTTGTACAAGAGTGTTCATAGCAGTATTGTACATAATAATAAAAACTAGAAACAACCCAAATGACCATCAACTGCAGAATGGGATGCTTCTGGCACATTCATATGACAGAATACTCCACAGAACTGAAAATGAATAAACTCCAGTGTCACACGGAAGAAGTTCAAAATCATGATTTTCTTCAAAAGACATTAAGGAAGTAAAAAATGAGCCTAGAAACAAGGATAAAATAGTTGCAACATATATCTGATAAAGGACTCATACTCAGAATATGTGTCAATAAGAAAAACAAGTTAAAGTGATTCCAAAAGGCTGAAATTAAAGATAGACAAAGGAATGTCAGGCAAACGGTAACAGTAAGAAAAAAGGAGTTGAAACACTGACATCAAAATTTAATTCTAGGGACTTCCCTGGTGGTGCAGTGGTTAAGAATCCGTGTGCCAATGCAGGGGACACAGGTTCGAGCCCTGGTCTGGGAAGATCCCACATGTCGCGGAGCAACTAAGCTCGTGCACCACAACTACTGAAGCGTGCCCGCCTACAGCCTGTGCTCCGCAACAAGAGAAGCCACCGCAATGAGAAGCCCGCGCACTGCAACAAAGAGTAGCCTCCGCTCGCCGCACTAGAGAAAGTCCGCGTGCAGCAACAAAGACCCAACATAGCCAAAAATAAATAAATTAATTTAAAAAAAAGTTTAATTCTAGCCAAAAAGCATCAGATTTGACAAAGCCAGACACTTTCTAATACTAAGCTGTGGTTCACAATGAATGTATGAACATCTATGTACCAAGTAACAGAAACAACACCTTTATAAAGCACAAACTACAGGAGATGCAAAGAGGCACAGAAAAAAACTCACTAGTAATTGGAGAATGTAATATACTACTGTCAGTACAAGTCAGACCAAGTGACAAAATAAGTAAGGAGACAGAAGACTCAACAAGGTAAACAGTATGGAACTGTAGGGAACTCCACACTCTGACAACAGACACTACACCTTCTCCTCAAGGGCACATGAATGCATTCTCTGTGATCATATACTGCGTCACAAAGGAAGCATCAGTAAGTTCCGCAAAGAAGAAATATTAACATTATAAACAATATTCTATGATCACAGTGCAATTAAACCTAAAAATTAACAAAATAAAAACCAAAAAGATTTTTCCAACTAAAAATTTTTTTAAATTTATTAAATGACTTCTAGGTAAAAGGGGAAATACTTAAACCACAATTTTTTTTAAATGACAAAACATTACATACCAAGATTCATCAGATATATTTAAAGCTTTGGTCAGAAGAAGAACAGAGATTGATATCACTTATCATACAAAAATAGCAAATACAATATTAGCAAACAAAATACAACATCAAATTAAGAACATAATACATGCTGACCAAGTGGAATTTATCCTAGAATGCAAAGTTGGTTCAATTAGGAAATCCATTAATGTCATACATCATATTAATAGATTTATGAAGAAACAGCATATGATTATCTCCATAGATGCTGAAAAAGCCTTTGACAATTCAATACCCATTTTTAATTAAAACACTTAAGCAAACAGAAACTGATGGGTTTCTTAAAAATGATTATAATACACACACCCACACACACACACACACACACACACACACACACACACCCTCCTTAGTTCTAAAGCCAACACATTACTTATGAAGAAATATCGGAGGTATTTCTATTAAGATCAGGATACCCACTGTCTACACTACTAGTCAACATTGTATGGGAGGTTTAAGCTGATTCAGTTAGACAAGAAAAATCAATTAGAGGCATATGAATTGGAAAAGAAGATGTTAAATTCTCTTCCAGATGACATGATGGTATACATTGAAAGCCCTAGATAATCAATGATAAAACAGATCCAAACATTAAAAGAACAGGACTCCCCTGGAGGTCCAGTGGTTAAGACTCTGTGCTTCCACTGCAGGGGTCATAGGTTCGATCCCTGCTCCGGGAACTAAGATCCTGCATGCTGTGCGCCATGGCCACGGCCAAAAAACAAACAAGCAAACAAACAAACAAAAAAACAAACATTAAAGGAAAACTTCAGTGATAGTAGCAGCAAATAAAACTAGCAAAGAGAACTCAACAGCTTCCATGTACACAAACAATAACCCGTCAGAGAAAATCCCACTTACAATACCAACTAAGAAGATAAAATACTTAACAATAAATTTTTTAACTTTTGCACGTCAAAAGAGATAAAAATCAAAGTATCTTTAAAACACATAAAGTCTTCAAAATTAAAGAAGGACTAAATACCAAATAGAAAATTGGGCAAAAGACATGAATAGACAATTCACAAATGAAGAAATGAAAATGGCCCTTAAACATAAGAAAAGATGCTTAACTTCACTCACGGAGAAATGTAAATTAATACCACCTTAAGAGGCTTCTGGTTCTGGCCAGGATGAAGCAGGCTCACTACAGCCTCTCTCCTCTCTATCTGGCCCGACTGCAACTAAAAACTCTAGACAAAATATAAACAGCAATTACTTGAAAACTCTGAAAAGTGAACAATAGCAGACAGACTTTGGAGGCCAGCAAAAAGTTGGAGAATTGATCTGAATGGGCACAAGCTTCCTGCTTTTATTTTTATGTCTTGGGGCACTGCCTTGAGGGTGGGTCCAAGTTGCACTGCTGCAAGGCAGTGGTGGCTAAAACTTGGAGAGACACTTTTTCTCTGCACTGAGATTAGTTTTAAGTCCTAGATTGAGTTAAAAACAAGAAATATAGTCAAAAAGCCAATAGAATCCTAGATTCTAAAAAGTTAGGGTTCGACTCCCTGATGGCCTGTGTTTCTCTTCTCTCTTGGCCCTGCCCCAAAGATGGGCCCTGGACACGGAGCTATGTGGAAGAAGTAACTCTGAGAGACCCTTGTCTTTCTGGCCAGAGGAACCATGGAGAAAGAACCCTGCCAGATCCTATGTGGGTATGAGAATGGCAGAGAGGAGAGAGCTAAAGAAAAAGATCCCTTAATTCTGTGAATGAACCCACAAAAGCCCCAGGCTCTTCTCTGAGCTGCATACGTGTGGGATAGACCCAAAGCAGCACCAGCTTTAAGACCTGAACTAGGACCTAAACCACTGCCCAAGTCTCAGGCTGACCCCAGAGTGGCTGGTGAGTGGGACAGACCCAAAGAAGTGTATCAAGAGCCTTGAAAATGGAAATGAGAGTAAAACTGTAGCCCACAGAGGGTGAGACAATCTAACTGGGTTGAATGCCTGTTAACACGAAACTCAACATTCTCCAGAGGACCCAATGTAATACCTGGTCCAGGGTATGTCTAGGATACAACACAAAATTATTCAACACACAGAACCAGGAAATGAGGTCAATTCTCAAAGGAAACGACAATTTACAGATGCCAACCTCAAGACAGTTCAGATGTTGGGAATATCAGATAAGGGGCTTTTTTTTCCCATAAATTTATTTATTTATTTTTGGCTGTGTTGGGTCTTCATTGCTGCGCATGGGTTTTCCCTAGTTGCGGCGAGTCGAGGCTACTCTTTGTTGCGGTGCGCAGGCTTCTTATTGCCATGGTTGCTCTTGTTGTGGAGCACGGGCTCTAGGTGCACGGGCTTCAGTAGTTGCAGCACACAGGCTCAGTAGTTGTGGCTCGCGGGCTCTAGAGCGCAGACTCAGTAGTTGTGGCACACAGGCTTAGCTGATCTGCGGCATGTGGGGTCTTCCCAGACCAGGGCTCGAACCTGTGTCCCCTGCATTGGCAGGTGGATTCTTAACCATTGCGCCACCAGGGAAGTCCCAGATAAGGGTTTTAAAGCAGGTTTTATGATTATACTCCATGAGGCAAAGGTAAACACACTTGAAATGAATGAAGGAAAGTTCCCAGCGGAGAGAAAATTTTTTTAAAAAAAAGGAAGTTCCAGAACTAAATAATACAATATCTGAAACAAAGACATTCAATAATGGAATCAGGGATGACAAAGGAGAGAGTCAGTGACATGAAGACTGGTCAACAGAAATTATCCAATATAAGATCAGAAAGAAAAAAGACTAGAATAAATGATTAGAGCATCAGGGACTGCAGAATAATAGAAAAGGTCTAACATTCATGCATGGGAGTCTGAGGAGGAGAGGAGATGGGGTAGGAAAATTACCTGAATAAATAATGCCCGAAATGTCACGAATGTGGGAAAAGACACAAATGTATAAATTCAAGAACTCAATGAATCATAAGCAGGATAAACTCAAAGAAAACCATACTCATATCATAATTAAACTGCTGAAAAATAACAGCAGTAAAATCCTGACAGTAATGGCACATTACACATAGGGAAATAATCATCTGTGTGAACGTGAATTTCATATCAGAAACCATGAAAGTCAGAAGACAGTCGAACATCTTTAGAGTAAACAAAAGAACTCTACATCCAGCAAATTATCTTTTGGGAATGAAGGCAAAATAAAGGTATTTTCAGGTGAAGGAAAACCAAGAGAACTTCTTGCGGGAAGAAATCCTCTAAAAGAAATATTAAAGAAGGTTCTACAGCTCAAAAGAAAGATCAGAAAGAAATGTGGAACTCCAAGAAGATAGAGGAAGAGAAATAGTAAACATAAAAGACAAATTTCCACCTCTTAAGTGAACATGTATATTGTTGGGGTTTGCAATCTGACAGCTATAACATTAAGGGGGGAGGGTAAGGGGACCCATATGGATGTAAGGCTTCTACTAACTATTAAAAACATAATATATAAGAGATATAGACAAAAAGCTAACAGAAAATTTAAACAGAGTATTTGAAAATATCCAAATAATCCAAAAGAAGGATGGAAAGAAGGGACAGAGGGTCAAAGCATCAGGAAAATGAGAAAACAAAATGGAAGACCTAAATAGAACCATAAAAATGACTACAATAAACATAAATGCTCTCAACATGCTATTTTAAGACCCAACAACTATAAGCTATTTTTAAAAAAGCCTGACTGTAAATTATCTAGAAGAAACCTACTTTAAATATAAAAACATAGAGGACCTCCCTGGTGGTCCAGTGGTTAAGACTCTGTGCTCCCAATGCAGGGGGCGTGGGTTCGATCCCTGGTCAGGGAACTAAGATCCCGCATGCCACACAGCGTGGCCAAAAAATAAATAAGTAAATAAAATAAAAAAATAAAAACATAGATAAATTGAAAGTAAAAATATAAAAGAGATATACTATACAAATGACAAAAAAAAGGTGTAATGGATACATTATTATCAGACAAAGTAGACCTCAAAACAAGGACTATTAACAAGGAGAAGAAAACACACAATGACACAAGGCATCAATTCATCAAGAAGACATAAAAGTCCTAAACATGTACTCCGCTAACAGCAGAACTTCACAATGCATGAAGGAAAAACTGATGGAAATGAAAGCAGAAGTAGACAGATACATAATCACAGCTGGAGACTTAAACTCCTCCTCAGGAATCAACTCAACAAGTGGCCAGAAAATAGTACAGGAGACCTAATACTACTATCTGTCTACTGGACTGAGCTGACATGAAGTGAACATTCCACCAACAGAACAACTCATACTTCTCAAATATACATGGAACGTTCATCAAGATAGACCATATCCTGTGTTTTAAAACAAACCTTAAGGGCTTCCCTGGTTGTGCAGTGGCTGGGAATCTGCCTGCCAATGCAGGGGACACGGATTCGAGCCCTGGTCCGGGAAGATCCCACATGCCACAGAGCAACTAGGCCTGAGCGCCACAACTACTGAGCCTGCACTCTAGGGCCTGCGAGCCACAACTACTGAAGCCCACGTGCCACAACTACTGAAGCCCACGCACCTAGAGCCCATGCTCCGCAACAAGAGAGGCCACCGCAATGGGAAGCCCGCACACTGCAACGAGGAGTAGCCCCCACTCGCCGCAACTAGAGAAGGCCTGTGCGCAGCAATGAAGACCCAATGCAGCCAAAAAAAAAAAAACCTTAAAAAATGTAGAGGAACCTTTGTTACTATGTGAGGTGACAGATGTTAACTGGACTGATCATGGCAATCATTTTGCAATATATACAACTATCAAATCATTATGTTGTATACCTGAAACTAATACAATGTTATATGTCAATTATACCTCAAAAAAATGTAGAAGAACCAAAAGCTCACAATGTTCTCTGACCTTATGGATTTAACCTGGAATCAATAACAGAAAGACAACTGGAAAAATCTCCAAATATTTGGAAAACAAACAACATGCGTTTAAATAATCAATGGGCCAAAGAAGAAGTCCCAGCAGAAATTGGAAAATATTTGAACTGAATAAAAATGAAAATATAAAATATCAAAACTTGTCAGATGCAGCTAAAGCAGGACTTCGAGGAAATTTATAGCATCAAATGCCAAATTAGAAAAGAAGAAAGAGGGAATTCCCTGGTGGTCCAGTGGTTAAGACTCCGTGCCTTCACTGCAGCTGGCCTGGGTTCAATCCCTGGTTGGGGAACTAAGGTACCACAAGCCTCATAGTGTGGCAAAAAAAAAAAATTAAAATAAAGGTTTTCTTTAAAAAAAAAAGAAAGAAAGAAAAGAAGAAAGGTCTCAAATCAATGACCTAGCTTCTACCTCAAGAAACTAGAAAAGAGAAGAAAAATAAGCCCAAAGCCAGGAAAAGGAAGGAAATAATAAGGTCAGAAAAGAAATAAATAAAACATAGAATTGTAAAACTACAGAGAAAAATCAGCAAAACCAAAGATTGGTTCTTTAAAAAGATCAATAAAATAGATAAATTGCTAGCTAGCCTGACAAATGAAAAAAGAGAAGAAACAAATTATAATAATGGAAGAAGGGTTATCACTACAGACACCACTAACTTTAAAAGGAGGATAAGGAAATACCGTAAACAACTCAGTGCACATAAATCCAACAACTTAGATGAAATAGAAATTGAAGACCACAGACTAGGGGGTTTCTAGGTCACCTAGAAGAAATGACCCGAATAGCCCTATAGCGACTAAAGGGATTGCATTTTTAGTTAAAATCCTTGCAAAGAAAAGAAAACTCCAGCCCACATGACTTGACTGGCATATTCTACCAAACATTTAAAGAGAAAATAGCCCTAGTTCTATATAATTTCTTCCAGAAAACAGAAAAAAAGGGAACATTTCCCAATTCATTTTGAGGCCAGCACGATCCTCATACCAAAACCAGATAAAGACAGTACAAGAAAAGAAAACCACAAGCCAATACCCTCATGAATACAGATGTAAAAATCCTCAAAAAAAATGTAAATCAAATCCAGCAGTATATAAAAAGAATACACTATGGGGGCTTCCCTGGTGGCCCAGTGGTTAAGAATCTGCCTGCCAGTGCAGGGGACATGGGTTCGAGCCCTGGTCCAGGAAGATCCCACATGCTGCGGAGCAACTAAGCCCGTGCGCCACAACTACTGAGCCTGTGCTCTAGAGCCTGTGAGCCACAACTACTGAGCCTATGTGCAACAGCTACTGAAGCCCGCGTGCCTAGAGCCTGTGCTCCGCAACAAGAGAAGCCAGTGCAATGTGCACAATGAAGAGCAGCCCCCGCTCGCCACAACTAGAGAAAGCCCGCGCGAAGCAACAAAGACCTAATGCAACCAAAAATAAAAATAAAAATAAAATAAATAAGTTTAAAAAAAAAAGAATACACTATGACCAACTAGAGTTTATTTCAGGAACGCAAAGCAGATTCAATATTCCAAAATCAATAGAGATAACTCCATCACATTAACACACTAGAGAAGAAAAAACACAAGACCATATCAGCTACACTGATACAGAAAAGGCATCTGGCAAAATTCAACATCCATTCATGATTTTTAAAAACTATCAGTAAGCATGATCCACAATAGAAAAACGGATAAATTTCATTTCAAGAAAATTAGAAACTTTTGCTCTTTGAAAGATGATGTTAAGAAAATGAAAAGACAAACTACAGACTGGGAGAAAATATTTGTAAATCATGCATCCACAATATATAAAGAATCCTCAAAATTCATTAGGAAAGTAAAGAAAAAGTAAATAAAAACAGAAAGTAAATTTAAAAAGAAATGGGCAAAAGATGTGAATAAACACTATAGCCAAGAAGATATGCAAATGGCAAATTAGGACCTGAAAACATACTCACCAGCTTCGGTCATCAGGGAAACGCAAACGAAAGCCACAGTCACATGCACTACACGCTTATGGGAGCGGCCCACATTAAAGACTGACCACACCCCTGGCTGCTGGGAAGCACGTGAAGCAAAGGAACTCTCCTATGAATATACTGGTACAATGGCTTTGGAATAAAGTGTGGCTGTTTCTCCAAAAAAAGTCCCAAACTGGGAACAATCCAAACATCCATCAAGGCTGAACAAACGGTGGTACACCCATCTTCAACAACAAAGGGGCACTGATCACGCCTCCCCACGAATCAACCTCAAAATCCTATATCGACTAAAAGCAGCCAGAAAAAAAGAGTAAATACCCTATTCTATTTACATAAAATTCTAAAAAGTGCAAACTACCCAGTAGCAACAGGAAGCAGATGAGTGGCACCCGGGGAGGGGCGCTGCAGGGAGTGGGGAGAGACCTTACAAAGGTCGAAGGTTGGGAGCAAACCCTAGGGATTCCCTAAGGACAGCAGGCACATTCATGTCTTGGGTATAGTGATGCTTACACAGGTGTTGGAACTTATCAAATTATCCACTTTAAATATGTGCACGTTTTAGTATATCAGTAATATTTTAAAAAACTCAACAGCAACTAAACAAAAGATCTGAACAGACGACACTTCACCTGTAAGGTATACAGATGGCAAATAAGCACAAGAAGATGCTCAGCATCCTTAGCCTCTAGGGAAATGCAAATGAAAACAACACGGTTCAAATGAAGAAGACAAACCCCCAAGGAAGCCAACGGCCGCTAAGCCGCCGGTGAGGATACAAACTGCACACACGCCCTGGATGACAGCCCAGCAGGTCCCTGGAGCACAAAACAGCCGATCGTCAAGTTGCCAGCACTCCACCGCTGGATATTTAATCTAGAGGAATGAAAACATATGTGCAAACAAACACCTGTACCTGACTGGTCTGTTCTATTCAGAATATCGCCCGAATGCGAAATGACAACACACCCTTGAGCAATAAAACAGGAAGAAAGTATTGATGAACGCAACACAATGGACGCCTCCCCAGAAAATCAGAGCGAGTAACAGGCTACATACTGCTTGGCCCTATTCACACGGCATTCTGGAAACAGCAGGGCCAGGTAGACAGCATGACTGGAGGTGCCGGGGGCCAGGGTCAGGGGTCAGGGGTGGGCTCATGACCAAGGGGCAGCGAGAGGAGGGCTCTGACCGTGGAGCGGTTTCTGTACATGTGTTGGGACTCCCTGTAAGTACGTGTCTTAACAATCAGTCCTGATCGATACTGTGAGTTCACAGTGATGAAGGAAACGACTGAAGAAATAGACCAACGGGGAGAGCAGACAAATCTGAGCAGAATTCCAAGTGACCTGCAAGGCGGTGGAGCTGGACCCCTGACTGCGAGGGTGTGCGTGGAGGCAGCCCTCCTCACAGGGGAGACCCGACAACCGCCACCGTCCAGGCGATCAAGGTCATGCTGACGGCACGTTCCCTGGGTCTGATGCGGTGCGATGGCCCTTTATCTTGGAGGTCTTGCTCCTAGAAACCCAGACCCCAGGCTAATCTCGAGAAACACACACGGCAAATCCCAGCGGAGGGTACTCGCCTCGAAACTGTCTCGGGTGTCACAGCCCAGAGGGACCCAAGGGGATGTGACCAAGTGTCACATGGTCCTGGCTTAGGTCCTGGAAAAGGACACAAGAGAAAAACTAAGGAAATCGGAATAAGCTCCAGACTTGGGTGGATCACAGTGCTCGAGGCTGTTCATCACGGGACAACCGGGCCGTCCCCACGCACAACGGTCGCAAGGGGAGGGCACCAGCACTTTCCAGGCACGGGGCAACCACTGGGCCGCCGCCCTCCTGGCCATTTTTGAGGAGGCTATTTTTCAAATAACATATATTGAACAATATTTGGGGGCTATTTTTTCTTGACCTACAGTTAATGGTATTTGATTTACCACTAAGGTATTATGAAAACCCAGTTTCCTGCCTAGATTTTTCTGGATTTAGATCCAATTTCTCATTCCAGTTAAGGTGACTTTAAACAGATTTAATGCCAATTTTTAAGTGCTTCTCCTATTTGAAGTGATTTCCCATCTTATTTTTGCCCTAATATAAATAGACTTAAATCCATCAATAGCGCCCCCAACACAAGGTAGTCAGTACTCAGCTAAGCAATTTACTGGTAACTTTTATCATCTTCATGCTCATCGTTACTCCCAAAGCAGAGCAGCACCAGGGAAGGAAGATGCTGACCCAGCAGTCCCCTCTCTCTCATGCGGCACGGCCATTCTAGCAGGAAAACTCTGAGCTGGCCGGTCCTCCAGGCCAGGAGGCACCGAGACCCAGTCCCTCTGCACCTCCCAGGCCACACCTGGACAGGCCATCCTGAGCAGGCCCCATCGCCCTCCACCTTCCTGATCAGCTCAGACCACAGCAAGGCCCAAATCCCAGAACTGGCCCCTGGAAGTCACGTTACAGACGCAGCGGCCCGGGGGCGGTCCAGGCCAGATCACTGGGAAGCCTCCTGCTTCACAGCAGGACATGGAGGTCTGACCACCGCCCCTCCCCCATCTCTGAAACGCAGGGAGGTCCAGGGGAGTCAGCACACAGCGCGTCAGCAACAAGCCCACGACACAGGACAACCCTCTAGGTAGTCAGCCTCTCGTCACCAAGGTCCCTGTGGGTCAGCGTCCGTCCATGGCGCTGGCTCACTGGGTGAGGGCGGCCCAGTGAGTGACACCCAGGCTCCCAGGAGTGGTCCCCCAATAAGTAAGGCCGAGGACACAGCCCCCTCCGAGGAGGCCGGACTGGCCCACAATGCTGTGGAGAGGCTGCAGGTGAGACAGGGGACAGCCTGCTGGGTGACAGCCCTACCCTGTTCCCTGCAGCTCGCTCCCTGGGCCAAGGAAAACGCACCAGCCGCCCTGCCCTCCTGCAGACTGCCAAGCGTGGGCCCAGCCCAGGGAGGACCTGGCCCCAGCACCAGCCCTGGCCCACCCCCACCCCCCGCCCCCGTGCCTGCAGAGCCCCGGCCAGGCCCGGGTGCAGCGGCAGGTTTGCCCAGGGAACTCAAACTTCACAAGGAAACCATCTCTGGAGTGGGCTCTGCGTGGCCATTCGGAGTCAAAGGCGTGCTTCATAGCCCTCCTGAGCCTGTGCACGGCCAGGGCCCCTTCCCCTTTGAAGCCTCTGGTGAGTGATTGAAGCGTCTCCTTTCTGAGGGGCAGATAGCACAGTGTAATCTGACTCTAAGCCCCGGGATAAAGGTAGTTTGTTTCCTCTCAGCCTTTCTGTCAACACCTCCTCAGTAATTAGCCCTAATTATTACCAAGGGCCAGCCTCCCATTCGGTTATTAAATCAGAAATAGTATCGTGGCCGGGCATCTGTCAACGCCCGGCTGGCGACCTTGGATTCACTGAATCCTCTGTCAGTATCCGTGGCTTCAAAGATGCGGATCCTGGGGAGGGGTTCCGGGGAAGCAGCTCCCTGGCCCGGGGAGGGGGTGGGGAAGAAGACAGTGTCACGAGCGGCCCCGGCCCCGTGCTTAGCGGGCCTCAGAGCCCATTGGGGAGGCGGGAACCGGGCACCATCCCTACACTGCCTTCCCCCAACCCAGCCATGCCTGCCTCCCGGGGCCTGATGTGACCATGTGTGTGTGGGTGGGGGGAGACCAGGAACACCCCCATAGCCCTTCCCCAGGCCTGCCTGCCTCTGGCACAGCGTCGCCCAGGAGCCCAGGTGGTAGCCTCAGTTGTGCCCGGTTGCGCACGGCCTGAGGCTGGCAGGCCCGTGCTGGCTGTTCTGCAAGTGCACAGGGAAGACTCCTGAGCCCAGCTGGCAGGAGCCCCCTGAGTCCCGACTACAGCCTACCCACCCCGCCCCCCGTGGGCAGGGCACCTCCCCGTGAGCAGGAGGGTCCACAAGCAAACTCGGGGATGGCTATGGACATGAGTTTCCGAAGTGGAGCTGAGTGCTGTGCTCCTGAGGCCCGGGGAGGACAGCCACCCACCCGTCCTGGGCCTGAGCTTCTTGTTCCATCCAAGAGAAGCAAGTCACCTGCTCCTGCAAACCCTGGGAGGGGCGCTGCTCCCTCTGGCAGGATCCACTGCTCAGGCAGCAGCAGCGCTGACCTCACCTCCCTGGGGCAGCATCCCAGGCCCTTGGGCAGCTGCCAGCAATTCGTGTGAAGCCCCCTGGGGGCTGTGAGTGTCCCTTCCAACTCGCCCCGTGTTTGGGGAAGATGGCCACAGAGGACCAGGCTCCTCCGCTGGGGTCAAGGTCCACGTGATGTGATGGGTGCCTGGGCAGAGGTGAGCACAGCCTGTTCTCCCCTAAGCACCTCTGCGGCCTGACCAACACAAGGTACGAAGGGCTTCCTACAGCTGAGGGCTTGGAGGCGCCAACTGGACTCCTTGGGATGGAGGGGCAGGCCATCCTTGCCGGGCCAGGAGGAAATGCCAGGGTGAGGAGCCACTGGTCCAGGAGCTGGAGATGGCAGGAAGGAAGGCCACTTGGGCATTCTCAGCCGGCCTGCCCGGCACTTGCGGGCTGGGGTGGGACCGACCAGCAATGGGCTGCCGCCCTGGTTGTTCCCGGTGAACGCACAGAAAAGCTCCATGTTTTACAGGAAGTGGGACCATTCCCAGGCACCAGCACTGGCCTCTGGGTCCCACTTCTGCCAGGCGGGATGGTCCACAGGGGCCAGTTCCCCAGGGCTGACAACAGTGCCCAGACGGCCCTCCCCAGGGCCTGGGACGGGGCCGATGCCCGCAGGCTGGTGCCCAGGAAGCGCCCGTGAACCCAGTCCCACTTGGAGAGGGGCCTCTAAGCATGGTGGTGGTGAAGGGCGTTATCATTTGAGGCCTCTTGGGGGTCGATGTGGCACTCCCAGTGGCCAGCAGGCGTCCCTGCACCGTGGCTGCACTTCTGCCATCCGCACAGGCAGGTGTAAGGGCGCGGGCTCACTCCCGACCGCTGGCCCAGGCCGGCGCTGCTCGGACGCACAGGTGGAAAGCAGCCAGGGACGTCCCTCTTCACCTTCTTACGGCCCCGCCAACAGGGAGACAGGGCACCCAGGGAGAAGGAACAGGCTGTCAAGGGCGCCCTGCAGACCAGGAGATTCCAGAGTCACGTGAAAGGAATAATGTTTAAACTTGGGAATATAGAGTAATGTCTTCGAACCCTCTGTAGGGGTCCCAGATACAGAACAACTGGGCACATCCTGCTCGGGGCTGGAGCAGCTCTGCACACAGGGGCGACGTCAGAAGGATGCTCACGACAGCACTGCCCAAGACTGCAAAGATGGGAAACAAAGAAATCCACGTCGGGCGTTCTGATGGCCCAGCTGTCTCCCCCAAGTTCCCATGTTGAAGCTCTACTCCCAGCACCTCAGACGTGGTTGTGTCCAGAGGCTTCAAAGAGGGGATTAAGGTTCAATGCGGTCATATGGTGGGCCCTGATCCAATAGCACCGGTGTCCTCATAAGGAGGCGAGGACACAGACACACTGAGGGAGACCGTGGGGGTACACACAGCAAGGTGAGGAGCCTCGGGAGCAGCCAGCCCTGCCAACACCTCGATCTCGGATGCTCAGGCTCCAGGACTGGGAGGAAGCACCTCCTGTCGCTTAGGCCATGCAGCCTGAGCAGGTGCGCACGGGCATCTCTCCCCACGGCCCACGTGGCCCCCCTCATGGCTGCACAGCTGTGTCTCGTGGCTCGGCGCTGAGGGCCCCACCCACTTCGCGGGAGGGCACAGCGGCTTCCTCAGGCCAGGGGAATGGAGGTGAGTGACACGCACCACTAGTGGTTCACAGCGGTCCTTCCCCAGCCTCTGCGGTCGTGGAGAAATGTAGCCAGTGGAGCCCTGTCGCACGGCCCAAGGGACCACAATGGACGGGGTGGCCACAATGTGGAGGTTCTGTTCCTGCAGCACACTCGGCCCGCCCTGACCAACACAGCGCCAGCAGCCTGGTGACCGCACTCCTCGCTGCCGGACCTCCAGGCTGTTAACAAGGCGGTGACCCCCACTGGGCCCTCAGCCCTACCCCGCCCCCTTGAGGACCGGTGATTCCGATGGCTCATGGTTCAGCCGAGACCGTGGAGCGAGCAGCCGCCACCGGCACGCGGGCCAGGGTTCAGCGTGCCCAGAAGCCTCCTGCGGTTCCCGGCACCTAGAACGTCTCGAGTCCTGGAATCACAGCAGAAAATCTGCCCGTACCTCCCCATGGTGCTTTTGTGACTTTTTACCGTTAAATCTTTAATCCACCTGGAGCACGGCTGGCACAGAGTGAGTTTCACTGTTTTCCAGACAACTGACCAGCTGCTCCAAGTCCTCTCACTGAATGATCCACTTTACCCCCATTAATTGGAAACAGCCCTGCCAGAGTGAACTAAACCCCTGTATTTATACGGCTTTATTTCCAAGTTCTCTGCTCATCCTTCCACACCAACTTCCACGTCCTTTCGTTCCTGCAGCTTTAAAAAATGTTCTGTATCTCACAGAACCTCGTCCTCAACACTTCCGGTGTTAGAAGTTTCCTTGGACACGGGCGCTTTACAAACCTTCCCACAGTGCCCACCGTGTCCCAGCTTTAGAAAATGAGACCTCCGGGTATTTCCAAGGGAAGCGAGGGACAGACACAATGGTCTGGAAGGCACGCCCCAGCACAGCCCGCCTTGAGCACATCCAGCAACCCTGCCAGGCCCAGAGCACCTCCTCCGGGTGGGCTGCCTGCATGTGCAGAGCCGGGAGTGGCCATGACCCAAGGGCCCTTCTGCCACACACAGCAGAGCCCCCTCTCCTGGCCCTCTGTGTTCCTTCTCCCCCGCAGAGGAGAGCGGCTGAGTCATCAATCTGCCCAAAGGCAGGGCACAGTGCCAGCTAAAGATGGGGCAATCACTTTGCGGAACCATAGGCGCTGCCTGTCTGGAAGGCCAGCGCCCTCCCAACCTCTCCCGACCCCAGGAATGGGTGACCTTGCCCTCACAACTGAGGCCTGCCCCCCACCCCCCGTCCTTTTCTTCATGGCCAGGTCACAACAACAGAATCCGTTTTCCACAGGTCATCTGTCCAGTCTCTCCCCAAAGCCCCGAGGCCTGCCGTGGCAGAGCTGACCCTGAGAGGTATGCTGGACCATAACCCGAGCCTGCAGGAACCGTCTGGGGCCCGAGGGGGAAAAGGCCCCCAGTGAGACCAGGGGTCAGAAGGGAAGATGGCAATCTTGGGCTGAGGGAACTCACTCCAGGTCCACTAAGTGGAGACGGGAGAGGCAGCCTGTGCAGAGGGCTGCTGACTGGGCCACCCACCCCAGAGGGCGGCTCTGGAGCCCCAATGTTGCCAACGACACCAGACCCACAGGTGGGCCAGGCCACAGCTGACCAGGACAGCCTGCAGGAGGGGGGCCCGGGCCTGAGCAATAGCATGGGGGCAGCAGTGTGACCAGGCTGGGCTGGAACATCCAAATTTCTCCACTGGATCAGAACCAAGGGTACACACTGATTTCTTGTCAGCTTGCTTGTTTCACTTCGGGGCTATATCAGCTTCCCACCTACTTCTAAGACTCGCAGCTGTTTTACTTATGAGGTGTTTGTGCCATAAAATAACTCACAAATAAAACCACCTGAACCCAGAACCTTTTCAAGCAAATTACTAAAGGAAGTAATCCCAACAATGTCTATTTTACTTAAAATTTTTTACCAGACATTTATTACTTTCCTTCCTAAAATGACTTTCTGATTGCAGTTGTATTTCCACTTCTTTTTCTTTCCTACTCTCCAGGAAGGTGTTTTCTTTTCCCAATTATAGGACCCAAAGGGGCCTGAAATGTTTGCCTATCTGCCCCTCAGAGCAGATGCACTGTGCCCCTCCTGTGCTGACCTGGGCTGGAGGAGCCTCCCAGTCAGCTATGTTACTAGAAAACCCTCCCTGTGCAGAGCGGGTCCTCCTTCACTCCACCCTCGGGCCTGGGGACTCACAGCCCTGGTCTGCTGCCTGCTCCTCACTTCACCGCCGGCCTGGAAGCTAGTTCTCAAGGCCACACTCCTCCCACCAAGCCTCCCACTCCCACCCATTCAGTCAGACCCTGCAATGATCCAAGCCCCTGTCATGAACCACACCTGCAACGCTGACCGGGTGCTCGCTGCTGGGCCCAGGCTCTGCTCCCACTGATGCACAAGGACTCACTCAGCCATGGATCCAACTCATGTTTAATAGCACCGATTGTGTAGCAGGGACACGAGGTTGACTGATGGAGCCCTACCCTAGGGACTCACAGTCCATCCAGAGACACAAGTCATTACAGCACTGGGCGTGAGTGCTGAAGCAGCCAACTGCACGAGTGGGTGTGGAGGCAGGACTGCTGAAGAGCAGAGGAGAGGGCAGCACGGGCCAAAACAAGACTAGATGCTAACACAGCAGGCAAATGCCTGGAAGGGAGCTAAGACTGGCAAGGAGGCCCCCACCCCACCCTCCTGCATCAAAGCTGTCCCAGTGGGCCAGGGCTGCTGGTAAGCCCATACATAGGGAAGCACCCTTCTCTGCCAAGACACCCTCCCACTTACACTGAATAATGAAAGCAGCTGCTTCCTCCATGCAGCCTTCCTTAACTTCCAGTCCAGAGAATAGGGGACACAGGGAGCAGAGACTGGGGCAGGAGTCAAAGCAGACACCACAGGAGTTAGGTCCAAAAGGGCTGGCACAGCAGACCCAGTCCATTCCCAGCCAGCACTGAAGGCAGTGGGTTTGGGGTGGAGTAGTTACAAGGACTGTACAAACTTGATGGGGACTGACCTACGCAACTCTTTCCAACTAGCGGGAACAGGCCAGGTGAGAAGGCGCTCCCCAACAAGGTGTTGGGATGCAGCCAAGAGCCCAGTGGGAGGCAGCCTCTGGGCTACTGAGGGAGTTGGAGAATGAGGGGCACAGGGCGGAGGCCATTGTCCTGCTGTGCCCTGGGGTGGGGGTTTAAGGGGAGCTGTTTGTGCTCAGACATGGTAGTCGCCAAACAAGTGCATCTCCTGCCCAGCAAAGGGGCAAGTGGACAGGGCACTACCTGGTGTACCCCATCTAGAGTTAGCTGGCAATACCCCACTGTCCTGACAGGGGGCTGTGGGGTTCCCTGGTCACGCAGGCCACTTCATGACAAGGGGGCACTGCCACACCTGCCCAGGCCGTGTTCGGAATCCAGTGCCGTGGGTTGGGGCGTGGGACAGAATGGTGGTTCTCCTGGGGTCGCTGGGGTGTCCACTGCCCCCTGTGGGGTACCTATGGATGCCTCCTGGCCTGCCTCTGTCTCAGAAACCTCCTTAGTTTTCTGGGGTCCTGGACCCCCTGGGTTAGTGGGACCTAGTTTCTGGGCAGGGGGTTCAGCAGATTCTGCAACTGCAGGGACAGGTTTGGGGGCCGCCTCCCCTGGCTGGGAGGAAGACGGCCCCACGGGACCAGGACCGGTGCTGCCTGCAGAGCTGGACAAGGCAGGAGGCTCTGCAGGCCCAGGGCTGCTCTCCATGGCTAACAACTGCTCAAATAGAGTATTTCTAGATGTGGAATTGGAACTAGAAACAGTGGGGGTAGCCAGAGCAGCGGGGACAGACCTGGGGGGAGTGCCCATGTTGAGGGCCAGGGCCTCTGAGAACCTAGCTAAGTACTGTCTCACCACAGGCAGCTGTGGGGCCACTGGTGGCTGGCTCGAGGCCAGAGGCAAAGAACAGGGTCCTGCAGCGTGGTACTCAGCAAAGTTGTTCGGGTTTTGAATAACTTCCTCAAGATCCTGGCAAAAAAGCTCATAGTCGTCGGGCAGGGGCAGGTCTCCATCGAGGTAGGGGGCTGCCCATGCCCGGGCTCGGCCCGTCAGGCGCCCGAGGATCTCGCAGACACGGCTGAGGTTGTCCCGGTAGTGCTCAAAGCGGAAGGACATGTAATCGCCCAGCTGGGCCAGAAAGCGGTCCAACAGCCAAGGGGAGCCATCGAAGGTGCCTGGGTCCGAGCCGGGCACCCAGTGGAAGTCCACCCTGAGGGGCCGCGGGCCCACGCGCATTGCTGGGGGGCCCCTCTCTGCGGGTTTACCACCCACAGCACCACTCGCCGAGCTCTTCTGCTCCATGGTCGTGCGCACACACACAGGGTCCCCACAGCAGGGCCGCTCAATCCAGGGATCCACTAGGGGGGTGTACGCAACACCAGGAGTGGCCCCGTCCACCTGCCAGGGGTGTGCATTGGCGTAGTTGGCTGCTGCCCGGATGGGATTGCGAGGGCCCTGGCGCCGGCCACGAGGCATGCTGGGAGCAGACGGGAGCTGCCACGCCAACTAGAGAAAGAAGGGGGAGAGGAGGGAGGGACGGCGCCCGGAGGGTAGGCAGAAGCGGCGCGCAGACACAACGGGACAGACGGCTGCGGAGGAGTGCTCCAGGCAAGTGCTGAGTGGGGAGCTGACCACTGCGGCCTCAGAAGAGCTGAGAAGAGCTGATGGGACTGTCAGACGCAGGCCACCATCCAAGGCGATCTGTCCAAAAACAAGGTGGGAAGAGTGGGAACTAGGCCCAACCACCACCACTGGGCAGCCGACCCTGGGCCCCCACCAGGAGCTCTCCATGCAAGGGGGCCCAGAGGCCGGCCTGGGAGGTCCCAGAAGGCAGGTACATGCCACCTGGGATGTTTCAAAGGCAAGATGTGATGGCGGTGATGTCAATCCCAGAAGAAAAAAAGGGGGCCAGATCAGATCCCCCTGGGCTTCCTTGGACAGCCTGGATGGCTGTCAAAGAATTTCAGGAGAAGAGTAACAACAACAACCTTCACTGACGGCTCTAGTCACGCCCAACACTGACCCCTGACAAGGCTGGTCCTCTCGCCACCCCCGAGGCACGGTGGTGAGTGAAGTCACTCGTCTGTAGCCACACACGCCAACAAGTAAGTGGCAGAGGCAGCTGACCCCACCACACGTCACCACGCCAGTTACCAGCTACGCTTCACAGTCCTGTGAACCGTCTCCCAGCCGCCCAAGCACTGTACCGTCAGGTGCAGAGTTTGTCATAAAATCTTTTTACATCACAGCCCCAAAAGCATGGCAAGCACTACCTGAGTGCTTTCCAGCTTTCCCCCCACCCCCGTCCTGTGTCTCCCAGACTCATGTCGCTATTCACAATGCAGCCACCCCCACCCCAAACACATCCTCCCTGCATTCCCCTCCCTGTCAACAGCCCAGAATCCGACCCCCTGAATTAAATTCCACTTGCTGTGTCTACTCTCCCCACCCCAAGGTGGTCCCTGCAAAGGGACTGGAGAGCAGTGGCCATCACCCCTGAGCAGCCCAAAGAGGCACAAAACAAAAAAGGAGGTGCAATTCCCGTCGGATGCAAGGAGCCCTCCCGCAGTCCAGCCTGAGGGTAGCCACCTCCCCAGTCTCCCTGCAACACGAGGTCCACTCCTGGCCTGCACAGAGCGCTCTCTGCTTCACCCCTCCTGGTGCGATTTCCCCAACAAGCCCTCCACACACACACACACCCCGCCCCCCACTGCTCCACCGGCTCCCACCTAGGAGCGCCAGTCTGCACTCACCTTCGGGGCGGCTTCCCACGTGTTTACCTACCCCCATCTGCGGGAGCTCCTCCAGGGGGCACGGCCTGTTGGTCTTTCCGCCCAGGACCTCCCAGGGCGGCCGGCAGCATTCGGAGCCGCCAGGGCCCCCAGCACCTGCCTCCCCAACCCCCAACGCTGGTGGCGGGGCGGGGGGTGGGGGTTTTCCACCCGAAAGCCCGTCCCATCCTAACACTAAAAACACGCTAGGGCGGCAGAGACCCAAGACAGCAGGTAAACGCCGTCCAGTCCAGTTCCTCACCGAGCTCTGAAAAAACGATGACCACGAACCACTCCCGCTCCTGCCCCCTGTGAGGGTAGGCAGCCGCTACCGTGCGCGCCCGGGACCCCGTCCCGCCTGGCTCTCGCTAATTCGGGGAGCGAGGTTCCCAGCATGCCCGGCGCCGAGGGACCCGGCCCTTCCCCGGGACAGGACAGCGTGCGCCCGCGGAGCCGAGGCCGCGCCCGGTTGAGGCGCCGCCGCACGAAGCCCACCTACCTGCGGCCACGCGGCGCCACGACGGTCCGGTTCCCTCGACAGCGAGTCCGAGCGCACCTACAAAACGGATGAGACCGGCCGTCGTGAGGCGAGGCCAGGACCGGCGCGGACCGGGGTCGGGAAGAGACGGCAGGGCGCAGACCCCAACGCCCTAACCCGCCGGCCGAAGCCTGCGCCCCCAGCCACGAGCAGCGCGGGTCCTAGCACCGCCGTGTCGTGCGGCCACGCCCCCTGCGTGCGCGCGGCCAACCCCTACGTCCCCGCGCCGGCTCCTGGAACGCCCCTCGCTGGCCGCCCAGCCGCGCCGCGCCTGCGCCCTGCGTCGTGAAGCCGCGGTCGCGCAGGCGCTTCCGGGCCCTGCCAGCGGGGCAGCAGGGCGCGAGGGTTGATGGGAGCGCGCCCAGCTGGACGCCGCGCTGAGTGCCACGAGAGCAGGCGGGGCCGCGTGCGCAGGCGCAGGAAGGGCCGAGGCCCGAGGGCGGGTGGGGCTGCGTGCGCAGGCGCCGGGGGCGCGCTGCGCTCAGGACTGGCTTAGTGCGGCGGGATCGTGGCTTCCACCTGGCTCTAGCTGGGACTCAGGGACAGACGCCGCGACCACTGCCCTGAGTTACTGCTGAGCGTCAGGAGGGATGCTGGGGGCCGAGGGCACCAGGGAGGGTTGGCACAGAGGGGCTGCAGCGCTTCCTGGACGGAGTGCCCGCAGAGTACCCGTAGCTGGAGACCCGGCCGGGGCCGGGCGCGTATGTGCGCCTAGGAGCGACGGGGCGGGGTTGGCCCCGAGGACCGTCCCCTGAGGGTTCGGTTCCCTCGCCGTGGGCTGGCTGGCTCGACTCATCCCTCAAGGCTGGACCCCGAGCGGCTGCCCAGCCAGCGCCCCGACACAGGGAGGGCCGGTGCGGGGGGCAGCTGGTGCCCTACGTGCGAGACCTCTAGCACCTCGTGCCCCGGGGCCCTCAGGTGGGGGCAGGTTACCAGTGCCAAGGCGGCCGAGGTCACTGAAAGTGATGTAACACCAGCTCCCTTTCTGCCCTGGTCTAGCGACTTCTTCCATGAAACCATCTCTGAAATGTTATCTGCATTTACAGCCAAACTCACTTGCTTTGATCCTTGAAACGGAATCAAAGATTACACTGTACCTTCTCAGGGTTTGTGGGGCTTTCAGCAGCCTCGCCAAAAATAATAGAAGTGGCACTCAGCCAGGAAACGCCTCCTGGAAGTGTGAATGAAACTTGTATTTTTCGGTTGTGTCTTTCCTAATTGACCTGATAATTTAAACTTCCTGCTTCAAAGGAGAGGGGGAGTTCCCGACAGAGTTCCCGACAGTTTGGCAGCTAAGGCCAACTCAGGGCAGTCAGTGCAGAGTGGGCAGCAGACTTGTGCAAAACACCCAACCACACCCACCCAACTGGGCCACACCATCAGAAAATACCTTTTTGGGTCCAAAACGTTTTTTTTTGTTGTTCAGGCCATCTTCTATGTATATATATTTTTAATTGTAAAATATACATAAAATTTATTTTAACCATTTTTAAGTGTACATTCAGTGACACTAAGTATATTCATATTATTATGCAACCTTCACCACCATCATCTCCAGAACTTTTTCATTACCCCAAACAGAAACTCTGTCCCCATTAAACACTCTTCACCACCCCTTTCCCAAGCTCCCAGTAACCTCTATTCTACTTTGTCTATATTAATTTGCCTATTCTAGGTAACTCGTATAGTTGGAATCACATATTATTTGCCATTTCACTTAGAAGAATGTTTTAAAGGTTAATCCATGGTGTGGCACCTATCAGAATTATCGTTCCTTTTTAAGACAATAATATTCCTTTGTACATATATACAACATTTTGTCTATCCATTCATCTGTTGGTGGACGCTTGGGTTCCTCCCATCTTTTGGCTGTTGTGACTGATGCTGCTGTGAATATGGGTATACAAATATCTGTTTGAGTCCCTGCTTTCAGTTGTTTTGGGTATATACCTAGGAGTGGAATTGCTGGGTCATATGGTAATGCTATGTTTAAATTTTTGAGAAACTGCCAAATTTTCTACAGTGGTTGCATGAGTTTTCATTCCCGCCAGCAATGCACAAGGGTTCCAATTTCTACAGGTGTTCTTTTTTCTTTTATTAAAAAAAAAATAATGGCCATCTTAATGGGCGTGATGTGGTACCTTGTGGTTTTGATTTGCATTTCCCTAGTGACTAGTGACGTTGAGCATCTTTTCATGTGCTTATTGGACCTGGATGTGTGTTTGAACTGGGAGGCCCAGAGGCAGTCATCAGGCTCTGAAGTGTTCAGGGTTGGTGTCAGGTCTGTGGCTCCCCAGAGCCAGGGCAGCAAGGAAACAGGGATACGCAGCCCAAGAGGTGACGCCAGCTGCCTGAGGACTGCCAGCCTGTTAAGCCTGCCTGTGCTGCTTGCCCCTGGACCTTCCTCAGGGCCCGTCCCCAGAGCCAGCTGGTGGACAGCAGAACTCAGAACCATTCCTGCCATTTCTTTGTTCAAATTTGCTCTGGTCATTCCTACCTTAGTTCTTGTAGTGCAAGCAATCACTCCAGCTGTCACCTAAGTGTCTTCATTTCTCCCTCATTTTTGAATAATATTTCTGGGTTGTCTTTCTTTCTGAATGTAGATTTCATTCCATTTCTTCTCACCTTCATTTTTTCGATGTGCAGTCAGACACATGTAATGTGTCCTTATTCCTCTGACTGTTTTCACAGTTTCCTCTTTGTCTTTGATTTTCAAGAGTTTGACTATGATATGCCTGGCTGTTTGTTTGTTTTTATGTTTATACTGCTTGAGATTTGTTGGGATTCTTGGATCTATAAGTTGATCCAAAATTCATGAAATTTCAGGTCATCATTTCTTCAAAATTTTTTTATGCCCCATTCTCTCTCTTTTCTCCCTCCGAAGCACCATTATATTAAACTTTATTTCTTTTTTTTTTTTTTTTTTTTTAATTTATTTGGCTGTGCTGGGTCTTAGTTGTGGCACACGGGATCTTTGTTGCTGCATGCAGGATGTTCATTGCGGCGTGCAGGATCTTTTAGTTGCGGCATGCAGGCGCTTAGTTGCGGCATGTGGGATCTAGTTCCCTGACCAGGGATCGAATCCGGACCCCCTGCACTGGGAGCTCGGAGTCTTAACCACTGGACCACCAGGGAAGTCCCTAGACTTTCTACTGTGGTCTCTCAGATCCACAGTAGAATTACCTCTATTGTTACTCTCTATTCTTTTGATTGGAGAATTCTTATTTATTTGTCTTCAAGATCATTGACCCTTTCTTTTGCCATCTCCAAACTGTTCTTAAAATCCGTTAAAGTCCATCAAGTTACATTTTCATTACTGTTATACTTTTCAGTTTTAGAATTTCTATTTGGTTCTCTTTGACCATTTCCGTTTCTCTGCTGAAATTCTTTGTGGTCATTCATTATGGCCAATTTTTCCCTTGAGGACTTAAATATATTTATAAAAGCTGTTTTAAAATTTAATTCCAGGGACTCCCCTGGTGGCACAGTGGTTAAGAATCCGCCTGCCAATGCAGCGGACACAGGTTCGAGCCCTGGTCTGGGAAGATCCCACATGCTGCGATGCAACTAAGCCCGTGCGCCGCAACTACTGAGCCTGCACTCTAGAGCCCGTGAGCCACAATCACTGAGCCCGCATGCCACAACTCTAGCCCGCGCACCTACAGCCCATGCTCCGCAACAAGAGAAGCCACCACAGTGAGAAGCCCGCACACCGCAACAAAGAGTAGCCCCTGCTCTCTGCAATTAGAGAAAACCCGCGCACAGCAACAAAGACCCAATGCAGCCATAAATAAATAAATAAATAAATAAATTTATTTTTTAAAAATTTAATTCCAACATCTGGATCATCTTGGGGCTGGTTTCTAGGAACTGCTTTTTCCTCTTGGCTAGGAATCACATTTCCATGTTCCTCACCCATCTAGTCATTTTTAGTTGCATTCTGGACACTGATGGCATTTTGTAGAGCCTTTGGAGTCTGTTATCTTCTGAAGTGTGTTGGCCTTTGTTTCAACAGGCCTTCCACTTTGAACTTTTGGAGGCATGGTTTTATTTTTGTGAGGGTGGATCTGTTGCAGTTTTGCCTTTAGTCCTACACAAACCCGTTAGTCTTGGAACCTAATTTTTTCTCCTAAGGTGTGGACTTGCTGTGGTTTCAGGGGAAGGCCCACAGTGTTTGCACAGCCCCTGTGACTTGGTGGGACTTGAGATCCAAACTCTCTGTCCCCCTGCAGTGGATGATCACTGAAATCTCTGCTCTCTCCTCCTTGAGTCTCGCTCCCACACGAGCAGTTCAGTCATCAACTAAGGATCTGACGGGAGTTTACATGCAGGTTTTCAAGGATTTTCTCCCTCATTTCCAGATGCTCTGGCTGACCCCAGCTGTTCTCTGGCACCTCAAGCCAGCAGGACTACAGCTTCCTGTTCCCATTCTGGTCACTGGTGCCCTGCCCTAGGGAGGGACCTCAGGGGAAATGCATATACACGGGAATCTCACTCAGTGCATTTCTTTTTCCAGTGGCCGGATTCCCTCTAGTTTCTGATTGCTTTTGGTTGATCTTCAGTGCCTTCAGACAGTATCTTTTCTATTTTGTGTGGAGTTGATCACTTTTATTTGCGAAAAGTTAGCTTTATACAAGCTGCTCAGACACCACCCAGACCAGCCCCTCTGCCCCCTGTACATCTGTCTCACAAGCACCAATCTAGCTATGCTGCCTGTACGTTAAGACACACAGCGCCTAGTGGAACACTTGGAGCAGACCTGGCCTCCTGCTCCCCTGTGTGGCCCTGGCACACGAGAGCTGGAGGAGGAAAGCTGCAGGAAGTCGGGTCGGCTCTGAGCTGCACCCCTTTCCACGGACACATGGTGTGTGGAGCTCAGACCTTGCAAAGCAGGCTCCTCAGACCTGTCAGGATGGAAAACACAACGTAAAGGCTTCACGCCCAGGTTCATCAACAGCTGTGCCTCGAGCACCTACTACACACCAGGCAACATGCTGGGGACAGAGACATGAGGAAGGGAGGCTCCTTTAGGGCAAGAGAGAAACACCATTCCAGGAAGGCTTCCTGGAGGGACAGCCTTGCACTGAATCATAACCAAGGAGGGGGGCTGGCCAGGCAGAAGGTGGAGGCACAGCCTGGAAAAGGCTTAAGGGCCAGGCGTGTGCCGTGGGGGAAGTGATCCCACTCTCTGCCTCCCCGTGGCAGGACCTGGTCCTCGCAGCCCTGTAGGGCAGGTGGGGAGGGCCTCCCGGTGCAGCTCCTCGCCCGGTGTGCCCAGGCATGCACCTCTGGGAGGAGGCAGGCGCCGGGCGGGCCTCTGACCTGCAGAGAACGGCTGATGTGAACAACACTCCACTTGTACGATGTCTCCCCTTTGAAAACCAGATACTCCCTGAGCTATGGAAACCCAACCGCTTGCTGAGCGTCAGGACGTTATTATTATAATCACCCGGCCCAGTTCCAGCCACCGGGGCAGGACAATGCGCCTTTGAGGCCGCAGAGGGCTCGCCTCCCATCCACCCTCTCCCACAGGCAGGGGCCTGGCCGCACCTTCATGCCCCACGGGGCACCTGGGGGTCTGGGCATCAGTCTTCTCACTTGTCAGGTGGGGGCCCAAAGAAGACACGTCCAGATGTTGCTTCAATTGCCTCCCGTTCTGTCCCATGTCTTGACCCTGGTAGCCCAGGAGCCACTTACATCTGCTTTGGGGGAACTTATGGGTATGAAAATTCTTCAAAAATACTAAGACCATCAGGGGCCGTTAGCCATTCTTGCCATCATGGGCTGCATGCCTCGATAACATAATTATGAAAAGGGGGCCCGTGGGGGGCTGTGCCCAGTGCCTGGAGCCCTGGCTGGGTCAGTGGCTGGCGGCCAGGCAGGGAGCTGGGCCCTGCAGGCTCCTGACCCCCAGCTGCTACGTAACAAGGCCACAGTGCCTGTTGCTCATGGTTGCACTTTATTCCCAAGCTTTTGGTGTTACTTGATCATCAGTTTTATGCCATAAAGATCCCAAATTTATTAGGAAAAAAAAACCCCAACAAACTTAATTTCATGGAACTGCAGGCTCAATCACTGTCCCATGAAACCCTAGAGGCCAGAGTCTCAAGGCTTGAGCCAGGCCTGCCTCTCCTGTTTGCTTCTGCTGTCGCCGCTGGGCAGCCCTGGGGCTAGGCTGGAGCAGGACCAACCAGGCAGTGAGGGCTCGGTGGTTCCTGAGCTCACCCGCGTTCATCAGGATTGGGTGTTCACCCTGCGGGTGTCCTGTCCCCAGTGGGGATCAGCTCCTAACAACAGGCACGCAAAGGGAGGTGGTCCTCCTGCTGCCCACTTGGACGGTGCTGGTATGGCTGCTGGGACCCAGGCTTGGGTTTCGGGATTAGGGACACCCGAGCACCATAAACCACGTTGGGCTGGGATTAGGCGGGCTCAGCTCTAAGATGCTCTGCTGGCCCTGGGAAGGCACAGGTGCTTGGCTGGGGCCCAGGACGTGCAGGGTTCCCAGAGCCCTCGGGGCAGGCCCAGAAACCCGAGAGCTCTCCAGGAGCTGGGCCGCAGGGAGGGCCAGCCAATGGGGAGGAGTGGGCCTGGGGAGAGCAAACGGGGAGAGCGAGGGTCTGCATCAGGGCAGACTAGGCTGTGCTTCCCCCCACAGACGTCAGACCCAGGTCTGAAGGCCACAGCCCACCTGTCCTGAGGCCATGCTCCAGCAGACCAAGAAGCAGCATCTGTAAAACAGTCTCCTCCCTCCCAGTGTTGCCCAAAAGATCCGGTGTGTCAGCAGGAGCGGGTCTCCTGCCAGAACCTGGCTACTCGGGGCGGACAACCCAGCTACTGTCCCCAGGCACCATGGCACCAGCCCAAGGCGGGTGCCATCTGTGGCCATCGGGATCAGGCATCGCTTCCACCAAAGACTCTTCCCGACGGGACTGGCCAGCAGAGGGATGTGCTGTGGGACCTTGGCACTACAGCAGAGACAGGGCAGGGGACACTCGTGGGGCTGTTTGTGATGGGGCCACCTCGGGCCCAGGCACCCTGCTGGGCTTGTTTGCCCCGGGAGGGGGGGCATCTCCCGACCTGTTTCTGGCAGTGACCGGCCCACAACGTCCCCCCACGTGCACCCGGACTAGGACCCAAGGGTGGGCCGAGCAGGACCGGTGGGCGCTGACCAGAAAGGAGGTGGGCAGTGGAGGTCAGGGCAGGCTTGGTCAAGCTGGGCAGGAAGAGGCCATGGCTCAGGTGAGGGCACCCAGGGGTCCTGGGCTCCCAGAGGGGCTCAGGGATGAGTGGGGGCAGCCTGGGGCTCTTGGTGGCCTGGCCCAGACCCGGCCAGCACCGAGGAGCCTCTCATGGCAGACTCGTAAGAACCAGATGCTTCCGTGAGTGATGTGAGTGCAGGGCACTGAGGCCTCACGGTGGGGGGGGGGTGCCCTGACTGGGGTGGGCCGGGCGCCCAGAGCCTGAACAGTGTCCGCAGGGCTCAGTCATGCGGCCTGGTGGCCCTGGGCCTCTGAACAAGCGCACTGCCCAGCCTACTCACGGTGTCCCTCTTGCAGGACCCTGGGCCACCTGCACCGCAGCAGCTCCTGGAAGCTCAGCGTCAGGCAGTGAGCGGTGGCTGAGGGTCTTGGGCTCAGCACTGGGGCCTGCTTCAGGCCAGGACACCAGCCGCGTCTCTGAGCTGCTGCCTGGCTTGTGGCCACAGGACAGATGCCCCGACCTATGGGCACCACCTGACAACGGCTGTTTCTCACAGGGCAACTCCGCCTGGAGGGCCCCTGGCTGGACCTGGCGGTCACCTACTCAGCCAGGCCTGCCGCCGCGTGAAACTATGGCTGAGGCATGTGTGGGGTGGGTGTTCCCTGCTACCCACCCAGCAACACTGGGGGTCCCCACATGGCTGTGGGATGCTGGGGGGCACCCACGGCCTGCAGAGGGTGTGCAGCCCTCAGCCCAGCCCTTGAGGACTGGTCACCCTCCCCTGTGTATCCGCCTCCCCGGGGGCCTGGGACCTTGGGGACAGCACCTCAGGGGGCTTGGGGAGGACTGGGGTGGCAGCAGAGGGCTTCCCAATGGAGGGAGAGGCAGGGGAGGGGTGGGCTGGCCTCAGCAGCAGCTCCCCCACGTCACTGCACAACCCGCAGCCACAAGCAGATGAGTGCAGGACATCGCCGGGTCACTGTAGGTTACACAGAACAATCTGAGGAATTAAAGTCATATTTTCATTGCACCATAAAAACATGCCAAGGAGCAGGAGGCGGCCCTGGGCCCAGGTGGAGAGCACCTGGCCCGTGGGGTTCTGGCCCCTCCCTACGCTCCCTGGGAGGAGGGATTGGAGCCGGGCTTTGCCCAGGGAGGGGCCTAGGCCACGCAGTGAGCGACCCTGGAGCCAGGCAGGCCAGAGGGACACACAAGCAGGACAGAATGCCCTGTGCCCAGCTCCGGCCTGAGACCCAAGAGTACAGTGGGCGCCTCCCCAAGTGCAGGGCGGGGGGCTGGGGGTCAGCGAGGGAAGCCTGGCTCTGCACACACCATCCCACTGGAGCCCCCAGGGCAGGGGGCACGGGGGACATGGCCGGGCCCTTTGTGGCTCCTGATGCTTGCGAACGGGGCCAGGCCCCTGCCTGCGACGGGGAGGGGGTGAGCCCCGCGTGGGGGAGGGGCCTCCACACTGGCGGCGCCCCAGGGCTGTCCCGAGCACCGTGGGGGCTTTGTTCTCCCTTCGGTGGCCACACAGGCTGCGTGAACTGGCCAGAGAGAGGATGTCGCAGGCACAGATGGATCGAGGCTGCCCTGGGAAAGGGGCTGCAGGGGTACCAACGTGGGGTGGCCGCCTGGCAGGTGCGTGGGGCTCCCAGCCCGACTGCATCACCCGGCATCACAAGAAGCCGCGAGGCCGCCTCAGGTCCCTCTTTGGCCCCAAGTGGCCATCCCAGTGCCCAGGCCCCGCCCCCATCCCGGTCAGCTGACCCCGCAAAGCCCGCCCCCTGCCTCCAAGGCCGGGAGGCCACGCCCAGCGCAGAGGGAACCTCCTCGCGGGGCCACCAGCCGGGCGTTAAACGGGACACGGCTGATCGCGCTGCATTTGTCAAGAGGCCTGGCCCCTCCCGGCACTTGGCGTCTCAATGGGGCGTCTGAGGGCCGCTGCACACGCTTCACGCGAGCGGCGTCTGAGTTCCCGCAGGCCCATTAAGGCGCAAAGACATTCCTTTGTTCGCTGACAAGCAGGGTCCCACCCAGGGCTCCCGGGCGGCAGACTAAGTGATGTTTTCTTAGGGAAGACACGAGATTAACCGCCGCTAAAGCCCCAGTACAATGCCGGGCCCTGCCCGTCGCTGTCAGCGCCATCTCTCCGCGGTGACTGACAGGTGCCGGGGGCCTCCCTCCCCGTCAGCCTCCATGTGCGGGATTAGCCTGAGCCCAGCCGACAAGCTGGATGGGGCCCTGGGAAAGCGGAACATTCGGGGGACAGGGCCTCAGCACCATCCCACTCCTGTCACCGGCCATGGCGCTGGCAGGTGGCTCTGGAACACAGCTTGCGTTCCCAGGAGGCTCTGCTCCAGGAGGAAAGGCGGGGTCCTCCAGGGTGGGGTGCTGGGGGCCCCCCGCACGCTGACCCCGGCACAGCATAACTCGGAAGGGATTCCCCATGGCAAGGGGGTGACAGACGGGCGGCCACCCCGGGTGCGTCGGGGACATCATGGGCAGGGCATGCTTCCGGAAAACACCCTCTTTATTTGTGCCCTGGAAACGCCAGTGGACTCAGACGTGGGCAGCCCGCGGGGGGTTTCTGCGCAAGTCGTCATCATCTGGCATGGGCGGGGGTGCGAGATGCAAGCCTGGGCCATCCCTGCAGGGTGCTCGGTGGTTGGTCCAGATGCACTGGGCAGGGGCGCAGCTCGCCCGGGCTCGGCCTTCAGCATCCTGCCTGCCGAGGATGGGGGTCAGCATGGGGTGGCCCCGCATCCCCACAGCCGCCCGCACACAGGGACTCTCGGGGGACAGAGGAGAAACCAGCCGAGGGGTGGCCCTGCCCCACCAGGTCGTGCATAACTGTTAGAAACACCCTGAAATGATAAAGCTCATCAGAGGCAGCCCTGTCCAGGAGCTGTGGAGGAGCCACTGCCCTGGGTGCCCCAGGAGAGGCTCTGGGCCTGGCCCACTGCCCACTGATCCTCTGCCGTGGCTTGGCCCTTCACGCCCACCTGTGGGCATCCCGTGGGCGCTCACTGCTCTGTCCATAGTTCCCCGGGGCCCTCGGGACCCCCAACCCAGGAAAGGCCGACGGCCAGGGGATGCCCCTCTCAGGCTGACAGGTGGAAAGTCCCCAACCACAGGCATCCCCTTGGCTGGGGTCAGGCAGGGACTTGCTTATTTCCTCCTAGATGAGGCTCAGGACAAACATCACACCCCGGGGCTTCTGGCAGCCCACTCAGCCCGGCTTTGCAAAGTCTAACAGAACCAGACTGCGGGCGGCTCTGAGCACGAGGCTGTGTCTCCACCTTCTGGACAAGAGAGAAAGGAGCTGGGTTGTTCTGAGCGGGGCAGGTGGTAGGGAGGCCCACTGAGCATTCCACACCCCGAGTCCCCAACCCCCCCGCCCCCAGGACAGGCGCTACGGGGTGACCCCGGCCTCCAGACACCGCCTGCACATGAGGAGCAGCAGCAACCCAGCCGGGGTCTGGAGTGCCCTGTGGCGGGTGGGGCCCTCTCGGCAGGTGCAGCTTCTCCTGCACCTGCAGAGCAGTTCACAGTGGCACCCTACTCCCCTTAAACATAGGACCTACCCCGCATGCGTACCTGGTTCTGAGCCTCCGCTGAGCCTGGCTGTGGGGGCAGAAGTCATGCTGAGCACCCTGGGTCGAGGGATGGCCGCTTAGCCTCAGCAGCCGGTCACGGTGGGGTCCAGGCCCGAGCGCTTGGAGATGCGCAGCTTGGCCACCTCCTCAGCACAGGTTGGGTGGATGCCCACCGTCCGCATCACCTGCTCGTAGGAGGCCCCACACCTGCACGCCGGGGACAGGGGATTCGGGGGACGAGTCAGTGCAGGGAGGCGTGTTCGAGTCCCCCCCGCCCCCATCCTCAGGTGGCAGCACACGGGGGAGAGCTGGGAAGTCACGGTCTCCTCACCGTCCCCCAGCCCTGGCCCCCATCCTCTCTTCTCCAGCTGGCAGCCAGGAACACCTGCCAACACCTATGCTGGCCCCGCCCCACCTCCCTTGGAGCAAACACCCCGAGCCTGCAACAGCCAGGCAGCCCCACCTCCGGCCCACCTCCCACCTGCCTGGCCTGGCCTCCTGCTGCCTCCAGCCCACCAGGCACAGGCCCACTCGCCCTCCTCTCTGAGTTCAGCCCCCTCCCTCTGCTTCACCCCAGCCCTCCTACCTCTGACAGCCGCTCACCAGCTGCCTGGCCTCTTCACACCCAGAAACCCACACCCACCAGAGCTTCCACAGCACGGGCCCTGGGGCCCCGCCATGCACAGCCTGCAGCTGGGACCGGCCCCACAGGACACGTGCCCCCCGGGCGGCCCTCCCAGCACACTTGATGCCGAGGCCCTGCTCCTGACTGCCTGGGCACTCAGCCCCCAACCCTCATTCTGAGCAGAGAAGACCCACCATGCCCCTCAGGGCTGGCTGGGGACACGAGCCTGTTCCCCCCGGTGGCCCGGCCAGAGATGGACATGGCCACCTCTCAGGTGACCGACCGGACCCGTCCCGTTGGGCAGACCCTCTCTGAAAACACGACCACGAGTGACCCTGATGTGGCAGACTTCCGACAGCGGTGCCGCTGACTTTTGGGGGACCCCAGCCTGAGTGTCACGTAACGGCCGACATTCCTGTGGACTTACTTGATCCCCAGAGCAAATCCTTGAGTAACTTCACCAGCATTGGGGCCAAGGAAGTGCAGGCCCAGCACCAGCTGTGGGGGCTCCCGCAGACACACCATCTGAAAGGCACACGGTCAGCAGGGGCGTGCGCGGCCGTGGGGGCTCTCTCTCATCCCGGCCAGGCCCACGGGGATGCTCACCTTTATGTAACACTGGGACGCGTCCCGTTCAGGCATCACGAACTCCAGTGGTTTATAATACGCGTGATAAACCTGGGTGACAAGACACCGATTCCTGGGTCAGCGGCTGCAGCAAAATAAGCCCCGGAGGTATTTTACAGCTTGACAGGCTGTGGGCACAGTGGTGGGGGGGGGGGGGCGGGCGCGGAACTGCCCACTCAGCCCGCAGGTTGTGGTCTGGGGCAAGGACAAGGCTCGGCTGGCCTCAGAGGCACCCCTCTCCTCCTGGCACGGCAGCCTGCGGACAGACCCTCTCCCACCAGGCCCAAGACCCCCAAGAACTACAGCAGTGGAACGAGTGAAGACTGGCCACCCTCTGACTTGCCCCAGAGCCCGAGGCTCAGTGCAGGCACGGGCACCGCCCAGGAGCACAGCCCAGGTGGACACTGCAGAGAATGGACGGGGCGACCGCGGGCAGTGAAAGGGGGGCCCGGCCGCCCGTCTGGCCTCCCTCGGGCACCTCGGTGCTCGCCGGGCCCTCACTCGAGCCAGGAGGCGGGGCGGGCGCGGCCCCCACCGGAGCTGCTGGACAAAGGCTTTCAGCGCCTGAGAAGGGCCGATAGCGCGTTCGGGGCTGCGGCCGAGTAAAATATGAGCAGAGCCCTCACATGTGCTGCACAGCCATTATTAATTAATGCAGCTTCAGAGAATATTGTTCTAACGAAGACAGAATTGAAAAGAAAACAAACAAAGGGCATTTGGCCATTCAACATTGTGAAACATAAAACAACATCACGGAATGCCATGGACACATGTCCCAGGGCACTTGTGATGAATTGAACAAAAATAGCAAATAAAGTGCCGTTGATGGAGGGGACCGGGGCGCAGGGATGCAGGGCAGGCACTGGAGCCTGGGCGCTCATTCCCAAAGGGCCCCCAGCTGCTCTGGTGGCCACGGGGGTCCGGTTTCTCCCAGCCCGCCTGCAAGCTGCCACAGCACCCACAGCCCACCAGGCTACCTGGGACACACACTGTGGCCAAAGCAGACCCCAGAGAAACCCCCGTCTGATGACAAACCCCTCTCTCCAGGGTGGATGCCTGGGTCTGGGCTGTCAGAGGCCCACAAGGACCAGACTTGTGGAGGAGGCACATGGCCAGGAGGGGGCAGAAGGGCAGGGGTGGAGGCGAGCAGAGGTCGGAGGGCAGGAGGAGTCTTTCAGGTCAAGGCAGACATGCACCCCACCCCGCTGAGGTGGACCACAGCCCAAAGGCCCCCTAATTCCCGGGGCTGCCCGCCAGCACCGCCAGCCCACCACAGCCATCGTTCTGGGCCCCATGCCCCGCCCTGCCAAGCTGCAGGCCCCGGGAAGCAGGACGCCAACACTCCCGCTTGCTGCGGGCCTCTGTGGGGGGTAGCCATGATGGGGTGGAGGGCCACACAGGCCTGTGTCCTGGCATCCCCCTCCCCGGGGCCCTGACTCACCTCCACACGCTCCTCTCCATGGCGAGCCACAGCCTCCTCCTCTGACAGCCCCACACAGCCATACTCCAGCGGTGTGAAGACCGTCGTGGGGACCTGGAGGGTGGGCCGGGATCAGGCACCAGAGTGAAGACCCCACTGGGGTACACCGAGAGCAGTAGTTGCAGGCCAGTCCCTGGACGGGCGACCCCCTCGCTTGTTCCCGGGCTGCATCTCACACACAGGCACACACGCACATGCTCGCACGCACAGACACACGTGCACCCCCAGAACAAGCTGCAGCTCCCGCAGGCTGGAAGTGGCATCTGAAGAGGAGGGGCACTCACGTTGTCATAGTCCATCAGGTCTGAGGACCGACTGCAGAGCCGCTGGGCTAAGAGCCTCCCGGCCATGATAGCCGTGGGCGTCAGCTCTGGCCGCCCCTGGAAGGTGGGAGCATGGGGTTACTTCAGCTTGACCCTCGGTGGGGGTACCGCCTTCCCAGTGGGGCGTCTCCCCCAGACGCATTTTGCCTCTGCTTGTTCCCGCATGCTCCCCTCTGTCCTGCTCGGGGGAGACACCTGTGGTCCCGGCCCCTTCCCTGGAAAAGGGGGTGAGCCGCTAACGAGCCCGGCCACACCGCCCGTACCCACTTGTGACTTCTCTCAGGACCCCTTCTTCACGTCAGTGCCTTTGCAGAGCTGCCCCCACAACAAAGCTCAAAAGGGACCCAGCCACCATTTACCCATTCGCACTAACGGATTCGGGCTAAGACGGGCCCTGGGAGCAGCAGTGGGCTCCGACACGCAGCTTGTCTGGCACGTCAAGCCCATTACTGAGCCCAGATCGGACGCCGTTCTGTGGAGGCCTCTGCCCCAGGATGTGTCCTGTCGGGGAGCAGGGGGTGGCACAGCCCCCGTGTCCCCACACGCGTCGGCCTGGGACCGGCCGCCAATCACCCCTGCAGCAGCAGGAAATGCAGATGTTGTTTGACATTCCAGAAATGAATGGAGATCGGCAGCGATAAAGCCGCGTAGGCAGCCCGTGCATTCCACTGGCCTGACTAACGGGGACACAGCCCACACGGCACACGAGGTCTCCCTGAACCGCGGCCTCCCCTCGCCAGACCCCTGGGGGTTAATGCTTCTTGCTGCTCAGAGTGACCTTTCTGAGGGAGCAGGATGAGTGTTTTAAGACACAGCACTGCCCAGCTAAGCGGCCAGGTCCCCGGGGCAGCGAGCAATCGTGAAGCCTCATCCACACCAATGGGCCGACTAGGTGGCCAGATGACCCAGCGGGGGGAGCGGCTGGAGCTCTGACGCACCCAGCGGGCTGTCCCCGCGGTCACGACACAGGGGTCTGTTTCCCACGCTGCATCTCATGAGCCAGGGTTCATGGGGGGCTCGAGGCTCAAGCGGCAGCCAACTGGCTCCCATCTGAGCACTGGCCACAGCGGGGGCGGCCCCTCCGGTACATTGGGGACACCGGGGCCAGGCTGTAGTGCAGGACAGACTGTCTCCAGATGAGCAGGCTGGCCCTTTGGGAACAAAGGGAGGCCCAGCCGTGCATGGCCTCCCCGCCCCGCCCATCTCCACATGTGTGCCAGGCTCTCTGGAAGCCCCCCACCTATCATAAGCTGCAGCAGAGGCTGGGGAGGCTGAGGGAGGGGCGGTCCCACAGCATCGATGACGACTGCCACCTTTCTGACCCCCACACTGAGCATCTCCTGACACCTGAAATAGCTCATTTGCTTGTCATCTGTGACTGTGACAGAACGTCACCTCCACGAGGGCTGGGACTTCTGTCTGTTCCTGCAGTGACCCCAGAACCCAGAAAAGTGCCTGGTGCTCAATGTGTGAAGAATGAACGTAAACTAACACCACGGTGGGTTTCACAGCACCCCCAAACTCATGTCCCCCCAGAACCTCAGGCTGTGCCCTCCTGGGAAGTCAGTGTCTTTGCAGGGGTAATTAAAGTGAGGATTGACATGAGGTCAGCCTGGATTCAGGCGGCCCTAAATCCAGGGACAGGCAGGCCCCAGAGGAGATGGTTGTGAAGATACCCGGGGCCTCAGAAGCTGGACCTGGCGAGGAGGGTCCTCCCCAGAGGAGGGAGAGCAGCCCTGACGCCTTGATCTCGGATTTTGGGCCTCCAGAGCAGGAGGGAACAAATTCTGCTGTTCTGACCACCCAGTTCGTGGCGCTTTGTGGCGGCACCGTGGAGAGGCCTGCTAGGTCTGGGGGCCCAGCCTATGATTGGGACCCTGCCCTGACTGCCCTCCTCGGGACGCGATGCACGCGTGCAGGACAGGCCGACTGATCCTGAGGCGCTGGGGCCCATAGCTGAGCAGCCCCCAGTGTTGCTGGGCCCGTAAGTGGGGCTACTGACCGATGCCTCCCAAGCCAGGCTCATGGGGGTGCTGACCGCCCAAGATCAGAGGTAAACCGAGGCCAGGAGGTTGAGGCTGCTGCATGGTGTGCAAACAGACACCATCCCTCAGAGCTGACCCGTGAGGAGCTTCACGGCAGGATCTGTGGACGGTGCCCCCTTGTCCGCCCGCCCGTCCACAGAGAGGAGGAGCGTGGAGGCGGGGGTGATGCCAAGTCCTCCTGGGGCTCAGCGCAGAGCCCGTGTGAGCCACATGGTAGGGGTACGGGGTTGGGGGACGGGGTTGGGGGAGGCAGCAGCGCAGGCCGTACCTCTGCCACGTCTCCGATGGCATAGATGTGGGGGACGGAGGTGGCTTCCTGGGCGTCAACCAGGATCTTCTGAGTGTTGGGGTTGGTACGCACACCAGCCTTCTCCAAATTCAGACCTCTGGTTTCTGGAACTCGGCCTGAAGGACACAAAGAGCAAGGCTGGGAGGTTTTTGTTAGTGGTTCTGACCGAGATTCCTTGTTTTATTTAAAACCCTTCTCAGAATGTCCACTTAGAATTGGTAAGACATCAAGCACCAACAGTGCCAAGGGCCTCAAACACGCGCTCACACATGTATGTACGTATACACACACGTGTGTATACATGTGCACACACAAACACCTGCATAGAGACTCAATGAAAGGACGGAGCAGGAATGGGGAGGAAATGGGGTGGATGGAGAGTCAGCAACAAGACCCTCCTAAACACATCCTATGATACAATTTTGTTTCTTTAAATCATATACACAGTTTATACGTATACATATTCAAAAAGTAAAATTAAATGTGGAAAAAAATCCCTATAACCCATAAACAACCTAAAACAAAGGGGTCTATTGTAACAGAACACGTGGAAAGACAACTTGGGAGACCCTGCGAACCCACACTGGAACTGTACCTCCGAGGGTCACGTCCCCACAAGTGCAGATGCTAACAGGTCCTACATGTCACTCAAAGAGGACGGTTCAAACTCCATAACGTCAACTTTGAATTGGAAATTCATGATTTTTTAAAAATACAAGGCTCCTGGCTCTGACCACAGAAACGGTGTAGAAGCAGCAGCAACCAAGGGCGATGTGCCCCCAGCCCCAGACTGTGCTCCCTAAGCCCCTCCCCACTGAAGGGGCCGGACTCCGAGGGGCCAGGGACCCCAGGCCACATGGTGGAGTGATGGATGGGAAGGATCAGCACGGCCGCAGGCTCAGCCCGACAGGACCTTGCAGCCTCTGAAGGCATCAGCCTGAGGAGAAGTCGGAAACAGGACCCAGGCCTCACAGACACTGGGGTCCCATCCCCTGCGTGCATTTCCCGGCAGGGGTGTCTCAGGGTCCTCACGTGGCCCCCCTGGGCTGGCCTCCGCCCCCACCAAGACACCCCTCCTGCAGCTTGTGCGAGGCAGGACGGTGCTCCACGTGGGTTTACCTCTCTCTGCCACAAGGCTGTGGCCTCGTGTCCCCACATCTGGCAGCAGCCGTTCCCCCGGCACCCGTGGCCCACGAGCTGACCCAAAGGAGGCAGACAGTGTGCACGACCTCGCCCCCCGACTCCCCGGGCAGCCCCAGCTCCAAGACCTCCAGGGCCTGCACTGCACACCCTCCCATCCTTGCAGGCAGTCAGAGCACGAACCCTGCTCTTGGGGGAGAGGCCAGGAGGGGCAGTGTCAGGCACTGCCGGCTCCGTGTGCTCACAGCCTGGGCCCCGTCACAGCTGAGCTGCCTCACCACCCTTTCTCTCCCAGTTCAGACGATGTGGCCTCGTCGAGCCAGGGTGGCAAGGGCCGCTCTTCCTGCCCGACCCCAGGGGGACAGCGGGTGGCCCCCGTCACCGTGGCTGGGGGATCCCGACGGCAGGACGCATGACTTCAAAGGCACACTTTCCACAGCTTCCACGGCTCAGGCCCCAGAGGTCGGGTGGCGGCTGGTGGAGCCCAGGAAGGGGAGCCTTAAGTCTCCAGCTGCTCTCCTGGCGGGAAGTCAAAACACAGGCTCAGCTAAGCCTGCTTCTTGAGCCGATGGCTCCGGCCTCTGCATTCGGCTCGGCCCCAGGAATCAGGGGCTGAGGGCTGGCGCCCTTCGCCGTCAGATTGGACACGGGCAGTGCAAGGCCAGGAGGGCCCCACCTTCTGACGGCACCAGTGCTGGCCCTATGGTCCTGATGGAGACCCATGAGTGCAGAGTGGGACTTGCCGCCTGCCCAGCATCCTGCCAAGGCGCCTGGGGACCCAGTGGGCACCTGGGAGGGGACTGGACTGTGCTCCCAGAGAGGAAGGAGCTGGCCCCACAGGCAGGACTGGAGGGCATGGGCTTAGTAGGCGACAGTCCCTTATGCAGGGGCTCATAGCTCAGTCCTCAGGTTCCTCCCCAGGCCCCCGGGCCCTGCGCCTCCCGGTGACACTCTGGGCTGGGGCTAGAGAGTCCGAGGGCAAAGCCGGCAGCACTTGGACCAGCTGCTCTGACGCCGGCCACGCTGTCCCGGGCTCTCCCCTGCACCCCTGCCTGGCTGGTCACAGGAGGTCAAGAGTGCTTCCTCCTGTGCCTGTGGTAACCATGGTAACTACACACCTTGCAGATGCCAGCAAACCATATCCCAGATCCCGAAGGAAATAAAGATAAATTTGAAAGTAGTAACAGGAGACGGTAACATATGCTGGAGTTAGGTGGCCTCTGCAGTCCATTTTGAAGCCAGGATTTTTTAGGACGCTCTGTGTACGTGAACTTGGAAAGTATGTGGGATGTGTGAGCCAGGCCACTGGTAAAAAGAATAAATGGATGGTTGATGGGGGGTGGGGGGCAGTACAGTGAAGGACAGGCCGCATGCAGCAGGCACTCCACTGACGCTTCCAGAATGAACAGTGAAGGGAGGGGCTGGAGCAGGCGAAGCCCCAGGGGCAGCCGCGGGCACCTCAGGGCTTGGAAGCTGGGCCTTACGGATGAGGCCTGGGGTGGGCAAGCCCTGGACAGGGGTCACACGGGGAGGGAGAGGCCCACGCCCTCTGCCGCGCTGCCCCCTCGTGCTCAGAGCAGGGGGTCATGCCCTCCCTTTCAGCTCAGGCCCAGAGCCCCAGAGGAAGATGGAAAACGGCTGTGGGGTCCGGGGGGGTACCCAGTGGCTGGTCGCTCGGATGCCAGCTCAGGCCCAGGCTGGGCTTACATGGCAACGGTCACGTCGTCCTCCGACCGCCTCCCTTGCACCCTGTGTGCAGGTAGTGCTCCTCCCACGATTGGTGGAGGCCCGTCCCGGTCACCCTGCACGTCACGGTCACACACTGCCCTGTCCGGCACGCGGGCTGCCTGCTCCTCGTCCTGCACGGGGTTGGTGGGCCCCCAGGATGAGGATGGCATCCTCAGGGGGGCTTCGGGGCACAGGCAGGGCTGCCCCCTCCTCAGTGGCAGTGGGCTCTGCTCATTTGCAGGGCAGTGGAGGGGGGACTGTGAGGACTGAATTTGCACTTCTTTGACTACTAGTAAAATTCGGTGTTTTTTTGGCCACATGTTAAATTAGCTGTGTCTCCTCTTGAGAATGTCCGATCCTGCCCTTTTCATTCATTTATACGCATCCTCGTGATTCTCTTGCCTTGTAAGAGTTTCTTCCTTAAAACCCGCGTGACTCGCTGCCGTGCTTACTACAAATGACGAGAGCACTAGAAGCCCACGTATGAGCAGACACCCAGCTTCCTCCTTCGAGGTGATGTCCACACACCCTACCCTTGGAGCTGCCCCTCGCCTGCTGGGCAGAGTCCCTTGGGGGGACTGTGTGAGCCCCGGTGCCTCGAAGCTGGGATGGCCCTCCCTCCCAGCGCAGACTGCCCAGGACACCCAGGGCAGCGTTGCGCCCGAGAGCTCTCGGTGCGACCGGGCCAGTCCAGCCTCCTCTGGTCGCACTGGGAGAACCACCAGCTGCTGGTCATGGCTACCTGCTCTGCGGCACACGGGGACGCAGACAACCAGACACACATCCTCTCACGTGCCCCTTGCCTCCCGTTACAGGAAGACGGGCGTTCCCTCCAATTTCACGCCTCCTTGGAGCACACTTCCCGACGAGCAGGGGGATCGTGTAACGAGGGAAGATTTAAGTGCCGGCAGGAGTGTGAAAGGTGAGCACGGGCTGTGGTCAGACAGACCGCAGCAAGGGTGCACAGGCAGCCTGCAAGGTGCCGGGAGGCAGGGACCCACCCTGGGTGACCCTCCCAGGGGGCACAGGCAGGCCACTGTGGAGTCCCCACCTAAGAGAACATAGCCACACAGGGGTCTCCCGCAGCCACAGCAAGACGCGGTCCCAGGGAACAGGCCTGGTAGCCTTGGCCCGAGGCTGGCCCAACCAGGTTGCATCCGCGCTCAGACTACCAGCTCCTCCCCAACCTCCAAGAGGCAGCCCTGGACGGAGAAGGGGCCCCGGCTGCAGGCATCCTGGGCACCTTGGGCCCCCATCACTGTGTCCTCAGGCCCGAGGGCTTCAGTGTGGTCGTTGGGTGCAGTTGGGAAGCTGGCCTCCAGTCCTGAGCCAGGTCTCACGAGCTCCCTTTCCCCACGTTTGAGGCTCAAACATGACACAGGTAAACGGCAATGGCTTTTTGCTAAGACAAAGCCTGAAGAAGAGGAGATGGCTTCAGGGGCTGACTCCCCCTGCCTTGTCTCGAGGCAGGCACTCTGGACCCCGTAAGAGCGGCCACCTGGGTGGGCTCTTCCAACTTGGGCAGGGCTCCTGTGGCCCAGGGATGGACGTGCCAGAGCCTTCATCCTTCCCTGGAGGCTGGAGATGCTGAGGAGCCTGGGACTGTTTCAGCTCCTGGTTTTTCCGAGGCCATGGTGCTCCAGCCATTCTTTAAAACAAGAGGAAGCTACATGGAAGCTGAGGGTTCCTGCTCGGAGGTGTCCACTCAGGGCCAGCCAGTCCTGCTCCCGCCCCCGCTCCACAGCCAGGCTCCAGGCCACAAGTGGTTAACTGTGCGGGTGAACACGAGCCTGCGGCAGGCGGGCTGACTGTCTTCACTCAGCACCGTAATCGGCACATCTGCAGACAGGAAATCCTCCTCCTGCGAGTTCCCAGCCTGTTATCTAAGACACCTGGTGTGGGTGGGTGATTCACAGACAAACAATGAGCCGGCCCCCTGCACAGCAATTAACTGCTTTAGCTGCTAATGTGTTTAATCCACCACGTGGAGATCAAGGCTGCACCGAGGAAGAGGCTGGCAGACTGCAGGGCCCACGTCCCATCCCCGCGTCTGTGAGCCTCGTCGGCTGTGGCCAAGGCCGTCCACGTGGACCGTCCACAGGGCACGAGGCGCATCTTTCCCTTTTCATTTTTAACACGTCAAGTCCAGCCGGTGTGGATGCAGCACTGGCGTCTGGGCAGACCTATGGTCTGCGAGCTCTTTGCCTCCTCGGCCATGCCGCCCAGGTGATTGTATTTTGACCTCCAGGATCACCCTTTGTTGCAAGTAGAAATAACGCTTGGTTCAAGGCTTACCTGGTAAATGGGCAGAGAACATTCCCAGTTGTTAAACTGGGAAATGGTTCCTGAATGTTTACAAAACCCGGCGGGAGCAGTGGCCCCGCCAGCACTTGCCCGTGCAGACCCAGGAGGTGTGCCAGGAACCCGCCACCGCAGCGCCGCCTCGGAAAGCAAGGTCAGAGGCCAAGGACTGTGAAAAGCTTCCACCCCCAGCATCAATCACGCCCGGCAGACTGTCTGGGGGATGCTCTTTTTGAAAATACAGAAAACAAAACTCCCAGTTGGGGAGGGCTCCCGGGGCCTTGCCTGCCGCCCACCAGGGTCGTCTGGACACTGGGAGGACCCTGAGACTTTCCGAGGGCCCGGCTCCTCACCCTCTGGCTGCCGCCAGCAGCGTGGGCTCAGCTGATGGCATCTGGGTGCAAGCCCCCGCCTCAGTACAAAGGCACTGGGGACCAAGCGGGAGGATGGGGTGCAAGTGGGAGGGGGAACTAGCCACCTCGTCAGTTAGAACGGATTTTAAATTAATAACCATCAGTTTACATTTCTGGGTCTGAGTAGCGTTCATCAAAATAAACCTACATAAAATTTACTTTTACAATTTGGTTGAGAACATTTCCTCTGGTAATTTAGCGGATCTTGGTCAAGAGGTAGTAAGTTCACTCTGGGGCATTTCAGATCTTTGCTTTGTTCCTCAGAAGTGAATCGCTGACTCCTCCGGAGTTTATTTCATTTTCTGATTTCCCACTACTCTGAGCATCTCAGCTTCTCAGAAGTGCGCTGCTGCCCGGGCCCACCTCCGGGGAGCTGGGGTGGACAAACGCTGGGGGACAGGCCCTCTGAGGGCTCGGCACACTCGCCGAGTGCTGTGGAGCCGGACAACAAGTCTGACGGCCACATGGACTCAGAGCCCAGGCCCAGACAGGGGACGAGTGACCGGGCTCAGCACGAAGAGACCCACGGGCTGGAAACACGGGAGAACGAAGACACTGACCGTCCCTACGTTTAAAATGCAAGCTGACAGATCAGGAAAAAGGGTCCCAAGCCCATGGGCCGCAGGCACCAAGGCAGGTGGGTGTCCCGGCAGGTGAGCCCACACGCCCTCGGAAGCAGGACCCGCAGCCCCTCTGTGGGGAGCCCCTCGCGGCGCCTGCACTCCCTGCTCCACCCTCAAAGCCCATTCCTCTCCAGGCTGACCGTCCCGGCCCTGGCAGGGGCCCCCCACATCCACTCTCCCCTTCTCCGTGGGGGCAGCTGGGTGCAGGGAGGGCCCAGCCTGGGAGGGAGTGTGCCCGACAAGGTCACCAACAAGCCATTTCTGCGTGGCCACGCTTGCTCGGCCTTCACGCCCCCCAAACAGGTGGACCCATGCCTCTCGGGGAACAGGAGGCAGGGTGGCGGCCAGCCCACGCCTGCTGGGAAAGGCCCGGGGCCTCTGCCCTATCACTAGACGCTGCCTTTGCAAATCTGCAAAGTGTGACTTCTGGCAAGGCCGGGAGGACACCCACTCCCAACACAAGATGACCCACAGAGCTGAAGGCGGCCAAGGGGACGCGTCAGAAGCAACGAGAAGCTGGCTAGAAGCTACACGTCTCCATTACGTTCGCATCTCCATTACATTCACGTATTAACAGCAGCTGGCTTCTGCGTGCCACTGTCCACAGCAGCATTTTCCAAGACACCCAGAAGACAGAAGCAACCCAAGTGTCCACCGGCAAATGCCCGGATGAGCCTAGTGTGCCATATGCAGCACTGCCCACCTTCACAGGCTACGACACAGACGACCTCCAGGACACAATGCCAGTGAACTAAGTCAGACACAAAAAGGGAAACACTGTAGGGTCCCACTCACTTGAGGGACCTGGTCATCAGAGTCACAGAGACAGAAAGTAGGAGGGTGGGGGCCAGGGGCTGGGAGGGGGTGGGGGGTTATCTGATGGGGACAGAGTTTCCATTTGGGACGATGAAAAGTTCTTGAGATGGAGGGTGGTGTGTGAATGTACTTAATGTCACTGAACTGAGCACTTAAAAATGGTTAAGATAGTAAATTTTATGTTACTCACACGTTAAAACAGTTAAAAAAAGGTAAAAACTCTGTTATTGTTTGTATGTTATAAACAGCTATCTTGAAGCTACGGTGGAAAACAAGTCTAATTTACTAAAAATACACATCTACACCAAGGTTTAAAGTTAGTAGGAAATGTACGCGAGGCCTCGATAAACTGCCCGTAGGACTAACTAGTCTCCCTAACGAAAACCCAGCTGCCTGCGACCCACCATCCACAGCTCTTCCTTGGTTTTCATTTCCAGAACGAGGAGCGCTGGGGAAGAAAGACCAGGAGAGCACAGTGTGCTCGGACGGAGGAGGAGCGAGGCTGCTCAGGGCCGCCCTATGGCCTTTATCCACCCCCCCACCCCAGAGCCAGCAGGGTGACGGGCGCCGGGAGTGGCGAGAAGGGGGCCAAGATGCCCAATGGAGGGGAAGGCGGCACGCCTTGTCCCCCGAGTGTGCGTAGGAGCACCTGGTCCCGCACCTGGTCCCTGAGTGCGCGCAGGAGCACGTGGTCCCACACCTTGTCCCCCGAGTGCACGCACAATCACATGGTCCCTCGCCTGGTCCCCCAAGTGCGCACAGGAGCACGGGGTCCTGAGCATCCTTACCTACAGCCCACAGGACGGTGTCAAAGGTGCCTGTGTCCTTCTTGTCGGAGGCGAGGTCCACCCAGGTGACCTGGAGCCGCCTGTCTGAGAGCCTCTCCACCCTCAAGGGGGTGCAGCCCCTCAGGATTCGGGTGCCGTGAACCACCATGTGCTCTGTGACCAAGGAAGCCATTTGCTGCAAAGCACAAGAGGACACGCCTTGAGGACCGGGCAGCAGTGGGAGTGTCACTGCTGAGGCCTGTGGAGAGGACCTGGGCCTACAGCCTGAAAAGGCCCAGGGCCCCAGGGGAGCCTGTCCAAAGGAAGAGGTCAGGGCCCCACATCTTCTTCCAGGACACCTCACACAGGCCGCCCCGCTCCGAGTGCCCTGCTTTCCACGGAAGCTGAGGGCCAAGCCGGGAGAGCCTCTGGCGCCCCGACCCCCTCCAAATCTGAGGACCCAAGCCCCTCGGTTAGGGTGCATGTGACCTCTGGACTCTCTTTAGATGTTAGTTAACTGAGTCTTCACTGAAATGGCAGAGACGCACCCCTTCTCCCGGGCTCTGCCTGCCTGGACCCCTGGCTGGGGTCAGCAGCGGGGGAGCTAGGAGTGGAGGTGGGTACCTCCGCTTCTCACCAAGAACTGCTAGGGGAGGTGGCATGGCATAAGGAGGCGCTGCAGGGGGTTCCTCCCTCTCAGCCCAGGCAGCTGTGCCCCCAGGGCCACGGTGGGGGCTCGAACAAGCCATCAGGAGAAAATACAAGTCAGTGTTTAACTCCCCTGACTCAGGGGCCACCCCAGCATGAGGAGCCTTGTCTGTCCCCCAGAACAGGTGGGCAGGCCACAAGGCCTCACCTGGAGACTGCTCTCCCCCCGCTCCCCCAACTCCAGCCTGGTGACCCCATTGTCTCCGCGTGCCAACCACATGCAGATTCTCCCTCTCCTGCTACCATGACCACCAGCCAACCCGGCTCTCCAGCTCAGCCTCATCGGCCCCCTTCTCCACGTCCCTGCGGGCCTCTGCCTCTCGGGCCCCATCTCCGCCTGTGTCCAGCATGAGGCTCGAGGCCTTCCCTGGACGTGTGTCCCCGTGGCAGGTGCTCGGGCGTGTGCACTGAGCAGGTGACAGGACCGAGGGGTGCATTGCCCCAGAGCTGCAATCTCTGCAGGGCACCGGGAGCCTGGTGTCTTGACAATGACAACCCAGACCTGGATTTTAAAGTGACATCTCCTCGGAGGGTTTTTGGTTTAAAAAAAACTCCACGTGCTCACTATGTGGGCACGTCCGCCGTCAGGGAGAGAGTCTGTGCCCCAGGGCCGGTGCTGCCCTGCGTGGTGGACGGGGAGGTGGCGAGGCTGCAGTGGCCTGGCTCAGCATCACGTCTTTCCAGTCCATGGTGGCCGGGCCACCATCTCCCGTGACGGTCACCCAGGGCCTCGCCAGCTGCCGCCTGCTCCCTGTCCATGCTGCCCTTGGATAGCGGAGCTCCTCAGACCTCAGGTGGCTCTGCGAGGAAGCCAGGACAGCACTTCTGCCCACACACGCCGGCCGCTTACTATTGGGTGACCTGACCTCACGGCCCGTGAGCTGGCCAGCATGCCCACGGTGTCCCTCTGGTCCCTGCCACGCTCCCCACGTGCTGACCCTTGCTGCAATACGCTGGCAGGTGTTTATTTTGCCAACAATCTCCTCATTTGACTCAAGGGCGAGTTTGTAAAGACTGAGACCTCGGGCTTCCCTGGTGGTGCAGTGGTTGAGAATCTGCCTCCCAATGCAGGGGACACGGGTTCGAGCCCTGGTCTGGGAAGATCCCACATGCCGCGGAGCAACTAGGCCCGTGAGCCACAATTACTGAGCCTGCCCATCTGGAGCCTGTGCCCCGCAACAAGAGAGGCCGCGATAATGAGAGGCCCGCACACCGCGATGAAGAGGGGCCCCCACTTGCCACAACTAAAGAAAGCCCTCGCACAGAAACGAAGACCCAACACAGCCATAAATAATTAATTAATTAATTAATTTAAAAAAAAAAAAAAAAAAAAAGACTGAGACCTCGCTCCCAGCCCACACCTGCACCTGCCCAGGTGGGCCACAGGTGGAGGGGACACCGGCCCGGCATTACCTGGTCGAAGGCCCGTAGAGGGACACTGCGTATCATGACAGTGGCATCCAGGCCGAGCCCAGTGAGGAAGCCAGCGCACTCCAGGGCCACGTCTGCCAGAGCAGGCTAAGGAACACTAACGGGAGCTAGGCAGCAAGACCCCCGGTGCCCCCGCCAGCAGCCCCCGTCTCCACCAGTCCCCAGAAGCCCAGAAGAGTCTCCAACACTGGCCGCAGAGACACCCTCCCCACCACCCCCATCTCTCAAACGCACGTCCAGGGCAAGGTGGAGACTCCCTTCAGCACCCACAGGCCAGGCGGGTTCTGTCTCCACGGGGCCTCTGTCCAGACTCCCTGGAGGTTAACCAAGGGACCTGTGTGGTGAAGGACAGGAGACGTGCCCAGACCTCAGTGCCTCCATCTCCCTGCAGACACGCCCTCCACCCTCCCTGGTGTTACTACTCCCTCTTAAGGAACTGGCCTGAGTGGGGCTGCTCTCCAGGGAGGACCGTCTGCTTCACGGCTGTGTCCAGCTGCCCAGCCAGCGAGTGGCTCAGGAAGAGCCTCCAGGAAGCCCCAGCCTCAAAGGTCAACCTCAAATTGTCCCTCGAGCACAGGTCATCCGCCCTGAGTGGGCCTGTAAGTGCCTGTAAGTGCCTGGTTCCAGGTGGCAGAGGGCAAGCCCCATGGGAGAGAGTGCGGCAAGGGGGGGAGGCGGGCCTGGGGCCCAAGCTTCCACTCTCAGGATGGTGAACACAGCTGTCTATCTGTCTGTCACCTGCACGCAGCAAAGGATACAGCTGGCCCCAACCACCAACCTGTAAGAGAGATGGACAGAGAGAGAGAAATTGAGTCTCACACGTGGCCGCCATGATGCACACAGCCGTCCCTGGTGGGGCTCTGAGGGGGACGGGGCCCTGCAGCCTTCATGCAGGGCGCCTGTCAGCTGACATGTCACTATTGTGGAGTCCCTGCGGCTAACTGTTCAAACAGGCAGTCCCAATGTACAAAACCCACTTCCCAGAGCTCCAGCTGTAAATGACAAACAGAGCTGCTGGTTTGGGAAATTGCCTGGTGGCGAAGGAATGAGTGGCCAGGGACAAAACAGCACGTCCCGGGGATGGGCCTGGAGGTGGGACAAACATGGACGAAGCCCAGTCAGAAGAAGCAGGAGGCTTTTCCTTCTCTCCTAAGGAAAGTTCTGCCTTGGGTTCCTCTGGACCTCCTGCAGCCAGGCTGGAAACAGACGGGGAGCGCCAGACGTGGGGCAGCTCCTGGAAGCCCTGTCTGTGGGCAGAACACTCTGGGACCACGGGGCCCAGGCAGACGGCCCACCCCATGCCCACCCAGCCCTACTGCACACAGGCCTGTCGCTGGGAGAGTCAGCTCCCCGAGCAAGGGCAGCCGGGGAGTGGGACACAGGACGCTGGGACCCAGCAGATCCTCTCCTGTTATTCAGCTGCACACACCCTGCATGCATACATGTGCACACACACACACACTTGCACACGTGTACACATGAACAGAACTGAACACAGAGTGGAGACTCCCAGCCCGGGCGGCGTGTGGGTGGGCTTGTCAGATCACCCCTCAGCCTTTGAACGAGAGGAGGTGATGCAAGGATGGATAAGCAAATGTCAGCTCTGATCCCAGCAGGTACTAATGATATAATTCCATTTCAAACAGCAGCACATCTCTGGGAATACTGCTGCCGGTGCCCTGCGGGAAGCAACTGGCACACGGCTTCCTCTCAGGAGCTGGGACAGGACCGTGCTGGCATCCTGTGCAGGGTGAGTGGGGAGAGCTCGGCGTGTGAGGCACACACACATAGGTACAATGCACATGTCTGCGCGTGGGTACACTCAACGTTACACAACCTGCCCTCCCTGAGTCTTGACGTGTATGGGGAAGGGGACAAGCCTTTCTTTAAAATATGAAACTACGAGTTACTTAAAATGCAAACAGGCTTTAGCTGCTTTGAACATCCTGCCCCAATGCAAGGACCAATGAAGAGCATCCGTGTGGACCTCATGGTGCCCTGTGCTCCCACTCAGGGTGGCCATGGCCTGGGCAACCGTGCCATGCAGGTGCCGGGGAGCCCACTGCCCGCCTGCTGGGCTGTCCTGCTCGTCCGAGCCTTCCTGTCTCCATAGAGCAGACCCTCTTGGCGGGGGGTGGCTGCAGCCTGAAGCCCGCAGCCCAGCTCCAGGCAACGCAGCAACATGGTCTCCTGATTTTGGCAAAAGCGTTTTGTTCCTGCAGCCCCGGGCACCTCCCCAAGCCCTGCAGGGAGCAGGGTAGGGAGGCGGGGTGGGCCCCCCACTCCTACCTCAAGGTCATGGTACCCCCAGCCCCAGGCTACTGGCTCCGAGCCGCCAACAGAGGGCACATCTGGGGTACAGGCGCCAGCCAGGCCGGGCCTCAGTGGGCGTCCTTGACCAAGCATGGGCGGCTGAAACCTCACAGCGGGCAGGCATCCACTGGCCCTGATGGTCACCTTGGGCCTCATCTTGTCTCCAAGAGGAAAGACGGTCAACAGTGTTGGTTTTCACTCCACCCTGCCCCACCTAGGAGACCCCAGCCTGGGTGGGGCTGAAGCTGGTGCCAAGGCAAAGTGCCCAGGGCAGGCCCTGCTGGCAAAGGGAGGACCTGGGGAGGTGGGGCCTCTGAGGACTGGACACATGGCCTCACACTGCAGCAGGACACCCCACGGGGGCTCCACCTGCACCCAGAGCCCCGCTCAGCTGTGTGTGTGTTCAGGGAGCCCCCCTGTGTGCCCTTCGGTGCTGCAAACACTGTACTCCAAGGTGTAACTGCAGTGGGATTAGACTGATCACAGGGCTGGCTCTCTCCTTAAAGTCTGAAGGGGGAGGAAGCAGAAACAAAGCCTTCCTTCAGGGCTTGGAGCCCCAGCTTAAAGAGCTCTCCACCTGCCTCTTGAGTCTGAAGGCCCCGATCCGCTCCCCGGGGGTGCACCCACACAGCGTGGGGGCCCTGCAGCTGTCCTGCCAGCACAGGAAATGCTGGGGCCATGGAGCTCGGGGCCCCCAGGAGCAGCTGGACACAGGATATCCAGAGAGCACCAAGACTCTCAGGGGCAAAGGCGGGTGGGGCAACCGCGGAGGCTGAGGGCCGGATCTCCAGGCCTGAGCTGCTGGCCACCCAGCCTCATGCAGACGCCCCTGAAGGACGGTCCAGCCGCGGCGCCCACGGGCCCTTGGGAGCCGGCCAGTAGAGGCTCCACCGCTGCAGGCCGAGGCCAGGCACGCTGGGCACCCTCGGCCACCGGCTGGCCTCCTGGCCGGGGCCAAGTGGGAAGGTCCCGCCCGGCTTCAGGAGGCCTCCAGGGCCGGGGGCAGCCCTCGGGTCCATATTCATTTCAGCTCCATTTTAAAGGCGAGTTAAAATAAACACGGGGAATATTTATAAGGCAAATAAATCTGGCAGAAACAGCCCCTCGGAGTGTGAGCAGAGGCCCCCCCAGCCCAGCCCAAGCTGATAAAATACAGAAATGCTACTGTAGACCCTCGGGCTTATTTTGACTGCGGGCAGGAATGTAAGGAGTAAACACTGACTCCCGTATCACACTGTTACAACTTGCATCCACAGCTCCGCACAAAAGCTGCGTTTCACAGAAGCATCGTACAGGGATATCTCTCCAGCTTAATTTTTAAAAAAACCATTTCCTCACATAAATCATGCTCAGAACGGAACGGGTGACTGATACATTGCAAACACTTTTTTCCTTAAACAATAACATACCTAGATTCCTTCTAAACGAAAGAGCTTTTTTAAAAAAGTCTTCTAAACGTTTTTTTTTCTGAAGAAAATAAACACTTTCCTGACCCCAATATCTGGGGCTGTCTTCCCGGCCGCGCAGGCCGCTGCCCCAGCACGTGGTCACTGGGGGCAGCCGCGCGGGGCCCTTGCGCCCGGGCCTCCTTCCGGCCTGTGCGGCCTCTCCGCACACCAGCCTCCGGTGAGCAGCGGGCAGTGAGAGCCGCCAGACACCGGCCCCTCCTGGAGGTGGACTTAGCTCTCAAAATGTAACGGGGAAATAGCAAACGAGAGAAAATAAAACACACAGGAACTAATTTAACAAAAGACCAGGATTCAGAAACTGCTGGCCTTCGGTGATGGGCAGAGATTACCAGGCCACACGGGCGGCCTCAGCCAGGCCAGAAGCACCAAGCGGGGAGCCAGTGTCCAGGCGGCCGCAGGTTGAAGGCCATCGGCACCACGGTCTCCACAGTCCACCTCGGAGAGGCTGGCAAAGTGCCTCAGTGACCCAGAGAAATCAATGCGCAAGAAAACAACGCAGGTCTGAAGACCACGCTGGGCACTTGCGCAGCGGTAGGGACCCCGAATCAGGGCCAGAGCAGGGCTGGGCTCCGCTTGGAGGAGCTTCCAGGCTTGTGGGAGGGGCTGGTGGTGGACGCATGGGACCCTGTCTCTGCCGCAGATGTGCTGCAGACGCCCCAAGGCCCTAGGACCCACAGGAAATCCAGGGCTTTTGTCAAAAACGATCTTGGGGGGGAAAGGCCCTCCTGAACATGCAATAAATCTAACAGCCATTAAGTGTAAAAGAGCCTAAGCTACACTTAAAAAAAAAAAGACCAAAACATTTGTATGTTACATGAGTTAAAAGGACAAGCTGAGAAAATCTGCAATTGTAAACAACACGGGATCTCAGCCCTGACAGCAAACCTTCGGGAAGATAAGAAAGAGAAAAGCCAGAGAGCAAGCCCAGGAGCGAGCAACCCCCATTCATAGCCACACACACTCACACTCACACTCACAGACACAGACACACGCTCACTCACAGACACACACTCACGACTCACACACTCGATTTTAAACGGCCAGTAATTGCACAAAAGACCACATAATAGCAAACGCAAATGAAACCAGGCCACATTTAACCTACTAGTCAGAGACAAAACAACAAATAACCCAGATACTATGGCGTAAAGAGAAAACGTGATAAATGTGACATCAGAAAAATTAACAACTATTGCCAAGTCGAAGCACCAACCACAGCCTGGAGGCCCTGTGGGAGGCGAGGCGGTGGCCAGGGCCAGGAGCCTGACCGCAGATGGAAGTGGCTGCGCTCCCTCCACACCCCCGCAGGGAGCAGGAGAGGCTCCCTTCCCTTTAGGCCCCATGGAAATGCCCAGCCGGGACCGCAGTTCTCTACTGTGGACACAGCCCTGACCGCGCACACGACACGTAAGAAACACCGAGACAACAAGAAGACGCACGTTGGGGTTTTCACTGCAGCCTTCCACAACGAGGTGGCCGCGAGTGGTGGGAGGTCACACCAAGCCACCCCCATGCCAGGGGCCGTGCCCAGCCCTGAACAAGGACATCTTGTGAGGCTGGGATAGCAAGGACAAGCAGAGCGCAGCACGAGCACACGCGCAAGCTCTCACACACGTGCTCACGTGTTCACACACATGCTCACGTGTACACATACATGCCCTCACCCATGCTGACACATGCACACTTGCACACACCTGCCCACCCCGGGCATGCCCTCGGGCCATCGGCAGCCGGTCCCCCACAGCCCAGCACTATGACGGCCGAGCCTCTGTCGCCCTCTGCTGGCCTCTATGGTCCCTGCGAGCATGAGGTCCCCTCGGTGTCCAGGAAGCAGCATCCAGACCTGGACCCCATGCCAGGAGTGAACCCGGCCCTTGGCCACGGGGGGGCCAGTCACGCTGCAGGTCTGGCTTCACAGCTGGGCTCTGGTTTCTGGCAGCCCAAGCCTTTGCTGATTTCAGGGAAGCCCAGGTGACAAACAGATGAAAACGGGGACGTTCGATCGGAGCCAGAAGGGGACCAGGGCTTTTCCCCAGGGCCCACCCACCTACCCACCCACCCAGATGGCCCTGAGGACCCGCTGGGACCTGCAGCTCCTGGGAACCCTGGTGAAAACCTGCGCCCCAGACAATAAGGGCCACGCACTGTGACTCAGTCCTGGGAGAGTGTCAGCCCAAAATGGGCACAGGGCCAGGCTTTTTGCCCTTTCCTCAGGTAGGCGGGAAAGAATGCGCTACAGAGGGGCAGCGGCGTGTGCTCCCCGCCTGGCCGTGTGCACAGGGGAGTGGGGCCCCTTGGGCACCCCCAGGCCTTACGTTTTTCCAGGGGACTCCTTCAGCCAGAAGATGTCATCACTCGTAATCCCGTATTCCAAGGCACCTTCGATCTATCCGGGAAAAGGGTCAATGTGAGGTCCGCGTCCCCGGCTGCCCCGGGGCTCCCTCCGAGGACGCCCAGTTTGCAGACACAACTGGGCCAGAGCCACCTGCCCACATGTGGCTGCACCTCCTCGGGTGCGGCCTCTTGGACAGGGGACACGGCCGCGCCTGGGGGGCCCGGGGCAGCGGCTCCTTCCTCTCGATCTCCAGGACTCCCCCCAGATCCAGACCCAGGGCTGTGGGGAGCGAGGGGTGAAGTGGCGCGGGCCAGCTCCCAGGGCGCCAGGCTGAAGGCTGGAGGCTGGATGCAACCGACCGGGGGCCCTTGAGGGACAGCACGGTGGGCCCTGTGCCCGGGAGTTGTCCAGGTCACCCCATACCCCAGCAGGTGGGGGACACAGGACACGTCCTCTCTATGGCCCCTGAGAGTCAGATGTGCTGGGAGAGAGGAAACGGATTTCAAACAGTTTATGGTTCCAATTGGCAAAAAAAATAAAGTCAGGAATTTCTTAAGTTTGCTCAAGAAGATCGAAAGGTCTGGATATCAAAGGGACTAAAACACAACAAGTGTTGGCAGGCACCGGGGCGGGCAGCCAAGAGCAGAGTGGCCGCTGAGCGGCTTCCCCAGGACCCGAGGCTCCTGCTTCACCCCCACCCCCACCCCCCCGCCCCTCAGGCAAGTGGACAGCAGGGAGAGACCAGGCCAGTCCCCTCGCAGGCGCTCTGGCAGCCACGTGCAGGGTGGAGCTGAGCTGATCCCTGGGTCCCAGGAACTGACCACGGCCATCAGGGGCTTTGAGTGGAGCCAACGTGGGCCCAGCTGTGGGTGAGGGATCACTAATGGTCACCACTTGGCCCCTGCCTATGTGGCTACTGGAACAAGCGCCCTCCCCTCCTACGGAGCCACACATCCTGCCCAGGGCCACCTGGCACAGCTGTCTGGTCCCCTCTGGAGGCTGCTTTTGCTGAGCTGACAGCGGCAGGGGCCGCGTCGCGGTCCTGAGGACTGGAGTGTGTACTTGCCTTGGCGCCCTCCCAGCTCCTGTTTCCAGTGGAAGCACAGAACTGGACGGAGGTTCAGATTTAAGAGTCTGCGAGGACCCATCCACCTGTCTGGGCCTATGTCTGGGTCTGGGGTGGCCTTGAGCACTGGCCTCCAGGTCCCGCAGAAGCAGGAGGTGGGGGCGAAGGCAGAGCGTCCCCCACCAGGCTGAGCGCTGAGGGTGGGGCACCTCGCAAAGACGGGGGTACTTCCTGGGTCTGGTGTTTAAGCACATCTCTGCCCAATCACTAGCTGGCCACTGAGCAGAGACCTCAGTAGCCTCACAGGACACAGAATAAAGAGTTTACAAAATCGGTCCAGAAAAATCACCCAACAGCCAAGCAGCAATAAACGAAATCCCAAAGTGGAGGGAGATCCTAGCTTCCAGAGTGAACATGTCATTTTATTTGAAATGATCACTTTTCAGCAAAACATCACAAGACATGAGAAGAAACCAAAAAGGATGAACCCCACGCACTGCAGGTGGGGATGTAAACGGTGAGGCTGCCCCCCGCCCCCAGGGCCTGGGACCTCCACCCCCAGGTGTCTGCCCAGGAGAAGGGACAACCCGCATCCACATGGGCTCCCAGCAGCGTCACTCATAACAAAATGGAAACAACCCAGAGGTCCACCACGCAAGCGGACAACAGAATGTCACACCCGCCGCGGAACATCACTCAGCCATAAGCTGGTCAAAGAGGCCATGCATCTCAACCCACTGATGTGAAACGTCCAGAACAGGCAAATCCACAGAGACAGAGAGCAGGCTGCTGGGGCCGGGGGAGGGGGGCGGGAGCGACGGCTAACGGGGCTAGGGTTTCGTTCTGGGCGGATGAAACGTTCTGAGATTCAGTAGTGGGACCGACGGGTGAACGACTCTGAGTAAACTGGAACTCACTGGGCTGTACCCTTTGAAAGGGTGCATTTTATGGTATGTGAGTTTCATGTCAACTAAAGAACAAGATTTGGGTTTGGGGGAGGAGGAACAAGGCTTAAGTCCCAAACGTTCCAACATTCTGAGGCTAAAAAGGAGGAATCAACACGGGAGATAGAGAAGAAGTGACGTGGGGACAGGAAGAGGGCAGGCGGGGGCCGGCCCAGAAGCCGAGGAACGCGAGAGCCGGTCTGGGGACTCAGCCAAGTGGGGATGTGGGAACCTGGCTCAGCAGAGGGCACTCAAGAGCACGGGCAGTGGAAAGTGACAGCCGTGAGCACAGGGCCACTTGGAGGAAAGGGGGGAGTGGGAGGTGCACGTCACCAGACCATGAACGGGGTGGGGGGGGTGGGGGCTCCGGAGGACACTCACGTGCGTGGGGTACCTCGGCCGCCCTCCGGTGGCGATGACAATGTGGTCGGCCGAAAGGAGAGTCTGAGAAGAAACCGAGAAAGCCACAGTTACCCGGGTCACCTGTGGTCCCCACTCGAGGGCTCCACCAGCTTCCCCATCACAGCTTCTGCCCTGAAGTGTGGACCCTGTGGCAGCAGCCCCAGGGACTGGCAGGAGAGCCTCTAAGTCCAAGCACTTCACAGTTTACACAGCATCACACGGTGGGTAAGGTCTCCTGGAATCCCGCAAACCCCTGCAGGGCTGCAGCCGCCTGAGCAGCGGGCAGCCTGGCGTGGTCACTTCCTCCTTCACAAAGAATTAGACTGGCCTCGGCCCCAGAGGAACATCATATCAATCCCAGCAGCGCTGATCTCCAAGGACAGCGCTGAGGCCGAGCAGAGCTGAGGTCCACCCGCCTGGGCCACAGACGGACCCATGGACTGGCCCGTGCTGCCCCAGGGGCCCCGGGAGGTGGGCGCTCACCTCTTCCCCACCTTTTGAGACACCACAAACCATGTGTGGGTTGACAAAGCTGGCCTTGAAGTTAAAGTACTTCACTTTTCTGCAAAATAAAAATAGGATGTTCAAACATTTCCTCTGCAAATGAGGCATCACCTCAGGATTAAATAGGGAGCACTAGGCAGATGGCTACAATGTGAGCTTGGGCCACCCATGGCTCACGGGGGGCAAAAGGAGTGTGTGGACCCGCACCGGGAAGCATGGGGCGCGGCTGCTGTCTCCCCAGGGTTCCCTGGGACGTGGTGACCACAGCTGCCATGCAGGGGTGTCTTAAGGGCCCAAGCTCAGCCCCGGTGTGTGAGGACAGAGGTGGCCGGGCCTCCCCCGAGGTCAGTCATGTCACCTGGACACCCTCCACCAGGAAGGGGAGGCCCCCACATGCACCCAGTTACCCTCCCCCCAAAACACCCACGGACCTCCTGCTGGTGAAGGGGGTGCCCAGCAGGGAGGGGACGGTGAGGCGGGGAGAGCAGGCACCACGAGGGGCGAGGGTGGCTGGGCTTTCTAACCCAGGTCTCACGCCTCCTCCTCCTGGGGAGTCCTCACGTGCCCCAGGACCCGCCCAGAGCCTAGCGCGGCGTTAGTACCTGTCCTGCAGCTGGACCCGGTGCCCCCAGTTCAGGGATTTCACGTGGTTCTGAATGGCTTCTGCCATTTTCCCCCTGTTGACACAAAGCACGATGCTTAAAGCCACCACACAAGTGTCAGCTGTGGTCCCATCACAGATTATTAGAGGCAAACAGCCCTTAACAGAAATGCCCAGAAGCAGAGGGGTTTCTCAAGGTGGTAAAGGTGACGTCTGTCCCCACGGCTGCCGCCCCAGGGCCAGGTTTGGGGCTTCAGACCGAGGGGCTCCGAGCGGACCACGTGCCACCCGCCAGGCCTGAAGCACTGCAGCCTTTGGGCCGAGCGTCCTTCCAGGGGTGTCCTGGGCGCCGTGGGGCAAGTGGCAGCGTCCCAGGCTCCACCCAGGGGATGTGCAGCCCCCACTGTGGAGATCACCAAAAACGTCTCCAGACTTTGCCCACTGCTGGGGGCCCAGAGGTGCTCCCGGGTGAGAATCGTGCCCGCAGCTCCTGTGACGCTGATGGGATCGGCCGTCCCCCACACGCCCTCACCAGTCGTGCAGGGGCTGGGCCACCTTCCAGCCATAGTGGGGGGCGTCGTGGATCATGCCCCCTAGCAGCGCCGCCTGGTGCATCAGCTTCTTGGGGATGCAGCCGACGTTCACGCAGGTGCCACCAAGGCCCCACCGGGTACCTGGGGAGGTGGGAAGAGCACACAGACCGGGTTCAGGTGAGCCAGGCTAGCCCTGCTCTACAGCTGTTTCCAATTCCTTTTAGTTGCTTTAACTCCAACGCGGCCCAGGTGAACCTGCCGTGTGGACGCGTCGGCTGCAGTTGCATTCAGACTTGGTTTAAATGAGGAGGATGAGGAACCTACAGTGATGGCAGCTTCCCCGAGAAGCAGGACGCCGTCCGGAGACTGGGCAGCAGTCCAGGGCTCAGCCACCCTCTGTATGTGACACCCCCACACCTTCCCCAGGACACACGGCTCCCGGCGGGGGCTGCCTACCTCGGGGGGAAGGCTCCACGTAGTCCACCACGGCCACCTTCTTCCCCAGCTGAGCGGCTGGAAGGACCAGAGAAGCAGGCAGGTGAGTACAACCAGGGACTGATTCAGGGTCGGGGACCCCAGAAGCCCACAAGGCCCAGAGGAGGTTGGGGAAGGACCGGGCCAGCAGCCGCCCACGAGCTATGCAGCCGGGTCTCCCACTGCCTCTGCCCCCAGCTATGCTGCCCCTAGATGGGCACCCCGACCTTTTCCTGACCACAGGCTCTGCACCACCCACCACAGCAGTGCTGGGACGCACCCCCCCCAACCTGGTTGCAGGTCCAGCACAGGCCCAGGGCCCACCCCAAGCACACTCCCTGGAGGCATCGCAGGGAGGCCCCCGGCTCGCTCCCCAGGCCCTCCCTCACTCCTCTCTTCCCCAGACACCATGTGGGATGGCCCTCGGTCTACCCTGGTCAGAGCCCCCAGGTGGACGTTTGCTGCCTCCTCTCAGGGTGAGGAAATGGAAGCTCGGAGGTCAAATGGCAGGTCCAGGTCAGCCAGGCCCCAAGACCAGGGCTTCAAACTGCACCCCTGCCTGGAGCCCCCTCCCTGGCCTCCCTCAACTGCACCCCTGCCTAGAGCCCCCAGCTGTCAGCAGGCTCCCTCAGCCACAAGCCCCAGGTTCTGAGGCCAGGACTAATCACGGGCTTCCCGCTGGCTCGCCTGTGACACTGCATCAGCCAGCCCTGGTCCCTGGCTGTGACGGCCCCGAGGGCACGCCCCACTTGTATGTCACGAGCCCACGGGTGTTTGAAACACTACAGAACATGCTTGATTCATGGCTACCAGCTACCAAGATTAGAACCAAATTTTAGAAGCCTTCATTAACAAAACCATTTCATTCAACTGAATTAAGATGGGATCCCAGTGCTTGATTTAAAGTCTCCGGCCAAGGGAACACCTCAGACATACCAATGCCTGGCTCCCAGGTCTGATCAGGATGGAGCAACAGGGACCAGAGTTAGCCTCCTGCTCAAAATAACCAAAAATCCTGACAAAATACACGAAATAATGGTTTCAAGAAACTGAATAAACGAAAACAAAGGCCAGTGATCTCTGAGAGACAGGAAAGGGACGAGGTGAGCCCCGCGACCAGAGAGTCTGCAGGACACAGCACAGAGGGGGCCCAGGAAGGTCCAGCAGGCTCCCGGCCTGAGAGTTCCTAGGACAGAGGACAGAGGAGAGAGAGGGGAAAGTACCTAAGGCCGGGACAGTGCTGCTCCCAGAAGCCAGCCTGGAGAAACGTTAACTCCTGGAGCACTGGGTGAGCATTAGGAAGGTCATGCCTCAGCAGTTGAGAATAATTAGCCCTAGACCAGGCACAGTGCCAGAGCGCCTAACAAATCTTAAGCAGAAGACTCAAAAAGATCAAACAGTCTGTAGCTACATCCCAGAACATGCTCAGAAATATTTCTAGGAATATAAAAATATCCAGAAACCAGCAAGGTAAAGTCCAAAGTGTCTGGCACTCAAACAAAAATTACCAGGCACGCAAAGAAGCAGGAAAATACAGCCCTTAAAGGGAAAAATAGTCAATGGAAACTGACCAAGAACTGACACCAACGTCAGAATTAGTGGAAAAAAAAGTAAAACAGGTGTTTTAACTGTATTCTACATGTTCAAAAAGTCAAGAAGTAACATGGAAGATAGAAAAAAGGACCCAAGTTGAACTGTAGAGATGAATACTGCACCGAGTGGGGTTCATGGTCAAGTAGACATTGCACACTCTTTTATTAGTGAATTTGAAAACAGGAATAGAAACTATCCACAATGGAAAGAGCTCTCATGAGCTCTGGGACAACCCGGAGCAGCCAGATGCTCAAGTCCCTTATAGAAAACGGTGCAGCATCTGCAGTAACCTTTACCTTAAATCATCTCTAGATTATAACACCTAACACAATGTTAACACTACGTAAGTAGTTGTAAATACAGTGTAAATGATAAATAGTTGCCAGTATGTGGCAAGTTCAAGTTTTGCTTTTTGGAATTTTCTGGAATTTTTTTTAAAACATTTTTTTGATCTGTGGTTGGTTGAATCTGTGAATGTGGAGCCTGTGGATACAGAGGGCCGGCTGTACTGTCCCCTTGAATTCTATACGCAGAGAAAATATCTTTTTAAAATGAAGGCAGAGTAAAGATGTCTTCAGACTCACAAAAGCTGAAAGAATTTATAACCCCTAGAGCCACACGACAAGAAGTATTCACGGACGTCCTTCCAGTAGGAGGAAAATGATGCCGGGTGGAAATTCAGATCCACAGAAAGGAACGGAAGCCCCAGAAATGACGACCACATGGGCAGATGTGTTAGCTTTTTCCTTATCGCTGAAATCTCTTCCGAATGTCACTATTTAGGGACTTCCTTGGTGGCGTGGTGGTTAGGACTCTGCGCTCCCAATGCAGGGGGGCCCGGGTTCGTTCCCTGGTCGGGGAACTAGATCCCACGTGCATGCTGCAACTAAGAGTTTGCATGCCACAACTAGGGAGCCAGCGAGCCACAACTAAGGAGCCCTCCTGCCACAACTAAGACCCAGTGCAACCAAATAAATAAATATATAAAAAATAAAAACAAACAAAAAAAATCAGTATAAAAAAAAAGGTCACTGTTTAAACAAAAATTGTACAATGTGCTGTGGCGTTTGTAACATGTAGAAGTGGAAAGTGACTGGTGGGAGAGTGTCACCTGAAGGGGGACCGTGACACGGAAAGGTGCATGTCTCAAACCCGGAGGCAACAACCTCACCACGTCTGCACGTTAATCCACAATGCACCAAAGGCCTAAATGTAAGAACTGAAGCTGTGAGGCTCTCAGAAGAAAACAGGCCTAAGTCTCTGTGACCTTGGATCGTGATGCTGTTTCTTGGATGTGACACCAAAAGCACAAGAAACAACAGATCAACTGACTTCCTCAAAATTAAACACTTTTGTGCTGAAAAGGACACCATCAAGAAAGTGACAAGATAACCCCCAGGATGGGAGAAAGTAATTGAGAATTATGCATCTGATACGGATCTAATATCCAGAATATACGTGTGTGTGTATGTGTGTGTGTGTTCTCATAACTCAATAATGAAAAGACAACCCAACTTAAAAATGGGCAAAGGTTCTAAATAGACGTTTCTCCATAAATATAGAAATGGCCAATAAACACATGAAAAGATGCTCCATTAACCATGAGGGAAATACAAGTCAACCACAATGAGATACCACCTACTTCCCACCTACTTAGGATGGGCTACGATAGAAAAGACAGTAACAGGTGTTGGTGAGGATGTGGAGAAATTTGAACCCCACACTTCCTAGTGGGAATATAAAATGGTGCAGACACTTTGGAAAATAGTCTGGCAGCTCCTCAAAAGGTTAAACCTTGAGCTACCCTATCACCCAGCAATTCCACTCCTGGGAATCTGCCCAAGGGAAATAAAAGCACACGTCCATACAAAACCTGCAGGAATGTTCAGAGCAGCATTACTCATAACTTCCCCAAGCAGAAATAACCCAAACATCCACCAGCGGACAAGTGGATAAACAAAATGTGGTTCATCCACACTATTCAGCCCTAAAAAAGGAACGAAGTACTAACACACACTGTATCACAGATGAACACCAAAAACATCATGCTGAGTGAGAGCAAAACCACACGTTTCTATGAAACATCCAGAACACAGGCCAGTCCATAGAGGCGGAAAGGAAACTAGTGGTAGCCTGGTGCTGAGGAGGGGAGGGGGACAGGTGACTACCAGTGGGTACAGAGTACCTGGGGGTGATGAGATGTTCTGAAATTGGTGGTGGTGATGGTTGCACAATTCTGTGAATATAAAATCCACTGAAATAGGCAGTTTAAATGAGTGATCTGTATGGTGTGTGACTTGTACCTCAGTAAAGCTGTTTTAAAAATATGAAACACTAGGGATAAATCTGACATAAGATGTGAAAGACCTGTATATTGAAATGACAAAATATTGCTGAAATAAATGAAAAAATACCTAAATGAGAGATACACCACATGACCCAGCTGTTCCACTTTTAGGAGATTATCCAAGAGATTTAAAACACACATCCACACAAAGACACACACACACATACACACACACACGAATGTTCATAGCAGCACTGTTCACAACAGCCAAAAACTGGAAACAACCCAATCCACAGGCGAATGAACCAACCAAACGTGGTCTAGACATACAGTGGAATACTTATCAGTAATGAAAAGGCGTGAACTCTGGATACACACAGCAACACAGATGAATCTCCAAATAATTGTGCTTTGTGGAGAAGCCCGGAAAGTAAGAATACACACAGCATGATTTCATTTAGACAGAATTTTAGAAAATGCAAACTAATCTACAATGAGAGAAAGCAGATCAGTGGTTGCCTGGGGTTGTAGCGGGGAGGAGCAGGCCAACTGCAGAGACAATGCATTCAGCTTGTGGCTGCTAAGGAGCATCCCCACCCAGCCCGGAGAGCACCACTGCCCTCTCCAGGGGACCCGGAAGCCTGGAGGCCCTGCCATGCTGGCGGGATGCAGGACGCAGGACACGTACCTTCCTTGGCACAGGCTAGGCCGCCGGATCCCCCGCCAATCACCAGGAGGTCATAGCATTGCCGCCCTGCAGGGGTGAGGGGGAGACGTTGAGAAGGAAGGACCAGGAGCAGCCTGGGGCGCAATCCCAGGAGGCCACACAGTTTCCAATGTGGTACAGGGTTCACTTTAGGGGATGGGAGTCCCGTCCTGTGATGGTATGGGGTGACCACACATCCCCCAGCAGGCAGGAAGCAATGACGGGGTGCATGTTGTCTGCCCAGATCCCGAGACTAAGCAGGTGAGGCTGGCGGAGGTGTAATCCCCACCTCCCCACATCAGGAAGGTAATTGAACTGGCAGGACTGCCCTGAACTCAACTTCACCCAACGTTCTAGCAGACACGGGATTAAAACGTTTGTCTTGACTCCACCTGTCTTTCCGTTGTAAAGGTCAACCTTTGTCACCAGTGAGGGAGAACAAGGGCAGCCCATGCGTTGGGCAACACGGCCTGGCCTCTCACAGTGCCCGGCGGGGCCTGGCAGGACAGCGGCTCTGAAACGCCTCTGGGTTCCTTGGAGGCCATTTGCACCCTCCACCCCTGCCCCCGGCACACAGGCCGCTGGAGTCCTTCCTCCCTGCAGAAGCCGCTATCCGTCTCCTGTAAATGCTGGCACGGAAGGCAGGCCAGAGAAAACTGAAGCAGGGCGACGGCAAGGGCAGGTGTGTCCTTAGGTGTGGCCAACCTGTGAGAGCCCCGAGCTGGGGACCCCCAGCACCAGGCTCCAGCCCGCTCCCCGTGGAGGGAGGAAGAAATAACGGAAGATCATCAGGACGTGGGGAGGTAGGCGGGGAGGTCGAGGCAGCTAGGGGCTGCATCCAGTTGCTCATCTCTGCTGCTCAGGGAGGCTCTGACCAGGAGAATGTCCCTACCTTCCATGGCAGATGCCCATCCCTCCTGCCGCCACTACAGGGTCCCGGCTGTGTCACCCTGCAGCCCCACTCTATCAGGCAGAGGGCAGCATGAGCAGCTGGCTGCGTGGATTGTGGGCTTATCTTTGGCGGTGGGCTCTCCCCACGTGCACGCCCAGCAGCCCTCTCTGTCTGATAAGCACTTGGCAGAGGCCTCCGTGGGGCCTCTGTAGGCTCCACTGCAGGAAATCTGCCTTTAAACACCTGGGGGGTCTGGGTAGCCTGTAGGGGAGGAAGGACCCTGAAGGACCCCAAGACGGGCAGGGCGGGTGCTGCCCTTAGGGTGTCAGCTGGGGACACACCCGTGCACTCTATGGGGTGCCCTGAGGCACCTCACAGCCTGGCTCCCTTCCCCGCATGCAGGGGCTCAGCCGGGAAGGTGTGTCTGCCCGTGTCCTGAGCCCACCCTCTTCTGATTTTCTGCTCCTCCCTGAACACAGCGGCTGGTACAGGGCCTGAAAAGAGCAGAGCCCCGCCAGGATGGCGAGGCCTCGGGAACAGCGTTCTGGGGAGGTGGAGGCCCCCGTGAACCCACAGGCCGCTGGCCACCTCGGGAGCCACCTGGGGGAGCATCTGCACAGCTGTCCCCCCTGCACACTCTTTCCTGGAAGCAGGGGTTAGGGAACAGGTGACACCAGCATCGTGGTCACTCTGGCTGCTGTTCAGGGGCCATGTCTGCCACCCCCCATGCCTGGATGGGGCAGGCATGTTCCTATCAGGAGCTCCGGGGCTGAAGTGGAGGCTGAGGCTCAAAATCAGACCCTGCTGACTAGGTGTTGGCACCGTCCCCAGGCCCTATTGGCTCCTCCTCGCCCAGGCCCTGGGGGTCCCCCTTTTGCCCTTGAGCGTGGGGGCAGAACTCTGGGTGCATGGCCTCCTGCCAGCCTGCACGGCCTGGGCTGTCACAGCAGCTGCAGCATGAGGGCTGAGGGCTTTAATCATGAAGGTCCCGCCTGACATGTGCAGCAAGGGGGGCCCAGGGGCCAGCAAAGCCACCAAGAGCAGCCCTCCGTCCCCACCTCAGGAGCTGGTGACCGCCTCCCCAGACTCTGCAGGGCTACCTAGCCCTGCTCCCCAAGGCCAGGGTGGCACACAGCTGGCCAGGGCCGCCAATCTTCCTCCCACAGCACCCTATCCGTGAAGGAGCCCTCCCCCTGTCCCTGCTCCAGCACCTCAGCACTCACTCCCTGTGGGGCAGTCCAGGGGTAGGGTCTGGGGGATGGTCCCTGCAGGGATGTGGTGGGGAGCATGTTGTCATGCGTGGAACCGGCCACACTGCGGTGGCAGATATGGTGGCACTGTGGCCAGCTCTGGGGGAGCCCCCCAACCGGGAATCACCCCCACCCCCACCCCCTGCCCCGTGTGCCCAGCCGGTGCTCAGAACCCTAGCAGGCCCAGCGCCCGCAGTCATCGGATTGCTGTCTGGTTTGGTCCATGACCCTTGGCGGCTCCAGGAGGACCAGCAGAGCGTGCTCCGCTTCCCGATGGCACTCAAAGAGCGCAGACCGCCGGACTCAGCGTCCCCACCTTGATTCCTTGCACGTGCATCTATTGAGCACCTGCTGTGTGCGCCCACGAGGTCTTGGGGAGGAGGTGGGAGGCCCAGTGGGGTGCGCAGGGCGCGAAACCTGGTGACCTCGGGAGGTGAGCCACCGTCACCACGGTCGGGACCACAGGTAATGCTGGGCCGGGGTATCGGGAGGCGGCCACTCTCCCCGCGCTGTTCCCCGCGGGGAAAGTGCGCCGGCGCGGACCCCTCCGGCCCTCGCCCCGCCTCCCCGCGCGAACCCCGATCCCGCGCCCGCCCGCCCGCGCGCCGCAGACCTGCAGTGCCCCGCGCTCCGCCCGGCACGGCCCGCACGCGCCACCGGAAGCGCCCGGCAGGTCCCCTCAGGGCCGCCATCGCCGCCGCCGCCGCCGCCGCCGCCGCCGCCTGGGGCCTCGGCCGGCTCGGGCTGCCCGCCGCGCTGCCTGCGCCGACGACCGACGGGGACGCGAGAGGTTGGTGCGCGCGGCCAGGGTCCCACCCGGCGGGGTCCGGACGGGGAGAGGCGCTCCGACCCGGGGCGAGGAGCCTCGAATTGGGGGCGGATCCGGGTGGAGGGATCCCCCTGGGGCGGGGGCTCCGACCTGGGCGGGGGATGTCCCTGGACATGGGGTGGGTCTCCGGAGGTGAGGTGGGGTCTCCGGACCCTAAATGGGGGGGTCCCCGGATCTGGGGTGGGGTCTCCGGACATGGAGGGGGGCTTCAACCTGGGGTGGGGTCCCGGGACCTAGGGTGGCGAGGTCCCCGGATCTGGAGTGGGTCTCCGGACATGAGGTGGAGTCTCTAGACCTTAAGTGGGGTGGGGGTGGGGGTCCTAGGACCTGGGGTGAGGGGCTCTCTGGACATCAGGTGGGGTCTTCTGACATGGGTGGGGGCGATGGCACCAGGCTGGTGGAGGAAGGGGGAGTCGTGCTGCAGAGAGAAAGTCCACTTGGGCACAGAGGCCACCACAGGGCTTGGAGACCCCGACCCCAGGTGTGGTGGTTTCTGGGCGGGCTTGGCCATGGGAATGGGTTGCAGAGTCAGGGTCTGACTGTCCTTGGGTCCTCGGAGAGAGAGAACTGTGGGGGCCTGGGCGAGGGGCTCAGCCATCTGGTAGCGCTGGCTGGCCCCGGGGTGCCCTGGGGCCTTTCCTTTTGCGGGAATGGTGGCCCTACCAGGAAGGGGAAGCCTGGGCCCCGACCTGCCCCAGACCAGCCTTTGAGTTTTGAACAGTGGGATTTCTGCACGCTGCTGCCTCCACTCCTGGAGGGGTCCGAGGGGCTTGCCAGGAGAGTGGGTCAGATAAACACAGAGAACATTGGTAACTGCACAGTTGGGGAAAGACCCCAGCACCCTCCAGACTTGCTCAGAGGCAACTGGGCCTTTTAAGTGTGGGTGAGGGGGCATCGGGGCTCGAGACTCAGGGGGTGGAAAATACAAAAAGTGCGAAGAGGCATGGGTCCATGTGACTCCCACCTGAGCTTGCCAACTGGATTTGGACTCCTGCCCTCCTGCAGAAGCTGGGCGGTGTTGCTAGAAGCGATGAGCTTGTCAAGCGGGCACCGTGGGGGGCCAGGGCATTGTAGGGAAGTGGCCTCTAGCTGAGAAACGCAGTCAGTGTTTGTTCCAGTCTTTACAGGAGGCCTCTTGGAGAAGAGGGCTCAGAGGAGCCTGGCTGGGTTCTGTCAGGGAGCGTCTCCTTAGTGAATGGTCGGAGCCAACAGTAGACCTGGGTTTTGAGTCCTGAGGCCGTCCAGTTGAGAAGATTTTAGACGTTGAGCTCTCAGGTCTCTAGGTGGTGGAGTGAGGCCGCGGTGGCAGTCCATCAGATTTCCCGGTTTGCCTGTGAATGTTTGTGGTGACGTGGAGACCTCAGAGTCGCAGGCAAGGCTACTTCCGTCTGGAGCAGAGCCCGGGAGACGTGGGCATCCCGGTGGGCTCACGCAGTGGCCCACATGTGATGGGCGGTGATGACCGGTTCTCTGAAGTTCCTGCCACCTTATCTACCTTCAGCTTCCAGGGCTTTTTCAGACCCTGGAGGAAAAAGGCAGCTACACGACACCTGAGTCCCAGGATGGGTCTGGGCAGTCACGCCAGGAGGGAGGGAGGAAAATGGGAAAAATTTATATTTGGAGAGGTGTACCAGATATTGAAGGAAATGGAAAGGCCTGGGGATCTGGTGAATGCTGACAAATGTGTAAGTCGGCAGTGCAGTCCAGCGAACAGGTGGATAATAAAACCTCAAAGGCAACAGACAGGACTGGACTCTGATGACCCACGAGGTGTATTATTTTCTCCACTGAGACAAAATTTCTCTCTGTAGTCACTTCCATTTTTGATCAAAGATAAAGTAAGATTATTCTTGTTTACAAAATAGCTCTGGTCTCACTAGATTTGGGCTGATTCTTTACATAAGTGCAGCAAGAATAATGGTTGACACACAGCCCTTTTAAAGTTTGCCTCGTGGAATTGTTTTTTTTTTTTTTTTTTTTTTTGGCTGTGTTGGGTTTTCGTTTCTGTGCGAGGACTTTCTCTAGTTGCAGCGAGCGGGGGCCACTCTTCATCGTGGTGCACGGGCCTCTCACTATCACGGCCTCTCTTGTTGCGGAGCACAGGCTCCAGACGCGCAGGCTCAGTAGTTGTGGCTCACGGGCCTAGTTGCTCCGCGGCATGTGGGATCTTCCCAGACCAGGGCTCGAACCCGTGTCCCCTGCATTGGCAGGCAGATTCTCAACCACTGCGCCACCAGGGAAGTCCTGCCTCGTGGAATTTTTTACAGGGAATCTCAGATTGGACATTTAAAAGCTTCCAAGGCTAGGAAGTCAAGAAAGTGCCAGCAGACTTCACCTGTAGACTCGAGTGAACTCCTCTCTGCTCAAGGTTCCCCCAATATCCCAGAGTTCCTAGGCCTGCAGGAGGCAACCTTCCTCGGTCCCTGGGAGACTGGGGACCCTGGATGCCCAGCACCAAGCTGGGTTTTCCCAGAGGGCTTTTTAAGCCTTGGTTCCATAAAGTGACTGCAGTTCCTTAGAACCGTCTGGTCATAGCTGAGTCCATGTGTCATTTTCAAACATGACATTCCTTGGTAATACAAGCAACGTTTTCAGTTATGTCCTATCACAAAGAAGACAGAGTCTTATTAAACCTATGCAAATAACTATATTGCCATGAAAACAAGGATACTCAATAATAGTTTCTGATTTTTGGAGGAATCAGGTGCAGAGAAAAACATAAATGCTTCAATTTTGTTTACAGAGGTATAACTTACTAGATTGTTATGAGTCATAGATAGCTTAAGAGAAAAGGGAAAGTTTTTTTTTTTCTCTAATATCCAGAAAATGGGACATTAAAGAGTCAACAAGGGACTTCCCTGGTGGTACAGTGAATAAGACTCAGCGCTCCCAATGCAGGGGGCCCACATTCGATCCCTGGTCAGGGAACTAGATCCCACATGCATGCTGCAACTAAGAGTTTTCATGCCACAACTAAGGAGCCAGTGAGCTGCAACTAAGGATCCCTCGAGCTGCAACTAAGGAGCTGGCCTGCCACAACTAGGACCCAGCACAACCAAATAAATAAATAATTTAAAAAATAAACAAATAACTGTTAAAAAAGAAAAGAGCCAACTATTCTAAACAGAAGCCATAAAAATTATAATCATGCTTTGTCAGTTTACTTAGTCTCATGTAGTTAGTTTTGTTTTTTTTTTAACATCTTTATTGGAGTATAATTGCTTCACAATGGTGTGTTAGTTTCTGCTTTATAACAAAGTGAATCAGCTATAAATATACATACATCCCCATATCTCCTCCCTCTTGCATCTCCCTCCCACCCTCCCTATCCCACCCCTCTAGGTGGTCACAGAGCACCGAGCTGATCTCCCTGTGCTATGCGGCTGCTTCCCACTAGCTATCTATTTTACATTTGGTAGTGTATATATGTCCATGCCACTCTCTCACTTCGTCCCAGCTTACCCTTCCCACTCCCCGCGTCCTCAAGTCCATTCTCTATGTCTGCGTCTTTATTCCTGTCCTGCCCCTAGGTTCTTCAGAACCAATTTTTTTTTTTTTTTTAGATTCCATATATATGTGTTAGCATACGGTATTTGTTTTTCTCTTTCTGACTTACTTCACTCTGTATGACAGACTCTAGGTCCATCCACCTCACTGCAAATAACTCAATTTCGTTTCTTTTTATGGCTGAGTAATATTCCATTGTATATCTGTGTCACATCTTCTTTATCCATTCATCTGTCGATGGACACTTAGGTTGCTTCCATGTCCTGGCTATTGTAAATAGAGCTGCAATGAACATTGTGTCATGTAGTTAGTTTTCGTTCTGCTTGATCTTGGGAGAGCAGTTCCTGGGCCTGTGGGTTTCTCCACTAGAGTTCTGGGTTCTGGGTTCTGATCCTTAGTCCAGAGGGATGGCGCTGCCCGAGGTCCCTGCCCAGTCCTTCCGCAGGTCTCTGAGACAGGCCCTTTTTGTTGAGGATGAAGCCCCCTGGCCTGTAGCTGATTGCAAATGCTTTGGAGAAGCATCAGAGTGAAACAAAGTTACCTGCAGCTGACAAAAGACTTAAAATGGCTGTGGTTAAAGAACTGATGAGAGGGGCTTCCCTGGTGGTGCAGTAAGAATCCGGCTGCCAATGCAGGGGACATGGGTTCGAGCCCTGGTCCGGGAAGATCCCACATGCCACGGAGCAGCTAAGCCCGTGCGCCACAACTACTGAGCCTGCGTTCTAGAGCTTATGTGCCACCACTACTGAGCCCACGTGCCACAACTACTGAAGCCCGCGCGCCTAGAGCCCGTGCTCCGCAACAAGAGAAGCCACCACAATGAGAAGCCCGCGCACCGCAATGAAGAGTAGCCCCCGCTCACCGCAACCAGAGAAAGCCCGAGCACAGCAACAAAGACCCAACGCAGCCGAAAATAAAACTTAAAAAAAAAAAAAGAACTGATGAGAGTTCATTATAAAAACACAATTGACAAGGCAATTTGGATGTTTCTGTAACATACACACCATTTTAAATATTAACTATAATTATGAGTGATAACATTATACCAGAACATATGGAAAGCAAGCAAAATTTCTAAAATATTTATATTAATAGCGTTTACCGGTACAAATATAACATAGGGAAAGTTAAGATTCTCTTCTTATTTGACAGTGCTTCCCATGCAGTTTACCATAACAGACAGACCTAATTATTATTATTATTATTTTTTTAAATCAATCATATCATACAGTTTCTCTCTGAGCTTGTTATTTATAAATTTTTATTTATTTATTTATTTATTTATGGCTGTGTTGGGTCTTCGTTTCTGTGCGAGGGCTCTAGTTACGGCAAGTGGGGGCCTCTCTTCATTGCGGTGCGCGGGTCTCTCATTATCGCAGCCTCTCTTATTTCGGAGCACAGGTGCCAGACGCGCAGGCTCAGTAATTGTGGCTCACGGGCCTAGTTGCTCCGCTGCTTGTGGGATCTTCCCAGACCAGGGCCCGAACCCGCGTCCCCTGCATTGGCAGGCAGACTCTCAACCACTGCGCCACTAGGGAAGCCCCAGACCTAATTATTTTTAACATCCCTTCTTTTACAAGGTAAAAGTACAAACCACTGAGATTTTCCAAGGACCCTCTGGGGGTCCCTTGGAAAAAAGCCATTCTGAGATCCAAGACTTCATTTAGGATTGATTTTGGGAAGACAGAGTTGTCCAAAATGTCAGAAGGTTTGAACACTTGATTAAATAGGATCCCAGCTCACTGCAGAACAAGACTCAGTTATTTCGTTAACCAAGTGACAATACGGGAGCTCACAAGTAGGAACAGGAGGAAACAGGACTGCAGACCTGAGCTTTTGACGAGGGGGGACACTCAGTTCTCCCGAGTGGCGACGAGAGGTACAGGGAATTATTTTAAGACACAGCTTTGTTTCCTAGGAAGATTATTCAAAAGATAGAGAGAAACCTTTTACAATCTCTTATTAAAAGCAGACCAATAATCCAAGAAATCTCATTTTAACAGAGAGGAAACCAAGCTCTAGTTTTGTATCAGTATGCTATTGATGGTAAAGCTCATTTAAGAAAACTTTGTATACAAATCCATTTAACCTTAGCCAGCTGTAACCTCACAACACAAAATTCCTTTTCCACAAACCTTCCACCACTTTCTATGTCCATTCAGGTTTGTTTCCCTCTTTTTTATTTTACTTGAGGACAAAACAACTTTCCTTCCCTAACAAAAACACATCCTACATTCTCTGCATACTTTTCACATAAGAACACATCCTACTTTGTGTACCAAGTTGTTTCCCTTTGCTTTGTATCTAGTAGTAGTTTTATTCTCACACATTGATTATAATTTTTAACCATTAGCAACCTTTATTTTACAGAGAAAACTAGGAAGTAGGCAATTGCAAATTGTCTGTCATATCCCAGTATTCTGTAGCAGATTAGCAAATTTTATGAATATAACATCTCGTAATCTGTAAGGTAGATGCTTTTGACAGTACAAATTGTTTGACTGTGGCAAGAATATGTTTATTAACACACCCAAATGTCTTTAGCTTCTTTGTAGCATATATACATGAGAAGCCAAAAGTATATAAACTTAAACTTATGCCTAATAATGAATGTTTCAGCACTTTATCTTTTTTAATTAATTAATTGATTGATTGATTAATTAATTATTTTTGGCTGCATTGGGTCTTCGTTGCTGTGTGCAGGCTTCCTCTAGTTGTGGTGAGTGGGGGCGACTCTTCGTTGTCGGTGCGTGGGCTTCTCATTGCGGTGGCTTCCCTTGTTGCTGAGCACAGGCTCTAGGAGTGTGGGCTTCAGTAGTTGTGGTGCACAGGCTTAGTCGCTGCGTGGCATGTGGGATCTTCCTGGACCAGGGCTCGAACCCGTGTCCCCTGCATTGGCAGGCGGATTCTTAACCACTGAGCCACCTGGGAAATCCTCAGCACCTTATCTTATTTAGAAATTATTTAGATATTCAATGAATATCTGTTATTTAACTTAACTTGGCATAACTCTAAGGTTGCAAATTACCAAAAAGATTTTGGAAACTGTTTTTAGGCAGACACATTATAAAACACAATTATTATTGAAATAAAGTGTGTCAGAATAGTGACTGGATTTGATTAAAATCAAACTTATGTGTAAAATCTTAAATGTCTAGTGTATAAAATATTAGCTATTTGACTAGTAAACCAAGTAGAATAAAAATGTATATTTGCACTATGTTTAATGTTGACAACTCTAAAGATACACCTGTTTTATGAAATGAACAATATTAAACTAGTTTTATTTAGCAAAGATTTACCAAATTACAGGAACTTGAAAAACAGTTGAGTTGGTTCTTATATTTCGGGAGGTTTAGGAAGATTTAATTTACGTAAGTGCTTGTTCCTCTCCAAGCCAATTACGATAGAACTCCTTTAAGGAATTTTATAACCTGATTTGGTAATACCGTCTGGAGGTAGGGAAATATCATATATATATATATATAAACATACGATCTTACATAAACATACAGACAGATGCAAACAGAGATGGTTTTCTTTAAAAAAAATTTTTAGCTATGTGTCAGGCATAAATACAATTATATAAAACTCACTAGTTTATATAAGAGTTAGACCTTGTCTTTGCTTCGTTTTATATTTTTATCCGAATCATGTTGTGGCAGGTGGGGCAGGTTAATTACCTGTTACATATGAGGCCTTAAAGCTTCCCACCAGCATCTGTGGGGACACCTTTAAGATTTTTTCTTCCCTGGTATATAATCTTAGGGAGGTGTAGACTAAATGTTTCCAATTCATTTTTTTTTCCTTTTCAGCCTCAAGTGGTTGCTTTCGGGGGTCCCTGAGTCCCTTGAGAGCCCCCAGTGGGGCAGGGCCCAAGGTTTCAGGGGCTGGGGGATTTTAGGGGCTGGGGGTAGGGGAAAGGCCGGGAAGGGACAGAGGACAGAGGAGGCAGGGGCTGGGGGAGGAGGGAGTGGGAAGGGGAGCCACCCAAGACCACCTTATCCTTAGCAAGGATGCTATGCCAACCAGGAGGAAGTGGGCAGAGGCAGCCCGAGTACTGCTCTGTCAGCGGGGCTGCAGGGAGTCCCCAGGGAGGAGCAGAGTGGCCCCCAAGGGCCAGGAGGGACTCCAGCCCAGGAGGTGCCCTAGCCTTCCCCTGCCCCCTGCTTCAGGGGCAACACCTCTACTCACTGTGGTCTGCGGACGTTTGTCTGGAGCCAGAATCACAGGGAAGGGAGATGAGCCTATGGTCCCTGGGCCTCCTGTGCACGGGGTGCACACGGGCAGTGCCTGAGGGCACAGCTTTGCGTGTCCCCGGCAGACCCCCAGCTCGGTCAGCCAGCCTCTGGACCCCCTTCACAAGGACCCTGGCCATCCCACACACTTTTGCCCCCAACTGTTGCCTGTGCTCTGAGGCCTGCCCACTGGGGATGCTGCGCCCCTCAAGCCCTTTCTCTGGGAGGCTGGCCGGCCTTGTGTGGCTCCTGGAGCCCCCACACAAGTGCCGTCTGGCCCTCCCCCGGCTTCCCCACGAGTGTGGCTGAGGCCCAGGCGTCCGCTGCTCTCCAGACAGGGGGAGGGCCACCCAGGCGCCACAGCAGATTCAGCTCTTTGCAGAGGGGCCAGAGGCATTCCCAGTGTCTTGATGGACTTTTCAGACTAGCCTCGGAACCCGGGGACTGAAGATCCCATGGCTCTGGGTGTCTGTGCCCTGATTGCCAGTCCCCACCTGGGCCTGAGGGGGGCCAGGGCCCTGGCCAGCATCTCCATTGGGCCCTTGGGGGGATTATCTCCAGGAGGATAAGTGGTGATAGGAGATGAGAGAGGGCGTGGTTTGAGGGTTGCAGGGAGAACACTTAAGAATGGGCTTGGGACTTCCCTGGTGGTGCAGTGGTTAAGAATCCGCCTGCCAATGCAGGGGACACGGGTTCGAGCCCTGGTGCGGGAAGACCCCACATGCCGCGGAGCAACTAAGCCCGTGCGCCAGAACTACTGAGCCTGTGCACCTAGAGCCGGTGCTCCGCAACAAGAGAAACCACCCAATGAGAAGCCCGCACACCACAACGAAGAGTAGCCCCCGCTCTCCACAACTAGAGAAAGCCGGTGAGCAGCAACAAAGACCCAATGCAGCCATAAAAATAACGGGCTTATAATAAGGAAGGTTTGCGGGGTGGGCTGTTGCTGTGGTGGTTTGGGGAAAGAGGGCCTGCCCCTCACCCAGGTCTACGTGCTGTCTCTGGGGAGATGGATGCAGGGTACATACATACACCGGAGGTGTCAGAGGAAGCTCAGGACAAGAAGGCCTTCCCCTCCTCCCAGAAGGGGGTGAGTGTGCACTGTGGGGCAGGCAGCAGGCTGCCCCCAGGCACCCAGTCTCAGGGGGCAGGCGGCCAGAGGACAGAGAGACTGGGAGCTGGGCTGGTTTTTCTGGATCTTGCTTCCTAGTGGGGAGTGGTATGTCCCTTTTTCTTTTTGGAATAGGGAGGACCAGAAACAGGGTGGCTTGTTTTCTTGGTTTTCCACTGTTTTTACTGTAGTAAAACATAATAAGTTAAAATTTACCATTTTAACCATTTCTAAGTGTACAGTTAGGTGGCATTAAGTGCATTCACATAGTTGTGTAACCATTGCTGCTATTTTCAGCACTTTCTCATCATCCCAGGCAGAAGCTCTGTCCCCATTCAGCAGTAATTACCCTCCTCCTCCCCAGCCCCTGGCAACTTCTGTTCTGCTTTCTGTCTCTGTGGATTTGCTTCTTGTAGGTATTTCATATGAGTGGAAACATTCAGTATTTATCCTCTTGTGTCTGGCTTATATCATTGAGCATAATGTCCTCTAGGTCCATCCGTGATGTAGCAGGGTGTCAGCACTTCCTTCCTTGTGGGATGTGAATCAGGGCTGCATTCATCTTAATAGCCAAGTGATGCCACAGTGTGCAGATAGACCACACTTTGTCCGTTCGTCTATTTCTATTCGTTCGTCCCTCGGCTGCTGTGACTCACATTGCTCAGAACGTGGGTGGACAAGTGCAGGTTCAAGTCCCTGCTCCTAGTTCTCTTGGGTCCACTCCCAGAAGTGGAATTGCTGGGTCATATGGTGACTCTATATTTAACATTTTGAGGAACCACCAGCTTTTTTCCACAGCAGCTGCTCCGTCTTACGTTCCCATCAGCCATGCACGAGTTTCTGATTTCTCCACATCCCCGCCAACACTCATTATGTTCCCTTTTTTGGGGGAAGTCATCCTAATTGGTGTGAAGTTGTACCTTGTGGCTTTGATCTACATTTCCTTAGTGACTAGTGATGTTGGGCACCTTTTCGTGTGCTTATTGGTTGTTGGTGTATCTTCTTTTTTTTTTTTTTTTTTTTTTTTTTAATTTATGGCTGTGTTGGGTCTTCGTTTCTGTGCGAGGGCTTTCTCCAGTTGCGGCAAGCGGGGGCCACTCTTCATCGCGGTGCGCGGGCCTCTCATTATCGCAGCCTCTCTTGTTGCGGAGCACAGGCTCCAGACGCGCAGGCTCAGTAACTGTGGCTCACGGGCCCAGTTGCTGCGCGGCATGTGGGATCTTCCCAGACCAGGGCTCGAACCCGTGTCCCCTGCATTGGCAGGCAGACCCCCAACCACTGCGCCACCGGGGAAGCCCGGTGTATCTTCTTTAGAGAAATGTCTATTCATGTCCTTTGCCCATTTTCTAACTGGGTTGTTGTCTTTGAGTTGTAGGAATTCTTATATATATTCAGGATTTTAAACCCTCATCAGATATGTGGTTTGCAAATATTTTCTCCCATCCCCTGGGTTGTCCTTTGCTCTCTAGATAGTGTCCTTTGATGCACAAAGTTTTTAATTTTAATGAAATTCTATTTTTCTTTTGTTGCCTATGGTTTTGGTGTCATATCAAAGAATCCATTGCCAAATTCAAGGTCATGAAGATTTACTCTTACGTTTTCTTCTACGAGTTTTATGGTTTTATCTCTTAAAATTAGGTTTTGGATGCATTTTGAGTTAGTTTTGTATATGGTGTGAGGTAATGGTCCAAGTTCATTCTTTCACAGGTGGAACTCTAGTTGTCCCAGAACCTTTCCTATGGAATGGTCCTGGCACCTTGTAAAACAATCATTTGATCATAGACGTGAGGGTTTGTTTCCAGCCTCTCAGTTCTGTCCCTTTGTTTTATGTGTCTGTACCACAGTGTGTTAATTACTGTAGCTTTGCAGTAAGTTTTGCAATTAGGAAGTGTGAGTTCTCCAACTTTGTTCTTTTCCAAGATTGTTTTGGCTATTGTAGGTCCCTTGAGATTCCTTATGACTTTTAGGATGGATTTTTCTATTTCTGCAAAAATGCTATTGGACTTTTTTGGTGAGAGTGGCATTGTATCTGAGGGTCACGCTGGGCACTGTTTACATCCTGAAAATGTCAAGTCTCCAGTCCGTGGACATGGGATGTCTTTTCATTTATCTGTGTCTCCCTCAACTTCCCTCTTGCTATCATGATGCTAAATGTGTCACCTGTGGAGGCCTCACGACGGTCCAGCCTCCTCAGCAAAACCGGATCTCCGCGGCAGCCTCTCCCAAGACTGCCCCTGTCCTGAGGCGAGAGCCACCGGGAACAGGACACAGCATCCTGCACAGAGCTTTGCCCCTTCCCCTCACTGCGGTCGGGAACCATGTTTGGAAAGTGCACTTTGCAAGCCCCTTAAAACCTTTCCATCATGGCGTGTTTAGGACACACAGAAACAGAGGGTTCAAGGGTGCCCCTCGGTCATCGGCTCTTACCTTCTGGCCAACAGCCTCTTTGTCCTCCTGTCAGGGTAACTGGGGCTCTTTATCTCCCACCCTGGGCCCAGAGCCAAGCAGGGCGTTGGGATCCTAGGGTCCCAAGGCCACTGCTGGGTATACCGAGTGACCTCACCATGGCTCTTTGGAAGGGCAGAGCAGAAGGCACTTGGGTACGAAGACCTGAAACAAGAGGAGCCCCCCATGCTTCGTTTCCCCACAGAGGGTTCTCCACGGCCCTAAAGCGCTTCCTCCAAGTGTGGCTTCCTTCAGTGGCTTTATTCTTTTTTTTTTTTTTTAATAAATGTATGTATGTATTTATTTATTTATTCTTGGCTGCATTGGGTCTTCGTTGCTGGGCACAGGCTTCCTCTAGATGCAGCAAGTGGGGGCTACTCTTCGTTGCGGTGCGCGGGCTTCTCATTGCGGTGGCTTCTCTTGTTGCGGAGCACAGGCTCTAGGCACGCGGGGTTCAGTAGTTGTGGCACGCGGGCTCAGTAGTTGTGGCTCGCGGGCTCTAGAGCGCAGGCTCGGTAGTTGTGGCGCATGGGCTTAGTTGCTCCACGGCATGTGGGATCTTCCCAGACCAGGGCTCGAACCCGTGTCCCCTGCATTGGCAGGCAGATTCTTAACCACTGAGCCACCAGGGAAGTCCCCGGAATATTCCTTCTTATTTTTGATATTTATGTGTAACATTTATTAGTTTTTTTCATCAACCCAGAGAATAAATCAAAATGACCCAACATCTCACCACTGCTGGTGAAGATAATCATGATACATAAAGCAGCACAGGTGTGGTTAGGGGCTCCTAAGCTCTCAGAAAGGAGCACAGTGGGCAGTTCTGGTCACTTCAGGCCACTCGGCCCCTCCTTGTTGAGTCCTGTCACCCGTCCCTGGAAGAAAGCGCTGTGCCTTAACCCACGGCGACTTCCCTGTGCTTCCCCTACCTGCCTCCTTGGTGGTGGTGCGTCCTGCCCCGTGGGGCATGTGCCTCCTTAGCCTGCAGGGCAGTGCCAGGACCAGGGAAACCAGGAAGGCCGTCCCTGGTGTCCCGGACTGGGGGACACTCCAGGCTACGTCTCACTGCCTCTCTGCTCTCACTTGAGGGCCAGGCCGGCCTCCGGGAGGGGCCCACGTGCCAGGACTCTGGTCACCTTCAGGTTATGGTTCCTGCTTAAAGGCAGGAGAACCCCGCACAAATTCCATCTGCTTTGCTGCTGAGCTCAGAGGAGGGGCATGGGGGGCGGAGCCGTCTGAGGAGGCAGGTCTGGTCAGTGGCCTGGGAGTAGGAGAGCAGGGCGTGGGCACCACCTGGGCCTTTGTGTGTGAAGACTCTGACCTGCTGACCATGTGCTCACTGTGCCTGGTGTAAATAGGCCATGTGGCCCGAGACCACTCAGACATCTGGGTGTCCATGCTCCCCTGTTCATCCCTGCTCTGCCCACCAGGCCCCCTCCTCGTGGTCCAGGGCGTTGGGGTTTGGAGCCCTGAGCTGTCCTCGAGGGGTCTCCCCTCCAAGATCCTTGGCCTGCCCGCTTTCCCATGTGCCTTTCCCAATGGGAGCTTCTCGGGAAGCGGGGTCCTGTGTGGCCCCTTCCTATGCATGACCCCTGCATGACCGAAAGCCCCGATGGAAGCTTCCCACCTTCCTCTGTCTTTCATCCTTTTCCATTTTAAGGTCTCTGCTCTGTGCCAGCTCAGCCTTGCCGTGTCTCAGGGGCCCCGGGCCCCTCATCTGACTGGGACCCCAGCTACCTGCCCAAAGGGTCGCCTGCCGGGGGGAGGCCTGTCTCGCTCCCACTGTGGTGTGGGTGGCAGGGTGGCCTTCCTCCTTGAGTGGGAAGAGGGGACAGACTGGCCCTGTGTGGTCGTCTCCTATGGGAAGAGCCAATGGGCTGTGCCCTGTGTGCCTGACTTGGGGGCTGCCTGTGTCCTTCTCTGGAAACTCACAGGTCCATATGAGCTCCTGGACTGTCCCGAGTGTGAGTGCCCAAGGGGGCTATGCGTGAGGCCAGCTTCCCCTGTGCCGTGTAAACAAGCCTCAGGCCAGCTGTGTCCCTTGTCAGGGCCGCCTGGGAAGCCGCGGGGCTGGGGGAAGCCAGACACACCCGCTCCCCACCCGGGACGCAGCCCCAGTGGGAAGTGGTTTGCAGGTGGGCGGGGCTGTGGCTGTGCTCACCTGGAGCTGGCCACCAGGCACGTGGCTGGCCTCTTGAACCTTGTACCCCCATCAGCACAGGGGGGTGGCCGGGGGGGCAGTGGCAGCACCCCCAGACTGAGAGCGTGAGTCAGCCAGGAGGGCAGATTACTAACACCGTGGTGACCACGTGCTCCCAGGAGTCCTTCAGGCTGCAAGGCCGGGTAGAGCCCAGCCCATTGCCCCATCACGGATGCTGGAGGCCCCGCCCCTGCTGCTGGCAGCTGGCGCCCTTGGCCTGGTGCTGCTGGCGCTGCTGTGGCTGCTGCAGGCCTTGCGACGCTGGGGCCTGTTCATCATTGGCTGGAACGAGCTTGTCCTGCACCCCGTCCGCAACCTCCTCATGGGCAACAGCAAGGAGCAGCGCATTCTGCGCCATGTGCTGCAGCACGCGGTGGCCGGGGACCCGCAGAGCGTGCTGGACACCATCGACGCCTACTGCTCACAGAAGGAGTGGGCTATGAACGTGGGCGACAAGAAAGGTGGGCGATGCGGCTGGCACAGGCGAGGGTCAGGGGCTGTGCAGAGCCCCGACGCCCATGTCGCTGTCCCCATGGGAGGGAGGGACATTTGATAAACCCCCCCAGGAGGTGCTGTTCAAGGGGCCCCTTGCCAACGCCAGTCAGAGGCAACAGCAGAGTCTCCACGTGGGCCCTGTACTCGCAGGCCGTCAGGCAGAGCCAGGTGTCAGCACAGGGCAGGCAGTGGGTCCCTGGGTGTCCTGGCTGGGTCTGAGGGTGTATGGAGACCCTTGGACTCTGCCAGGCACAGGCACCAGGCCCCCCTTGGGCTGCCTCCTGACCTTTGGACTCCAGCCTGGGGCACAGGCAAGTGCTGCACTGCACCCCCTGGAGTCAGGCCCTGGGGACAGACATGACAGCCACTGTGCAGCCCCCTTGGACCTTCTGACAGTGTCCAGCTCAAGGGAGCCGGGGAGGCTCTGAGTGCAGCCTGGGGGCAGAGTGGGGGCTGGACAGTGGTTGTCACGTCTGTCACATCTGGGGGCTTCCACAGAGGGCAGCTCTGGGTTAGGACGAGTTGGGGGCAGGGAAGAAGGGTGGAAAAGAGAGGGAGCGGTGAGTGCAAAAGCAGAGGCCTGAGGGGCCAGGCACTGGGAAGGGCTGCTGCTCAGTCAGGAAGGGATGGGCCAGGACTGGGGTGGGTCACCCCCTGCCTGCTCACCCCACTCCCCTCCGTAGGCCAGATCGTGGACGCCGTGTTGAGGGAGCAGCGTCCCTCGGTGCTGCTGGAGCTGGGTGCCTACTGTGGCTACTCGGCCGTGCGAATGGCCCGCCTGCTGCTGCCCGGCGCCCGGCTGCTCACCATTGAGCTTAACCCTGACTACGCCGCCATCACCCAGCAGATGGTGGACTTCGCAGGCCTGCAGGACAGGGTGCGGCACCATTTCTAGGGTGACAGATGTGGACACAGGTTCCAGGGGCCAGGAGGGCATGAAGGGCCTGGGCCACACCCCGGCGGCTCAAGGCCACGTTTACCCAGCTGGCCCGCAGCCCTGGTCCACAGAGCAGGAGACTCCCAAGGCCCCCAGAGGGAGGGGCAGAGCGGGAACCTGTCTCCCAGAAGCCCCAAGCTCACTGCCCTTGGACACTCAGGGGTCCGGGTGGGGGTCTTTTGTTCCAGGTGACCGTTGTCGTCGGGGCATCCGAGGACATCATCCCCCAGCTGAAGAAGAAATATGACGTGGACATTGTGGACATGGTCTTCCTTGATCACTGGAAGGACCGGTACCTGCCAGACACGCTCCTCCTGGAGGTAAGTGTCGACTTAAAAAAAAATTGCACAGTGTGAGGGTAGCAAGTTAAGTTTTATTTGGGGCTAAATGAGGACTGCAGCCTGGGAGACAGCACCCCCGATAGCTCTGAGAAACTGTTCCAAAGAGGTAGGGGGGAAGGTCAATATATATGTGATTTTGGTGAAGAGGGAGTACATGCAATCGAGTGCATATTTTTTTGTCAAATGTTTCTGCTAGTCACGAGGAGCAGTCATCACCGTGAAGGATTTTAGTGTTTTTCTAGATACAAGGAGATACAAGAATTGGGCTCATAAAATCTTCTCCTGAAAATTTCTATCTGAAGACCTGTTCTGCCAGTTTTTTCCCAGAGCACAGAGTGCCTCATTTTAGCTCTCTACCTGAACTCCTTTCAGGGAGTGTTGAAAGTCAGCAGCTGCAGCAGCACATGATTTAATCCTTGTAGGTAGATGGTAAGTGCCAATGGAAAATGCCAATTCATAGTTGACAGGAGCCTCGCGCCCGCCTGGCTGGGATGGGCCCTGCCGAGGGCGGCCCTGGGGGCCCGGGAGGCTTGGGCCAGCCTGCCTGCGGTTAGGACGTGGAGGGGAGTGCGGGGCCCTGGGCGGGGTGGAGACTGGAGGAAGGGGGATCCCCGCAGGGTAGCCTGTGCCAGGGTGGCTGGGAGGGGTGAACACCCGGGGCTGCAAGGGCTTGGGCCGGGGAGGCAAGAGGGAGGCAGCCTAGTGACCACGCAGCTCTCCTGACTGGGTAGCAGGTGCTGGCCAGGGAAAGACGCGTCTCCTGCCCACCTTCCTCCCCAGGCTCCTTGTTGTACGCCCCCTGTGCCCCCGCCCCCGCGTGCCCACCCCCAGGCTGTCCAGCCTCAGTGCCAGCTGCTCCTCCGGCACCACGTGGTAGCCAGGGGGCTGCCTCGCCCCCAGGTGAGTGGAGCTCAATATTGATGACCACGACCTTGTCCCTCCCGGGCAGTCAAGGGAACACAGCGGCTGGGGACGCTCCGCCCCACCACGGCCTCCAGCCCGGCAGCCACATGGGGCTGACCCTTGTTGTCAGTCCCCTGCTCGCCCACCTCAGCTCCCCCACAGGCCGGGCATCGCCCGGCACCGGGGGACCGTGGGCGTCAGGGGCACGGCTGCTTGAGCCATAGCTGGGGCCAGGCAGGACCTTGCACCAGTGGTGTTGGCGTGGGTGTGGTGGGCCTGGTGCCTGGACATGGCGAGAAGGAACCAGCCCTGGCTGGGGGTGTGTGAGAGGGTGCAGGATGGTCTGGGACTGGGCAGGATGGGGGCAGTGGGCCAGGGCTCTGTGTGGAGGGCTTGACCACACAGGCAGGGCACGGAGGAGGGCTTCAGGCAGGTGAGGGCAGGCTAGACCTATCTTCCGGAAAGATCCTGTTGGCTGCGTGGAGTGGGGAGGGGTGGCGGTGCAGGGGACCCAGACCAGGAGCTGCACAGGGACCTGTGCTGGCCGAGACGGGTCGCAGTGGGGGGCTGGCACGGAGGCCCTCGGGCCAGAGCGGGGGCGGCCACGGGGAGCACATCTGGGCAACTGAGCAGCTGGGCCTGCATCACCGGGAGGGGAGGTTTCAGCAGCTTTGGGGTGTGTGATAATTACAGGGCCTGCATTGATAGAAAAGCAGCAAATATTGCCCTTAGTAACTAGGAAACTAATAGTTTTCTCAGTGCCGCTTGTTCAAAGCTGGTAATTATCTCAAAAGAAGAAAAGTTGTGAATTGGGAACGTGCGCTCTGAAGCCCTGCAGCCGGGCTCTGCTTGGGTCTGGCTGCTCCCCCTGGTTTGGGGTGAGGGGCTGGCAGGGAATGTGGCAGTTCAGACCTGGAGCTGCTTCAAGGCGGCCGCGGTCCCCCATTGCTCGGGCCTCTCCACAGGCTGCTTGGGTGTCCTCCCAGCAGGGCAGCTGGCTTCCCCCAGAGCCAGAGCCAGACAGAAGCCACACGGTGGCCGGAGTCTCAGCCCAGCCTACACCCTGGGCGGAAGGAGGGAGGGTCAGGGAACAGTGGACCCGGCTCTGGTCCTCTGAATGCCATTCCCTCCCTGCAGCCAGCACACAGCCTTACTCGGACGTGGGCTTCTGGCCAGAACTCTCCAGGGCCAGGCGGGCGGCCCGGCTTTTGCATCCCTCCTCCGTGATTAACTTGTGCGTTTAGCGCCTGACTTGTTGAGCCCACCTTGTCCACCTGCGTCCTTCAGCACGAGCTCCAGCTCGCCTTGGGCATTTCCTGCCCAAACCTGAGATGCCCTCCTGGGGCTAGGTGGGGGGGGGGGGGGGGCGCTTGCTCCCAGGCTGCCCTTTCTCATCAAGATTGCTGGGAAGTTCCTTTTCTTTTTCTAAGAGAAATGCTCCATGATTCAATAGAGGTACTTTGTTCAAATTCTGGCTCATGGGTTGTCCCAGCCTCACTGATCTCACAGCTGTGTTTTCCACTCTGGCCTGAGGGCCCTTGGCCTCCCCCTCAGCCCACAGGCCGGAAGGGAGGCAGCCACCACCAGGGAGACTCGAGGGCTGCACAGTGGACCCCGCATTCCTAAGTCACCAGGGGGTGCCCGTCTGTCCCTGTGGTCCCGCTGGCAACTTAAGACATGCCTGGGGCCCTTGCTTGATTTTGCTTTCTGTGTTTGGGATTGCTTTTTTTTTTTTTTCTTTCTCACTTTTATTTAATGATCATGTAAAGAAAACTCTGAGCTTCCAACAGAACAACTGGGCCGTCACTTCACCCCCTCCCCCAGGCAAACATTTTCTCTCGAGGTATTTCCTCTTTGATTTTTGATGTAATCTAAGCATCTCCTCCCCCAGCTTAGAGAGACTGCAGAGGGACCCGGGAGGTCCAGCCGCTCCTCCCTCTGCAGAGCCCAGGCCCGGAACACTGGCCAGCTGCCCAGGGCCCAGGCGCTGGTGGAGATGGGGTGCCACAGAGTGGACCCGAGGGCCAGGCTTGTGGGTGGGTGGGGAGGTGTGCCCCATCTCTGCCCCCAAACAGTCACCCTGGTCAGGCCGGATTGAACCTCCAGTGACCGCTGACAGCAGCCCACACACTGGGCACCAGGCATCTCTGACCTGGAGGAGCCCCGTGTTCCTGGCACCTGGTGACCAAGGGACCCACTGGCCTTAGTCACCACTGTGGCTTTCCCAATCCTGGCCCCATCACCTCCTCCACTCACACTTCCAGCTAGCGCTTAGTAAGCACCTGCTGTACTGAGGATGCAGGAGAAGCAAGGAGACCCCTGCCCAGCACAGCCCTTTCCTGCTGTGGCCGCTGCCAGTGAGGCGCTGGCGCAGGGCTGACCCTAGGTTAGGCCACCCTCACCTCCTCCAACAGTCCATCTGTCCCTGCAGGAGTGTGGCCTGCTGCGGAAGGGGACAGTGTTGCTGGCCGACAACGTCATCTGCCCGGGGACACCAGAGTTCCTGGAGTACGTGCGTGGGAGCAGCCGCTTCGAGTGCACACACTTCAGCTCGTACCTTGAGTACTCGCAGGTGGTGGACGGCTTGGAGAAGGTCGTCTACAAGGGCCCGGGCAGCCCTGCGCAGCCTTGACCGCCCACCCTGCCCCAGCTCCCTGGCCAAGCCGGATTCTGAAGGGTGTGGTGGCCCTACTCCCAGCTGCCCCATGTCTGCTATGTGTGCGTCTGTCCTCAGTGCAACACCATCAAGGCCTGCGAGGCCCAGGCCTGCCTGTGCTGGCCCCTGCATGTGGGTCCACCCCAAGCGCGACCAGCTCACCTTGCAAAATCACTGCAGTAAATCTGGAAAATATCTGACTGTAAAGGCCAGCTCAGGCAGGTGGAGTCCATGACAGTGTCACACCCCCACCCCCGCCCCCACCCCCCAGCATTCCAGTCAGGCTTCTGAGCCTGCCCTTGAAGTCTGCCGTCACCAGGTGGCAGCAATGCCTCAGTGATGGCACCATAACCAACAACTCACCCCACACTTCTGACTCCTCTGAGTTCTTTCACTTTTTAAGAATGAAATGCAACTTCTTTACTAAAATCATCTGTTAACAATCTTATATACCAATATCATGTTTAAAAGATAGTAAAATAGAAATTAAAGATCTAAATATTTAGGTAAGAGATGAACTGAGTGCTTCTTTTCAGCCACTGTGATGATGCTCCTTTCCCCTGGTGTCCTCAGCTTTGCACCAAACACAAGCTGCTCCCCTTGGCCAGATGCTAACATTGCAGACTGGCCGCAGCAGTGCCGGAGGTCAGCCTTGCTCAGTACTGCTCCCGTGGCCAGGCCGAGGGCACCTGTTACAGCCCCATGGGGATGTCTGCAGGCTGGGGTGTGCCCCACCTGGGAAACCGGAACAAGGCAGTCAGCCAGCCTGCAGGTCCATCTCTGACCAAGCAGGTGCTGGGGAAGGTGGACACGGCCCTGCAGCAGTGCCAGATGTGGTCTGTCCAGTGCCCAGCCTTTTGGGGCCCGTGTGTGGCTCTGAGGGGAAGCACCGTCCCCAGTCCCACTCGGCCTTGTTTGGCGAAGAGAGAGTAGACTCAGACCAGCTGCAGCACTTCTGCAGGTGCCCAGCTGGCAAGCAATGAAGCAGAGTTGGTTTGCATCCACCTAAATCCACAGGTGCCCCCAGCTCTGACCTGGTGCTCCAGCCCCAAGGCCCCTAAGTGGTTGGACCTCTGGCCACCTCGGAGGCTCCCTTGGGCCCCAGCAGAGGGTGGGGTCCTAGACTCCAGGATCACCCCTCCTGGCTGAGGGCCACCTGTGCCCAAGACCAGCCACTGGCCAGGACTCCACCCCAGGCCTCAGGACCCAGCTAGCTACCCAGGATCAAGCCCACTCCTCTTTGTGTGTAGAAAGGGGACGCATGTGAGGAAACAACCCTGGGGACTCGGAGCTGAGCCCCTGCTGGACACAGCAGACACACACCATGGGCCACCTCCGACACCCAGCAAACGATGGGAGCGGCTCACGGAGAGAGCTGAGCCTCGGAAGACAGGAGATTCCTTTGTTGTTTTTTTTAATTTTTAATTTTTCTTACAAAAATTTAGATGTTTACCCATAGTCTTATTTTGGTTTTGTTTTTAATTGTTTTCATTAGTGTTTTTCTTGTTTTTAAGTCACAAACAGCAGGCACTGAACAGCAGTCCCCCACTGCTGCTGCCAAAGGTCAGTCCCAGAGGCGCTACTCAGGGGCCAGAGCCGAGCAGGAAAGGCGCTCCAGGCATCTGGGGGTGGGCGGGACCCTCCAAAGCCTCTCTGTGGGTCGCCCCCAACTCAGGGCCCAGGGAAGCCCCTCCACCCTTGGGTTCAGACTCCCTTCACTGAGCCCCCTCCCTGGCTGCGGGGCCCCAGGGCCCCACCCCCACCCAGCTCCTCAGGGGCCCCGCCAGCCCCAAAGCAAAGCCGGGTGCCCTGCCCTGGGCCCTGCCGGGCTCTCACTGGCACACAGCACCATATCAGTAAACTAACTCGCCCGGGAGTTAGAAGGGGGGAGAGAGGGTGGGAGGGCAGGCGTGTCCAGAACCCACAGCTCCAGGGAAAGAGGAGCTGCCTACCCCCGCCGCCAGGGGCTCCCAGCTCCACGGCGGGGTCTGTGCAGGCCGCCTGGAGGTCCTTTCCCGAGGTCCCTTCTTCCGAGATCAGACCCTAAGAGCAAACGGCTGGGCCCAGGCCCTGAGGAGGAAGAGGGGAAGGCTGAGCAAGCCCGGTAGCAGGGCGATGGATGCGTGGGTGAAGGCAGCTGCCTCGGGTGGTCCTCGGGGGACCCTGTGCTAGGGGCATTGGAAGGTGTGGACCACCCCTGCTCTCACCCCGTGACCTCCAGGCCCTGATGGCACAGGGCCTGAGCCAGGCTGCAGGCCAGGGGGCCCCTCCCTCAGCCCCCAGCCTGGGCTTCCCTCCGCTGGGCCTTCAGGCCCGCTGAGCTCGAGGTGGCCCTGCGGGGAGCGTGCGGAGAGCGGAGCAGGCAGGCAGGCAGACGGGATGGAGAGAAGGCCCCGCCCAGAGGACGAACACCAGATGAGAACAAGAACGTACCAGGCATGCAAGCTAGACCCAGGAGTCAACAGGCTGAGGCTTAGCATCCCCCATGGCGTCCACCAGCCTGACCGCGGGTCTGCTGGGCCCGGGAGGAGGAGCCTTCCTGCCGGGGTCGGGCTGCAGGGTGGTGGGCAGGAGGGCGTTAGAGGCAGAACAGAGCAAGTTAGTCCGAGCTGGCGAGTGGGGGCTGGGCTGGTCAGCAGGGCAGGGCAAGAGCCGGGGTGCATGCGAGAGAGGCCTGAGGGCCGGGGGAGCTGAACCAGCGGGGCTCGGAGAGGCAGGGTTGGCACAGAACAGGTGGCAGGGGCTGCCCTGGAGGCGAGACCATGCAGAGGAGGGTGCAGATGCGCCCTCTGTCCCGGGCCCCCTCCCTCCCAGTGGGTGCGAGTTTTTAACCACCTGCACCCACAGGCTGGCTCTGACGTGAGGTTCCCGAGGCAGAAGGGCCACACCCCAAACGGGTCTCTTAGCCCAACTGCCCTGCAGGTGAGCCCCACCCCAGGCCCCAGACCAAACCTTGCCTGGGCCCCTCTCCAGGTGACCCGTGGACACACCACCTCCCTGGACACCTGCCCATAGCCACTCACTTTCAACAACTCCTTGTCAGAGGCCTCCCCTGCAGGGTCACTGCCTCGAGCCCTGCACTCCCTCCGGTCAACGGTGGAGTATCCATCTGTGGGGTGGAGGCAGGAGAGGACTCTGAGGCAGGCACCAGGCATGGATCTCCCTCTCAGCCCAGGGTGCATCTGGAGAGGGCCCCCACCTAGCCCGCTCTGAGCCAGGCCTTCTCACGGCCCCTCCCGTGTGGTGGGCCTTGCAGCCTCTCCCCTGTTCCCCACCAGCGGCTCAGAACCCTCCAGCTGCCCCCTCAGCTGCCAGACAGGACACCCTGGCTGGGCAGTGACCCCTCCCTGGCTGCCCCACCCCTCACCCCTGAGCACCCCTAAACCAAATCTTTCTTCCAACCACACCTCCTCGGAAGGTCCTCCCCACACAGAGAATAGGCAGCCTGCACCTGCACCTGCACCTGCACCTGCCCTCACCTGGGCCAAGTGCCTCCATGGGGATCACGTCCCGGCTGCCTGACTTCTCGCCGTCTGCAAGGTACGAGCGGGTGGCTGGCTGGTTGCAAGTGGTGGCAGGGGACCAGGGCTGGCCTCAGCCTGGTGCCAAGGTGAACACCACGGGTGGAGAGGATTGGGGAGGGGAAGGGAGGGGGCCATCTTCCTGGAGGAAGGTCAGCCTCCCTCCACCCCTCAGCAGGGTGGAGGGACACTCCTGAACCTCAGGATGGACCCCTGCCTCATACTCACCCAGGCTCTTGTCCACCAGCGGCAGCGTGCTATCGTCCAAGCCTCCAGGACTCGGTGGTGCCTTGGGGCCCTTGGCATTAGCAGAACCCGACTAGGGGGAGGAGGGCACATAACAGACAGGGTGGGTCGGGGTGCTCCCGCGGGGTACCCAGCCTGGGCGAAGTGAGAGAGAAAGGCCGGGTGGGCCAAACCTGGAAGCGCGCCTTGGTCCAGCCGTCCCTCTGCAGGGCACCACGCAGCTCCTTGTAACTCCACACCGTCTGCAGCACGTGGGATGCGGCCTTTGCCTCGCGCACCGATTGGCTGCGGTCCGGGCTGGGGTCAGTGTCTGGCCAAGACTGCCCTGCTCTGCCCCCACCTAGGCCCCACCCCATCCACCTGGGGGCACCTCCTGCCCCACCTAAGCCCCGCCCACCCACCTGGAGGTGCCAAGTGCCACCAGCGCAGGCACACCGCGGGCCTGCAGCAGTGAGCGCGCGTTGTCCAGGCTGTCAGACACGATCTCGTGGATGGTGTTGAGCACGGCCACCACTGTGTCCTCCTCCAGACAGGTCCCGGGCCGCGTGGGTGCCTGCGCGCTGCGCACGTTTCGCACGAGCTCGGCCATGGCGTAGCTCCCTGCGGGCAGGGGCTGTGAGGATGCTCCGGCGCCGGCAGAAGGGGGGCCGCAAGGAGCAGGTGGCCCGGGCCCCAGACCCCCGTCCCCGCCCTCACCAATGAGGTCCTTGTTGCGCCGGTCCAGCGAGAGGTTGCGCAGGGCGATGGCGACGGCGCGCACCACCTTGTCGGTCTCCGACTGTAGCAGCTCCACCAGCACCGGCAGCCCGCGCTCCTTGCGCACCGTGGCGCGGATGTACGTGGCCCACTGCGGCAGGGGTGTGAGGTGTGCTCAGTGCTGGCCGCCCCGCACACACCAGACAGTCGCCCACCTGAGCCCTGACCGCCCCTCCGGCTGGACCGTTCTTCTCGCCTGCTTGACAAAGCCCTCCCCCAGCAGCTCCCCCGGCATCTCCACCAGGAATACTCCTGGGATTCCCTAGACCTCCTCCCTGCCAGGCTTGGCCTCTCACCACCCAGTTGCCGGCACTGAGGTTCTGCAGGGCACCGGCTGCGGCCTCCAGAGTGTTGAAGTTCCGACTCTCCGTCAGGAGGGACAGGTAAAGACGCACTACCTCGGGCTGGTACAGCAGCTCGAAGCCTGCGCACGGAGCACCCGCAGCCCACAGTCACCCAGGTCGCCCCGCCACCCCCCCCCCCCTCCTCAGCCCTCCCAGGGAAGGGCGAGCTGTGGCCCAAGATGGCTGTGGCATCATCAGGAATGTTTAGCAGCAACATGTTCACCCCTTAGTCACCGAACAGTAAAAAGCCTTCCCACTTCACAAGGCAATCAACCCAGGCTCTGAGGTGGCAGTGGGTTTAGGCGAGGTCATTCTTCCTTGACCCCACTGCCAAAGAAATGGGACCTGCCTGACGCTGGAGCTTCCGGGAGGCCTAGGGTGGGGAGGGAGGCAGTAACCACGGCTGCTCCCCTAGCAACAGGACTCAGACTCCCTAGCAACAGACCCCCACCCGTATATAAGGCCCATCCTCCCTGTCAGAGCCACTCAACCACTCCTCATCCCTCATCAATTGAGGCTCCAGCCTGGCAGCAGAGCCACCCCACAGTGCTCCAGAGAGGAGGGCGGAGCGGCCTTCCAAGTCTGTCCCCACATTTAGGTTTCTGTGTCCCTGGACATTTCCTCCCCTCCCCCACAAGCCCCACATGTCATCACCCCTTCTCCAGTTCTCATGTCCCATGCTCCCTCCACTCCAGCTTCCTGTTCCCCAAATGCTCCAAGCACTCGCCCCTGCAGGGCATTTGCATGGGCTGGTCCCTCTACCTGTGATGCTCCCCCCCAGACCTCCCACGGCTGCACCGCTGCACCCTGCTCTTGGGCATCTGGGCTTGCAGGGCGGACCTCTCTCGCCCAGGCTGGATTCCCAGTGCACAGAGAAGTGCCACACAGAGTGGGGCTCCGATGGACACAGGGGGCGAGAAGCTTCAACCGCTCCCCCACACGATCTGGGTGATCTTGCCCAGCCTCCCAACTGGATCTGACTGCACCTCGGGGCTCCAAAACCCCTACGAGTGAACCCGGGCTCCTCGGCTGGCACAGGAGGCCCTGCCCAGCTAGCCCTCACTCCAATCCCTGCCAGCCTCTCATGTGCTATGTGACCTGGCAAGTGCCTGGCTCCTCCCTGCCTCCGTGCCCACACCCTGCCTGAAATGACCTGTGGCACAGACCCTGATTCTGAGCCCTGAGCAGGTGCCCAGGGACTACACAGTCCTCCGGGGAACCCCACACCTGTGGGCCTCAGTTTCCCCATGGGATCCCCAAGCCCCTTCAGCCTGTTTGGTGGTACAAAGCTTAACTCCTGGACAGGCCTGGGCCTGGATTCCACCTCCCACTGCTCACCTTTGGCAGCCTCAGTCCGCTTGGGTAGGTCCAGAGTGTCAAAGTTCCGGTCCACCTCACCATCCCTCTTCCCTGGAACAGAAAGGCAGTGGGAGGTGAGGTGGACCCCGCAGGGTGCAGGTTTGTGTCAGGAGGGGCGGGGACAGCACCCCCACATCCAAGACTGGGCACCAAGAGGCCTGGGAACAGAGCACCGTTCTGAGCCCAGGCAGGCAGCTCTGCCCAAAGGGCAGTGGTGGCAGTTAGGCCTAGGGAGGTCCGAGCCCTGCCTGAGCTGCCAGGGCTCATCCTCCATCGGGTGCTGGGAGCTGCACTGCAGATCCTTCCGATGGGATCCTTGGGCCCACCATGTGTGTGAACTGAGGGGCCCAGGAGCCCAGGCAGGGGCAGGGAGGTGCAGACAGGGAAGCCGAGGGCTGGCAGGGACAGGACTTGCCTGGCTGCACAGTGAGGCAAGGCTGGAGCCAAGAGTCCCACTCATGGGGAAACTTGCCCCTGTCTGGGGCCAGGACCCGGCCCTGGGCTCTGCTGGCCAGGAGACCCCCCCACCCGCAGGCCCCTGCAGCAGCCCCACCTAACACCCGTCAGCCTCGGCCTGCACACCTCCGTGAGAGCCAGCTCACCACCTCCCGGCCGTCCTCCCGCTCAGATGAGGAACATTCCCATTCTTGGAAGGCAGAGCTGAGTTCAGACGATCAGGGGCCTGCCCTACCCAGCCTCCTGGGGCATTTGCATGGTCCCTCCATCTGAGCCACACCTGGCCCATCCCATCGGAGGGGCAAACTCTGCTCCCCAGTGCCCCTGGGAATGGACATGCCCAGGCCCTATCCACCCTCGGCTCTGAGGTTACAGAGGGACAGCCCCTCGGCCTCCCAACCAGCCTCAGGCTGACATTCCTGCAGTTGTCATGTCCACACAGTTGCCATGGAGATGGCTGCCTGGAGAAGGGACAGGGATGGGGCCTTCCCAAGGATGAAAGGTCCTGCAGTTGTCATGGAGATAGCTGCCGGAGCAATGGGGGGGGGGAGGGGTCCCTGGTGCCCACTGCACCCGCCAGGCCTGCACGGCAGGACAAACAGGGACTTACCTTCATGGAACCACTCTTCTGGGCGGCCGGAGGAAGCACAGGAGAGAGGAGAGGAGCCTGAGCGGGAAGCACCCCCATTCCCTCCCAGGAAGTGTAGGGCAGGGGGACGGGGACTCTCACCCCGATTACTTTTGGGGGCTGAGTGCCCACAAGTGGGACGGGGATCAGAAAAGGCCAACGCAGTGGGGCAGGTGAAGGCAGTGTACAGACCCCTGGCAGCTGCACCCAAGGTAGGGACGGCGTGAGGCAGGTGGGGTGCTGCTCCCTGGGCTCCTCAGGATCCTCGGGTGCCCTGCCAATGCCAGGAGGCGGCGCTGTCCTCGGCACTTCCAAACTTGGGCCCCCAGGCCCTTCCTGGAGCTGAGGGCCTGGGTCCGGGCACCAGGGGGGACCACTGCACAGGTGGTCCTGGGCACCCTCCTTGGCTCCCTGAACGTGTCCCCTGTGGGTGCGGAGGGCCTTCGGCTTGGCAGGGCTGGGGGTCCTAACGCAGTACCCCAGTCCCACCCACACACCTTTGGCCTTCTTGCCACCAAAGCAGCCGGCATCCTCCCTCCTCCGGCGCTGGGCGCCCATGGCACTGCCCGGGGGCCTGGGCTCAGCCTCCTGGTACCTGTCGGCCCCCGGCACCTCCTTGTGCACGTGGTAGGAGAGGTTCCGCACGATGCACACGCAGTTCTCCACCGACTGCAGGGAGAGGGGGCTAGGGTACCGCTGGGGGGCACGGGACACTGACCGCCCCCTCCCCAGGGAAGATGCCACAGCTCGTGAGCGCAGAAGGGACCGGGTGCAGGATGGGGAGGCCTGGGTTAGGGGCCCACTCGGGCGAAACCCAGGGAGGGCCTGAGGAAGGAGGGGGGAGCACCTACCACACGCGGGACCTGGTCCAGGGCTTCAGGGCACACCTGCTGTCCCGCACCACACACCCGTCCCCTGTGCCGCCTGGACAGTCCAGGGCTCCTGCTCCACTCCCCGACCCTTCATGGGAGGCTGCGAGACTGACCCTGCCTGGGGCCTGCCAGGGCCTCCCCGCCTACCTTGTTGTCCGTGTCCTTCCTGCCCACGGCCGACTGCAGGGCGTGCAGGAGTGCGTCCACCAGCCCCTCACACTCACGGAGTCGCCGCCGGGCCTCTGCACCATCTGAGCTCACATTCCTGTGTGGCCAAGAGCAAGCCCTGTGACCCCAGCTCCAGCTCCGGGGTCTCATCTTATCTGCAGAACATGCTCCGTGCCACGCTGTAAGGGCTGCTAGCAGATGACAACAGGTTAGCAGTGAAGGTGAAGCAGCAATGGCCTGACTGCTGGGACCCCAGGAGGGGGCCCTGGCCTGGCATCTGTGTGGGGTGGGGGGCTCCCCTGACTCCCAGCTGAACTGCAAAGGGACAGAAGTGGATCCAGAGGCCTGCATCTGTGCAGCTCAAAGCTCCACCTTGTGCTGAGGTAAGGACCCCAGAGGATCATGGGGGGATATCCTGATGCACAGGCAGGACCGAGGGAATGCAGGACTGCCTATGGGGTCTCTGCAGGGCCTCCAAGGGTGGTGGGGGGAGGGCAGGGGTCACAAGGAGGTGGGATGAGGCCTCTGAGGCAGACTGGAGAGGAGGGTCCTAGCTCCCCCTCCCTGGGTGTCACAGGGATGGGTCGAAGCTGGGTAGGGATGGAGCAGGGGTACATGGGAGGGTGGCAGACATCCAGAGGCTGCCTGTGGGGGTGAGTACAGCCCCTTCAGGCACATTCTCGGGACTCGGGCAGGAACTGTGACCTGACTCTGACGCCGAGGCCTGGGTGGCTAGCTGTCTTCCACGTTATCTAGGACACAGGGACGTGGCTATTCTTAGGACAGCTGTCCCCAGGTGTGCATGCAGGCTCTGGTGCCTGGCTCCTGCCTCCTTGGTTGGGAACAGCCCTGGGAGGCTTCGAGGGGCACCTGAGCCTGGCCCCATCCACACCTCAAGCAGCCTGATGTGTTCTTGAAGACAGTCGTCCACTCAGCGTCCCGTGGCTTGGAGTCCTCGTTGGGCTCTGGCTCCCAGCCCGAGTGCGGCACAATGACCTCGTGGGTCAGCGTCTGCAGGCCGTGGTCAATGATGACCATCTTCAGGGGTTCGTAGGACGACAGGTTCCAGAGTGTGCCTGTAGGGCGCCATCAACCCGCCAGTGCTGACCACAGGCACTGTCCCCACAGGACCAGCTCAGGACCCACCCCGCCCTCTTTGGGCCCCAGCTCACACCAGAAGACAGGAGTGACAAAAGCCACAAGAGGCCCTGGGTGCTGCTCTGGTGTGGGTGAGATGCACACGCCACACGGAAAGGGGGCTCCCCGGGGGGGGGGAAGGAGCCCCCTAGAGGCCAGGACACATAGGAGGGGCTGGCAGGGAGCCTGGAGCTGGCATGTGCCTTCTTTTCCCCACCCCTTCCCAGCCACCCAGGCAGGTAGGACTATGCTCCTGGGGCCACGCCGAGAGGGGGTCATCACATGACCCTGACCAGCCACGGTCCCCACCACTGCCCTGCTGGGGGGGACCAGAGAGGCAGGACCCAGAGTAGTCACGGTGGGGACATGGGAGCTGGCGGGGAGGGGGCCAGCGCCAGCCCTACCTGTGGCGGCCGAGTCCAGAGGTAGAGACCTGACACAGTGCCTGAGCCTGACTCCCGACTGAACCACGACGCAGGCGGCCGGGCACCTCACCTGTGACGAGCTCACGGACCTCGCTGTCCCGGGCGGCCCGAAGGAGGCGCACCAGGGCAGGCACACCGCCACAGTCCCGGATGGCGGCCTTGTTGTCAGCATCCCGGCCATACGAGAGGTTCCGCAGCGCCCCACAGGCCCGGCGCCGCACCTCCGCCCGCGGGTGGTCCAGTAGGGCCACAAGCAGCGGCAGCCCCCGCAGCTGCCGCACGCGGCGCTTGACACCCTCGTTCTCGAAGCACAGGTGCTGCAGGTAGGCGGCTGCGTTGGCCTTCACGGGGTCCACGGGGTGCCGCAGCATGGCCAGCACCTCGGGCAGCTCGGGGTCCCGCCAGCGCGGCTCCTTGCGGGCACTGTCCACCGAGGGCGAGCGCCGCACTGCCCGGTCCAGGCTGCCCAGGCTGCCATGTTCCGGCTGGGCCAGAGGCGCCGCCGTGGCCGGGAAGGGGGGCCGCTCCTCCATCAGCTCACCGCCATCGTCCGCCACGTCCTCGTAGGCCCTGTGCAGGCGAGCACGGTGCGTGACCGTCCTCTCGCGGCTGCTGGCTGGCCCTGTCCCCAAGCGGCCCCATCACACATTCTCCGGGGGACCATGAACCCATGGGTTAGGGCTGGGCCTAGAGCATCGTCGGTGCTGAGGGTCATACCCGACCCAGCAAGAACTAACTCACAGCCAGTGATAGAGCCAAACCGCAGCCAATGTCATCAGAATTTGTATCCCTGCCAGATGGGAGCTCACTCACTCCCATCACCAGGCAGTTTCCCTGACTCCCAGCTAAACGTATTTCTACGAAACATCTGTCTGTGACTGGGGTCCCACCTCCCCATGAGGCCATGTCTGGCTAGTGCACCCCTTGCACACAGCCAGCCTGGTAGGACCATCTGAGGGGCCTCAGGCCACCAGTTCTCCAGGGCACAAGATGTCAAACCCACTTCCTAGGTGAGGGATTGGGACTCGGGGTGGGCGAGTGTCTTGCCTGTGGTCACACAGCATAATCCAGACCCAGGCAGTGGTCATGTTCCCACCTGACAGACAGAGAAGCTGAGGGCAGGGGAGACAGAACCAAAGGCTGCAGCGGGAAGGGAAGGACCGAGGGCCTGGGTTCTGGGTGCTCCTGTGCATGGGGGAGGGGCTGGGGCCCAAGCTCAGAAAAATGCCCTGGGCCCCTTGGGCTTGTGTCTTCCGGGCCATCTGGTTGGAGCAGGGGCAGCAGGCATGGGTGCGTCACCAGCTTCTCTTGCTCCAGACCCGCAGGGAGGGTGCCCAGTGCAACCCCACAGCCCAGAGCCCGCCCTTGCCACTGTCCCCGAGAAGAGCCAAGGCCAATTCAAACTAACGTGTGCGTTACTAACACAGCCCCGCAGCGAGACTACCCTTGTGGTACTCTGCAAGGAGTGGAAGGCAGGCTTCCCGGAGGCAGTGAGAGCACATGGGGGCTCACCTGGTGCGCAGGCCCCTCCCACAGTCTGGCCTCCTCCGCGCGGCTGTGCCACAGTCAGGCTCCAGCTCCGGGCCCCCCTCGTCCTCAGCAGCCAGGCTGCGAGTGTCGTCTTCCAAGCCATACGGCTCTGCCTGGAACCGCTCGGGCTGGGAGCGGCCGGCTGGCGGCCCAGGCTCAGGGCCTGCGGGGAAGGCCTCCCGGCGGCTGGGCAGCGTGAAGCAGCCATCACCGGGGCCTGGGCCCAGGGGGCCTCCACGCGGGGGCCGCACACCCAGTCCGCGGGACAGGCTGCCATAGCTGGGGATGTCGCGGGGCTCATCAGGAAAGCTGCCCCCGCTGCCAAGGCAAGTGCGGGAGAGCGTGGCCGCCGGGCCACCCCCGCGCAGCAGGAAGTGTCGGTCCAGCGGGCCGTCGGTGAAGGGGCCCAGTGGGTGGCCGCCATCCAGCAGGGGGAGGCCATCGGGGCCCACGGGCACCTGGCGCACTGTTCGAGTGGTCACCGTCTTGACTGTCTTGGTGACCTGGTGGGTGAGGGGGCAGCCTGTGGGCTGGCAGCCTGAGAGGCCAGGGTAGCCTCAGCCCTCCACCTGAATAATGGGTGGCCTGCAGGAGGCCGGGGCGAGGTGTACCTTGGTCTCAGTGCGACGAGTGGTGCCATCTTCTGACGTGATGATGGACACATGGGAGGTGGGGGTGCCAGGGTCCTCCTCCACCGTCACTGTCTCCTCCAGCACCTCAGGCGCCTCCGGCATCATGGCCAGAGAGGCCTGGCTGCCCGGGCTCTGCTCCTGGGCGAGGGGGCAGGTGTTGGTGGGAGGACCCCGTGCTCTGCAGCCCTGGGGCAAGGACGCTCGTGCTGGCCTGGACGCCAGGAGGGCCTTCTTCCCCTGCCCCAGGGCCTGTCTCAGCCCTGGCTGGTGAGGACAGCAGCACATTCTTGCCTCTGAAAGCCGAGGGGCTGGTCCCCATCCCAGGGCCTCCTCGGGCTGATCTAGTGGATAAGGCCCTGGGCCCAGCGGCGCAGTCTTGGGCAGCCCTGTCTGAGCTGTAAGCCAGCTGCCATAGCTCCTGGAGGCCCAAGCACCCGCAGGATGCTCTCCTGATGTCACTCATCATCACCCTGGCTGGGCCCTCCCTAAAGGATGGCTCTTTCCTGTGCCTCCTCCCTGCCCACCCCAGAAACCTTGAGTGCAGAGGGTGGCAATTTCAGCATTGTTCACTGACTCCCTGTGGCCACACCCAGGCTCCCGCCATCCCCAAGGCCAGCTAGACGCCCTCGCAGGACAGAAATACCCAACTCCCAGAATGCCCTGCGCACTCAGAGCACCAAAATACCCTCGCCCCTTCCGGCCCGGATACTCTTGGGGTGCTGAGTGGGCAGGGCCTGGCCCTACCTCACTGGGGCCAGTGGCTGGTGCCCCTCACTGAGGCCCTGGGTGTCATATCAGAGCCCAGAGAGGGTGGATTCAGGCCAATGGGGGCCCAGCTGATCCTTGATAGGAACCCTGGTGTCCCCTCCCCACACACCCCCGGGCCTCCCCAGCCTTGGACCTCAGCCCTCAGCCTCCCTTGCCAACATCCCCGCAGGCAAGATGGTGCTGGAGAGAGGCTCTTCTAAAGCCCACAGGCCTACTGGCCAGACTCACCAGTGGGGAAACTGAGGATCAGAGAGGACAGGCCAGCCCACAGCACAGCTGTGCTGGACCCCTGCTATGCTGGGTGGCACGGGGACCCCAGGCCTCTGACCACCCACCATGCCAACATCCCAGGATCAGCGTCTGGCCAGGACGGGTAGGAGCTGAAACCCAAGCCGCAGTGGGCGGGCGTGGGGGAGCACATTCCCGGGCAGCCAGGGCCGGGTCAGCAGGAGGACAGGTCCTGCTCCAGGGCCCAGGCCCGTGCTTTGCGGGATGGGTCCCCGCCTGGGCCCCAGGAAAGGCCAGCAGCTCAACCCGCATCTGCCTGGCGCCAGAGCCCTGCTCTGCTTCCGTCCCTGGGACCGGGAACATGCAAGGCAAGGCTCCCAGGGCCACCTTCCCGTCCCCGGGCCCAGGAGCATGCAAGGCAAGGTGCCCAGGGCCAGCCTCATGTCCCCGGGCCCAGGAGCATGCAAGGCAAGGTGCCCAGGGCTGCCCTCGGGGCCTGCCTCCCGAGGGCCTCGGGTGTGAAGTCTCCCCAGGTTGGGGTCCTGTCCTAAAGGAATGCATGTCCCCCCAAATGAACACAGTGTTGAGGTTCTGGGCCCCTGCAGCCTCTTCAGGGGTCCAGGGAGAAGCCTGCACCAACCTGCTAGGAGCATCCCTCAGGCTCTGGTGACAGAGGAAGAGGTCACAGAATGTGCCCCCTCCCCCAGAAGCAGGGCCTCGGAGGACAATATGTGATTTTATGAAAAAGAGAAACTGAGGCCTGACAGAGAGGAAAGGACTACCCAGAACTGCACAAACTGCTAACGTGGGATTTCAGGCATCCACAGGGAAGGCCTTTCAGCCACATGTCACCCCTCTGGGGCGACAGCCTTGGCTGCCACCTTCTCAGTCCTAGAATGCAAGTAGTATGCCTGTTGGGGACCTGGCCAGGAAAGAGGGACGCTGTTCCTTGGGAAAGAGAAGTAAACTGAGGCCTGGGGTGGGGACACGCTGGTGTGCAGCTGGGCAGGGTGGCCTGGCTCTTCTCTGAGGGCACTGGGGAGCTGGGGCAGTTCTGGAGCAGAGGTTCAGGGACAGCATGTCCCTCTGGGGCCTCGGCCGCCCCATCTGCACTTGGCAACTGTGGGAGCAAAAGTGTGGCTGGCAGTGAGCTCTCTGCTCAGCCAGGGAAGGGGAGGAGCAGCAAGGCCCCATGGCTACAAAGCACAGGGAGTGCAGGGAGCAGGACTGACAGGAGGGGACCAGGTTGTCCAGGACACTGCCAGGAGTATGGGCCCCTTAGTAGGTATGCATACATTTGCATACATTTAACCCTCTCCGAGAAGAGCCCCTATCCCCTGGCCAGGCTTGGGCTGCTGGAGGGTGGCACAGGGGGTGCACATCTTGGACCTCAGTGCCAGGGGGGCCTGGCTGCTGCTTCTCACTCCAGCCTGCAGACACAATGCAAAATTGGGGGAAAGAGGGGATGGGGATCCAGGAGAGCCAGGGGCCCAACAGGTTGGCCTGGCAACCCTGCAGCATCAGCCACCAACACCCAGCCCGGGCAGCCCGGCAGCGGGATCCCAAGGCCCCAAGAGCCCTGACTGGCAAATGACCTCAGGGAGCTAAAAATGGTGATGACTTCACCCCAGTGGGCAGGGAGGCGGGAGCGTGAGTCAGCCGGTGATCACGGGGAGGCCCGGCCCCCGTTACACACGCCTGGGCACACACATGCAGAAAGGGACCTGGACACACATGTGCACGAGCACCCATCCCAGCTCCCAGGCCCAGGCACGTCAGTTCGCAGGCTCTCCCGACAGCACCCAGCACCGACATCCCCTCCTGCCTTCTACCTGCGTGTCCAGACTTCCTCAACCACCCACCCAGCGTCTACCATGGGAGTCTCAGAACTGGCAGGTGGGGGATCCGAGGCCTAGGGTAGAAGGAGCCCAAGGTCGACCCCTGGCTTGGGCCTCCGAAACGTCTTTGGGGTGAAGACATGGGGTCACAGACTGACTGACCAGGACACAGTCAGCTCTCAACAGAGGCTGCTGACCAGGCTGCCTGGATCCTCATCTGGCCTCAAGGCCCTGCTCTAGGGCCCCATGTCCCATGGCCACCTACCCAGGCAGGCCCACCTCAGGAAACCCCAGCCCTGCAGCTCCAGATTTCCCTCATAGCCTAGACATGAACAACACCTGCAGCCTCCCCCACACCCCAAATCCCGCCAAGTCCTGTCAACTGCCTCACCCTCCCTCTGCCCTGGCACCATCCTTGCCTCTCTCGCTGGGATGACTGTCCAGCCTCCCATCACCTCTCCCCAGGGCCCAAATCTGTCCCATGGTCCTCCCATCCATGGTCCACTTGGTCCAGGGGCCCTGGGCCTGGCCCAGCAAGGGACTGTTGTCCACTTCTGGAGTTTCCCATGAGCTCCTGTGAACTTGTGGGAGGGGCTTAGCCCAGGACTCCAAGCAGGGGCGGGAGTGACCAGTATCCCAGAAAGGTGGACCCAACCACTGCTCTCAAGAGGGTCTCCAGAGGCCCAGAGCTGGAGGGCTGTGGCCCCGTCACACACCTGGGCTCAGCTTCCTTGTATGAAAACAGGAAGGACCCGGGGTGTCCAGGCCACAGGACAGGTGGGATAGTGCCAGTCCTGACTTTGTGACCAGATCTAAGGTGTGTGAGGCACAGAAAAATGAGACGTGGGACAAGACACAGAGGGGCCACCCCTGGGCAAAAGCCCACAGCAGCCTCTGGGGGCGCATGTGGGAATGGCGGAAGGAGGAGACAGAGGAAACAAGCCAAGTCACCACTGGTGGGGAGCTGGACTGGGGTCCCAGAGGCACGGATCCACCTGCAATGCCTGCCCTTGAGAGATGAGCACCCATGGTCTGGATCACGAAGAACAGAATGTGGGGTGGTTGCCCCACCCTGTCCACAGCCCCACCAGCACACGCAAGGGATAGATTAAGGTGGAATCGCACCCCTGGCTCCCACAACCCCATCCAGGCTCTCAGAGAGCACGAGATGGCTGCTGCTGGATGAATGAACCGAGGGGTGGAGGAATACCAGCCCCCAACCCAGAGTGGCCATCCTGGATGGAGTCCAGGCCAAGCCAGGCAAGCATCTCCCACCAGGGAGCAAGTCCTTGGCCACTACAGACGTTCTCTCCCTTGGTGCCCACAGTGGCGAACCCAGCCCTGGCTGACCGGGAGCTCCCCCCTCCACAGCAGCAGTCCACCTGCAAGGGCGCAGGCCCAGGCTGAGTGGCCAAGAGGCCAAGGGACAGTGGGTGCCCAGTAGACTGGGGGAGCAAGCTTGTGGGCGATGGCAGGGTGGGCCATCACCCACCCCAGCTTTCCCAAGCCCAGCCCACACCCATCAGGCACACAGTGGCCCCACATTCCCCCAGCTCCCCTGAACTGGCCTCTCCATCTCTGGGGCAGGCAGGCACCTAGCTGTCCAGGTGGGCAGGTGTGTAGGAGACCTACCTCTTGCTCCTCCACTCTGCCTCAGTTTCCCCGCCTGTTAGGGGACCCCGCCCCTCTGAGCAAGAGTGCGGGCTGCCCGCGAGCCTTCCCCCATGCTGGTGCTGGGAGGAAGCCCCCCTCCGCCTCCGCACGTGGGCAGGGCCATCCCCCAGCCCTCTCTCCACGTGCGCTGCCGCGGCAGACCCTGCTTGCATTAAAGCTCCGAAACTCCTGCGCGGCCCCCAGAGCCGGGGCCCTGTGAATTTGGGGGAGGCCTAGTCGCGCCGCCCTCTCTAGACTCGGCCTCCCACCTGCGCAGAGGGGCTGCTCGGGAAGGCCCTGCCCACCACCCCGTCCCAGGCACCTGTCCCGGGCGCTGGCCCGAGTGCGCCCGCTCCCACCCCTCCACCCGCTCCCCGCACCCCCGGCGGCGCGCTCACTCCGCCGCCCCGCCCGGCCCCGGCCCGGGGCCGCAGACAATAGCCGCCTCCGGCCGGCGGCTCCACGAACAAAAGCGGGTCCTCCCGGAGGGCCGGCGCCCCGCCCTCCGCCACCGGCCCCCAGGACAGTGCCCCCGCCCGGGACCAAGTTCCCTCCAACCTGTCTGAGTTCGGCCGGCATCGGGCCGGGCGCGGGGGGCGCGAGCCGGCGGTGGCGGCGGCTGGACTGGGTTCGGCTGCGGGGCCTCTGCCGCTCGGCTCGGGCTAGGCGGACTCGCTCCCCGCGGGGCCGACCTGGCTAGGCGCGGCCAGCGGCCAACCGGGAGGGGCGGGACGGTGAGGCGAGCAGCCAATCGGGCGGGGCCAAGCTGGGGCGGGGTGGATAGCAGCCAATCGGTTGGGGTCGCACCCGGGAGGGGCGGGGCGGCGGGCGGGGCGGCGGGCGGCCAATTGGGCGGGGCGAAGTCCCGCCCCGACCGGCGCGGAGCGGGGCTTGCCTGCAGCCTTGGGCCGGGGTCGCCCTCTGCCCTCGCGGTCAGGCCAGTCAGGGCTCCCCTTCCCCACCCCCGCACCGCGGGGGTAGCATTTTCCCGCGGAGTCCTCCTTCCCAGGCCTCGGTTTACCCCCAGTAAAAGACCCCACAGCCCTACCCCTGCAGTTGAGGAAACAGTTCTGGCAGTGCAGGAGCCAGTGCGGCTAAGGCATCCTGCAAGACCACCCTCCTGGCACAAGCTGCCCATCCCGGCTGCGACTCAGTTTCCCCTAGCTGTGAAATGGCGGCCTGTAAGACAGTATTGACGGCGATGTCGCTCAGGTTTCCTAGATCTGGCTCCAGGCCCTTGCCCACCCTCCAGCACCTCCCCAGTAAGCGTCCCCACAGAGCTCAACCCGAGCCTGCACTGACCCACTTTGTCTTGGGTTCTCCCCATCAAGTCACAGAGGCCCAGGGATCCCCCATCCTCTGAGAGGTGTCAGAGCAGATCAAAGGGAGGGGAGGGAGCACAACTCTTGGGTGACCCTGGGCGAAAGCTCGTGGGGCCCAGCTGGCCTCAGATCCTCTCCCTTCCATGTCTTTGACCTACTGGGAAGTGGTGGCTAGAGGGGGCGGTTAATCAGAGCTTCTCCTACTATGGTGCACTCCCCACCCCCAGCAGCCTGGCATGGAGGTGCAGCCACCCTGTGGGTCTGGCTTGGCCAAAGGGAAGCGTAGACACGGGGAAGGGTCTGGGCTGGGGCCCTCTCGGGTCATACCCCACAAAGGCAAGCCAACGGCTCTCACACCAAAAACAAGAGACCTATGCTCTGGGTTGAACAGAGCTGGGCCGGCCCACAAAGGTTCAGCAGGCTGGGCAAGACAGGGGGCCTTAGCCTTGGCTTTCTGCTTCCCACCTGCTTCTCCCCAGACCCCACTCCTCTTCTAGGACACTCCATGCACATAGGCCATGCAACCAGCATGCTCAAGCACTCTGGGTGTCCACTGTATGTCCCTCTGAGTCTCAGTTTCCCTTAAGTTGTCCTTACCACTGGCCCCCCTGTAACTTCCATCCGTGGAGCTACCTGGGGCAGGAGCAGAAGACTGTACCACTGCCCTGAGGGAACTTGGCCTGGATGCTTACATGTGAGTCATTTCTGTCTTCTCTCAAATTTCACCATCTGTTACTGCCCTACCCTCATCCCCCTCTTGGCCCAGCCCAAAGTTGGCCAGGTCCCTAAAGGTGTCCCCCCCCCCCATACACACACACATTGGGTGAGGGCCAGTCCTGCTCCAGCCAGCCTGCTCCAGGTGTCTGGAGGAGGCGACCCTTTCTGCTGGAGGATGAAGGGCAGGCAGCCAGCACTGTGGAGCAGCACCCCCAGACTTTCAACTCCCCAGCCCCAGCTACCTGCCTTGCCACCAGCCTCCAAGCTGCACAGATCTGGGCTCTGACACTGAGGACCAGGTCCAGGCACCCGTGGCTCACAGGTGGGTCACTAGGCACCTCCAGCTGAGATGGGTCTGGGAAGCAGGTTTGGCATGGAGGCTGCCAGGCCTGGCCCGCTGGATGTGGCTGCCTCCCCATCAGCCCTGCTAGTCCAGCCACAGCCCTGGGAACACACACTCTCTGATCTCAGCCTGAGAAACCATCTCCTCCCAAGAGAGAAAACCAAGGGCAGGCCTGGAGGGCCTTGGGTGGGGAGGGGTAGTGGGTGGGGAGGGTGGTGGCCTGATCATCAGGCTGCAGCCCTCAGGAGGCCAGGGCAGCTCCAGGCTATGGGAATGTCTTCCCACAGGGGCGTTGACCCTCAGCAGCACCCTCTGGGCTGGAGGCCAGAGCCCTTTCCGGCCTGGGAGGGCTGGAAAGAGGGCCTGGAGCCTAAAGAGTGGCCTTGGGGTCATGGGCTGCCACTGTCCCTGTGTGGCCCAGTGGGCTGTTCTGCTCCCCAAATTTGGGGGTGCAGGGCCTCACCCTTTGGAGTGCCTGGGGTCCAGGGGGCCACAGGGGTGGCCCTCATACCTAGACCCACCTGGCCTCAGTTCCAGCCTCCCATGAACTGGCTGTGCGGCCACCTCAGCACCAGCTGGCTTGGAAAGACAGCTACCCTGTGTGTCTGGGCCCACTGAAGATGTGTCTTCAGCTCTGACTGTGGACCATGCTGGACCATGCGTATGGATCACCCACTGGTAGATGAGGACATCAAGGCTTGGGGGCAGTCACTGGCCAGGTCTCCCAGCCTGACACAGACCACTGCTTCTGAGCCCCAAACGCCCAGGCTAGGTGAGACTAGCGCACTGGGCCAGTCTCCACCAAGACCCGTAACCCCCTCCCTTCCTCTCCAGCCACAGAGGTCCAGGCTGCCCCAAGCCGCCAGCACATCTGTGCCGGGCCCCTGCAGCCAGCAGCCCGTCTGGCTCCCTGGAGCTCTGCCCGTTCCCTGCCCTGCATCTCAGTCAATCACAGGAACTGCAACAATCACAGCAAACTCCAGGTGTGGCGTTCCCTCCTCCCCCACCAGCACCCCAGGAGCCAGGCGCTATTGCCCCATCTGAAGGTTCGGTACTGGGGCACAGCTCGTGTCGGGAGGACCCCATGAGGCCTCCTGACCTGACTGTACATCCCACCTTCAGAGTCCTCAGGGCCTGGCCAAGAGCAGACCGGGCTCTACATCTCCTGGGGCTGAGCAGGGGCAATGGCCAGTCACCTGCTGGGCTGAAGGCAGAGCCTCAGCCCTGCTCAAGCCTCCCCTGGGGCTGACCCACTGACTGATGCAGGCAACGAAGGCAGGGAGACTCCATGGAAGCAAAACCCTCAGTGTCACCAGGCTGACTGCTGAGCCGCCCAGAACAGACCCTGCCCAGCTGCCTGGGCCTTGAGGGCTCACACAAGTGGAAAGTGCTGTTCTGAGGGTCGGGCTGTGTCCTGCCCATTAGTCACATGATGCCCTGCATACCCAAGGGGGTTGGAATCCCACTTTCTTTCCCTCCCCAGAGGCCCCAGGTCTTGCAGTAAGCCACTGCATGCTGGCTTGTGGTCCACCTAGGCCCCTTGATTTTTTCCCCACTTGGCCATTTTCACCCTTCCTCAGTCCCTGGGCTGTTACCTGCAGGACAAGTTGTTGCCAGGCCATCGACAAGGGCTGCCCACTGCCCACGCCACTGCTGCCCATGCCAGGCTGCTGGGCACGCTCCAGCTGCAGGGCAACATGGCGCCGTTCCTGCTCCAATGCCCGTGTCAGCCGCTCGAAGCGGGCCTCCTGCTCCTTCACTGAGGCCAGGATGCTGGCAGCCGAGTGCACGTTGCAGTCCTCCATGACCAGGACGCTGGCTGACTGCAGGCAAAGCAGAGCAAGTCAGGGTGGGGCCAGGGCGGGGGCCTGGAGAGGCCGTCGTGGGCCCCCTGCCCACCCCACTCACAGATCACATGACTCACTCCCAGACCACAGCATCCAGCTCTCTGGAGAGAAGCCACATTGATTAAATTCTAAATTAAAAGCCATTAATCCAAGGCTGGCCGGAAGCAGCCGGCTCCCTCCCTGTGGTGTGTGGGGCTGTGACCTGGGCTCCCTGCTTTCTGCCAGGCCCAGCAGAACCTCGGACCATGGGCGGCCCAGAGCCTGCTGGGGAGGGAAGGGAAGGGGAGGGAAGGGAATTAAAGAAAGAGCTGGTGTGACCAGCTCTGAGACCTCCCAGGCAGTCTGCTGTCCAAAGCGCATGCCAGTTCACCCCACCCTCATGGCACCAGCACAGGCCCATCTCACTGAGGTGGACGCTGGGGCCCAAAGAGGGTGGGGGACTTGTCTGTAGCCACACAGCTCACACGGCAGAGCCGGCGTACTAGTGGGCACAGAGTGAGAAGTTGCTCCACAGCCGCTGGGTGCCTGGCCACCTAGGCTGGTGCGGGGATGACACGGGCCTGCAGACCAGCGGTCCCACCTCCACTCCCAGCCACGCTGGCTGGGAGCAAGGCCGGTGTCTACCCCATGCATACAGCCTGGCTGAGATTCCGTGTCCAGAAGTGGCCCATGTGCCTGACGCCCGACCCTGAAGGAGGCTGAGGGCAGGGGCCTGGGCGCCTGAGGCCCAGCGTGTGGAGAGAGTCAGGCCTGCCCGGTCCCCATCCCAGCGCTGCCCCTGTGGGCCCCCGGGGAGTGGGTGGGGGCAGTGGGGGCTTGGCAGCTGCAAAGACAAGCCAGAGCCAGCGCTTTTCCTTACCACTTGCTCCCTGGCTGACCAGCATGTTTGCTTTTTGTGGGCAAAGAGCAGCAGAAGTATGTGTGCTCAGACCCAGGCGCACGGCAGCGGGTGGGGCGCAGGCCACGCGGGGGCTCCATGTGCAGCACAAAGCCTGACCCAGGCCAGCCCGCCAAGGCCATACCAACGTGGGGCCTGGGCATGGCTGGCAGCACCCCTCAAGGGTCAGCTCTGCTGCTCATGGGCCCCTGGGGAACCGGCTGCAAGGACAAAGCCCTGGAGAGGAAGGGTCAGCGCTGGGCTCGGCCACTCCAGTGCCAGCTGGGCCAGGGGCGCGGGTGCACTTCAAGGTGAAAGGACAGCACAGAGACTCCCCCAAAGCCCACGACAGCTGGGGAAACCAAGGCCCATCGAGGGAAGAGACCAGCGTGGGTCCAGGGCTGGGCTCCACTTCCCCAGCACCTGTCACACAAATAAAACAGCAACAAATTGAATTCCTGCTGGGAGAGGTGGTGGTCAGCACGGGGGTGGTGGGCCGGCTGCGGACCCACGTGATAACATGGAAGGCAAAATATGCATGAATTTTTAAGATGGACCATGAGATTTCAAAGATGCTTTACCCAGCTGATCCTGGGTAGAGGTCGGCTCCAGACTTGCTTCCTCTGCTGTCCCGGGAGGCCTGGGGGCCACCAGGGAAGTGCCATATGCAGGACCTCAGTGACCCTCGCTCTCCTCCCTGGCCAACGCCTTCCCAGCCTCTGTTGCCCTCGAGGGCCCCGCACTGCCTGCTGGGCAGGCCCCTCCCGCCCCTGCCCAGACCAAGCCACCAGCTTCCTGAGTCCTCGGTGGAGGCCACTCCTCACCACGCTTGCCCGTCACCCATGGGGTGGATTTAGGAAGAGGACAGGGACGAATGTGCCATGCAGACACAGGCTGCCTGTCCTGGGGCCCGTGTCCAGGCCTAGGCACCCCAGGAGTGGCCCCAGGTGGGTGGATGGAGGGATGGAAGGGCAGGAGACCGGGTGGAAAGGGACACAGATGAACAGTGAGGGGACATGTGGATGCTGCCGGGAGGGGGCTGCATGGGAGGGTGGGTGGGTACGGAGGCAGCAGGGTGGGGGGAGAACGGGAGGCGGGCAGGAGGAATGAGTGGACGGGTAGTTGGGTGGATGAATGGGTGAGCAAGGGTGAGGCTGAGAAACACTCTTGGGAAGGGGCCCCCAAGCCCGCTGGGGTGCCACTGTGGCCAGCGCTCGCTCCCCCATGAGGGTACAGGCACACGAAGGAACTGGGGAGATGCCCACCCTCCCCCGAAACCATGCCCACACTCGGCGTCTTCCTGCTAAACCAGCCGCTCCTCCTCAGAAGGAGCCCAGCCAAACCCTGCTCCAGAAATCAAATTATGGGGACGGAGTCCAATCTGGGTTGAGGAATTAGAGGAATTTCCTACGGGTCAGGCTGGCGGGAGGCCTGGGCTCCAGTGCTGACCCTTCGCCGGCCATTTGTTGGCACACTGCCCACTGCCCCAACCTTCACAAGAAGAGGGAGGGGACTGGCTACGGGTGGAGCCTCCTTCCACGCCCCTGGCCCCACCCACTTGATGGGGAGGAAAGTAGGCAGCAGGGGTACTGAAGGCCACCCACCTGGGAGGGCACGGTGTCCCCCCCATGCTCCCAGCACTGGCCAGGCCTTTCAAGTGCCCATCTTTACCCTACCGCCCCTGCTGTGGTTGGATGGTGCCCACAGCCGCGGGGACAGCTTCTGGCCAAGCCCACGAGGACGGGCACTGTGCCACGGCCAGGACCAGAGGGTCACCCGTAGTTGGTGTAATGCAGGGGTCGCAGGGCTGGGGGTGGGGCTTGGATGGGAAGAGTCCGTTCTTGACCTCAAAGCAGTGGAAGGAACTGCCAAGGAAAAAGGACCAGCTCGCCTTTGTGAGAATGAAACATTTCTAAACATCCAGAAAGAGTGCCACGTGCTGTGGTTGTGGCTTCTGTTTTTCAAGTGTAGCGAGCGTTTCAGACAGACGACAAGTGGGACTGTACATGTAGACACGGCTCCATTGCCGCAGAAGATGCGCGGGCACGTGGGGACACGTCACACTACTCTCCACTGTTGTGTTCGCAATTTTCCATGATATGGGAAGTAGGAGAAAACGACAAAGAAAACGAAAATACTGTCAACATATTGGGATCGTCTTCACAACATCCGGTAGAAAAGTGATATCCTTCATCTATACGGTGCCTATATAAGTCAGTAGGAAAACCAAACCCCAACTCGAGGTGGGAAAAGGTCATCAACAAGGCGTGTGGCCCAGAGATGAGGTGCGAAGGATGAGTGTGGAAATGGTCACGCGTGCACGCACACACACACGCAATGGAAAGAGGGCGTGTCGGCCGCAGCGGTGCTCTGGGTGGAGGGCTCCTGGCCCGCAGGTTGCAGCAGGTCCAAAGTTCTGCACGTACCCACGTTCTAGGAGCTACTGCCTTCGCAAGACGGCAAGTAAGAGATGGGAAAGCAGGTGCCCCTCCCCCACCCCAGCAGGCCAGGCAAGTGTGAGGCCAGGGAACTCTCCCCAGGGGCTCAGGCGGGCGTTGCCACCCGCCACCTGAGGGAAGCAGCTAGGTTTTCAGGGAGCTGGGAGAACTGTAACTGAATTCAGCCTGGAAACTGGATTTCCCTAGCAGAGGAGGTGACCCTATCGCCACCTGGACCCGACACCATGGGGGTGGGAGGTGGACAGAGATGGCCCCTCAGTGACCTCCTCCTGCCCCCAAACTGTCCCTGTGGACACCCAGCAGCACCCACTGACCACATAGAGTACAACTACTCTGTGCAGGGGGAAGGGTCTGGGCGGTTCTTCCCAAGGGGCTCTTGCCTGCACTGATGAGGCGCCCTGGGCTAAGGGAGAGCCAGGTCCCTGGCAGCACTGGTCAGCCCCAGGGCAGGGGCGACTGGACTGGTGGTCCAGGAGGACCAGGGGCTATGGGGAGGCTGATGCAGGAGGCTCGGAGCCAGGTCAAGGCAGGGACACTTCTGGGGGCCCACGGAGCCCGAGGTCTTGGGAGCTAAGGGCCTGGGGCCGGGCCCAGGGCCAGGGCTGGGGAATGGCCAGGTAACTGCAGGCTGGACACGGCAGAGGAGGCCTCGCCCTGGCAGGAGAGTGGGCCAGGTGTAGGTGAGCATCCAGCTGCTGCCCCTCCTCAGTGGGGGAATTGAGCCACAGGGAGCCCGCACCAGAGGCCCCCAAAGGGTCTCGGTCTGAGATTCCTGCCGGGGCAGGTCACAGACACTTGCTCTAAGTCTCCGGCTTCCCTGCCTCTCTGGGTGAACTCGTGGGATGGCGATGGACAGCAGTCCCCCAATCCCAGGCTGCCCCTCCTGCACCTGACCCAGATTCCAGCTGCAGTCGCAGCCCGAGGGCGATGCCTGACAGGCTCCAAGCGGGGGGTCTGGGCAGCGAGGACCCATCTCCTCCACGGTCTCCACAGCAGCAGCCAGCCCAGGGGCACCCCAAGGGCAGGGCAGGGAGGGCTGGGGCTGGTGGTCTCTCTGCCTGCACCAGCAGCCTACCCACTCCAGCCTGGCCATAAGAGGGGAGCCCAGGCATAACGCTGGGGAACGCCAAGGTGCCCCACTGTGCGGGGTGGGCTGGCCTGTTGCCTCCATACCTCCCCCTAGGGTCCCTCTGGGAGGTGGCTCCCCCAACCCCCCATTCCATCTCAGGGAGAGCAGAGCAGCGAGGGGGCAGTTCTGAGGGCCCAGGCTCAGAGCCCCACCCCACTGTGCTCTGGGGTGGGCACAGGGGCCAAGGCATTCCTGAGGCGGAGCCTGAGGCTCACAGCCAGGCTGGGACCAAACCCGACAGATCCAACTGGCACCAGGGCCTGGGAGCCAAGCTCCTACCCAGGGGCCAAGGGGTCCATGAGACCCCGAGGACCACCCCCCCCCCGAAGGCACAGGTGGGGCAGCTGTCCGGTCAGGCTGAGGGCCGGTGGCCTGTGTGCACCAGTGCCCTCTGCCTGGAACATCCTTTCTCCCTCAAGACGCTGGACCCCTTCTTCCCAGGCCCCCTCTGTCACCATGGCAACGCCCAAGCTTCTCTGAGAGGGACAGAGCCGCTTTGTGGTGGCACAAAGCCCCTTTGAGGGGCGGTGGGGGTTCAGCCCCTGGGAGCCTGTGGCCAGTAAGTCTCTGGGGGGCAAGGCATGGCCCCTCAGCCCAGCCCCCACCAAGGCTGCGGAGCCAAGAAAGATGGAGCAGGAGAGCCTGATAGTTAGGGGCTGAGACACCCACCCCGGCACCACCTGCCCAGCTGCCCATGGAAGGGTCTCTGGGATGAGCCCCAGGGCCCCAGGGGAGGCTCTCTGTGGGGGCCTGAGAACTTCCCACGGCCTTTCCACCATTTGACAAGAAACATGCTCTCCCTGGATAAGTGGAAGAGGCACTGGCAGTGGGGAAACTCCCTGCCAGACGGGAAAGCAGACTCAGGACTGGGTGGGAACCAGGCACAGGGAGCCCTCGGGGGGCAAGCGGGTCAGATGGCACGGCCTGGCATCTAGCCTGCCTTGCCCTGCTGCAGGGACCCCATCTTCGCCTGCCTGCCCTGGGGGAACACAGCCAGCACAGCTGGGTGGCCTGGGGTAGCCTTGCTGCAGCCAGGACCTCAGGACAGGTTTGGGCAAGAGGGAACCTCGCTGTGGCCGGGCTCACTCCAGGGGTTGGGAGATGGGACCCCGAGGGCAATGTGGGTCCAGGGCACAGTGACAGGGACTGAGTGCAGAGCTCCCCGTCCCCACCCCAGAGTGTTGCCCTATCTGTGCCCTGGCCCCGCAGTCAGGGAGGCTCACCCCAGCCATGGAGCCCCTCCCTGTCCCAGTCTGTGGGCCCATGCCACCCTGGCCACTGCTGACCAGGCACTTCGCAGTGCCCCCACATGCTGGGCGCCCTGCCGGGCAGCCCTCCCCAAGTGACCTCAATGTGACCCACTGCAGCTTTGCTAACTAAGCCCCCAGCCTGGGGGTCACAGCCCCCGGGTGGCAGCACGAGGCAGAGCTGGCCCCAGGAGAGATCTGCCCCTTTGTGGGCAGATCCACGCAGGGCCCGGGGGTGGGGGGCTGCCAAGGGGCCAACCCTGACATGGCAGTGCCCCTCATGGTCAGCAAATGAGATGCCCCTGCACCCCGCGGAGGCCTCGTCTCATGCCCCCACACCCCGCCCGCCTGCTTCCCCGCCAGCATTCCTGCAAGCTGCTGACACTTCTGGGCACTGGGACGGGCCTGCACAGGCCATCGTCAGCAATACCAGGTCCACCTCCCCACAGAGCCCAGCCTGGGACTTCGCCATCCAGGGCGATGGGGCCTGGGGCTCAGCTTCCAGAAGGAGGTTCCCTGGGAAGTGTGAGAGTGAGAAACTGGTTCCCTGTTCCCTCATCAGGAACAACACCGGGGTCCAGCAGGGAGACTCCAGGCCCTGCAGGCACAGTACCCACAGCCCAGGGGGTGACAGGTGTCAGGAAGACCCTCCAGCTGCCAAGGGTAGAGGCAGGGCAGCTGTGGCCACCTGGCCCTGGATGGATCAAAGGGGAGTGTAGGCAAGAGACCAGAGCACGCCCTGTGGAGGGAGGTTCCATCCTTGCTCCTGAGCACAGCATCAAAGAGCCAGGTCCCCTCTGGTCTGCCCTTGCCCAGGGTCCTGTGTGGCCTCCAGCCAGCACTGGCTCCTCCAGGGGCCCCTGGGAACTCCCATTCTCTCCCAGAAGCTGAGCTGGACGCCAGTCTCTCTGCTCCAGACCCCCTCGCCTGCCTGGGAACCAATTCAGTGCTCCTGAAGCCCGGGAGTGCCCATGGCAACAGGTCCAGACACCACCAGCCTCCATCAGACAGCAAAGTCCTGCCTTTTATATGCAAATGATGACCCAGTGGAACTGGGCAGGGGGCTTCACCCCGCCCCTACACAGTGCAGACTCTGGGCCCCACAGTGTCCCTGCCTGGCTCCCCACCCCCTCACACACACCACATACCATGAGAACCTGCTGGGAACCGGACCTGTCTGTGTGTCCTGCCCCCGCCAGGGCGCAGAACACTGCAGCTGGCATGCTGACAATTTGGGGAACTCCTTAAACCCACCCGCAGGCTCACGCGTGCGGCCACCCACAAAGTCATGCACACACACACCCAGAGGCACCCAGGCTGCCCTGTGGGGCCTCGCCTGCCCCGGAAAATGGATGGTAGGTGACCTGACACTCCTGACAGGTCCTTGTGCTGGGGGAGGTAGGACTCAGGCTCCTGGGGGTCAGCGTTCTGGGCAGACTGCATTCCTGTCCTGAACACCTGGCAAGGCTGCCCCCACCAAGACCTGTGAGGCCGGGCCTGCCCTGGCTCCACAGCCTGCAGGTGCCCAGCCTCAGTCCACACCGAAGTGTCTCTGTGACAGTAGTGGGGAGCATGGCCGGGCCAGGACCCTGGACAGAAACACCGAGGCTGCACAGACCTGCTCCAGCCCCCACGGCCCAAGGCAGACCCTGCTGCCCCCCGGGGACCCAGGAGAGCTGCCATTTACCAGCACAAACATCAGGGAACAGCTGATGTGCCCTCAAAAGGTTAAAGACGGCCTTGAACTGATGAGCTGGGAACAAACTATAAGGAGAAGGACCGATAGTGGGTGATGAGGATCCTGTGGGGATTTGAAGAAAAACATGGCGGAAGCTAAACAGCAGCCGGGACGCTGTCCCCAGGCCGCAGGATGCAAACCCAAGGCAGACCTGCCAAATGGGCAGAAAAGGACACAAAGCTGTCAAGAGGGAAGACAGGAGTGGTGGAAAACGGACCCTGGGAACAAACTCCCCTGGCACAGGATGTCCCCGAGGGACCCCACAAATGGCCAGGAGCCACCCCCAACAGAGGCCTCCAGCAGGGTTGTCAGGGTCGGGTTGGGGTCTGAGCTTTCCACTCAGAAAGAAGCTGAGCAGATTGCGGTCATGTCAACCCTAGCCTTTACAACTTGCTCTCCCTGGGCTCTGTGCCCCAGCCTCCAGGCTGCTGTCCCTCCGCAGGGCAGGAAGGAGGTCGCCTGGCCTGGCCCGCACCGGACACACCCAAGGCGGCACTGAGGTGGGCCCACGTTGCCGCCAAGCTGCCCACATCCCGGAGGGGCTGGACGTCATCCACGCACAGATGTCAGCTGCAGGACCCTGCTGCCCAGCTATCGTCTCTTGTTTGCAGAAGCTCTTCTATGGCAAGGACCAGCTGACAGCTTTGTTAACAGGGTGCTTCCCTTTCTTCCTTAACTTGGGATCTTGAAAGAGTAAACCCAGCTCTGTGCTTCCTTAAGGAAACATCGTGCAAAGTTCCCGGACTGTCAGAGACGATTTGCCACCCCAGGCCTCAGTGTCCCCATCTGCACACACGGTGTCCCGCAGGCACTGCGGCGCAGGGCACAGAGCAAAGGCCCCAGAGGACTGGCTGGCAGCCGGCTCGAAGCCTCCTCGTTATCTTGCAAAATGCAGAGAGCAGCAAGTATATTCAGACGAATGAATGGCCTAATTAGGATTTCACAGAGAGTGAAAATATTTTGAAAAGAAAAAGTTTAACTAAAGGCATATTTGAAATACCAAACTCATCAATTGCAAATGACAACCTCGCAAGATGTGCCAGGGGGGCGGGGTGTCTCCTTCTCCCCAGCTGACAATGGGCAGCCTTCCCTGTGGGCGAAAGAAACTGGGCCTCAGCCTCCCCAAATCAGAGCTGCAGGGGGGTGTCCCCGCAGCACAAGACCTAACTCAGGGCGGAGCTGACGACTCTGGGTGCCCCGGTGGAAGGTCACACAGGGACGGGGACGGACGCCCAGGGCCTGGGGAAGAAAGGCCCCTCAGCAGCCTGACAGTCCAGTCCAGGCAGGAGAACGAAGCAGAGCAAGCCAGGGAACAGCCAGAAGCTGACTGTGGCTGGCAAGGCAGGGAGAGGCCCCAGGGGCGAGCTGAGGGGCAGGGGCTGCCCCAAGAGCCACTAGGCCAATGGCCACCTCAGGCTTGCACAGACCACCCAGCACGGCTGGCGTGGCACCGTCCCTCCTGGTGGCCTGGGCCCCGCAGCGCAGTCACACCACCAGCTGTGAGGCACCCTGAGCAAGGAATGGCACAGCCAGAACCTGGCATGGCTCTCGCACCATAACACAGCGGCCAGCACGAAGTGCCACCTGCGCTGAGCCCCACAGGGTGAGCAGAGCCAGGTCTAAAGCCAAGTTCGGCCTCGTAGAATGTTATTCCTGAGAAGCATGTGCTCCGGAGTGGGAAGGGGCTGGGGGCATCCCTGGGGCCGTGGTCTTCGCTCCTGCCTCTCACGTTGAGCCCCCCCCCACCCGGGGAATGACCCACGAGTCCAATCACAGAGACCCCTGGATGCCTGGCTGAGGGCCGCCCACAGGCGAGGGCCAGCACCTGGCTCTCTGGCAACGCAGGCAAGATGCTTGCGAGGCAGGTGGACCGGCCGACCCGCCCCGAACTGAGACACAAACAGGCGTGCGTGTGCCTGGCCCAGTGGTGCTGCCACTGGAGGCCCTGGGGGTGCCAAGCCCGCGACCCTAGAGGAAGAGGCCCGTTCACCCCCCACAGCATGACAAAGCCACTCGGGCGTGGGACAGCCCATGCCCTCCCAGCCACAGGGAGTCACGCATTCACAGGCCGGATGCTGCAAAGGGGCCCGGATCACTGTGGGGGCTTCTCAGGGGCCTTCCCACAGCAGGGACCTGTTCTCAGTAACCAAGGAGGCTCAGAGGGGCTGGAGACCTGGGGAAACCAGAGCGGGATGCACACGCGCACAGGTCAGCACACCGGGGGTCCCGGGGAGGAGGCCCCAACTGCGTGGACCAACCTGCATCTGCAGGGCAAGTGCGAGGCCGCCCGTGACTTTTCAGAACAGAGACTGGTCAAAGGGAGGCCCCGACCTGATCTTCTAACGGGGCCACAGGCACCTCGAACCTGAGGATGCGGTATGTCACATTTATAGTTCCTGGTGATAGGGGCTTCCCTGGTGGCGCAGTGGTTGAGAATCTGCCTGCTAATGCAGGGAACACGGGTTCGAGCCCTGGTCTGGGAGGATCCCACATGCCGCGGAGCGGCTGGGCCCGTGAGCCACAATTACTGAGCCTGCGTGTCTGGAGCCTGTGCTCCGCAACAAGAGAGGCCGCGATAGTGAGAGGCCCGCGCACAGCGATGAAGAGTGGCCCCCACTTGCCACAACTAGTGAAAGCCCTCGCACAGAAACAAAGACCCAACATAGCCATAAATTAAAAATAAATAAATAAATAAAAATTAAAAAAAATAATAATAAAAGTTTAAAAAAAAATGTTTTTTATAGTTCCTGGTGATAGAAAACATCAGTCAAGAAACTGTTCAGATACAACCATATCAACACAGTTCAGCCCTTGCCTCACATTTATGTCAAACTAAATTCTAGACGGATGAAATCTCAAGTGTAGATGCTGACCTGGAAACACCGACAGGAGAAGACGGATGTGTGTTTATCTGGCCACGTGCTAGACAACGCGTGGAACAACAGAAGGATTGAAGGAGGAAGAATTCCACAGATTCCACACAAAACATGAAAAATTTGAACAGTTTTTGAACACGAAAGCCATCATAAGCAAAAATTAAAAGGCTGAAGAAAGACGGATGAAGGCAGAACCCACTCTGTGCGCGGCTGCGACCCCAGGAGGCCCCACGGGGGCCACGGCCACAGAGGCACAGCCTCCCTCAGCCCGGGTGAGGCTGGTGGAACCAGTGCCCGCGAGGCTGCGTGGAAGTGCCTGCGGCAGACACGAAGAGTCCGTTACCAGACTCAAGAAGCGCAGAAGATGGGGAAACAGGAAGAGGCAGAGAGAGAGGGACAGAGAAAACCAGGAGAACGAGGGAGGAGGGAGAAACAGGGACAGGAAAAGAGCAGCAAGGGCAGGCACAGCAGGCGAGGCAGTGGGCAGCCTCCCACAGACCTCATTACCTGCCATTTGGTGTCTGGTTGGCCTGCCAATCTGAGGCACGGTGGTCCACCAGAAGTTTAGGGGGGTGGGGGCCAGCCCCTGCCACCCTAGGCCCCAGATGCCATGCCACCTGTGCCACCAGCAACGCCACGTCCCAAGGCCTGGTGCTCTGGCCCAGCAAGCCCTGGACACAGGCTGAGCCTCTTCATCCCAATCCACAAGCCCCCACGTGGCCCAGCAGCCTGGCCACTGAGATGCTTGGCCAGGCCTTGGTCCTCCCACCTGCCTGGCTGGCAGGTTGCCACACCTGAGGTCCTGTGGAACACAGAGGAAGGAGCAGGCCCCCTGCCCTCTCCTGTCTTACAGCCCTCAGCACAGGACACTCAGGTGTCTGGAGGCTCCTGAGTCTGTAGCCACTGCCTTCTCACCACCACCCAAGTGAGGTGCTGGCTGGGCCAGGCTATCCACGCTGGACACCCAGGGACACAGAATCCACAGGGCTGGGTGGGCTGAGCCTCCCACAGAGACGGGGCTGGGTGGGGCAGGGGCAGAGGGCCAGGCTGGGGCCTGGGCTCCTGCAGTGGAGCAGCACAAGTGGCCACCACACTCTGCAAATCAGGCAACACAGCAAACTGACAGAGTGGTACCAGCAGGGCTCACTTCCCACCACACAGGGTTCTGGGGGCCACAGGGACCACTCAGCCTCCGTCCCTGCTACACTTCCCGGGCACCATGCCTTGTGCCCCTGGAGCTGTGATTAGCAGAGGAGCCCACGTGGCAGGGCCAGCACCAGCGCCCTCGCCATGAACACAGCAGTCACGGCCCCTCCCCACTCTGACGGTGGCCCAGGGTGGCTGTGTGTGCCAGAGGCCATCTGGCCCTTTCAGACAAAGCCTCCTCCCGGCCTCAGTGCCCTCCTCCAGGAGCTGCGGCATGTGGGCCCATTGCCTGTCCTGGCTGGCAGCTCCAACCTCCCTGGTGCAGCAGGGACTACCCTGAGCCGGGAGCGAAGCTGACGGCCTGTGCGACACCAGACACCGCCATGCCAGGCATCCAAGTCAAGGAGGGTGCGGACCAGTCCAGCTAATGTCCTGGTGGGTGGTCCCCAGTGCACGCTTGTCCCTCAAGCCAGACGTCCCTCAAGCCGGTATCTGTGGTCCATACCCAGGCCATCGGTGAATTCAAGTAGGGGTGGCAGGAGGCCCCATGTCCAGCCTTGTCCAGCCCAGGGCCCTGTGCCCACCAGGTTGAGGCTGGCCGGAAGCACACACCACTCAGGCCACAGTCCATCCCTCCATGGACCACACCCACCAGCCCACCACCCGTGTGAGGAGGGGACGTCCCTGGAGGAGGTCAGCATGTCCAGACACCCATCCGGCTGGCTCCACATCCTGCAAGGAACCAGAGGGCACCTGGTGAAGCCAACCGGCGGGGTTAAGTCCCTTCTGGATGGGGCCAGAGCCCCAGCTGGGCACTGTCAGCCCTGACCCAAGGGCGTCTGGTGGTGCTCCAACACAGACTCACTCCCACACGACCGTGCGTGTTCTCACCCCCACCCCACTGGGACTGTCACGTCTACAGTTTGCATCAGCTGCCATGGTCCCTCCTGGGCGTTTCTTACGCTGTTGACTATCCTTCAAAACCCTGACCATTTTGAGCCGATGATAACGTCTCCCTTCTCCAGAGGTTGGGTGTGCTCTGTTGTGATAAACTCCCACACCAGGATCTCACTGGCCTGTTCAGGGGGTCATGGCCCCCAGGGGTCTGCCCCCATCCATGTCCCTCCTAGGCCAGCAGCCAGCCTCCCAGTCCCGGACCAAGGACCATGCAGCTTCCTGTCTCGGCCAGTGGTCTGGGGACGCGTTCCTTCTCCTTGTATCTAGGTCTGGGGAAGTTGCCAAAGTGTTTGTGTTGTAAAAATGAAAAACAGGGCACCACAGACAGGCTGGAGGCCACCTCCGGGAGATCACAGTGGCAGAAGCTCTCTCTCCTTGGCTCTGCAGTGTTTACCAGGTTGTTCCAAGCTTCTGTCCAACCTTCCTTTGTGGACATGGCTCATTTGTGGGCCTGTGGGTGGGTCTCTCTGCCTCTCAGTAGCCCCTTCATCACGGGGAGGGGCTTCAAGTCAGGGTGGGATCATGGGGGTAGATCAGGATGCCAGGGCCAGAGGCAAGGAAGAACGGGGAGCTCGAGCCAGGCGTGTGTGTGCACGCGTGTACACGTGTGTGCGTGGGCACCTGGGAGGGGAGGCGTGGTTGGGAGTCTGCCCACCCGCTGTCCCCTCCCCACCCACAGCAGGACCTGCTGCTCCCACCCTGAGGTCTGAGGCTCAGGGATCAGCTTTTGCTTAGAATGTGATGCTTCTGGGGCACGTCTGCTTTTGGCTTAAACATTCACATAGACCTTGTCCCATGGAGAACCACGTGCCTTTCTTATCAGTCCTGATAACCGCCAGCCTCTCCCCAGTGCTGGCTGTGCCCCATCATCTCGGACTCTCACTAGGGGCCTGGGGTCAGCCCAGGACACCATTTTACAGACGGGGAAACCAGGTCCAGGCAAGGCAGCGCTGGGCCAGGATTTGAACTCAGGTCTTCCTGTCCTTAGGACACACCCCCCCCCAATCCAGCCACAGGAAGAATGTGGCTCCCACCTCGTGGGACTCCAGCAGGCCAATAACTCCACAAATGCAGAGGAGGGCCGGGAGTCAATGCCAGTGTGGGGGGTGGGAGGGCATCTGCAGGGCTGCAGGTGGGGAGGGGGCCCGAGGGAACTTCCTGCAGGAGGGTGGGAGCAGGGGGGCAGTGGGACCTGAGGTGGGGTCTGTGTCCCCAGGGCGCCTCATCTCAGCAGCACTGTACAGATGGGGGGTGGGGGGAACAGAACCTCATAAGAGCCCTGGGGCCATGGACTGACAGATGGACAGGTCTGAGATACGAAGGTAGAAGCATTGATGGGATTTGTGCCGAGAGAGTGGGGGTACCTGTCTCAGGGAGCCCTTTCTAGCACCCCTCAGAGTTGGTCCTGGCCAAGGACCCTGCACCAAGAGCCTCGGGGCCAAGGGACCCACCCCCAGCCTTGAAAAGGCCTGCTGTGTCCCCGACTGGGGCAGGAGGCCTCTGCAAGGGCTGGCCAAGAGCCACAACAGCACAGACCACAGATGTCTGACAGCACGAGGCAGCCCCCATGTGCACAAACCAAGTCCGGCAGAGGGACAGGGCCCAGGCTTGGGGGATGCTGGACAGGCAGCTCAGGGCCGCAGTGGGTGATGAGGAGCCTGGGTGAGGGTCAGGCCGGCCTGACTGAGAGCTCGCTCTGCACTCGAGCCTTGAGTCCTGCTCCACCACAGCAAATCCTGACGTGCCCTTCCAGGCCGCTGGTCACTCTGTGCACATCTTGAAAAGGCGCCACTTCGGCTGCACCCTTGTTTTACAGAGGTCACTGAGGCAGAGAGAGGCACAGCCCTGCGCTGAGTGGCAGACGCAGAGACCTTGCCCGGACCCCTGGGCAGTGGCAAGATGGCCTATGGGGGTCAGGGAGGCGCCTAGGGCACACGCCTGAAGGAGGACCCCACCTCCACGGTCCCTGCTGGAGCCTGTGCTCAACCACCCCGCCACCCAGCCCTCGGCCTCCCTCTGCTGTACCGAGGCGGTGAGGGCACAGGGTACTGAGGGGCGTTGCCCAGGGTCCTTGCCCCTCTCCACCTCCCCACCCTGAACAGGGGGCCTGGAGAAAGCAGAGCTCCAGCCTCCCAGCGGGTGCCTTGGCGGGTGCCTCGGGAAGGGTCCCCACCTCTGAGGGAGGCTGGGTGGAGCCAGTCTTGCTGGCCATGGCAGTCCTGGGTGCCCTCTGGTGGCTGCACTCAGCTTGTTGCTGCTTTGCTAGAGGCCGCTGGCCCCTCAGGGTCCACTGGGGCAGTGGTAAGCGCTGTGCCTCACACACACACAGCCTGGGCTGGGGGCCCTGTAGGTGATGTGGATGTCCACCAGCTCTGGGCTCTTCTTTCCGACCTGTGAAATAGGCTGAGCTGTGCAGCTCTCCCATTCAGGAAGCCCCAGGAAGGAATTCCTGACCCTGAGTCTCTCTTGGTTACTCTCTGATTCCGGGGCTCCTGCAGAGTGGCCGAGGCCTCATCCTAGTCTTGATGGAAGCTGGCAGCAAGGGAACAGATGCCTTCCCCGACCCGAGCCACTGCTGGGGAAGGTCCCAGAACCCCTCGCTGCCTCCCTGGCATCCCACAGCACCCCAGCTCTGTCCCCTCCCTCCCTCTGCTGACGCCAGCCCAGGGCACATGCTAGGGGCTGGTCGAGGCTCTGCTGGGCCTGGTGTCCCCACCCTCCTCTGCGCTACAGTTCTTAGCTCCTCTTGGAAGTGCAGGATCCCACTGCTCGTGGTCCCAGGCCTGTCTCCTGGGATGAAGGGGAGTGAACCCACCTGAATCCTTGTGCAGCACAAACAGGGATGGAGGTGCAGCCTCCATGGAAACTGGGAGATGCAAAGGGACCCCTGAGGGGCCACCCTGGGGGAGGCACACAGCCCAGATTGGGGGGCAGCTCTAACCTGGCAGGACTAAGGGCTGGCCCAGCTCACCCAGGAGGCACCTGGTCAACAGGTACTTGTGCCCATGAGGAGAGTGGGGTGAGGGCTGGCCGGGCTGTGCTTATGTGACCTCCTCCCCAGGCCAGAACCAGAGTCCTGAGCACAGCAAGTGCTCTGTGCCCAGTCCTGTGCTGGGTGCCAGTGGACCTCAGACTTGGGGGCATGGGGCGGCAGGGAACAGACAGGGTACTGTGGATGGGACAGGGCAAGGCTGGGGGAAAGCACGAGTGCCCAATTCACAGCCCCACACGCTGTGGCCAGACCCCAGGTCCAGACCACCTGCTCGGGAACTGACTGCTGTGGGTCCAGCACTGTCCCAGGTCCAGATACACTGAGCCCAGGACAGGTGGGACCTGCTTGGGGTGGGCAGACCTCTGGCAGCCTGGACCTGGGAGTGGAGGTTCCCAGTGCAGCCCTGTGTGTGTCCTCATGGGGGAGGTTGCCCCACAGGTGCTAAGCCGGTCACCATCCAATCCCCTGGGTTCATAAACCCTGACCCGGCGTGTGCCCTGCTCGGTGACTCGGGAAAGGGGTGTGAGTGAGGGATTATACAATGAATCGATCCTAAAGAATGAAACCCTTGGGGCAGTTCTTTTCTTTTCCTTGTTCCTAAACACGCCTGGGTCTAAAGGAGAAGGCCGCTGGAGTCCCCGAGTTGCGTTTCCACTGGGACACGTTATGCAGAGATTAGAAACGGTGACATATTGTAATAACCCAATATTTAATTATTTAAGATTAAAATAGGAAGGCTGGGGATCTCCGGCTGCCCGCCCAGGGTAACACCACGGCAAACCTGGGCCGAGTCCCACTACGAGTAGAGGGGACACGCCTCAGCCAGGGGTCCGGGGGCCCGCCGACAGGGCGCAGGGGTGGCGAGGAGGGGGACCCAGGTTGGGGCTCCGGGCAGGAACCCCAGGCAGCGTTCCCTCCCTCGTCCTCTGGGCGGCGGGAGCAGCGCGGCGCCGGGACATCCCTCGGCCCGGCCGTGCCGGTGCTTCCCGGCGGCGCGCCGCCCCAGGAAAGTTCCCCCGCCCCGGGCCCCTCCGGCCGATGGAAAGTTTCCGTGGCTGCGCGGCGCCAGCTCCAGGCGCCCGGTCGAGCAGGGGGAGGACACGGCTCATATTGGCCGCGGCTTGAGGGGCGCGCGGACCGAGGCGCACGGCCGGTCAGGCAGGACCCGAAGCTGCGCACAAAGGGACCCGCCCCCGTCAGTCCGGGGTCTTGCGCACCGCGGCGCGGGCTCGGTGCCGGTGGAGCAGAGCCGGGCTGGACCCCCGGCCTTGACCCCTGCCCGGACCTCGATTCGGGCCCCTGCCCATCCCGCAGCCCCGATCCCGGCCCCGACCCCGGTCCCCGGCCCGAGCCTACCTGGAGCGCGGCGTGGGCGGCGCTGCAGCGCGGCCCCCGCCCCAGACGGGCGTCCCCGGGTCCCTCGGCGCGCGGCGTCCCCGGGCGGGCGCAAGTGACTGTCCCAGGGCCTCCGCTCGCGCCGGTGCAGGACTCACGCCCCCAGCCCCGTGCAGCCCAGACTAACCCTCCGCCCCTCTCGCGGCCCGTGCGCAAAAGGGGCCTGCCGGCGCGGCGACCCTCGCCCCGCCCCTCCGCCGCCAGTGTTTCCATTGGTCGGGAGGCCCGGCAGCCGGCACCGATTGGACGGGCGCGGGGAGACACCGGCTTGCCATTGGGCAGTCCGGCTGTCCGTCTCTGCCGACCACGGCCCCTCGTGGAGTAGCGGAGGCCCGGGCACCTGCCGGGACCTCTGCGGCTGAGGCCGGGGCCGCGGGCCGCCCCTTCCGGCGGGCCGCCCCCTCCCGGCCGCCTTCGAGGACGTCCCCGGACCGTCTGGCCCGAGCTGGGAAGGGAGCAGGCCCGGCGCCCCATCCCCGGACTCGGGCTGGGTCGCCTGCATCACCACCCCCAGTTCCCAGGTATCCTGCTCCAGCGCCTGCTGTTGGCCCGGCGCTGGGCGCCACGCCCTCCCCTCAGCGTCAATTGTATTCCCCACAATCCGCGAGGGAGCGTTCTGCTGCCCTCCCATTTTACAGACGGGAAACCGAGGCTCAGAGAGGTTCTCACTAGCTTTAGGTCACCGGGGCTCCAACCCAGTCCATCTGACTCCGGGGCCCGGGCGCTCTCCCACCCTCATTGCCCCAGGGTTCCCACTGTGGAGGCCGGAGTGGGTGGGGCTGGCAGTTTTTCCAAGGGTAGAAAGGGACCGCTCGGTGAACAGCGGTTTTCCTCCTTGGTCAGTGATGACTCGACAGACACCGTGGGCTCAGCCCATCCTGCAGGGCCCCAGGGACTGGCCTCCCTCATGCGGCTCACCGAAAGGCCACAGGTCTGGGCCTGGGGAGGAGAAGTTTGTGTTCATTTTCCCCGCTTTCTGGTGTCCATTTCCTCCACCCTACCTGGGGTCATGCAGGATCCCTGTGGGGCTCAGCCACCCGAGTTGGGTTTAGCACAGGTTACATTTCCCTGCCAGGTGGAGAGCAGCCACCTGGTCCCTGCAGTGACACAGGGCACACACATGACCACAAATGGGACCACAACCCTAGGCCAGCTCCAGGTAACTTTGGGGTGCAGGGGGCACCAGTGTGGGTGCTGCCCACTGGGGCTTGTTTCAGGGGGTCCCTGACCAGTGACCCTGGCTCGTGCGTGGTTCTAAGCTGTTCTTGCTCTGGTTGCACCTGGAGATGACCAGATCCTCAGCTCACCATATTCCCCAAGGCTGCACAGAGCCACATGGCCCACCACAGTGCTAATTGGGGGGACAGTGGGGGTAGAGACATTCATGTCTTATCCACCCACATCAGGGGTCCACTGTGTTCACCCAGAAGTTCCTCGGTCAGAACGAAGAAAAGGAAATGATTTGGGGCCAGAATTCACCACTGGTACCACATTGGGTTCCCCTGTACCCTGGCATACATGACAAATCAACCCCCAGCAGCCATTCAGAGCCAGGCAGCCACAGCCAACTGACTGGAATTGGCACTGGACGTGTCACCAGCACTGGAAGTGACAGCCATTTGGCACCCTGGCACAGGGATATTGCTTGAAGCTCTGGGCAGGCAGAATGAAGGTTCCCTCTCCAGAACATGGCAGACCCTTTCCTATACTTAGGAGTGGATTTAATTAGCCCAAAGTTCTCTGTGGATCTCTCCAAGGGCATTGGGCCCTGGTCCTCCTGCAGCCCCTCCTCTCACAATGATCTTGTGGCCCAGCACCACCCCTTTCCCACACACTTGCTGATGGTGGCAAGAGGGGCTGGACAGACCTCTGCTGAGAGGGCAAAGGGGAGAATTGTGCACCAAAATCGGCCCAAGTGAGGACTCCCTCCATCCCCCCTCATCCCAACCCCCCCCCCTCCTGACAGGCTTCCAGAGACCTGTCTGCCCTCAAGCTGGCTCACCAGCTGCACGGAGGGTCGGGGCAGGCAGTGCCAGTTCCACGAGGACCCACCATGACCCAGGCTGCAGATGGGGGTCAGAAACAGAGTGCAGGAGAGATGGTCTCTACCCCTAGACCACTGTCACAGGGCCCAGTAGCCTGGTCTCCTATATTTCGCCCTCTCTACCTGGCTTCTGGCCAACTCTGTAGGGGCATACCTGGGGCATGTGAGGAAAGCTGCAGGGAGAAAAAGGTTTCAGCCGGATATTAGGAGGAACTTCCCAACAGTTGCAGGTGCATGAGATCAAAAGGGTGACCACACAAGGTAATGAGCTCCCCATCTGAGGATGTATCTATGTATGTATTTATGTACTTTCTTTTTTAGATTTTTTTTGACGTGGACCATTTTTAAAGTCTTTATTGAATTTGTTACAGTATTGCTTCTGTTTTACATTTTGGTTTTTTGGCCGTGGGGCATGTGGGATCTTAGCTCCCTGACCAGGGATCGAACCTGCACCCCCTGCATTGGAAGGTGAAGTCTTAACCACTGGACCACCAGGGAAGCCCCTGGATGTATGTATTTAGAGGTGAGGTAGCAGTGAACCCCTTGTAGTCCTGAGACTACCCCCACCCAGATGCATCTCATTGGGTGATGGCAAAGTGGGATTTAAACCTCCATGGAACCCAAGCATGGCTGCATCCCACTTTGCAGGTAATGGGAAGGCACTGCTCAGGAGGGCTTGACCAGTCTGTGTCCCACCCCTCTAAGGCATTGGCCCAGTGATTTGGGGCAGACTACTGCAGCTGCTGCCCATCCCCCAGGGCATGGTCACTCGCCTCCAAGCCCCAGGTCCTGCTTATTCAACACTACTACCTCTTGGCTGGACTGCATGATCCAGCTGCCAGGAGGGGAATCACTGGCACCCACCCAGCATGACTCTCTTGACAGAAGGCAGGAGGGAGGACTGAGTGTCTCACTGGGTTTGCCGCCTGCTGGCCAGGAGTCCTTGGACGTCGGGAGTCCTTGGCTTCTGTGCCTGTAAAGGGCTTTTGTTGAGTTCCAGGAGGAACATAGATGAGATGGCAAGAGAGTGGGGTGGAATGGGCCTTTGGGGGTGTCATGCAGGTTTGGGTTTTACTCTTGCCTGTGTTTACTACCAGCCAGGCCCTTGCCCTCTCTGAGCCCCAGTTTTCACAGGGCGTCAGTGCTCCAAGGAAGGATCAGGGCACCTACAACCTCAACGCAGGGCTGTGGAGCTAATCCAGCCACTGCTACTTGCCACCTTCTTTTGACTTCAGGCAAGTGACATACATAACTGCTCTGAGCCTCGATGTTTGCATCTGTAAAATGGGATAAATGAGAGCTGTGTCCTGCAACTCTGGGTTTAGAGCACTTAGCACATTGTTATTAACCTTAATATAACTATTTGCTGAGGGCTCACTTTGGAGCAAGCCCTGGGCCTCTGACTCCCCACTTTCTCTGCACTCAGACCCCAGACACAGCCCAGAGGCCAGTGTGCGCAGGGAGCCCAGTGAATGACTCTGTTCTCTTGCAAGGGCCCGGGTCAGTGCCCCTTCCCAGCCTCTTGCTCACTTGTAACCCGGTGCAGATCAAGCCGGCAGCCCTTCATCCTGGGGCCGGCCCTGCAGAACAGCCTCGAGGTGGGTTAAAGGCTACAGTGGCCGGTCCAGGGTCTGTCCTGAGTTTGGCAGGGATGTCAGGGGTGCAGTGAGGAAGATGGCCAGTTCAGAGGCATGGAGGGGGCGAGCAGGGCCTCACCAGTGAGCATCCCTGCAGAGCCTCCAGCAGGGCCCAGTGCAGCGCGGGACGCTGGGCGGGCAGGTGACATGGCCTCGAGGTCAGGGCCCAGGGGTTGGTGTCCGAACCGGGCGGGCTGCAAAGGCCGCAGGGGTCACGAGGCGCAGCCGGGCGCTTGGCGCAGCCCCGGGGGCGGGGCGCCGGGAGGTGCAGCCCGGAGCGATGGTGCGCGCAGCCAACTGTGCTCCGGCTCGCGGCTCGCCGCCCCGCCCCTAGCCGCGCTGCCCAGTGGCGAGCGCGCAGGCGGTGGGGGGCGGGGCCTGGGCGGTGGCGGCGGCGCGCGGGCGCAGCACCCGGAAGTCGGCGGCGGTGGCGGAGGTGGTGAGTACGCGGTGGACTGCGGGAGGCGGGTGGCCGGCGGCGGGTGGCCGGCTGCGCTCCCCGCGGTGCTCGGGGCTCGGAGTCGGGAAGCGGGTCTCGGGAAGTGGGGCGCGGAGTCGGAAGCGGCCGTACAGCCCGCCCTGCCTCAGTTTCCCCTTCTCGAGGCGGTGAATGCAAATCCAGCGGCCGGTCCGGGGAGACCAAGCCGACCCCGGCCGAAGGAGCGTCCCTCCCATTCCTGGAAGGCGTTTCCAGTGTCTCCGCCTGGGTGGGGCGTGGGCCCCGCAGGCAGGGCCGGTGTCCCTCGGTGGGGCAGACTGGCCGACCGGGAGCTGCGCGGTCATCGCGGGGCGAGGGTGGGTGGGCTACGCGGCTGTCGGCCCCAGAGCCCTGAGTCACGCTGCTCCCTCCCTGCGCCCTGCTGTGGGTGACAGCTGATGTCTCTCCGGGGAGGCAGCAAGTGCCAGGTCATCTGTGCGTCTGGACACGGTCTTCCTGGGGTGGCTCAATACTCAGACCTTCCCCCCAGGGCGTCAGGGGAGGAGACTGGGCAGGGCTGCACGCTGGGCAAGGCCTTGTAGCCTCTGGGCTTTAAGACGCCTTCCCGCCCAGCAGCTACCACGCTCACCTCTGGGCCACAGATTTGGCTTGGGCCTTCTGGCCTTGGACCGGTCCCTGAGGCTCAAGCCCCCGTCTGTCCTCCACTGGGGATGTCACATGGTCAGCCAGGCCTGCCCTGCCATCCTGCTGCGGACTTGCCCACTGATGTTTTGCTGTTGCTGTTTCCATGCGGCAGCTGTGCAGTAATGGTGCTGTAAGGGGCGCCTGCAGCTGGTAGCTCTTGGGAATTGCTTTTTGCTGCTTGTTCCTTAGTCTTCTGGGCAGCCTTTCACAGCAAGTGTTTGTTGGCCCGACACCGTTCACAGCGAAGAAAACTCAGGCCAAGGGCCAATGGTGTTCCCAAGGTCAGTAAGAGCCAGGGTTGGCCTCTCCTCCTGAGCCCCTCTCCCAAGAACCTTCCTGCGTCGGGTGACCTTTCGTGTGGGGTGGGGCTGCAGGAGGGTGGCTGTGTTGGCAGGTGGACACAGCAGAGCTTCTGTTCCCCCCTCTCCAGGTTCCCAGGGCTCCCAGTGGGCGGAGCATGTTGCCCTGGTGCTCCCACCCCCTTGGACCCCTGACCATTCACTTCAAAAGCATATGTCCTGCAGTCCTGTGGCTGTGTGTTACTGGTGTGTCTGCAGAATGCAGGCCCCTCAGCCCAGACCACTAGCCGTCAGCTCTGCCCCGCTGCCCAGCCCCTGAGCCGTATTACTGCCTCATGCTTTCTTTGTTTTTTCATTTCTGGGCTGTCACTTTGATCATGTTTACCCTGGGTGTAGTTACATGTGGTGTTGTGGGGACTTATTCCTGTGCTGGCTGCTGCTCTAGAAGGCGCCTCCCGGTCCCACTCGCCTGTCCGTGGATGCTGCTGCTTCTGAGGATGTCAGTAGCCCAGGGCAGGGAGGTAGGCGGGCTGCTACAAATAGGGCCACGCTCGTCACTGACACCCCAGATGTGTGAGGACTGGGTCCATCCTTTGGCAACATGTCAGCCGGTGTTGAGGACAGTTTGTTGGTCTGGACTTCGGGGTTTGGTGATGGGCTCTGAGAGAATGAGGACACCCCTGGACCACTGAGTTCCCTTTTCAGGGTATCGATGAAGCCTTTTTTTTTTCCCTCTCAACTTTTTTTTTAGGTTGCAGAAATAATGGATACACACTTAAAAGTAAAGAGGCCAGCCCCCATCTCGTGGTGTCGGCTGGTACTCAGGGCGGCTCTGCTGGGTCTTCAGGACCATGCCTACTATAAGTATTTACTTCCACCCTCTTTCGAGGGGCTGGTGGGAATGCCCCCTTCCTCCCCTATTAACCATGTGAGCTATAGGGGCCACCATGAGGCCGGGCTGGCCCCCGCCTTGTGGGGAAGCTGTGTTCCTGCCAGGAGGGGCCGGGGTGCGGAGCATCCAGAGCTCACCGTGGCTCACTGTATCCCTCATTTGTGTTGCCCTTTTGAACCTTGAAGGGACAATGATACTTGGTTTGAGGCTGAATTAGTGCTCCTAAGACATCTTGAAGATCTCAGGAAAGAGTGTCGCCATAGAAAATGTGTCATGGTGAAATGCTACTTATCAGCCAGATGACAGAGTGTAGATTATGGAGTTCTAGGCCGTGGGCAGGGAGGAGGGCACAGTGTTTGGCGGGGTGGGGGCGGCGGGCTGCTTGGAATGATTAGGATGGCAGGGCTTTCTCAGCGAAGGCTCCGGAACAGCGACAATGTGTTCCCATGTATTTTACCTCCTCTGCTGGCAGCCTGGGGGGACGTCACACGTCACTTGTAAAGAGCAGCTCCTGCCGTCCAGTTCCGCCCTGTGCAGGGTGGGTGGGGTGCCCAGCTCCTCTGCTCAAGGCCAGATGGACAGGCTGGCTAGCCTTGACCACGTTCCTCCACATGTGTGCGGTGCTGGGCGTAAGGAGTGGAGCCACCGACTCTAGGGCTCCATCACCCCCTGCCCAGAGCCCTAAGCAACAGCCAGAGGAGACTGATTGCTGGGACCCGGGGCCTCACTGTCCCACTGGCCCAGGCCCCCTCGTTCCTGCTTGCTCGCATGTGTCCCCGCATTCCTCGCTGCCTCTGGCCAGCGTGCTCCCCTCTGTCTGACAGAGGGAAGTGCTCCCCGAGGGCACAGGCCCCCACCCCACCCGGTGGTCACCTGAGTGTGTGGGTCCTTGTGCAGAACTCAGGGCAGCCTGGCCGCTCCATCCTGTTCTGAGGAGCTCTGAGCTGGGGCTGGATCCGCCTTGTCCGGTCTCCTGAGAATTGCTCTTCCTGCCTCACCCCTCAGTGCCCCCCTACCCAGAGTAGCAACTCAGAGCCAGCGGGGAAGGAGGGCAGGGTCTGTCCATGTTCTCCTCATGGGCAGCTTTCCAGGTGGATGATCCTGTTTTCCCTACCGGAAGTGTGCAGCGTCCAGCTCCAGGGATGGTGCAGAGTGAGCCCAGCATGCAGCCGCCATCCAGATCAGGGTGTGGACACCGTCACTAGCACCCAAACGTCTCCCTGCGGGTCTCCATTGTCCCCTGGCCAGGTGGCCTGCCCTGACTTCTGTACCCACGCATGAGTCTTGCTTCTTCCTTGCCTCGTGCAAGCACCGAGTGGTATGCTCTCATGGGTGGGGGTCCCGCTGTGCCCCACGCTGCTCAGGCGGGTGGACACCGCTATGGACAGACAGCCTGGCTTCCAGCTCCGGGCTGTGGACTTCCTCGTCTGTGTCACTTCATGGACACGGGTACCCCACAGTGCCTGGTGTGCCCTGATCAGTTGGAGTTTTAGAAGCTTCTGTGAAAAGCCAAGAGGGAGACTCACCTTCCAGATACCACAGCATGTGCTGAAGCTCAGGGGCCGAGGGGCCGAGTGGTGGGGTGTCCAGGGCATGACCCAGGTGGTGGCAGACAGCATGCCCGTCTGCTGGGAAGCATGGGGGTCCGTGGCTCATACCTCCCACATAGGCAGACCCTGGATACATCCTAGAACAAAGCCCAAACGCAACCACGCACGGAAATCAAGAGAAAGGGGCTCTTGCTTTGAGATGAGAAGGGCGAGAACCATGCAGTACAAGTGGGGGGACTTGCTGTGGAAGGACATATGGGTTCCGACGGAGGCAGCACAGGCAAAGGGATGGGCCACCCCACCCCGCTGCCACCGCACTGTGGGACAGAGGCCCTGGATCCTGGCACGATGTGCCAGTGGCTGCTGGGGGATGCCAGCAGACCACCTGCGCATCTCCTGCCACTGCGGTGAGGGTGGGGGGAGCAGTGGTGGGTCCCCTCGTGCTGGACGCCCCTGTGCCAGACATTGGAGGGAGTCGGCCGGGGGTGCTCATCTAAGAGCGCCACCCCCTGCCCAGTGATTCTGCCTCCCGGGTGTCTGCCTGGGAGACAGGACGACACCTGTTGGGAAGGTCCTCAGCCTGTTTGCAGAACGTGCGCACCGGGCCCGGCTGTGTTGCTCTGTATGGGTGGAAGCTGGATGGCAGGAGGGGACAGAAGGCGCACATGCCCCGGGCAGCAGCAGGCAGGTGGGGGACGCCGCTACCCCGGGCGTGGGCGAACCGCATGGCCAGGTGGCAAGAAGACAGGGTGGCGGGGTCCTGTGCATGTGATGGAGCATACATCTGTGGAGTACGTGGAGCCATGGGCGGGGGCCTTCCTTTGGGGCCTTGCAGTGAGCACAAAACGACATGCCCCCCAACCCTAGTGGTGACAAATATGGCTTCTCTCTGCCACCAGGCCCAGAGACCCACTGCCACGCCACGTGGGCACCCTGGGCACTTGTCAGGATGTTCGGCCATCTCACAGCCTGCATGCTCCGGTCCCAGGAGGGCCCCTCAGACTGCTGCCCATGAGGCTTCCCCTCAGCCCAGGCCACCGTCTGGGGTCTTCCTTCCGTGGGGGCCCGTCTGAGGCCTGGCTGCACCCCTGTATGCGAGGCAGTTGTAAGGCAGCCCCCCAGCGAGATACACATGGGCACAGTGATTCCAGGACTGTGGCCAGGACGGAGCCGGCTGCCCCACTGTGAGCTTTCCTGGGGGCTGCTCGCACCTGGGGAGGGTCAGCAGGGATGCTCAGGAGCACGCTGGCTGCCGAGCATTTCCGTGACGTGGCTGGAGCAGCTCATTCGTGTGCCAGAGGGTGCAGATGGGCAGGTCTAGTGCCCGGGGCATCCTGAGAGCATGTACTGGGGTCAGGAGACCCCACGTGTGCCCACACTATCACCCCGAGTGCAGCCAGCAGGCACCCCCATCCCCCAGAGCCCTCATGTGGCCTCTGGCACCACCTGAACTCTCGGTGAGAGAGGAGCCTGCCCAGGATGTGCCCGACCTGGGAAAGGGGTCCCCAGCTGTCCCTCCCCTGCCCCGTGGCACTGGGGCCCGGCCTCCTCCAGGTCAGTGTGTCACCTGCCCCATCGGGTGGGGGCCCTGCTCTCCTGGCCTGGGTCCCCCACTGCCATCCTGCTTGCCATGGGGCCAAGCAAGGGGGAGGGAGGGGGAGGGAGGGAGCCCCCTCACCTGCAGAGGGCAGGCGTGTGGCATCCGACTGCCATCCACACACCTGGCGGGGTGTGCACGTCACCTTAGCGGCCTCCACACCCGTTGGGCCGGCACGGCTTCCTGTATCGCTTGAAGCCGCAGGCTTTGCCCACCTCCAGGCGGCGTCCACCCTGTGGTCTCTGAGGCCTGTGGGTGAGGCTCCTCGTCAGGCCCCGGGACCTTCCTGCCCACCTCTGGCTCTGCCTCTGCCTCTGCCTCTGGCCACCTGGCCCTCATGGCGGCCCCAGCAGCCACAGAGCTCTGACATGGGCGTGTGGACACCCCAGGCTCCAGGTGGAGGTGGGCGGGGCGGGGATGGCGTGAGAAAGCCGGCGTGCTTCTGCCCCGGTCGCCCCCCCTCCCTCGGCACTTGCCAGCCCAGGTGCTCTTCAGGGTGACTTCCTCCTGACAGGCTTAGGTGTCACCTGGTGAGGAGGAGCCCTGAGTTTACCTGGAGCACTGAGACCTGTTGAACTGCTCCCTCGCCTCACCTTCCCACTCCGTGGCCTTGGAAGCCTTAGGAGCGGAGGGGAGCATTTCCCAGCAGCGGAGCGCCCCGGGCAGGATGCCCCAGTCAGTGCCCCGCTGCAGTGCAGTGGTGGGACGGCAGTGGTGTGTCCAGGGCTTGCTCTGGGAGCCCCGAAAGTCAGCAGGGGTGTCAGGGAGGACTCGCCAGGCCCCGAAGAGGGTGTTGGAGCTCGGCCTGGGTTGGGGCAGGATGGAAGAAGGGCCCTGCACCCACAGGACCTGCGAAGGAGGGTGCTGGGGGTGGTGGGAGTGAAGCGGGAAGGGGATGGGCCAGTTGGCAGCGGGCCTGGCTCGAGTGGGGGGTGAGGGATTGGAGAGAAAGGCAGTTCCTGATGGTCTCTTCCCCAGGGGCTGGCTTTCCTCTGGTCCTTCCCTCCCAATGACCGCGTCTTCACTCTTCAATGAGGCCGCAGCCCTGGGTTCCGCGCCCACACCACTGGCAGCAGGCTGCCCGGAGACCTCTCGGCAGCCTTCCTCTGACCACGGAGCCCTTCTTGCCACCACCTTCTGGAGGGCTTGTCTGCCACCCACCTGGGCCAGCTAGGGTGGTGGGGTGCTGCAGCCGAATTGGGGGGCTCTGCATCTGGCCTGTGAGCAGCGGTGGCCGGCGACCTCGCCCAGGGCTGGTCATGCAGCCTGGGCTGGGCGTGGGGGGATGGCAGGCATGCTGGCCTCCTTTGACGGCCCAGAGTAGTGTGTTCCTGGTGACGCAGCCCTTTGTCCTGGCGGGGCCGGGGGTGGTGGGATCTCAGCAGGGCTTCTCCCATTGACCTCGGCCAGCCTGGTTGCCACAGATGACACAGGCCAACCTTGCCTGGAGCATCCTTGTGTCTGGGAGAGACCAGCCCCCTCAGGGTGGGGGACCTGTGTCTTCTGTGCTGGACTCTGGTCACGAGGCAGGTGCTGGGAGCCCCGCCAGCTGCACGGGACAGGTGGGATGACGAGGCCCTGTGATGCCCAGCGTGCTTCCCATCACCCTGCACTGCATTCTGGGTGATGAACATTCTCTGCCAAGTTTTAAGTCGTACTTACTGGGGCTGCTGTTTCTAAAGGGTCTTTCTGGTGCTGGGGTGGACACCCCATTTACTCTTTATCATGTCCTTTCCCTGCAGATATTCCTGAGCTCCTTTCTCCTGCATTCAGTGGCTGGTTTATGGGACGTGTGGGGACTACTGCTGGTTCTTGCTGTGGTGCTTTGTTTTATGTGGTTCTTTCTATTGTACTGCTTTTTGTTCTTGAAATTATTTGTGAGACTTCTCGGAAGTCTGGGATGAAGAGGAAAACTTTGGTTTGCCTGGTGCCCAGGGGCACTGCCAGTGCAAGCACCCATCAGACCAAGTCCCTGGACCCCCGGTGTGGCCCTGCACATGGAGCTTCTCAGGGACCACCCCCACTTCTGTGCGCCTTCCCTGCGGCCCTGGTGTGGCTGTGGATACACCCCCCCAACCCTAGCTCCCTGTCCTGGGGCAGTCCTGGGCTGTGTCTTCTGTCTCCCTCATCCCTGAGGCCACCAGAGCCTGGTTTGCCCCATGGGCCACTGCCCTGGGGCAGGAACTGCTGCTGTACTCTGCTGTCTTTCCTCTCTGGGTTCCTGTGTTCTCTGAGATGTTGGCTAAATCCTGCATGACCTTGTCAGCTCTTGGTTGCTTTTAAGATTTTTCACCTTCTTTCAAGCGTTTGGAATTGGTTTTACCAGGGAGGTCGGTCCCAACAGTCTGCCTACCAGTACTGGGATCATCAGGCACTCCTGGGATGATGGCCACCAGTGGACACTGCCAGGCCGCCCTGGCGGGAACCCAGCCTGTTCCCATCACCTTGGGGAACCCTTCTGCACAGGGCCCTTCTGCGTCAGCACTGCATGTGGCCCAGCATCCCGGGGTGGGGGGGGGGGCAGCGGCTGGCAGCCCATCTCACATGGCGCACATCCCCTAGCGCCCCGGGCTGCTGCAGATGGTGCTCGTCACCGCAGCAGCACCTCAGCTGCACAGCCACAAAAGTTGGTCCTCTGAGGCTGTCACCACATCTGTGCCTGGAGGAACACAGGGCTGAATCCTGGGGGTCCCTCCAGGGCCTGTGGGGGCCGACAGGGAAAATAGTGGGGTGAACCCTGCCCCTGCCACCCGCGCCAGCCAGACCAGTGAGCACGAGTGAGAGGAGGGTGGGACGCCCGAAGGCCTCGTGTGCTGGGCAGCTACCGCGTGGCTCTGAGCCACGGTTGTGTCTGTGGTGCTGGCCTTGGGCTCCGGCCCATCCTTGGCTTCTCTTTGCACGGTGGCCAGAGCCACCACGCCCGCCCACCCACCATGCGATGCTGGCATGGCTTTGAAGCCAGGGTCGGTGTGGTGGGAACATCCTCCTGTGAATCCCAAGGTGGGAAGGGTTCCGTTTCAGACCCCAGAACCAGAAGCAATTGCCAACAATCCAGGGCCAACGAGGTCACAGGCGTCAGGGGAGTATCTGGCCAGTGCCCAGGAGCGTGTTTACAGAGATGGATGAGTGTCAGGGCATCCGACACGCGGTCTCCTCGTCCAGCGAGGGTCTGGGCGTCGTGAGCCCACTCCGTTTGGGCAAGGGAGTTTTGCAGGTTTGGGAGGCAGTTCTGTCGTCTGCCATTTACTCAACTCATTTTTCCTTCTCCCACAGACCTCGTTACCCCGTGTGAGCCAAGCCACCCCTTGGGGACCCATGTGCATCATCTTCTTTAAGTTCGATCCTCGCCCCGTTTCCAAAAATGCGTACAGGTAACCCCCTCGTGCTGCGTCTGCTATCCTGCTCGGCCTTGGGAACACGCCATCCTCAGTGCCTGTTTGGGCTCCATGTGCGGGGTCGGGGGCAGAGGCCAGGCCCTGGGACACGCTGCCTGGGCCCTGTCCTGCCCTCTCCCACAGTGGCCACTCAGTGTGGGCAGGGACCCTGAGTCGATGTGCAGAGATGCTAAGACTGAGCCGCTGAAGGTGGCCATGTGGGCAGGATGGGGGAGTGACGTGGGTCCAGCACAGCCCTGCACCTCTGACTGGGGATCAGGTTGCAACAGAACAGAGTGATAGGGAGCGACACCTGGCTTGTGGGGCTGGAGCCTGTGGCCAGTGAGCAGTCTGGGTGGTGAGGGCAGAGTGCGGGGGGCGGGTCAGGGAAGCTGGGGGACCAGCTGGAGGAGGCGGGAGGCCGAGGCCAGTGAGGGGCCACACACGGTCCGGATTCCTCTCCTCCCCATGACCCCCGGCTTTGGACGGCGCCCCTCCATTCTCCAGCACCCTGGTGGGAATCCACCAACATTTATCCACACGGAGAATGAGGCTGGGATGTGACCCTCAACCACAGATGAGCCACTAGTGCGACTGCCTAGGAAGTTTACATCATCTCAAGATCTGGAACATTTCAACTGGCTTCTGGGATTCCGTGCTACCTGATGTGTGGCTGAAGTAACTCATTCCAGGCTGGGGAACGGGGAACAAGGGGTGCCTAGTGTCCCTTTCCTGCAGCTGAGTGGGCAGCAGGGCCATGCTGGGGGCCGGGAGCTGGCCCTGAGCAGCCCCCAACAGAGCATGCCGTGTGAGTCAGGGTCCAGCCAGGGGACAGAATCCCGGAGCAGTGATTCGAGCAGGGAACGTCTAACTCGTGGAAATATAAACTGTTGTGGGATCGGGGTGCCCGAGGCAGAGCCTGTCTTCCATCCTTGGGCTGAGACCCAGACCTTGCTGGGGGCACAGCCGTGGCACACCGGGCAGCCGGGAGCTCTCTGGGCACTTGCTGGAAGTCTGCCTGCTCCACTCGCGCTGGCCGCTGTCTGGGGCGCTTGTTGCTGGGGAAGCCGCACCCAGAGCCTGGGAGAGAAGCCTCTCCCCCTGCAGCGTCCCTCCAGCGCCCTCTGCTGACAGAACTGGACCTGCAGCCACTGCAGAGCCCCCAGGAAGGGCGGGAGTGGGGCTGAGGCAACAGGTGGATCACTGGCGCTGTCGCCTCCCGCGCTGAGAGTAGCACTCCTTCCTCCTGACAAGTGAGGACACGCGGCCTGATGGCCACCGAGTCCATGGCTGCCTTGGTTCTTACTCACGGATTCAGCCAAGCCCTGAGGTCACCCCTGTTCTCCTGGGAGTGAGAAGGAATGGAAGGGACGGGGAGGGGGAGCCTGCGTCCTGCCAGGACCTGCCTCTGACAGCTCCCGGGCTGGGACTCGGTCTCAGCATTGATCTCAAATGTTGTCCTAGCCTGATGGCGTTGGAGGGTGAGAGGGGCTTCCGGCTCCGGGGTGGGCAGCTCTCACGTGTGATGTGGGACTAGGACGGGAGGAGTGGGGGTGGAGCTGCTGTGGGAGGGACACTGCAGCAGGGCCGTGAGGAGAGCCTGGTGAGCCGACCCTGGGCCCATCGGAGACCAAGGAGGGGCCCCCAGCTCCTGGAGTTGCGGGGGGCAGGCACAGAGCCAGGAGGCCTGGCCGTCCTCACCTGGGCTCCCTCCCACCTAAGCTGTCGCTGCCCTGGCTGGCAGTGCAGCAGCTTCTGCCCCCACCCCAGTGCCCATCACTGTGTTCACTGCCGGCCCCCCACCCAGTGATGTCAGGAGAAGAAGTGTACTTTGTGTGTGTGTGTGTTTGTGGTTAAGTATACATGACATAAATTTACCATTTTTAAGCGCAGGGCTCAGCGGCATTAAGCACATTCACACTGTCATGTAACCGTCACCAGAACGTTCTCATCTTCCCAAACTGACACTCTGTGCCCAACAAACACTGACTCCCCATCCCCCTCCCCAGCCCCTGGCACCCACCCTCCTTCTTTTTGTCTCTATGACCTTGACTCTTCTAAGTCCCTCATGGAAGTAGCATCATATGTTTTCTTTTTGTGTCTGGCTTTTTTTCACTCAACATAGTGTCCTCAAGGTTCATCCACGTTGTAACGTGTCAGGATTTCCTTCCTTCTTAAGGCTGAATAATGTTCCTTGTGTGGATAGACTACGTTTTGTGTCTGCGTCCATCCTGTCGGCGGACACCTGTACTGTTCCCGCTTCTCGGCTGCTGTGGACATTAGTGTACAAGTACCTGTCCCAGCCCTCCTTTCAGTCCTTTTGGGTATGTACCCAGAATCAGAAAATCCTGGATCACACGGAACCTCCAAGTTGATTTCCTCGTGTGTCTTCTGATGGCTGTACCAGAGGCTCCCTGCAGCGTTGGTCCGTGTCCTCATGTTGGGTGGTGGAGTGGGTCTTTGTGGCGCTTTGTCGTCATGCATCATTGAGACTAGGTCCTCTCCCCACAGCCGGAAAGGCCCAGACCCAGGGCCGCCGTCCACTTGGACACCACTGCCCACAAAGCCTGTCCGGGGCCTGGGACCCACACAGGCCCCTGCTCCGGCACGTTTGACATCGCACCTGTTTTCATCTGTGTTTGTGAGCTAAGGTCACCCCTGTGTCAGTAATGCTCCAGGGTCAGCTGATTGCAGAGGGCTCTTCCATCTGGGTCTGTGGCCATCCCTGCCGTGTGTAAGCATTGATCTAAACAGATCACCTCTGCCCTGAAGGCCAGAGTGGGACATCCTCACTCTGATGCTGTGGGTGGTGCTGCTCCTGGCTTTGTCCTTTCCAGTCTCATGGGAACCTGTTTTCTGGCCTCCCTAGAATTAGTTCCTGAAAGATGAGGCCAGCCCTGCCAGCTCTGCCGTGCCTGTGGGGCTCTTGAAGCCTCTCTCCCCTCCTTGGGCTGCAGCCGATTTAGAGCGTGTGTCCTGTGGGCTATTCAGACAAGTGCCCTCGTGGGTGTGGGAAGGGAGGGGAGACAGCCCAGTGCAGCCGGGAGTACATGTGAACTGCCTCTGCAGAGCAGCTCCAGGCCTGATGTTGGGCTGGGCCATGACTGTCATGGACCCCTCGTCTGCACCCCACCCCCATGTCACCAGCCCACTGCCCTCCGTATTGGGACACCCATCCTTCCAGACGTGGCAGCTCTCCCCGCATCATATCCCACTGCCATGTCCCCCCAGGCACTGCCCAGCATGATCCCCCAGGCGCCCTTGGGTTTGACCTGCCTTCCAGGCTGCATACCTGCCCACCCACAGGTGCCGCACCCTCCTGGGGTCACCCCTGGGGGGTCCCGGCCTCTGCACCGCACCCCCCACCATGCCTGAGGTTGCCCAGCACTTGGAACCTCCATATTTTGCCGACACAATGAAAGTCCCGAATCAGGGGACCCGGAGTTCATGGGATGGGGGTGTCCTGGGTGGGCCTGACCTCATCTGGGCGGCCCGCAGAGGGACCAGCCCCTCCTCAGGGAGTAAGCTGCTGCCCTTGGAGGGGCCCGTGGCCAGAGCTTGAGGGCGGCCTCCAGGAGGCGAGTGACCTCGGCGCACGGCAGGCGAGACCAGGGGCCCCAGTCACATGGCTTCAAGGAACTGACCCCTGCAACAGCGGAGACCCCGCCGACCAGCACCTGTGTCACCCCGGGGCTGAGCACCTGGCTGAGATGATGGGTGGGCGTTGCTTTAAGCTGCCGCATTTGTGTAGATGTTTGGCTGCATAGAAGACCAGCATACTCCCGTCAGGATGGCGCTGTCATGGCTGTCACGTCACCACCCTCTTTGTCAAAATATCATTTAGACCCACAGGCTGATGCTTTTACTGGCTCTACCTGGAGGGACTGCTGGGCCAGCTGTTGCCCTTTGGGGTGGCTTCCATGGAGGTTGTCACTACTGGACACTTCACTGGACCCTGACCTGTGCACCCGTCACTGCTGCCAAACACCCCCCGGCGGTGTGCAGATCCCTCCCCTGACTGTGCCCAGACCCACCCCTCAAATGATGACAGACCCTTTCCATGACTGTGCCCAGTTGGACTTGGAAGTGAGGAGTGAGGGGCTTCCTCTCGCTTGGAGCCTCCACGTGGTACCATCATGCCCACCAGCAGTTCGGCTAAACAGTAACTCTGATGAAAGCAACCCAGCGCTTCAGGCTCCTAGCGATTAGCAAACACCTCGCTTCTTGTCTACAAATGGGCAGTTGGAGTAAGAGGACAGAGGCACTGCTCTTTCGCTTTGTTATTTTCCCTAAGTTTTCCTTTCTGGAGTCTTCACAAGAATGGGAACCAGAAGCCACGGCACCGGCCTGGTTCGGGCTCAGCCTCCCGTCCCCTGCGACTGCAGGGGTCAGGCGAGCGGGCAGGTGAGGGGCGCTGGGCACCTGAAGGAGGACGCTTGATCCTGGCACAGGAGCCACCGCACCCTCTGTGGGGCCCAGGCCCCACAGCCAAGTCTCCCCACCCGGGGAGGGGGGGCATTGCGCTGTCCTTTTCCTGACTGCTGCTTAGCAAGCTTCTGCCAGGATGGGTCCCGGACTGGGTCCCAGGGGGACAGGGCAGACGTGGCAAGAGGCAGGGGGTGGGGTCCGGGTCAGGGCCTGGCAGCTGGAGCTGCAGAGGATCCTTCTGTGAGCGGCTGCGGCTCGTGTCAGGGACAGTGAACCCCCTGCCCCCTGCGCCTGGACCCGGCGCAGCCCTAGAGCCAGCTGTGTGGAGGAAGAGCCAGGCCACAGGCTAGACGGGCATCCTGAGGGTGGTGAGGCTTCCAGGGTGGTCCCTGGCGGTGCCAGCGCCTGTGGCCGAGGTGGCGTGGGAGGCACAGGTGGGGGGTGACACGTGCGCACAGGTGAGACACTTCCAGGGCCCTGGGGTGCCAGCACTGGTTTTGCCTTCAATTTTGTGAGTGTCTTTGTTAATTCACATTTTACCACAAGCCAATATTCATGAAATCAATCAGTCGATGCAAACAGTACCTCTGAAGACTTCTGAGGATCTAACCCCTGACTCAACGAACTTGGTTTCAGACCCACTGTGGCCCCAGGTGCCGCGCCCGCCTGCGGTGCTTGGAGGGTCCTTCGGCGGCCACTCTTAGACCCCAGGGTCTACGGGACCCTGTGGGGTGACCCCGCCCACTCAGTCACTGTCTGTGTTCGTAGTTATTTTAAATGGCAAAGCTGACCGAAAACTTCGTTTTCTTACCTCAAAACCAGGGCCCTGAAAACATCGACGTCTTTCCTAATTGCCAAAGAAATACTTGTTTGATTCATAATACAAAACACTAGTGAAACACAGAGAAGTCCTCACTTGCTCCCTCCCAAAGACACCCCAAAGTGCGGGATGGAGCAGCCCTCGGAGTCCCTGAGCGCTGGTGGGAGGCTTACAGGGTGTCTTCACGGAAGGGACCGAAGGGCAGGAGGACACGCCCGCCCAGCGCCCTGTTCCAGGTGGCGGAGCGAGCAGGGCTGAGCCGGCAGCCACCCGTCTCCTCCTCCCAGCGGATACCCGTCCTCTCTGGGACTTGCCCACGTTGCTGCCTACCAAGGTGCGTTGTCTTGGTAACGAGAGGAAACACGTGACTCTTCCACATTCACGCGAGACCCTCAGCCGTGCTCTCTCCTCAGGCTCATCCTGGCCGCCAACAGGGACGAGTTCTACCACCGGCCTTCCAGGGCCGCGGACTTCTGGGGGAACAACAACGAGGTCCTCAGCGGTGAGTGTCCCCGCTGTCCACCCAGCACCGTCCACTCAGCTTCACGTGCCTGGATCCCCGGGGGAAGCAGATGGAAGGTGGGGGTTGTATTTGGATCCACCATCCGCTGCGGTTGGTCTCGTGTGAGGCGTGAGTTCAGACCGGTCACCTCAGAGCATCATGGTTGTGCGTGCATGCATGTGTGTGTACATGCATGTGTATGTGCATGTAATTCTGTTACACACCTGGCACCCCTTGCCCCAGGGAGAGTGGCCTGAGTTTGGGGAGCAGAGGCCCGGCTGGCAGGGCTGGGGGAGCCGATGAGGAGCCCATGGGGTGGAGTGGAGGTGACCGCACCCCGCCTGCCCTCCCGGTGGCTTCCGCGGGCCCCTTGGAGGGAGCAGCTCCTATCCCAGCAGGCAGGGGCCACTCGGAGGACGTGCAGACAGGTGTCGGCTGGGCCAGGGACCCTCTCTGCCTGCGGAGCCTAGAAGCTCGTCCGGAGCATTCACGAAGGCCTCCAGTGTGGACTGGGGTCGGGCAGTGGTGCTGCGTGGGAGGAGGATGGGAGTGGGGAGACCAAAGCAGAGGTCTGGAAGGAGGTGGGGAGAGCTGTGAGCGGGGCCCTCAGGGTGGGAGTGCAGGAGGGTGGGAGTGCAGGAGGGTGAGGCTGGGTCTTGGCCTCACCAGAAGCTGCTCGGGAGACCTTGGATACCTGCTTGCTCGGGAGTGTGGGGTGGGGCTGGCAGGGAGGTCCCCGCTGCCTGAGCTCTGGGCACAGCGGTCGTGTGTGGGGTCTTCAGCCAGGCCGGCCATGGCTCCCCCAGAGGTCCAGGGGCAGGCCTGCTGGGCCACGGGAGGGGGTCCGAGGGGAGCCTGTGGGCATGGCCAGGACCATCCTGGGCTAGGACGGAACAAAGGGGTCGTGGGGAGAGGGCAGGCCGTGTGTGTCACTGCTGCAGGGCATGCATGGGAGGCTGAAGTGGGGGCTGCTCAGGACGGGTGAGGTGAAGGGCGAGGAGCTGATCCTTCGGGAGGGAGGCAGGAGGCACTGCTGGGGCACTTTGTAGATGAGGACACGGAGGCTCAGACGAAGGGTGAGCCTGCCTGGGCCCCTTGGTCGTCCTGGCCCCTGGGCTCCACACTACCTGCCCTGGTCAGTGCCCATCCCGCTGGGGAGCCCCAGCCACTCAAGTCCTTCACCCTTTGCAGTGGTTTGGAGGCGGCCCCTGGCGCATTGATACGGGTCCTGCCAGGCGGGAGGGTGGCCCTGCTGCACCGCAGTGCTGGGTGGACCCGTGGCCACTGCACCCGGCTCAAGCCTGGGAGACCCCAAGGTCCACCCCCTCCCTCTGTCTGGCGTCACCCAGCGTGCACAGAATTGTAGCAGCAGCGTCAGCATTGCTGGGGACTTGTTAGGCGTTCAGGAACCTCTGGGTTCTGTTTCTTCAAGTCCTCCGTCTCCTGCTGTCTCTCCTCAGCCCCACAGTCACACGTGTGTCAGTTTATCTGAAGTGGTCGTGCCCTTCGGTGATGCTCGGTTCACTTAAAAGCCCTCTGTTGTCCCTGCTCCTTTTTAGGTGGTTTCTATTGCCATATCCTTTACTCACGTTCACTAACCTTTTTTTCTTTAGTGTCTAATCTGCTTTTAATCCCATTCTGCATATTTTTCATCTCACACACTGTAGTTTTTATCTCCAGAAATTCCACCGTGGTATCTTCCTTGTCTGGACTCTGTTGTTTGGCCAGATGTGGAAGCTTCATTCACTTTCTAGTTGTTGGTTTGTTAGAGGCCTCTGTCCTCTGGATGTGAATCCTTTGCTGGATAATTGTGTCACTGTCTCATTTTCTTCATGATGTCCTTTGGTGAGCAGAATATTTTATTTTAATGAAGTGCTGTTTATCTTCTGTTTTGTGACTTGTTCTTTTTGTGTCTTACCCACAAAGTCTTTGCCTATCATGAGGTCATAAAGATATTTTCCTCTGTGTGCTTCTGGAAGCCTCCTGATTTGGGTTTATGCTTAGGTCTGTGATTTGTCTCAAATTAAACTTTGCGTGCAGTACAAAGCAGGGACTGAGCCACGCCCACCTCTCCAGCTGTCCCTGCAGCACTGACCAGTGGGCCTCATCTGGCCTGTGCATGACTATGGCAAACTGGCTGAAAGTCAGTTGATCACATCTGTGTGGGGCCGTTGTTGACTCTTGTGTACCACTGACATGTCTCGGGTGCTGCAGCCTCTGAGCAAGTCTGGGAACCAGCTGAGGTGAGCCCTGTGGCTTTGCTGCTTGTTGGGACTGCTGTGGACGTCCTGAACTTCAGGGCCAGCTTATGAATTTCTATAAACACCAGCCCACGGGGTCTTCACTGGGATCATGGTCATCCTCTTGGTCATTTGGGGAGAACTGTCATCCTTTTTTTGTTTTGTTTTATTATTTTTTTATTGAAGTACAATTGATTTACAAGGTTGTGTTAATTTCTGCTGTTCAGCACAGTGATTCAGTTATACATGCATATGTGTATATTCTTTTCCATTATGGTTCATTATAGGATATTGAATATAGTTCCCTGTGCTGTACGGTAGGACCTTGTTGTTTATCTATCCTGTATGTAATAGTTTGTATCTGCTAATCCCAAACTCCCACTCCATCCCTCCCCCACCCCCCCTCCCCCTTGGCATCCACAAGTCTGTTCTCTATGTCTATGAGTCTGTTTCATAGATATGTTCATTTGTGTCATATATCAGATGACACATACAGGTGATATCATATTATATTTGTTTTTCTCTTTTTTTTTTTTTAAACAGTTTTTTTTTAAGTGCTACGTTTTTTGTTGTTGTTGTTGTTTTTAAATGAGCTTATTTATTTATTTATTTATTTATTATTATTAATTTTGGCTGTGTTGGGTCTTCGTTTCTGTGCGAGGGCTTTCTCTAGTTGCGGCAAGCGGGGGCCACTCTTCATCGCGGTGCGCGGGCCTCTCACTATCGCGGCCTCTCTTGTTGCGGAGCACAGGCTCCAGACGCACAGGCTCAGTAGTTGTGGCTCACGGGCCTAGTTGCTCCGCAGCATGTGGGATCTTCCCAGACCAGGGCTCGAACCCGTGTCCCCTGCATTGGCAGGCAGATTCTCAACCGCTGTGCCACCAGGGAAGCCCTGTCTTTCTCTTTCTGACTTATTTTACTTAGTACAATAATTTCCATCCATGTTGCTGCAAATGACATTATTTTGTCCTTTTTTTATAGCTGTCCTTTTTTATATTCCATTGTATATACGTACCACATCTTCTTTATCCATTCATCTGTCAGTGGACATTTAGGTTGTTTCTATGTCGTGGCCATTGTGAATAGTGCTGCTGTGAACATTGGGGTGCGTATATCTTTTCGAATTAGTTTTCTCTGGGTATACACCCAGGAGTGGGATTGCAGGATCATACGGTAGCTCTATTTTTAGTTTTTTCAGGAACCTCCATACTGTTCTCCATGGTGGCTGCACCAATTTACATTCCCACCAACAGTGTAGGAGGCTCCCTTTTCTCCACACTCTGGGAGAGCTGTCCTCTTAACCATGTGAGCTTCCCGGGCAAGGAACAAGTCTCCTCCTTTAACTAGGTCGGCCTGACGTCCATCCCTCAGCACACACATCTTTCCTGTAACGTTTTCCTAAGTGTTTTAAAACTCTTTCAGTGCTGTTGTAAATGATTAATTGAATTTTCATTTCCCAGTTCTTGCCAAGTATTCACTTATTCCAGTAGGTTTTTTTTGTAGATCCTTTTGGATCTTCTTTACATACGATCCTATCTTGTACAAATAAGGACAGTTTTGCTTCTTTCAGATCTTTGCGGCTTTTAGTTCTCCTACTATTATAACTTATTACTGTTATAATAATAATATGTTAATGACTTAGCTATTTTCATTCCAGTTGTCAAGTGAAATGCCCCTCTGGCCTGGGAAGACACTCTCCTGGGGCTGTAGTGGCCTTGCTGCCCTGTGGCGGGGCCCACGGTTATGGAGGGTTGCAGCCTGCGGGGCTCCTAGTGAAGGGCCCACCGAGGGCTGGGTCCTGCCTAGGGAGGACAGCCGGTGTCCCTACACCTGATCAGGATGCGGGGCTGGGGCCTGGCGTGATTTCTGCAACGGAGCTGGTGCTGTGCCCCGAGCCTGATGCCCACCCAGGCATCAGGATGTGTTGTGCAGGGGCTGGGGGCTCCCAGGGGCATCAGGTGTTGTCCCGGGCGAGGGTCTCTCCCACATACCCATGGTCCCCAGGGGCTGCCTCAGCCTGCGGAGTTCCAGTCCCCGTTTCACCATAAGGGCTGCTGGGCTGGTGGTGACACTGTTGTTGCCGCAGGGCTGGACATGGAGGAAGGCAAGGAAGGCGGCACGTGGCTGGGCATCAACACGCGGGGCAAGCTGGCGGCACTTACCAACTACCTGCAGCCACGGCTGGACCGGGACGCCCGGGGCCGAGGTACGGGGTTGGGGGGGCGGGCTTCCTGGGCACCTGGAGGGACGGGAGGAGTGGCGAAAAGAGGGGCCCTGAAGCCCCATGGCTGGCAACGCCGGGAGCCACCCTCGGCCTGGCCATATGGCTCCCACTTGTGGCCATGGCATGGCTCCGGACTGCTGTGTTGTCACTGCCCGTCTGGTGGACATATACTGTCCCCACTGAAGACTTTTCCCCTCGTGCTGGACTTCCATGTTGGGGCACAACAGGAAAAATTTTCAAAATCAGAGTTCTTGGTGCCCTCCTCCTTGGCTGCCGGGTTGCTGAGGTGTGGCCGTCCCATGGGGGACCATCAGTCTCCCCGGGAGAGGGGCTCAGTCCTACCGCCCCAGCCATGGGCGTGTGTCCCCTGACGCAGGTGAACTCGTGGCCCAGTTTCTGACCTCAGACGTGGATAGCTTGTCCTACCTGAAGAAGGTCTCCGCAGAGGGCCACCTGTACAACGGCTTCAACCTCATAGCGGCCGACCTAAGGTGGGTCTACCAGGTGGGGACGCAGCCCCCAGGCGCTGCACAGGGCTGGGTTGCAGGCTCGGCAGACAGTGGGAGCTGGGGCATCTGTGGCAGCCTCTCTGGGGACATTACACCTGGTGGGCTCAGGGGGCGTCCCGAGGGCCGAGCGCCTCCCAGACCCACTGTCCTGGGGACTCAGGGAGCCAAGCTGGGGCAGCGTGAGGGCCGCCAGCTCCTGCTGTGGGAGCTGGAGTAGGGCCAGGGGTGCACCCGGGCCAGACCGGCCCCTCCGACTCATCTCCTCCCTGCGTCTGTGGCTGAGGAGCCCGTTTTTGAGCCATACCTCACTTGCCCTGTGGTCTGGTGGCAGAGGTGCCCCGGTGGAGAAGGCGGTGCAGGCACAGCTGGGTACAGAGACCCCGGGCCCCATGGTGGTCGGGCGCTGCCGAGTGCTGGGCAGAGTGGGTGACGAGGCTCACGTCGGCTTCTGCAAGGGGCTCGGCGGACGGCTCCTGGGGCAATGACGCTGTCCATGCCACCCATGGGCCCTGTCACCAGAGGACATGGTGGCCGGGAGCTTTCTCCGCCCCGGGGTGGGGCAGACTGCCTGGGAGTAGGGCAGGAGCAGGGGCAGAGGGGCCTGTCCTAGAGGCGGGAGGAGCAGGTCCCCCAGGGAGGTGCAGGCCCTTGAGTCCAGGGTACCTGCGCTGGCTGTGAGATTCAGGAGTCAGGTTGCTGGGACTCTGCAGGAGGCTGGGGCCACGTGGGGAAGTGGCAGTTGGGGTGTGGCCAGGCCCATGTTGGCACACAGAGAGATGCTGGGCGGGGTGGGGGGCAGATAGCTCAGCAACAGTGGTGCCTGCACGGATGGTGCCACCTGAGTGCTGGGACCCGGGCTGTGGGGCTTGCCAGGTGGCGAGGGTTGGGGACGCCCTGTGGCTCCCGTCTGACACTGTCTCCCCTCCGGTCCGCAGCACAGAGAAGGGAGATGTCATTTGCTACTATGGAAACCGGGGGGAGCGTGAGCCTGTTGTCCTGGCGCCAGGTGAGGCTGCTCTGGCGGGTGGCACAGGGTGGGGCTGCTCTTTTGGGGACCCCAGTACTTTCAGGGACCGGGTCCCTGCTGATTTCCCTCCTGGGGCTGTTTTTCGGCCGTTCGTGTACCTTGTGGCCAGTAGTGGCCATGGCCTCACCTGGTCCACATGAGGCTGCCCACAGGTTAGGTTGCCTTCCCCCTGTACCGAGTCCCTGGCTGTCTGGCGAGAATTGGAAGCTAAAAGGCACAAAAGGACGCAGAGACCTCCCCCTGCAATTCTGTGGCCTTTGTGGAAGCATCTGGAAACCACCCCATGATGCCCTCAACTGTGACTGGAGATGCTTCTTTTCTGCTAAATTGCTGCTTGGAAGGAATTCTTTTGAACTCCATCCTATTTCATCCCTGAGCCTGCCGCGCCTGATCCATGTCCCTTAAAAAAAAAACAACAGCTCCATTGAGATATAACCGCATGTCATACAGTTCACTCATTAGAGTGTGCCTTCAGTCGTTTTTACTCTATCTACAAAGTGGTGCAACCATCACTAAAATCCAACTCTAGAACATTTTCATCACCTCACCAAGAAACCACACCCACTGGCACTGCCGCCGGCCCCTAGAAACCACTAGTCTCCTTTCTGTCTCTGTGGATTTGCCCGTCCTGCACATTTTACATAAACAGATGCAGACAATACGTGGCCTTTTGTGTCTGGTTTCTTTCCCTTTATGTAATGCTTTCAAGGTTCATCCATGTTGTAGCGTGAGTGAGGGCTCCATTCCTTTTTATGGCTGAATAATATTCCATCGTGTGGATTTTCTGCCTTTTGTTTGTCCATTATCCGCTGAAGGACACTTGGTTGTTTCCACCTTTTGGCTATTGTGGAAAATGCTGCTGTGAATGTTTGTTATATGTTTTTGTGTGGAAACGTTTTCATTTCTCTTGTGTGTAGACCTAGGAGTGGAGTTGCTAGATCATAAGGTAACCATTTAACCTTTTGAGGAATTGCCAGACTGTTTTCCAAAGCAGCTGTGCCATTTTATATTCCCAGCAGCAACTTATGAGGTTCCAGTCTCTCCCCATCCTCGCCAAGACTTGTCACTGTCTGACTTTTTGATCGCAGCTGTTCTGGGGTATGATGCGGTCTCACTGTGGCCTTGATTTGCATTTCCCTGATGGTTAATGACGTTGAGCAGCTTTTCATGTGCTTGTTGGCCATTTGTGTATCTTGTTTGGAGAAATGTCTATTCAAGTCCTATGCTTGTTTTTAAATTGGGTTGTCTTTTTGTTGTTGAATTGTAAGAATTGTTTTATATATTCTAAATACAAGTCTCTCATCAGTTGCATGATTTGCAAATATTTTCTCCCATCCTGTGGGATTTTCCCCTTTCTCGTTGGTCTCTTTTGAAGTACGTCATTTTAAATTTTGATGACGTCCAATTTTATGTATTTTTTTTGTTGTTGCTCATGCTTTTGGTGTCACATCTAGGAAGTCATTTCCTAATCTAAGGTTGTGTAGCTTTTCCCCTATTTGGTTTTAGCTCTCATGTTCAGGTCTTTGAGACATTTTCAATGGACTCTTGTGTGTGGTGCACGGTGGGGGTCCTGCTCTGTTCTTTGCATGTGGCTGCCAGGTGCCTGATGGATACAGCGCGGTGATGCCGTGGCTGGCGGCGTGACTATGGGCCCCACAGTGCCAAGTGGCAGTAGTCATGTCAGACTTGGCCCAGAGTCCCGTAGCAGCAGAGGGTGGTGGCTCTCTGTCATTGGTGCATCTTTTCAGGCCGCATGGCTCCAGGTTGGCTGCCCCTGCTGCCTCTTGAGAAGAGGCTCTGGGGGCCTTTCCACATTGAGGCTGGGCCTCTTCTTGAGAACTTGTCCTGAGAAACTTGCTCTAAGACCCTACGGCGCCCCCAGCCAGGACCTGGCCTACGCCTCGGGCCTGCCAAGGTCAGTGGGCTCCCTGACCCTGGCTGACCCCGGTGGGCCGCCTCCTGGCCTCAGGCTGTGGTGCTCCCAGCCTTGACCTTCTCAGGTGGACCCCCCATGTCGGACTCCCCCAACTTATGGACGGACCTTCCTCTGCTGTTGATTCTGATCATCCACCCCTGAGGCCTGGCGAGTTACTGGACGCATGTAGAGAAGGGGCGGGTGGGTGGAGTTCCAGCCACAGCCCCCGACACCTCCGACGCTGGCCGAGCCAACCCCTCCTGCAGGGACCTACGGGCTAAGCAACGCGCTGCTGGAGACGCCCTGGAGGAAGCTGTGCTTCGGGAAGCGGCTCTTCCTGGAGGCCGTGGAGCGAGGCCAGGCACTCCCCAAGGACGCCCTGGCCGCCCAGCTCCTGGACGTGCTCAACAACGAAGAGGCGTGAGTGCCGTGCCACACACACACACACCCGCCCCCCCGGCTCTGAGAGATGGCTACTGTCCTTCCACAGGGCCCGCACGGCTCTGACTGGACAGAGCCCATGAGCTCGTGCCCTGGGCCCTGGGAAGCTCCTGGTGGCCCCAGCACAGGGACTGGCCGGCAATCGCTGTCCTGCGGCCTGGCCCCCACAATGGAGCCCTGAGTGAAAGGCTAGATGGAGGTTCGAGGCCTTGACCTGGAAAGTGCCCGGAACGACCCTTGTGGTTCCCCTAGCCCCTCTCTGAGGCTGGAGGGCTCCCCAGGCGCTGCAGGGCTGCGGCTGAGCGTTGGTGGGGATAGGTGGGGGGCGGCCAGTGGTGACCCCTCCTCTGTCCTTCAGGCAGCTGCCGGACCCGGCCATCGAGGACCAGGGCAGGGAGTACGTGCAGCCCATACTTAGCAAGTATGCGGCTGTGTGTGTGCGCTGCCCGGACTACGGCACCAGGTACGACGGATGGGCCGCTGGTGGGCCCTCCTGTCCCTGGAGGAGCCCACCTTCCCCAGCTCCTCCCCACCTCCACTCTGCCTAGAAGCCACTGCAGATGTCTGGGCAGTCCCCGGTGGTGGTGCTGGGAGCCCTGGGGGTTCTGAGCGGGGAAGTGCCTGGTCAGCCCAGGGCCCACCCTGCTGAGAGTGGTGGGCAATCAGGGCTCATGCTGCAGAGGGTGGGCAGGGCGGCCTGGGGGTGTTTCAGAGGGGAGGTGATAGGACTTGTGGGCAGGGGCCTGTGGGGCCCGCAGCTCAGGGCCCTGATGCCTCACAGGGGACCCTCTGCTCACCGAGACTGAGGCTGCTGCTCTTTGTGACCCATCTCGAGCCAGGCCAGTGCCCAGCAAGGCCCCTCGCACCTCTGGTCTGATCCATTTGGGGCTCTGACTGGCGTGCAGGGGTCCAGGGGCAGCGGGCTGAACACAGGCCCCATGCTCTCTTTCAGAACCAACACGGTCATCCTTGTGGATGCAGATGGGCACGTGACCTTCACAGAGCGAAGCATGCTGGGCACAGACCCCTCTTGCTGGGAGACCAGCACCCACGAGTTCAGGCTGCAGAGCTAACCCCCACCCGGGTGTGGCCGGGGCTCCCGGGAGGCCCTGTCACAGGTACTGCCTGTGACTCGGCCAGCGTCCCCCGGGGCCAGAGCCCTCTGATGTGTGTGAACTGTTTGCATCCCCACGTCAAGCTCGGGGTCCAGCCTTGTGCCAGCGGAAATGACGGAGGCCCATGGCCAGGTGTGCGGCAGGCCCAGGTGTGCCGTGCCTCCCCCTGCCCACGCACAGAAGCTCACACAAGGCACACGTGACACCCATCATGCACGCGCGCACACGTTACAGGCAGTAGATGTGTGCACACGTGCTCAGACACGCACACACTCCAGGCATGCACCCCCCGTGCGAGCCAGACACACAGAGCAGTGCCTCTCAACACCCACACGTGCTTCTGGCCAGTGAGTCTTGCTGTGATCCCGACAACAAGAGTGGATGTCTGTTTCAAAGTGGCCCCTCCTCTTCTGGGCATAGCCAGTTCCTGACCACCAGCCCTGCTCTTGGAGAGGACACGGGCCACATTTGAATGAGGAAAACCTCCTCCATAGCACAGGCACAGGCCGCTGGGTGGGTCCGGTGGTTCTGTGGGTGCTGGGGGGTCCTCTGTGTGGAGCTATCCTGTGAGGGGGCATCCATGTGCACTGGGCCGCCTCGGCAGGCTCTCAGGCCTCCACCTGTGCAGGGGGGTCATGGGTTCCGGGCAGGCCCATCTCAGGGAGGGGACACAGCTGCCCCTGCCATTTCCCTTCTCCTAGGGAGTTAAACTTCATAAGACTCTGTACTTGAATGTGAGACGCTGATAATAAAACTCTTGAGGCCGTTGTGAGCCAGTGCATTCCAGGCCCTTGACTCTGTGACAGGATGACCAGAGCTGCCGTGCGGGAGCCCCCAGGAGCTCCTGGGGCCCAGACCCCGGTGCAGGGCTCTTCCTCTTTTCCCTTTTGCTCATGGCCTCCTGAGCACTGTGCCGGAAGCCAGGAGTTCATCCGGGTGCAGGTGGGAGCCCTGGGGAGCAGTGCACACGTGCTGGACCGTGGAGGCCGGGGGATGGCAGGAAGGGCTGGGCTTCAGGTAACAGAGCAGGTGGAGTCTGTCCTACCCCAGGGCCCTTGTTTTGGGCAAGCACCCTGGAGCTCCTGTCCCCAGCTGGGGCTGGGCATTTGGGGGTCCTGTGTCCAATGCTGACACTCAGGCTTCCCTCCGCCTCAGCGGCCGACCCGACTTGGCCTTCTCAGTGCAGTGACAGCTCGGGTGGGCTGTGGACCTTGACTGGGCCCAACCTGCCTCTCCGTCACTTCTCCCTTCCTGCTCACCACCCCACAGCCAGGCATGAAGGGGCTCCCAGTGTGACGCAGCCTGTGCCCCCCACCCACGTGTCCAGCTGAGCCATGGCTAGCCAGGCTCCCAGCTCCGGCACTGCCAACACCCTCTGTCTGCTTCAGCAGGCCACCCTGCACCATGAAATGGACCAGGTCCCCACACCAGCACCTGCCCTGGCCAGGCAGGTCTGCCCTCGTGGGGTGCCGCTGGACTGGGTGCAAAGCCATCTGAAGAGCCTTTCAGATGTTTGCCACTGCCCCAGGGACGGGCCTGCACAGGAAAAGCTTCCCACACTTGTCACGGTCCCCTCTGCCCCTGCCTGCCCTGGGCTCCCTGGCAGCTTGGAACCCCTGAGGAAGGGGCAGCCCAAGACTTGTTTCTATTGTTATGGGCTGAGTTGTGTGCCCTCCAAAAGATATGTTGGACCCCAGCACCCAGTACCTCAGAATGTGATCTTGTTACGGTCTTTCCAGAGGTAATCAGAATAAAATGGGATCGTTAGGGTGGCCCTAATCCAATATGAGTGGTGTCCTTATAAAAAGGGGGAAATGTGGACACAGGGACAGACAGGCACCCAGGCAGACGCCTGTGAAGACTGGAGCTGGGCTGCCTCACGCCAAGGAACCCCAGAAGCTGGGAGAGAGGTTGGGGCACGTCCTCCCCTGGAGCCCTCAGAGGGAGCACGGCCCTGTGACACCCTGCCCTCAGACGTCCAGCCTCCAGAACTGTGAGAATAAATTTCTGTTGTTTAAGCCCCCTCACTTGTCATACTTTGTTATGGCAGCCCAAGCAAGATTAAAAAATTGTGACCTTGCTTTACACACAAGGAAACTGAGGCTTGGGGAGACACAGTAACCGTCCTTCAGTCCCCAGGTGGGTGGGGAGGCAGAGTCACGAAGCCAGGAGAGAAGAGGATGAGGGCAAGGTGGTCCTCGGGGTCCTGCCACACCCAGCTCACCCTGCTGCCTGGCACCCCTGCCTTCGCCTCACTTGCCCTGGCTCTTGCCACTGCTCCTGCTCCAGGGCCTTTGCTCTCGCTGTCCCCTCTGCCTGAAGGGCTCCTTCCCCAGACACCCAAACCGCACTCCCCCTCGTGTCCCGCAGGTCTTTGCTGAAGTCCCGGGCAGTCGACCTGTCTAAGGCAGTCTTCCCTCCCTTGGTCCCTGCTCTGCTTTGCTCTGTAACAGAAAGCGCTGTCTGATGTGCTGTGCATTTTGATTGACTGTTTCTTGTGTGTCTCCCTGTCGGAACAAGAGCTCCAGGAAGTCGGGACCTTTCCTCTCTTGTCTACCCCTGTATCCTGATGCCCAGGCCAGGTAGATGTTAGAGCTGAGGATGACAGTGCTGGCCCTTCCCAGGCCCCATTGGCTCAGGCCAGTGTCTGGAAGTGAGGTCGGTGCTGTAGGTGGGTTCAGGACCCTGGGAAGCTGTCTCCTAGAATTGCTTTTGACATGCCCAGAAAGGCCTCTGTGCTTGTCACCAGATGCATCTGATCCCTGAGTCCCCAACACGGGTCTCTTCTCCTGGGCAGAGGAGACTCTGCCCCTTCCCAGATGAGCTGCTTCTGTTCTCCGGCTCCAGGATGGCCAAGCGGAGGTGTGCAGGCACAGAGGCTGGAGGCGTGGAGCTGAGCGAGGCAGAGGCATGTCTACAAGCACACGTGGCCAGCCCAGGGACACAGGGGACCTTGGGTCTAATCCCATCAGGCCTGGGCTCCTGGCCTTCTGCCCACAGAGAACCCCCCCCCCCCCCATCATCCCATCTTTTGGTCTCATCTGCCAGCAGATGGCATCATCCAGGCTCTCCAGAAGGAAAAGTTTCCTCCCCCAGCTTGGGCTGGAGTTCCAACTTCCAGGTGTTGATCTTTGTGACTCCAAGGCTGGAGCCAGGTGGGGATGGTGGGGAGGTCCCGTGGTAAGGTCCTTGTTCATCACCCGGTTGGTGCCAGGCCGAGTGGAAGTTGGCTGTAGTGTGCAGGGCTGAGGTCTCAGGTCTGACTGGGGTAGGCGGGGCCCCCACCTCACCATGCAACAAAGCGTGGCGAGGTGGCTAGTTGGAGGGTGGTGTGCTGAGGGTTCCCATGGGCTCTGACTGCGCTGGACAAGGTCAGCAGCTGGCTGAGTCCAGGAGCCAGACCCTTACGGGGCTCGGTGTCCACTGGGGTTCCTGGTGCTGTCCCCTGGCACAGCCTGACAAGCAGAGGGGCAGGCAGGGAGGGAAGGGCCTGGGTAGGCCTCCAGCTTAGTCACCTGCAGCACCCCTGCCCGCTTTTCTTTAGGAAATGATTTCAACTTGCTACAAACTTGAAAAAATAGAACAAAGAATCCAATATGCTTTGCCCAATTCCTCCCAACTGTAACACTTTACCTAACCACAGTAAACTGTATTACAACCATGAAATTAGCATTGACCTTTTCTGAATTTTACCAACTGTCCTGCTAATAACCCTTGTCTGAGTTCAGACCCCTCATCCCACTTAGTTGTCTCTCCTTCAGTCCAAGACGGCTCCTCAGTCTGTCTTTGACTTGAACGATCCTGACACTTTCTGAAAAGCACTGGCCAGTTTTTTGGGTAGAAGGGCCTTCCTATGGGTTTGCTGGATCTTTCTTCACGATTACATTCAGGTTTTGCCTTTGGGGCTTTAATGTGGATACATGTCCCTCTCAGGAAGGCCTGCATACGTCCCTTTACTGGTGCTTTTTTCATTTTTATCGAGGCATCAACACACAAAGCAACACACGTCTTTCAAGTGCATCCTCTGATGTTGGTCGTGCGCACCTTTGGTCACCTGGTGAAGGGGTCTCCCAGGTTATTTCTTGCAAAATCACTGTATTCATTTTGCAGTTAGAGTCTGGGGCGGGTGGGAACTCTGCAACTCTGCCCAACTGACAACCCCCGTCTGTTTCTCATTCTTTGCCCTCTGTCTAGCACCCCTGGTTTTTGTCTGCAGCAGCCACCGTGCTGGCTGCCGACGGGAGAGCGTGTTCCCGGCGTTCCTGGGAATTCCCGCCTCAGCAAGAACGGTGCCTGCTCCACGGCTCAGCACCTTTGTCAAGGCTCCTCGCGCAGGATCAGCAAATGGAAAAGTGCCAGCCACTTGCGCACACTTGTCTTTTTCCCCCTAGTGGTTATGTTTAATGCTTTTAAATGGAAAAATGGGTGATGTCTCTATGTGTACGGTCTCGTCCGCACCGTCCACACCGGAGAGGCACCCTCTACTCCCGGTTCCCGGCGTCCTCCGCGCTCTCCCGTTCCCGGCGTCACCCGCGCTCCCTGTTCCCGGCGCCCCTCGCGGCCGCCGTCCTCCGCGCCACGAGCCCCGCCCCGGCGGCGACCGTTAGCGCGGCCCCGGCCTCAGCTCCTGGTCCCGCCCACGTGGCCGCGCCATTGGGCCGTGCGCCGTGGCCGGGAGCGCCGCGCGCCGCCGATTGGCTGCCTCTGCAGCCCGCTCTGCGGTTCCCCCAATGCGGGGCGGCCGCGCGCCGGATTGGCCGCGCGCGCCAAGGTCCGCCCTCCGCTCGCCCCGCGCGGCAGGCGGGTACCGCCGACTGGAGAGCGCCCGCGCGGCCCTTCTGGAGGGCGGCGGCGGCGGCGGCCGGGCAGTAGGGGTCTCCGCTGCAGTTGGGCTGCGGGCAGCTCGGGCCGGCCGCGGGCGCCGGAGGTAGGTGCGGGGCGCGAGGGGCGCCCCGCGGCCGAGCGAGCGGGCGGGCGGGCGGGCGGCGCTGCGGCCTGCGTGAGGCGCGCCCTTCCCCTCCCTCCCTCCCGGGCCGAGGCCGCGGGCCGGGGTCCGGCGGGCGGCGGGGGCGCGGGCGGGCCTGGCCTCTCCGAGTCCCGGCCTTTGTGAAGCATCATGGCCACGGGCCTCGGAGCGCGGGCGGGGGGCCCGCCAGGGCCGGGGTCTGGGCTGGGGCCGGGGGCGGCGGCGGGCCCCGGGCCGAGGGGCGCCGCGCCGGTCGCTTTCATCCCGGGCAGACACCGGGGTGTGAGGAGGCCCCTCGTCCCGCGGGCCCGAAGCCGTAGATGGCTTTCAGGCGGGAAAGGTACCAACAGGGGCGGTGCTCGCCCAGGACCCTGCCGGGTGTAACACAGTTTGGGAAATCTGAGAAGTCGCCCGTCTTCACCAAATGCTCACGGACTGAGTGTCACGTAGGTGATCAGGATATGGTTTTGTCGTAACAATGACCATGATAGAAATAAGTGGAAGGTGGCAACCTGTTGACAGTGGTACCTGTCAGGTGTCGTCCGATGGACTTGGGTTGCTCAGGGTAGGAACTTGATTTGTCATTTGCATGCTTGCATGTACCTTGTTACCCGGTGCACGACAGTCCATTCTGGGGCTGGGGACTGTGCCAGGCCAACCACTAGGCGGGGATCCTGTTTCCTGGCGGCGGTAGAGTGGGCCAAACCCTGCCACAGGCGGTCACCCACCAGAGGGAGTGAATGGCCAGTCGGCAGTGCCGCCTGTAAGCGCGGGATATGAGGCCGATGGAGGATGACAAAAGGACGGGATGAGGTCATACTGCTGCTGGGTTGGGCGGGAGGCTGCAGCGCGGAGAGGCTTGAGCGAAAGGCAGCAGCCACAGCGCTGGACCATCACTGACGGCACCTCCATGCCAGCCCAGCAAACGGACTCCAGTGAAGGGCACTGTCCAAGCGTCTCGGTTTTACCCTGTGCCGGGATCCAGGGGAGCCTGCTGCAAGTCTGCTGCTGGCTTACGGTCCACTTGGCAAGCAAGGTTTGCATCCGTGTGTGCAGTCAGCTGAAGCAGTAGTGAGGCCGATGGCAGGAGAGCCACCCTTTGAGCCCTTTGTGGCCAGCCACTGTGCAGGGCACTTCCCAGGGGTTTTATAATCTAACTGTGACCTTGGGGGTAGGAAAGTGAGTCTGACTGGTTTGGCCAGTCTCGGCTTCAGGTTGGAGCTGCCCTCTACTCCTTGGTGATCTCGTCCAGTCTCCTGGCTTTAATGCCGTCTCTCCTTGACATCTGCATCTCCATCTCCAGCCCTCGCCTCCCTTCTGAGCTGCAGCCTTATGCCTGTGGCTGCCTCTTCCACATCCCCACGTGTTACTTTGATGCCAAGTAGCCATGTGTAAACCTAAACTGTGATCTTCACTCACCCCAAACACTCCCCATGCTGCCTTCACCACCTCTGCGCATGACACCTCTGTCCTTGAATATAGAGTCACTCCTAGGCCTCCATGCAACCCTCAGGACAGTTTCTCACCACCTCCAGCTTGACATTCTGGTCCAAGCTCCCGGTGAGCCTCTTTATTCTTTTCTTTGCTCTCACCCTTGCTCCTCCTACTGTCCACCCACCTGGGGTTTTTCTGGACCTACAGTGATTCTTTTAAACTGCAAGACTGTAATCCCGAGGCAGTACAGACTGGAGCCAGCTTACCTGGGTGGTAAAGCAGCTCCACCACTTTCTAGCTGTGTGACCTTGAGCAAGTTGCTTCATTTCTCTATCCTTAACTTTTTCTCACAGTGCTGTGTGAGAGCTGGTGAGTGACAGTACATAAAGTGCTTAGAACAGGGCCTGCCTGAGGGTTGGTTGCCACTGCTGACCTTGGATCATGTGACCTCACCGCTTGGACCCTCCTGTCCAGTGGCCCATCTCTCAAGATAAGAGCCAGAGTCCTGCTCTCCCTCGCCCTCGTTGATCTGGCCTCCTCTCTCCCCCCTGGGCATACTGCTGTCACCTGCCACCCCACGCTCCTACCCGGAGGCCTTTGCTCTTCTCGCTGTTGCCTGGAATGTCCCCTCCTCCCACCCCAGCTACCCACCCGGCCCACTCCTCTACCTTCGGGTGGACGTTGGCTGTGAGGCCTTTGCTGCCCACCCTTTTTGAAGCTACCTCCCCTTCCCCAACTCCTTGCCTTGTTTTTTCTTGAACGGTTCTCAGTTTTTCTTAGTTGTTACTTGTCAGTCTCTCTGCTAAAATGTGAGCTCTGTGGCCAGGGGTTTTGTCTGTCTCATGTCTTCAGCATCTAAAATGGTATGTGTGTACCACCTGGAAGGTATTGATAGGTACCGACAGGCAACAGGAATGGTAAGGAGCTTGCTTAGGATGGCCTGCTGTGGAGCCCTCAGCATGAGCTGCTGCCCTTGGGGCTGGGCAGCTTCCCTGAGCTCCAAGGACCACACTCTCCACGGCTACTTGGAGACTCCACTCTGCAGCTCTTCAAGGTTTCTATTCTTCAGTTTTTATCATTATCATCCTGGCTTCGTGCTGCTCTTAGCCTTTGAACGTGGTAGCAGGTGTCCCCGTCCTATGCCGAGTGTATCTTCAGTGCCCCCCGTCTCCTCACATCTCTTCATGTTAGCCTTTTCAGCCCCAGAATCACGAGTTGGCTCTTGCTAGGGTCTCTGCAGACCTGCCTGGTGCCGAGGGGTTTGGTCCTGGTCACATCTGTGTTCTATAGCACTGGGTATGCTGACCTTCTGTCCTTCTCTGAAATGATCTTTCTTGGTGCCAGGAGACTGGCCCTACTCCACTCAGTGTTCCTCGTGTGTGTCTGGCTACAGCCTCAGCGATCACTGCGGTTCTGAGTCTGTCATCATTTGTGTGCTATGTTTCCTTGGTCCTTAGCACCTTTGACAGACATACCTGTGGGGGAGGTATTATGTTAAATTCCCACTGAATTCAGAAATGTGAAGACATCTTAGAATCTAGGAAATAGATTGACAGTCAGTGGTCGTTGCCCTGTAGTTCATGGTAGCGCCCCCATCAGAGTAGGTAGTCTTTGGGTAGTTGTTGGATGAGTTAATCAAATCTAAACAAGTCTCTGGTTTTTATGTTATGTCCCCTTCAAAGTTCAACCACCACGCTCTGTCCCTTCACTGTAAACTTCTTAAACATGTGGTGTCTGCTGTTTCCTGTTCTGTCTGCAACCAGCAAGGTGCCCCGACTGGGTGTGGGCACGCACATGTGTCTGCATCCGCGTGCATATGGCATGTTTGTGCGTGTGTCTGCACGGTGTGGGGGTGTACGTGTGAGCACATGCGTGCGTGTCTGCACGTGCTTCTGCTCTGGTGGGTGCCCTCCCTCCTGCAGGCCCCTGTGTTTGGATGGCCCCCTGCCCTGCCTTCTCAGCCTTGTGTCTTCCTTTCCGTTGTGCTTCTCCAGAGTTGCGTCCTCAGTCCTCTTCTCGGTCTGCATTCCCTCTCTGGGCGGCCTCTCCTGCGGTTTGGGTGACCGCCTGGCTGATGTGTCCTGGCGGCCTCAGCCCCGTTGGCCGGGTCTGCCCAGAGGCTTGGGGCGCCCTCCTTTGCAGGCCCTGCTTGACTGTCCCTCTGGGGAGAGGCCTCGTTGGTCGTCACGGCCCCCTTATCCCAGCTCTTCACCTCTGCCCACTCAGCAGTGCGGTCAACTCTATGTCTCTGCTGTTCTCGAGGGCGCGGGCACTGTGCCTGGCGCAGCTGTTGGCCTCCCTTCTCGAGTAGGGACTGAATTGTGGCCTGAGGGTCTCTTCACTCCCGGTGGCTTCTTGTTGCCCCCCAGGATGGAGCCAGGCTCCGGGTGGCTCCCAGGATTCCCCGTGCCTTGGCTCCAGCTGTCTCCTGCGGCTCCCCCGACCCACCCTGGCTGGGCTCCCTTCCTTGCAGCCACCACCCCTACCTCTCCCGGGAACAGAACCCCGCCACCTCTGGCTCCCCCAGCCCACTGCATCACTGTCCCCATCCACGTGCCCCAGGGTCCCGGGTGACAGAGCCCCTGGCCCTAGTGCCGCAGAGTTGAGCCGAGGGTCTCCCGCTTGCCCTCTGACTGACCCAGCCCTCGCAGGTGAGTGGATCCATGTCGCTCTGGTGCTGGAGGGAAGCTGCACACCTTCTGTGTGTTCTGGAAAGGGCAGCCTTGCATTGCATGCTGGCTTGCCTTGTAAACTGAGTTAGGGGGTGCTGCGGTGAAGTTTAGTGGAGGATTTTTTTTTTTTAATCCTTTTTGAACCTAAATATAATATGGTTTTTGTGCTTCTCAAGTTGGAATTACAGTGGACAATTAAAGTATTTAATTTGGGACTTTAGGTACAATTTAGGTTCTGAAGAAAAAAGTAAAGTTCGATTGTTTTGAAACATAGAAGGTTCTCTTTTTAGGCAGCATTCTTTTAAGTTTTCACTGCGCTGTCAATAGCACTGGGCTCTTGGTACCAGGACACGGAGGGCTCTGTTGCGTTGTGACGACGCCTTTACGTCTCTTTGCAGGTGGAGGAAGACGGGTGCCCCTCCGGCTTGAGGACAGACTCGCTTAGTCGTCAGTCATTTAAGCTGAGTGCATTGTGATTTCCAATAATTGAGGCAGTGGTTCTAAAAGCTGTCTACATTAATGAAAAGAGCAATGTGGCCAGCTTGACTAAGCCGCCAGCGTGTGCAGCGCGGGCAGGACGGCACCCGGGTCTCGACGGACTTGTGCATGTTAGCTGTATAGATTTATGTAAGGTTTTTTAAAACTCTGGTCTTTTAAAATAGTCTTAACCACTTTTACTATGGAGACATGTGAGAGCCCCTCTCCTCTCCCGCGTGAGCCCGCAGGAGGAGCGGTGATGGAGAACCAAGCTTGCCCCCTCCGAGCGCTGCCCCGTGGACAGTCTCCACCACCTCCCCTGCAAACGTCCAGTGATGCAGAGGTAATGGACGTTGGCTCTGGTGGTGATGGACAGGCCGAACCCCCTGCTGAGGACCCACTCGACTTCTACGGAGCTTCTCTTCTCTCCAAAGGATCCTTCTCTAAGGCCCGCCTCCTCGTAGACCCGAACTGTAGTGGCCACAGCCCGCGCACCGCCCGGCACGCACCTGCGGTCCGGAAGTTCTCCCCTGACCTTAAGTTGCTTAAGGATGTAAAGATTAGCGTGAGCTTTACCGAGAGCTGCAGGAGTAAGGACAGGAAGGTGCTGTACACGGGAGCAGAGCGCGACGCGCGGGCAGAGTGCGGTCTGGCCCTTAGCCCTGTCAGTGGAGACGTGCATGCTTGTCCCTTTGGCGGGAGTGTTGGTAACGGGGTAGGCGTAGGGGGTGAGAGTGCGGATAAGAAGGATGAGGAGAATGAGCTGGATCAGGAAAAGAGAGTGGAGTACGCAGTGCTGGATGAGTTAGAAGATTTTACTGACAATTTGGAGCTAGATGAAGAAGGAGCAGGCGGGCTCACGGCTAAAGCGATCGTGCAGAGAGACAGAGTGGACGAAGAGGCCTTGAAGTTCTCCTACGAGGTATGTCGGCGTCCCCTCCTTTGGAGCACTCTTAGCAAAACCCAAAGAGAGGTGTTTGGGAATCGCAGCATCTCTGTAAAGCTGATGTTGCAGAGGAAAGAACACCCACAGGAGGTGGAAACGTAAATGTGAAAAGAGAAAGCCGTCAGGAGTCCAGGTTTTCAAACTTTGCTAATGAAAAGTTTGGCTGACAGGTCTGCCTCGTACCCTTGTCCCAACTGAGTTGGAAGGAGCTGCTGGCCACGCTCCCTGGTGGCATGGGCACCTGCCTGAGCGTGTGCTTCAGCTGGCGGTTTCATCCCATTTGTTTTTCAGATGATCACGCAACATAGAGGCACACCTAGGCCCCCGAGAGCGCCTCCTTTCTGTGTCGTTGTCAGTGACACTGTGACACTTGCCTGGAGGGCACCGGGGGGCTGTGGTGTCTGAACAGCATATTTTGCAGGATGATTTTGACAACGATGTTGATGCTCTGCTGGAAGAGGGCCTCTGTGCTCCCAAAAAGAGGCGGATGGAGGAGAAATACGGAGGAGACAGCGACCACCCGTCAGACGGAGAGACAAGTGTGCAGCCAATGATGACCAAGATTAAAACAGTGCTCAAAAGTAAGTCGGGCCAGGAAGTAGCAAGTGTTCACGGGGCTTTGCACGTACGGGCATGAGAGCCCTCGGTGTCAGGCAGCAGGTGTGCGTCTGAGGCCAGGAGGGTCCTGTCTGGTGACAGGAAACAGACAAGATATGAGGACACACCCAGATGCATGATGGCCCAGCTGCAGGTGGTGCAGATGCTGTGGAAACCAGAGCAGCTGGGCTTGTGCGGCGTGGCGGGGAAAGGCCTTCTGAGGGGGTTGGGCAGATCCCTGGGGAGGGGGCATCCAGAGGTGTGGATGGTGGGCCCAGAGGCGGTTGCTCGGCGCGGTGGCTGGTGATGGTTGCAGTCCGGGTTCTAGATTCTGTGCCAAGTGTCGGGGGAGCCGCTGGAAGCAGGCAGGACTCGTTCCACAGTCTGGTCTGAAAGCACGGCTCGCGGTGCACGTGTGACTCCTGCACTTTGAGTGGGCAGAGGTGGAGGGGTCGGAGACGCGGTGGGGAGCGGTCAGGGGGCGCCCAGAGCTGGCCCGTGCAGCCCCCCTGCTGACGTGGAGAGGTCTGAGGGGGCTCCGTGTCTGTTTCTGTCTTGGCCTGGAGGCGCCTCTCAGTGTCTAGGTGGAGGTGTCAGGTGGGCGGTGGAAAGGGGCTGGAGGGACACAGGACTCAGGCACACAGGTTACACCTTCTGCTGAGCACCAGTGCAGGTGGCCAGCATGATGGGAGGAAACCGAGGGTGGCCGGCGTACAGTCTCCTGGCTGCGGAGTGGACATGTTGGCAGTGCTGGGCTGCGCGTCTGCCAAGTGAGCCGCAACAGGAACAGTAACAGACTATGAGATGCACGCGAGCTCTCCGGGCAGCCGGGCCAACTCTGTGACAGCTCACTATCGCAGACATGCCTTGTCCCATGACGTGCTCAGCTTGAGCTGTGTGAGTGTCTCCTTCTCCTTACTTAGCCCAGAGCTGGTTGCAGACAGCTCCCAGCTCAGCCCACGGTGGGCATGGGGGTGCCTGACGGGGTCTGTGCGTGTCCAACTTCACATTCCCTCCCAGGGCCGTCCTGACACAGGTGTCCGCTGGTGTTGGCCACGTGTGGGTGTCAGACCTGGCACAAGGGTGTCATTCCCTTTTCTGTGAGAGTAGCTGGCGCTGTTTTCATCTCATATGTGTCTTTTTAGATTTCACTTGGTTTTTCACTTTCGTTTCTGAATTTTTAACTTGTTCCCAATACCTGTAAGAAAAATAAGTTTTACTTAAGTCTTTGCCATGTGCTTTTTTCAGCAGCCAGGGCTGTCAGTGGCAGCTCGAACAGCACAGGCTTGTCACCTGGTCACAGGGAGCAGTGATCCACAGATGTGCAGTTACTAGCGAAGCCTACCCAGGCCCTGCGGTGCCTCTGGCCACACCTGTGGGAGGCGGGCGGGGAGTCAGTGTCCACGGTGCTTGCCAGCCGTGGAGGCAGAGCTGTGGCGAGGCCCTGTGTCTTGCAGAACCCTGCTCTGGGCTCCGTGGTGTGCCTGTGCCGTTCTAGGCTGGGGAGTATAGCAGTGAGCAGGGTGGACAGCTTCCTGCTGCACGGAGGGACTTGGAGCCTGTGGGTCACACCCAGAGGGACAGGCACAGCAGCAGAGGGAGAGCAGAGTTTTGCAGGTGGGGCTGGCTGGGGCTTTCTCTAGTGGAGGGCGGGGTGTTCCCCCACTACTACTTCTTAGAGTTTCTCTGTAACGTTGGGTCCACCTTGCTGTTGTTTCTGACACGGGTTGTAACTTTGGAAACATCCTGACAGTTCTTACTCAGTTACAAGTGTCTTTAAGTGATTGCAGGGTGTTCTTGTCTTCTGTGCAGGTCGTGGCCGCCCACCTACAGAACCACTGCCGGACGGGTGGATCATGACGTTCCATAACTCCGGAGTCCCCGTGTACCTGCACCGAGAGTCTCGGGTGGTCACCTGGTCCAGGCCATACTTCTTGGGAACGGGAAGCATACGGGTAGGGGACGCGTCAGTCGTGAATTTAGTCTCGTAAGTTGTAGGAGGAGCATGCATGTCTGCCCACGTTGCATTGCAGCCAGACAGGCAGGTGAAAGGCATCGGACGTTCAGACATTTGGGGCCATCCTTGTAATCTGTGTTGCAATTTCACTATCCACAGAAACATGACCCTCCTCTGAGTAGCATCCCCTGTCTGCATTACAAGAAAATGAAAGACAATGAGGAAAGGGAGCAAAACAGCGAGCTCCCCCCCTGTGGGGAGGTGTCCCCTGCCAAGCCCCTGAGCCGATCTGCAGAGCTGGAGCTCCCCCTGGAAGAGCCCGACTCCTTGGGGGCTGACTTGGGGCCCCCAGATGAGAAAGACCCATTGGGGGCCGAGGCCGCCCCCGGGGCCCTGGGGCAAGTGAAGGCCAAGGTGGAAGTGTGCAAAGATGAATCAGTTGGTAAGTTTCCAGAGTGAACTTGGTCCCTGAGGAGGAAGGGACCTGTCCGTGCTTGCCTGTCCATTCCCTCATGGCTGGAGAGGCCGTCTCCCCGAGCTTAGGAGATTCTGCCTGACCTCTTGCTCCCAACCCGCACACTGGTGCTGCCCTGCCTTTTTCTCTGGTCATGTTCGCGATCTTTCCTCAAGTCTGGCTTTTCATGAAAATGAGACATGCTCGCATGGAGTCCTGGTGTACCAGTGCGCAGAGTGGGCGTCTCCACCATGTGGTGTGGGTGCCGCCCCCTTCTCAGACCCTCAGTTGCTCTCGGGTGTGGGGCGTTCCTCCCTGTCCCTCCTGCATCTCTTCCGTGGTGGCAGGCTGTCTTAGCCCCCACGCGTTTTCGGGGTCTCTGCCTCTGTCCTACTGCCCGGCCTGTCTGGGAACTCCTGCATGTGAGGGGCTGGGGCTGCTGCTGAGGAGGGGGACAGTGGTGTCTAGCTCCCCGTCCTGGCCAGCTCTGTCAGCGTGTGGGCTGTTCTCGGGACCCAGCTGGAAGGGAGCCCTCCCTATAAGACTCTAACTTGACGGTCTGCCTCTTCACAACGTCCTTCCGCACACGCAGGACACACCTGAGTGTGCTCCTGTTTTTCTGAAAACACCTGCCTCCCACCTCTGACCTCATGGCGCTTGTTTCCATACTCGCTTCTCTGCACTCATGTGTAAAGAACTATGTGGTTTCGGTTTGTCACTAAGTGTGCAAGCATGTTGTTCTGTAGCTCACATGGAATCTCAGGCATCTGCCTGGCTGGGAGGAGGGGTGCAAGCAGGGCACCAGCAAGGCTGACAGGAAGCCCTGGGGTCCTGGGGGAGAGGTGGGACGAGTGCCATGGCCCTGAGCTGCATGCTTGCTGCAGGGCGTGGGGGCAGCCACGGTGGGCACGTGGTGCCTCGGCTGCTGCTGGCCGTCCGGCACCTGTTTCCGTATGGGGAGAAAGGTCCCAAAGGCTGGTTGTGCTTGGCTTTTTTTTTTTTTTAGGTTCCTTTTTGTTTGTTTATTTTTGTATTCTTATTCTTGCTCTAAATAAACTAAAGGACATGCCAGAAATTTGTCCCTAGGGGACCTGGCAGGGTAATTTGAGCTGGCAGAATGAAGGAACGTGACTCTTTACTTCCCTCGCCCTTGGAGAGGGAAGGGGGGGTATCGTGTGGCTGGGACCTGTCCTGCTCACCGGGTGGAGGGTGTGACCCACTGGTTGGGAGTCCGTGACTTGGGTCTCTGGTGAATCCCGTATAGACCTCGAGGAGTTTCGGAACTACCTGGAGAAACGCTTTGATTTCGAGCAAGTTACCGTGAAGAAGTTCAGGACATGGGCTGAGCGTCGGCAGTTCAACCGAGAAATGAAGCGAAAACAGGCTGAGTCAGAGAGGCCCATCCTGCCGGCCAATCAGAAGCTCATCACTCTGTCTGTGCAGGACGCGCCCACGAAGAAAGGTGAGCGGGACTCGCAGGTCTGATGTTCCTGGGATGTGTGCTCCAAGGGTGCTGCATCGGCCTGTGTCTGCCCTGAGGCGTAGAGGTCCTCTCCCTGCGGGCTGAGGTGTGGTTGCTGCGGCCCCTGCTGTTGCTGAGACGGCCCCTCTTGTCACAGAGTTTGTCATCAACCCCAATGGGAAGTCGGAGGTCTGCATCCTGCACGAGTACATGCAGCGCGTCCTCAAGGTCCGCCCTGTGTACAACTTCTTTGAATGTGGTGAGTGTGACCTTCCCCATCTCACTCCTAAAGCATCAAGCACGTCACTGGGGTCACCGCCGGGGAGGCGGGAGCTGACTGTCAGTCCCCTCTGCTGGGTAGGAACGAGAGGGGAGGTCGAGGGGGATCAGATGGTCACCTCCCCACACCCCCTCCCCACTGCGCCTCCGAGGGTGGAGGGGCCGCAGCCCTGCAATGGCCACCAGCTGTCCTCTGGATGCCCTCATCACTCTTTAGTGAAAACCAGAAGCTCAGTGTCCGCCATCGTCTTCCTGCTTCTCTGGCTCACAATGTCTGTGTCCCACCGCTCGCGCTCCTCCATCCATCTTTCTCAGACGTTGGTCCCTGTCCCCCTCGACTTCCTGGCCATGCTCTCTGCCTGCTGACTGTCCCTCAGCCCCATCCCAGTGCCTCAGGGACCCCCCCGCCAGGCCTCTGCCTTCCAGCAGCAGCCCTACCCCCACCTCGTCTGTCTGTCAGTGTGAGCAGATTGTGTATGTGCACGTATGCTTTTAACGTCTTGGCAAGTGTGTTTTAAAATGGTAATTTTAATTTTAAGAGAACCCAAGTGAGCCTTTTGGTGCCTCGGTGACCATCGACGGTGTGACCTATGGATCTGGAACGGCAAGCAGCAAAAAACTTGCGAAGAATAAAGCTGGTAATGTGCCTGCTTGGTGTCAGAGACCCGTGTTGGCCCACCAATGGCTAGGGAAGGCTGTGGATGGGGCAAGTCTGTTTTATTTATGTAATCTACTTGGATCTTTTTAAATTATGTACTCACTGGAAAAGATTCAGATAGAAAAAGTAAAACGTGAGAAATGAAAGTAGAAGGCCCTTTTCCACTCAGATGGCTGGGCCAGCGCCTCCCGCCCCATCCCCAGTGCTCACAGATGCTGGTTTCTTTGTGCTGCCTGAGCCCAGGGCACCATCTGTTTAAACCCAGCAAGCCAGGGGTGTGCTGAGAAGGAGAACAGGCGGCATCTTCCTCAGGTGGTTTTGACGTCCATGAGGACCATTTTCCAAGTCCTTCCAGCTCCAGACTTGGGACTGCCACTCTCGAAACACAGCCAAGCAGGCCCTTGGGAAAGCTGGTGGTTTTTGGTGGACGCCTGATGCTCCTCCTGCCCGTGGCCTGCCGCTGGCTATATTCCTGGTACACCTTGTTGTTGGCGTGCTTTTCCAGAAGCCACTTAGCCCCAGCACCAGGGTTATTGGCCTCTTCTGGGGAGTGGACCACATCGCAGGCACGCGATGGATGCACCCTGGGCCCTGGAGCCCCCATCGCCACACTGTCTTCAGAGCAGCTCTGCCCCTTACAGAGTGCGGAGTGTTTATCGAAGTCTAACCGAGTCTTGGGTTGGTGGAGTGTGCTCCGGGGCTCAGAGTGCCCCTGGGCCTTGCTCTCTTCTGGTGGCAAATGCCGAGGGTGATGGGACCCCACCTTACTGTCTGGCTGACCCCGTGTGAAGCTGTGCTGGGCTCACAAGCTCTGCCTGGTCCCCAGGAGGCCTCCTGTCCATTTTAGAGAGATTCTCTCCAAAGGCTCTTCCTGCTTCACAAGTGGGGTGTTCCTGGGGTCTCGGAGCAGAAGCCTGTGAGGGTCCCATAGTGGGTGGGGCCATCCTCGTGGTGCCCCGCCTCCCACCCCCACCCCATGCTCCTCCCCACGTGCTCTTCATTTTGCACCCCTGTTCATGGGGTGCCTGCACTCAGCTTCCCGCCGCCCCTGTGCTCGGGCCTGCAGGCACCTCCCCAGAGTGTCCTTTTGGCCCGGCTGCTGCTCCCCACCGCACCCTCTGCCCGTGCCTCACCTGCAGGCTCTTGGGGCTCTGTCCCCGGGGCCCAGGCTCCCCTCGGCCGTGGGGACCCCACCCTCACCCTCAGGGTTCCTCTTTCCACAGCCCGGGCCACGCTGGAAATCCTCATCCCGGACTTTGTTAAACAGACCTCTGAGGAGAAGCCCAAAGACAGTGAGGAGCTGGAGGTGAGGGTCGTGAGCCCGCCCTGGTGTCAGGCTGTGCTTGGGTTTAATCGCCCTGGTGCCGGGTGCTCCGTCTCTTGTACTTCATCAAAGAGACCTGCTTGTCTTTGTGCAAGCAGAGGAAATGTTCTTGTCGGAGATTTCTGTCATTGTGTCTTGCCATGGGTCGTGAGAAACTGCGGGTAAATGTTTCGGAAGGAAGCCACGCTCTGCTGACAGCAGATCCAAAGTGGAGTGAGCCTTTGAGGCAGAGGCTGCAAAAGCTAGATTGTTCTTTATGTTAAGAACCATTTAAAACTATTTGTTAAGTTTTTTGGGTAAATATGGTCCTATGATTATTTGTAGCAAGGGCTTCTCACTCTGAAGAATGCATTCTTATTTATAACACCATAAATTTTTCCCTTTTAAACTACACAGTACAGTGGATTTTTGTACATTCAGAATATTTTCATCACTCCAAAAAAAACCTCTGTCCCCATTTAGCAGCCACCCCCATTTCTCCCCGTTCCCAGCCCCTCAACCCGCAGCAGCCACTCATCTACTTTCTGTCCCTGGATTTGCCAATTCTGACGTCTTCTGTCAGTGGAATCATACGATGTATGTTCCTTTGCAACTGGCCTCTTCCACTTCACGTGCTATGTGAGTTGTGAGTATTATCAGATTGAGGACGTTTCTTCCACTCCTGGTTTGTTGACAGTTTTTGTCAGGAATGGGTGCTGGATTTTGTTTTTTCTGTTTCTGTTGAGATGATCTCGTGGTTTTTGTCTTTGACTTTACTGATGTGGGGGGGTGTTTCATTGACTTTTGAATGGTAAACAAACCTTGCATTCCTGGGGTAAATCCCACTCAGTCATGGTGTATAATCATTTTTATGCGTTGACAGGTTTGGCTCACTGATATTTGTTAAGGATTTTTGCAGCTGTACTTATAAGGGATACTGTTCTGTATTTTCTTTCCTCGTGATGTCGTTGGTGTTGGTTTCAGGGTAATACTTGCCTCATAGAATGAGTTGGGAAGTGTTGCTTCCTCTTTCATTGTGTGGAATAGTTTGCGAAGGATTGGTATTAATTTTTTTTTTTAAGATATACCACACGCTTCCTTGGTGGTACAGTGGTTAAGAATCCACCTGCCAATGCAGGGGACATGGGTTCGAGCCCTGGTCCAGGAAGATCCCACATGCTGTGGAGCAACGAAGCCCTGCGCCACAACTACTGAGCCTGTGTGCCACAACTACTGAAACCTTTGAGCCTAGAGCCCGTGCTCCATCACAAGAGAAGCCACCGCAATGAGAAGCCCGCACACTGCAATGAAGAGTAGCCCCCGCTTGCCACAACTAGAGAAAGCCCGCGCGCAGCAACAAAGACCCAACGCAGCCAAAAAAAAAAAAGATATACCATGCAAGCACAATATTTATTCATTCATTCATTCATTTATTTATTTATTGGCTGCACTGGGTCTTCGTTGCGGCACACAGGCTTCTCTAGTTGTGGCGTGCAGGCTCTGTGGTTTCAGCACACGGTCTTAGTTGCTCCGTGGTATGTGGGATCTTAGTTCCCTGACCAGGGATCAAACACACGTCCCCTGCATTGGAAGGCAGATACTTAACCACTGGACCACCCGGGAAGTCCCGTTATTAATTTTTTAAACACTTGATAGAATTCACCAGTGAAACAGTCCGAGCCTAGACTTTGCTTGGTTTTGAAGTTATTTATTTACTGATTCAATCTTTTTGTTATACATCTTCAGATTTTCTACTCCTTGAGCCACTTTTGGGATTTTGTGTCTCTCTAGGAGTTTTCCCACTTGATCTAGGTTATCTAATTTATTGATAAATACACATTCATAGTATTCCGTTATGATCCTTTTGTTTAAACTTTTTTTTTTTATAAATTTATTTTATTTTTATTTTTGGCTGCATTGTGTCTTCATTGCTCCGCACAGGCTTTCTCTAGTTGCAGCCAGCAGGGGCTACTCTTTATTGGGCTGCGCAAGTTTCTCATTGTGGTGGCTTCTCTTGTTGCAGAGCACAGGCTCTAGGCACGTGGGCTTCAGTAGTTGTGGCACGCGGGCTCAGTAGTTGTGGCTCGCGGGCTCTAGAGCACAGGCTCAGTAGTTGTGGCGCATGGGCTTAGTTGCTCCATGGCATGTGGGATCTCCCCGGACCAGGGCTCGAACCCATGTCTCTTGCATTGGCAGGCGGATTCTTAACCACTGCGCCACCAGGGAAGCCCCTTATTCCTGATTTTTAGCAGCTTGAGTCTTTCCTTTCTCTTGGTCAGTGTGACTAAAGGTTTGTCAATGTTGTTCGTCTTTTCAAATATCCAACTTCCGGTTTTGTTGATTTTTTTCCTATTGGTTTTTTATTTTCTATTTATTTCTGCTCTTGCCTTTATTATTCTTTTTTTCTGCCAGCCTTGGGTTTAGTTTGTTCTTCTTTTTCTAGTGTCTTAAGATTAAGATATTGATTTGGGGTCTTCTTTTTAAATGTGGAGTTCACAGCTATAAATTTTCTTCTGTGTACTACTTTGCATCCCGTAATTTTGCTTTAATATATGTTGTGTTTCTTTTGTCATTTGTCTCAAGGTATTTTCCTAATTTCTCTTGTAATTTTTTTCTTTAAACCAGCGGTTATTTTAGGAGCATTTACTTTTCATATATTTGTGAATCTCCCAAATTTCCTTTGGTTATTGATTTCTAACTTAATTCCATTGTGGTTCAAAACATAGTTTTTGTGATTTCAGTCAATCCTTTTAAGTTTATTGAGGCTTGTGTTGTGACCGCCTGAGAGGATGTGCACTGTGTGTTTCTGAGTGGAGTGAACAGGCCTCTATGGGTTGAGCTGGTGTGGGGTTTGCTCTTCTCGTTCTTGGTGGGTCTTCTGTTCTGTCTGGACTGGTGTTGAATCCCCAGCTGTTACTGTTGAATTGTTTATTGCTCCCTTCACTTGTCAGGTTTTGTTTCATGTATTTTGGGCCTGTTAGGTGTGTATGTGTTTGTGATATTGTGATATAAAATACACGTTTGGTCTTTGTCCTTGGTTCCTGGTGGGACCTTCTAATGTAGTAAATAAATTAACGTTTGGTTTTTGTCTCCAGTTCCTGAAATAGTTCCAGTTGATAAAAGTGAAGGGAACGTTCTATTCTAACCCCTTCAACTACGCCTGAGTTCATGTTCAGGAGGTGACTTTTGGAAGCCCCGAGGATGGGGGTTGGTTGCCAGGGGAACCATCATGTAGTCAGAGGTTGGACTTCCAGCCTTGTCCTCTGCCTCCCCCAGTGCCCGGGGAGGGATGGTACTGGGGGTTGGGTTCATCCTTCGTGGCCAGGGTCTGAGCAGCCTGGCTCACACAGCGATGCCTCCGCAGACACCCTGACTAAGGGGCTCGGGGTGCCTCTGGCTGGCGGACCCATTGAGGTGCTGGGGGGGCGGGGTTGTGCTCAGAGGGCGATGATTTCCTGCTTGCTGGAACCAGGGCCGCCTCCTGATGCTGGGTGGGGAGGAAGCCCCCTCCCTGCCAGAGCAGCAGGTTCCAAGGCTTCTATACGAAGAGGGCAGGGCTGGGGTTGATGCTGCCACAAGCCGAGGGACACCTGGGGCCCTAGTAACTGGACAGTCTGGGAAGGCACCTCCCTGAGAGGCCTCGAAGGAGCGTGTGGTTCTGCGTTATGGCTGCCCCGGGAGGGGGGCCACAGTCCTGAGTGGGAGCCGGGGGCCATGGGGTCAGAGCCACCTCTGGGCTGGCGATGCCCCTGTCACCAGCTTCCTTTTTCTCCTTGAACCAGCTGGGCGTCGCCTCTTAAGAACCTTGGTCACGTTTCTGTTCTGCCGTATCTGGTCACTTTCTCTCTTCTATAACCTCACTTATGATGGTTTTCAAGCTTTTCTTCGAAGGTTGTGTGTCTTTAGACTTCTGACCGGTCGTCTGATCAGCCTCTGATTCAGGATGGGCTCCCCAGGCCAGCGGGCAGGCAGCCCGGCACTTGCCATTCCTCGTTTGTGTCACGGGCTGCTGGGCGGGGAGGTGTGGGATGTGGGGTGCAATGTCTCCGAGAGGTAGTGGTGGGGGCAGGAGGCCCCTGGGAGAGGTGGCAGCACGGGAGCCGCTTCACGGGGCTGTGGGCGTGGCCAGCACTATGACCGGCTGCTTCATTTTGTAGTATTTTAACCACATCAGTATTGAGGACTCGCGAGTCTACGAGCTGACCAGCAAGGCTGGACTGCTATCTCCCTACCAGATCCTCCATGAGTGCCTTAAAAGGTAAGGGGGGTGGGTGGTGGGGTGCTTCCCTGGCTATCGGGCATGGGGGCCTTTCTGGGGTGCCCAGCACCCTTCCACCCAAGGGGCCAGATGGCGTGTGGTGGGAGAGTCCCTCCTCTTGGGCAGAGCAGCGGTTTGGGGAGAAGGGTTGGTGCTGTCTTGATGGGCCCTTGGAGGGCTTTCTGGAAGCAGCCATTTCGTCCCCCTCAGCTGATGTCACCTACTGTCTGTTTTCTCCTACAGAAACCATGGGATGGGGGACACCTCCATCAAGTTTGAAGTGGTTCCTGGTAAAAACCAGAAGAGTGAATATGTCATGGCGTGTGGCAAGCACACAGTGCGCGGCTGGTGTAAGACACACACCCCTCCCCCAATACACCCACACACAGGCTTTCAGTGATCCCGGGGACCACTGCCCTGGCATAAGCCGAGCCTCAGCTGTATGCTGACTGCCCACGGTTGTGCCCACAGCATCTCATGTCCACGTCTGAGTCACAGCTGGCCTGAGTGCAGCTGTGGGTGTCCCGTCCCCGGGCTAGTCATTTTGGTTGGGCTGTGTTGCTCCCTGGCTGCCACCACTGCCCCTGTCCAGCCCTCGGTCCCTGTAAAGGAAGCAGGAGCCTCCTAAGACAGCAGCAGAGCCCCCCGCAGGGCCCTCTGCTATTGCTGGGCACCAACTGTGCTCTTCACCTAATCTGGTGTTTGGATATAACCTTACTTGAAAAGAAACTTTGTGTAACTACTGTAAACACAGACCAGCACTGGGTAAGTGAGAAGGTCATGACCAAGCAGGCCCTGGGTGTGCCCTGTGCCCTGCAGACACCATTCCTTGCTGAGACCAGCCCTGAGCAGGTGGGCAGGGCATAGGATAGATCCCCCATCTGAGCCAGAGGCCCTTGCTGCTCTCCAGGCCTGTTCTGCACCCTGGCCCCACCTTCTCTCCATCTAGAAACGTCCCCAGCACAGGATGCCCTCTGGATGCTCCCCCACCCCTGTGTCTGCCCTGCAGGTGCGTCCTCTGTATCGGCAGATGTGGGCTGGGGGCCGCGAGGCCTCATAAGCTATGGCCTGACCTCCCCGAGCTTCTGATGGGCTGTTCTGCAGGACGGGCAGGGCTGAGGTGCTGTGCCCAGTGCAGCGGCTGCGCCTTCTGCCCCCTCCTGTCGGGAGTGCCCCTGTCTGGACGAGGTGGCCCTGTGGATGGCTGGTATCTGTGACTCCCTCTCTCCATGTTTCCTCTCAGGCAAGAATAAGCGAGTCGGGAAACAGTTAGCTTCTCAGAAGATCCTTCAGCTGCTGCACCCACATGTCAAGAACTGGGGGTCCTTGCTGCGCATGTACGGCCGTGAAAGCAGCAAGATGGTCAAACAGGTAATGGGGCCCCCCGCTGGCACGGGGGGCCAGGGGCAGAGTCAGGCTCTGGCTGCACGGGGAGGGGATGGGGTGCGGGCCGGGGCTAGAGGGAGAGCGAGCAGACCACACACAGCTCTCCTCTGCCAACTAACCCAACTTTCAACAGCCCGTGTGTGTCATCTGTTTTGTTTCTGCTCTTTGGGCCAAGATCTCAAGATTTTAGCCAATACCCTTAGGTTTTTGTGTTTGGGGTGGAGAGAAGTACAGGGAAGCGAGGTTTATGTTCTTTGATTTTTTTTTTTTCCCTGACGTTTACAGAAACAGTCTGGGTCACCAGCCACCCCAGTGAGTGGTGGGTGTGGAGGGTGGGGACTGTGGGTGGTGACCCCCAGGCCGTCTGTGAAGAGCTCCTTGCTCTCGCCCTGACAGGGTGGGTGAGGGGAGGGGACACTGGGCCCCAAGGTGCTTGGCCCTGCGTTGCTGAGCCTCTGCCTTCAGGTCTGTGCTTCTGTGCATCGTGCTGGGCTGTGAGTGAGGGGAGAAAGCTTGCTTGGGCCCGTGGTGGGAGCCCCCTGGAGCTGGCAGGCGAGGTGTCCTTCCAGGGGCAGGGGAGTGTGGCACCCATGGCCAGCAGGCATCCTCAGATATGGTTTCTTCACCCTGGACGGGCCTGCAGGGAGTTCAGCGTCTGGGCCCCACAGGCTCCCAGGGGCCGCAGTGCCGGGGCGAGTCCTGTCCTGCAGTGTGCTGTCCCCCCGGCCGAGGCTGTGTCCTGGTCGCTCCTGCCTGAGGGCTCTGGGCATGTCGAATGCCTGGCCAGTGGCTATGTCAGAGGCCAAGGGGGCCGGGGAGGAGGAGGAGGCAGTGGCAGAAGTGGGGACAGCCGGCAGGCAGCCAGCCAGGCGGGTCAAGGGAGGGGTGGCCCCAGACGGTCCTGCGAGCCGGCTCTGCTCCCCAGGAGACGTCGGACAAGAGTGTGATTGAGCTGCAGCAGTTTGCCCGGAAGAACAAGCCCAACCTGCACATCCTGAGCAAACTGCAGGAGGAGATGCGGAGGCTGGCGGAGGAGAGGGTGAGGCCCGCCCGCATGCCCTCGGGCTGTGGCAGTGCTGGAGAGCTGGCGGCCCTGGCCTCTTGTGCGCTGATGTGGGGTCCCCGTGGGGCTTGTCGGGGCAGCTTCAAATCCCTGGTGGCTGTGACGTCCTTGACCCTGCACTCGCGGGCATGCGTCTTGATGCCCACAGGAGTGTCAGCACGTGGTGCCCTGCGAATCGCGCACATTCTGCAGCCTCGCCACCAGCCTTTCACCGAGGTTGGGCTGCAGGTTCCCATGTTGCCTACATCCCTGACCTTGGCTGTTCTTCCAGGAGGAGACGCGGAAGAAGCCCAAGATGTCCATCGTGGCATCTGCACAGCCTGGCGGCGAGCCCCTGTGCACTGTGGACGTGTGATGGCTGGTGGTCTGGGCTCAGGGGCTGCCAGCTCTGCTGCGGGGGAGACCTGCCCTCACTCTGCAGCCCCGGGTCTCCAGTCCACAGTCCCCCGCCACTGCGTGTTTGACAGCCAGGTCCACGCAGCTCTTCCTTGGGGGCCACCCACAGGTCTGGGTGGCCGTGTTAAAGCATCGACTCAGCCTGCCACACAGGTGGACACAGAGAGGTGGGAGGTCGCCATGGACCTCTGCTTGTGTGGACATGCTGCAGACTGGTGTTATGAAGGTTTTCATGAATTTTAGTATGTAACAGGAGCTGACAAGAAATGATAGTTGGATGACATGAAATGAGAAAGCCCTGCGCCTGGGGCTCCCGTGGGCACCGTAGGGACCTGGCCAGAAGGTGCACGCTGGCACCCCAACCCCTTCCCCGCCTCCTGGGTTTCCCTTTTTTCTCTGAAAAAGTTATAGTTAGGAAGGAGTATTTCAGACCTCTTTGGTTTAAAATAAACACAACTTAGTATCAGAACTATTTTTCAGAGGCTGTAGGCAAAACCACCAAGGTGATCATTCTTTGCCTTGAAATGCATTGCCCGTGATGTGGATGAAGGCACCTGTCCCTGCCCAGCTTGCTGCCCCTGCCTGGGCTGGGGTGCAGTGCATTCTTCTAAGTCTTAATGCCCCCAAAACATGCCTTCTTAGACACTGAGGCCCCTCACCTTCGCTGGCCTCTGGCAATTTTTTACTAGATTTTTGCACAGTCAAGTCTGTCCACCCATCAATTTTTAAACCTTTTATGATATTTTAGCGTTTGGAAAGAAACTTTTACAGTGGGAGTAGAAGATAGATTTGGAATCATGTAGCAGATATGAACAGTTAACGCATTTTAGCTCGTGGACTTAAGAGAGGAAACGACTCTCAGTGCAGTGCGTTCACATGCTGGTGCTCCTCTCCAGAGCTGGTGCGAGCATGTTGGGGCGGCACTGGATTTTGAGAGCAGCCGCCTGGTGCAGCCAGGTGACTAGGTGGCCCCTATGGACAGGTGTGGGGTAGATCTGTCCCCTCTGAGTCCCAGCAGTCCAAGTTGGTTGTGAGCCGTTGGCTCCCCACCCCTGGCACCTGTTCAGGGCACCGTGTGCTCATGGCACAGTGCTGGACACCTCCTCTTGTGTGGTGTTTTTACAGGAAACAGTATTCTCTGTTCCCTGCCACCCCCCGTGACTGAGGTTGGCGCCTGTGCTGACCTTTGTAAAAGAGTCCGCAAATCAAGTTGCTATAATTACACACTTGCTTCTGTCCTGCCCCATCTGCAGTTGTGAATAACCATTTGACTATAACTGTTTGCCCTTAAAACAGTCAGATGCACCACCTCGAACCAAAGCTTTGTGCACACTGGAGGCAGGTGAGCCTCACTGAGGCCTCCCCGAGTCCTTCTTTCCTTCCTCTGTTCTGTGTGTGGGTGCAAGTATCCTGTGAACACAGCCATACTGTGGGGGCAGAGGGCAGGGGGAGCCTGTGCTGAGGCCACTTCTGGGTGGCCACCACCCTTTGTGTACCTCCCAGGTGGCGGCTGGGCCATGGCTGTAGGGGTGAGCCTTGACTGTCTGAATGCATAAAGCAAAACTGTCCAAAAGAAAATGGCTGGTCTGTTTTTCTTCTGGCCATGGGTCCTCAACTGGCCAGAGCTGCCCTGAAGGCCAGAGCAGCTAAGCAGTGTCCCAACCCCACCCCTAGCTCTTGTGGTCACTGGGAGGTATATTCCTTTGGGGATGGGACTGCAATGAGGGTGGGGAAGGGCAACAGGGCAGCATCTTGCTCTGTGCTCCCCATGCCACGTGTACAGTTAGCCCTTGGCCACAAGGCCTGTGTCTCTTGTCAGACAGCAGGCTCTCTGCTGGGACACCAGGACTTTTGGCCACACGAAGAGCTGGGAGAACTGTTCCAACTGGGCCAGTTCTTATGAGTGCTCCTGGCCCTGCCCCTTTGCACCTGTGGCGAGGGTAGAGGGGAGTCCCTGTGTGCCAGGCTCTGAGTTCTCATCACAAACATTGGTAATTCAGCACTTGTTTATTCCAGCCCTTGCGGCCCATTCTGGGGGTGAGGGGGGAGCAGACCACAGGAGCCCACGGGGACAGGGGTCTTGTACCCTCTGTGGCTATTGCCTGAGTATGCCAGGCAGGGCAAGGACTTGGGGAGCCCCTGGATTCTGCCCGTGATGCAGTCTGGGTGCTGTTCTGGAAGGGCTGGTTTCCGCTGCCCCAGAGGACTAAGAAGCGGGGGAGGCCCTGGTTTCTGGTGGGGTGTCACCTGGGGGCCCTGGTGGGGGCTGGACTGGAGGATCCTGGGGCTCCAGGGCCCCCATGCCATTGGGGTGCTCCACTCTCTCAAACAGGATGAGCATCTCACAGTGTGGGGTCTGTGGGAACAGGTCCACGGCCACAGCCTTGACTGGCCGAAAGGGACTGCCCTTCACCCGGTTCGATGGGGCCCTGCAGAGGCTGTATGGGAGGGAGCGCCATGGTCAACTGCGTGGGTACAGCAGGGTCTCCTGGGGTGAGGCCCCGTCCACCCAGGCCCCACACTCACTCCACAAAGTTGCCCATGGCTGCCCGGGGGTTGCAGGAGACATATAGGAGTCGCTTGAGGTTCTCAGCTCTGCGGACAGCCAGGATCACTTTGGAATCTGGGGAGGCACAGACCCCTCAAGGGAGAGTCCCCAGTGGCTCCCCCTCAAGGAGCGGACAGGGGCCCGAGGCCAGGCAGCCTAGTTGGCCACCCTCTGCCTCCCCGCACCACGCCTCAGGTGGAGACCACTCACGTAGACCAGCGCGGGGTGGGTCCAGGACAGCCGTGAGCTGCTGGGACGCCAGTCTGCTCACCAGTGCAGGCACCAGGTCCTCGGCCCTCCCGCAATGGAACTCGACGTTGCTCAACTCTGGAGGTGGCACAGCAGCAGCCCTGCCATGAGGCCCGGGACACCCCCCAGAGACCTGCCCGGCCGTGTCCAGAAGCCCCCAGAAGACACCTCAGGAAAACCCTTCCCTGCGGGGCAGCCCCAGGCATCGTGGGTGCACAATAGGTCCACACAGTAGGGGCCCTTTCTGCCCTCACCCCATGAGCCCTAGGAGCCACTGGGTGGGTCCCAGGTGCCGTGTGGAGGGACACACAGGACCTGCCACCCACTGCGAGGCCCGCTGGCTCTCACCATTGTCCAGGGCATTCACCCGGGCGTCCTCCACAGCCTCCTGGCACAGCTCAATCCCCACGACTCTCTTTACCTTCTGGAGCAAAAACAGGTCAGACTGATGGCGCCCCTCCCCACCCCTGGACCTTCTGGGGGGGGCAGCGGAAGAGGATCCGGAACAGTCTGAGGTTCTCTTGGGGAGTCATGACAGAATGGGTGACGACACAAGAGTGGGGTGGGGGAGAGCATGCTCTTGACCAGGGTAGGAGGGCTCACCCGGGCCAGAGCCAGGCCGATGGTGCCAGTGCCGCAGCACACGTCCAGCACCGTGCTCCCCGCGTCCAGCTGGGCCCAGTCCTGGATGAGCGTGTAGAGCACCTCAGCCGCGGGAGTGTTCACCTGGGCGTGGGTTACGCATCAGAGCAGCCTCCCTGCTGCCCTCCAGCCCCCGTGTCTGCATTCCCAGGCACTTGTGCTCTTGGTCGCCCCCCACCCGCCAATCCCTTCCCCACCTCTAACTGCCTGAGAGCCCCAGGGTCCCTCCGTCCACACCCAGTCTCCCGGCCCGAGAAAGCAACTCAATGCCGCCCCCCTCCCACCTCCTCGAGAGCTGGACCCATGGGACCCCTGCAGCAGCAGATACCAAACCCCACCAGCACCAGAGCCTGGTGTCGTGCCCACAAGCCACCCTCCCACAGGGTGGTCACCAGGGTCTAGTGAGTGGCCACGATTAGGAGCCCTTCTTCCAAGTGGCCGACCTCACAGCCCTGGCAGCTCACTGCCTGGATGCTCTCCCCTCTCTGCTGCACCAGCCCGGAGCCCAGGGATCTGGTCACCTGGAAGAAGGCGTGAGGGGAAATCCGGAAGGTCAGCCCCAGCAGGTCCTCGCGGATGCACTGGTCCCCGGCCACATGCTCCAGAGGCAGGCCCTCTTGGCTGGGGGTCTTTCTGTAGGCGGGAAGGTGGGTCTATCGGTGTCACCAGTCCTTGGAGAAACCCGCCCAGCCTCACCTGAGCTACTAACCGCTGTCCCTCCTCCACGAAGTAGAGGCAAGTCACCCCGCTGGTCTTGCCCGGCCCCTCCATGAAGTGCTGTGCCAAAGAAGCCTTCAGCCCCTCCAGCTCCTCAGGGCTCAGGTTCTGGAGCAAACAGTAGAAAAGGCCTGTAAGACTGTGTCGAAGTCTGCTTTGGCCCAGACACCCCTCCCCCAGCAAGCCACCCGCCTGAGACCTGCGGGTGGAAGTAGGCAATGGCCATGGCTTGGCCACGGCGGCTGGTGCGCACGGTCAGCTGCTTCCAGTGACCCGAGTATGTCTCCGGGTCATACGCCGAGTAGGGAGTGGACCTGTGGGAGCCACAGATGGCCCTAAGTCCCTGACATCTGCCAACCAAGACTGGGTGAGCAGCGTCCCTGCTCTCTCCTCCAGCCACACCCACCAGACCCCCCAGATAGGACCCAGGTCTTCTGCTCCCAGACTGCCTCGGGATGTCCTGGAGCCACCAGCCCAGCCACGTGTCCTCACCGGATGAACTCCTGGAAAGCCTTCACCACCTGCTTGGTGGCCCCAGGAATATGCACGGTGTCGAAAGGAGCTGCCACAGCACACGTCCCACCCTTGTACTTGCCAAGCCGGCAGCCAACCGTGTTGTCTTCCCCATCCACCCCGACACCAACCAGAAACTCACATTTGTTCCGATACTCAGTCTGCAGGAAGGGGAGAAGGAAACAGAAAGACACCCACCCTTACCCCGGCGGTACAACACTCGTGCATGGAGGGTGTACAGCAAAAGACGCTGGTGAGCGAGGCCCTGGTTCCCCCGCAGGCCCTGGCAGCCCAGGGCAGAAGGCTGACAACTAACAAACGCTTGATGACAACCATAAGCAGATACGCAGAAGAAAGAGAGATGGGAGAGCCAGGCAAGAGGAGTTTCTGTGAGAGCAGAAGCCCTGACCTGCTGAGGTGACGGCCGGACCCCCTCCAGCGGGCAGCAGGCCTTGTTGTGTTTGTGCCTCTGTAAGAGCAGCCAAGGGAGCAGAGCGCGGTTGGTGCTCCCAATTTCCCTGCGGGGCAAAGGAGGGGCAGAGGTCAGGCTCCAATTGCCCAAGCGCCTGGGCCCCTTCTTGGAACCTCACTATCCCCACCGGTAACACAGGGTTTTTACTGGCTAGTTCCCCAAAGGGGTATCTGAGCAGGCTGAGCGCACAGGGAGCCACCGATGGGCGCTCTGCCCAGAAGTGCCTGCACCCACACTCACTTGGCGAGCTTCTGCAGCACCTGCTCACACTCCAGCCGCTTCCGTTCAAGCTGCTCCGCGTAGGGCATGGTCCAAAGAGGGGTCACCACATCAGCGATGCACGTGGCGGGGGTGGCAGGCGGCTCCCCCTGATCCTCCCGTTGCCTCTTCCTGGCCAAGGGGTCAGCCTTGGGCCTGGCCAGGCGCACGCTGAGCGGCCGGCCCTTCCACAGGGCGCCGTGCAGCACACATAGGGCTTTGTCGCGCTCGGCGGCGCTGCGAAAGGTCACGAAGGCGCAGGGAGGCTGCCCGAAGAGCTTCGTCTTGTGGGGCTGCAGCCCGAAGCGGCCCAGGAAGCGCCGGACGTCGCTAAAGCTGGCGTGGCGCGGCACGTTCTGAAGCTCCAGCTTGAAGATCTCCGAAGTGAATAGGCCGGCCCGGATGTAGCTGTAGGGCCCCGGCTGAGCACCCGGTCCCGCGGCCCCGGCCCCCGTGGCCTGCTCCTCCCCTTGCTGGGGGCCCGGGGCCGCGGGGCTGCCCGGAGCGCTGCGGCCGTCCTGGTCGGGGCCCCCCACGCGCGCCCGGCCCTGCGTGGAGACAGCAGACAGGCGGGCTGGCTGGGGCCCGCGCGCCCCGAGCCTCTCCCTCTCCGTCCCATCTCACCACCCGCCCCCGGCTCCGCCAAGGTCTCCCTTCACCGTACTTCGCCGTCGAGCTCGTCACCCATCGTCCGCTCCGTCCGCCGCCTCGCCCGGGGCCTGGCACACGGGGGGCGCGCGGAGAGCGGCTGCGACTCGGCGAGGCCGGCCCTGCTCCGGCCCGGGCGGGGTCGGGACTCGTACCCTCCGCGCTCAGGTCCGGGTCTCGGGCACGGGCTGCGCAGCCCGCCGCCCTCCTCGCCGACCACTCTCTCGTCTGCCGGCGCGCGCAGCTGAGGCGGCGCGTCTCTATCGCCCCCACTTCCGTCGACGTCATCGCCACGCGCCGCTCGGACCCCCAGCACTGTCCACGAGCTCTAGGGGCGCGCGCGGCCGCGGACGGAAGTGCGCGCGAGGGCCGCCGGGAGTGCGCGCTCCCCGGCCCCCGGGCGGGCCGGGCATGCGCCGCGGGCGTTTTGGCGGGAAGCGTGGGGCGGGCTGGACAATGAGAGTGTCCGCCGCCTGAGCCAATAAAGCTGCGCTGGTTTTGAATCGCGGCGCGTTTCCCGCCGCCGGGGTCAGGGGTCGGGGTTCGGGTCGCGGGGCGGAGGGAAGAGAGGGCGGGCGGGAGGTGCCGGCGCCAGACGCGGAGGAAGGAGCTGCGACCAGCCGCTGAGAGGCCGCGGAGCCCGCGACGACCGAGCCAGCCGAGCCGCCGCCGCCGCCGCGCCCATGGCGGCCGCCAAGGTGGGCCGGGCCGGGCGGGCCGGGCGGGCCGGGCGGGCCGGGGCGGGGGCCGGACGGGCCGGGGTCGCTACCGGCGGCCACGTGGGAGGCCCGCGCCGCCGCCAACCCCCGTCGGCCAGCGGGCTCGGGCGCGGGGCCGCGTGACCTTGGGGCGGCCGGGCCTCGCGCTCGCTCCTGGTCGCCGGGCCGCGGTCGGGCCCAGGCCTCCCGCTCGATCCCCGCGGGCCCCGCACCGAGACGGCCCCCGCCCGCCCGCGGCCCGCGCAAAGCCCCATTCATCCAGTGCTGGTCCCCGAGCCGCCACCGGCCTCCGCTCCCGCGCGGCCCGGCGGGCGGCCTGTGGCGGCGGGGGCCCGGGGGTGGCCGTGCGGCCCGGTGCGATCCGGCCGAGGAGCCGGCGAAGGCCTGCCTTTCTGGGCAGAGCCCGGGAGCTAAGTCTGGGCGTCTTATACTCCTGGGCTGTGGATTGCCAAGCCACGTGCTCTGTGAGACAACCTAAAACATGATCCTTTGTGCTCTACAGTTTTTTGCACTGGATTAGAATTCTGTAGCTCTTGTGTGAATTCTTTTGAATTATAAAACGTAATTTTCCCAACCTAGGTATAACTGCCAGCAGAACTGTGAATTCTGTATAAACGCTAGCAGACCCATCACAACTTTTTTCCTTTTAAGCAAGAGCACAGATTTTTCTCAACCAGTAAAAACTCAAAGGGTTGCTTTGTTTTAAGGGTAGTGTTTGTTTCTAGGCCCTCTTTTCTCCATCATCGTGTCCTTAGTCTGTGCGTGGCAGTACTAGCATCTGCATCTTACAGATGAGGAGCCTGGGGCAGTTTCTCCCCGGCACTGGGAGTTTCAGGGTTTAAGGAGCCCAGTCAGTCTGTGCAGGTGTGGTTGTTGCATCTGGGGGAGGGTGTCAGAGTCCGGTGTCTCCCTGCAGATCCCGGAGAAAAGTTTTGAGTTGAAAGGCTTTTTTAATCCCTTGCTTTGTGGTGAGGCCCTTCACTATTGGGGATGATGGCTCTGGCCACTGGTGAGCTCTGGCGTGGCCAGTAGGGTCATATCTCCACCCTCCTCCATAGGACACCCATGAGGACCACGACACCTCCACCGAGAATGCCGACGAGTCCAACCATGACCCCCAGTTTGAACCAATAGTTTCTCTTCCTGAGCAAGAAATTAAAACGCTGGAAGAAGATGAAGAGGAGCTTTTTAAAATGTAAGTAAGTTGGTGCTTTTTCAGAAGTAGGCATTTTTAGTATAAGATAGTAACTGGTTCTTACGGGTGTCAAGGTCTTGGCTTGACCTTTAACCACACTGAGGGTTTTGTGATGGCTACTCCCACGTGGAAATCAAGGCTGTTGTTAGAATCCACTCATTCCTAGGTCCTGGGTGTCCCTGCTGCCCTGAGGCCAGTCCTGGGGAGGGCATGGACACTCCCAGGTGTCATGTTACCACTGCTGTGTCCACAAGGGACATCTCCCCAAGACCCCTGTCCTTGCCAGCCTTGCCTCTAAGACTGTCTCAGCCCCCTGCCGCTGGTTGAGCATTGGGTCTTTACTATTATCTTTTTTCCTTAAATGTGGGGGTACTTTAAAGTTTATGAATTTCAGATTCAATACTTTTAGTGTACAAAACAATGCCTGGAATTACAAATGAGAGTGGGCGGTGCTCTAGTCATTAAAGTTACTCTTTAAAAATCATACGTGATTCTTGGTGCTTTCAACAAGAAGCTACGGTGGCCGTGTCACTTTGAAGCAGTGGTCACAGAAGCTGTGCATCCAGATGTGTGTGACAAAGTGACGGCACCGGCGGACACGCAGGATCGCAGGAGACGCTAATGTAGCTACAAGTTAGTGGAAATCAGGGGGAAGCAAACTCTCCACCCCTTCAAATTCTGTCCAAGATGCCAGGTTATGGTTTGAGTGCTTTGCTGTGGGTCAGGGGAGGGAAGCAGAGGGGATCACCAGCACTGCGACTCCTCTCTCTAAAGCAGGGAGGCTGGAGAGACCAGCCCCTCCCCACCACTCCCAAGGGCCTGGGGAAGGAGAGCTGTTTGCACCCCTTGGGTCTCAGAGGGTGCTGGGCGGCTCCATAAAGACACTGGTTTTCTGGGTCTCTGATCTGCGTAGAAATGCTGCTGCACCTCCTGGCGTCCTGAGGGAAGTGAGGCCAGTGGGTGGGGCCTTCATGATGGGCCTGGGGCTTCTTCCTGAGGATGCATCTCCCTTGACTAGAGTTGAGTTCGGAGAGCAGTCTTCCACAGGAAAGGGACCGGCTGAGCTGGGGTCCTGTGGGGAAGCAAAGGGCAGGGCTGCTCTGGGCAGGAAGGCGGGCTGTTGGGCCAGAGCCTGGCGGCCTGAGCAGAGGCCTGCAGCCCCGTCTTCCCAGCAGAGGGAAGGCTCCTCGGCCCCTGCCTACTTCCGTGCTGCCCTTGTGGTGCTGGGGACGCCAGGGAGCCCCCTGCCCCATGATTGCAGCCTTGCCCAGGACGCGGTGGGCTCTCTGAGAGGTCAGGTCTTCCTGTTGGAATATGTTGCAACTGTAGAAATTCTTTCCTTTTTTTTATTGTGAAGTAAAAATCTGGAGTTTGTTGAGCCGTCTCACTCTTTTGTTGACGTCTTGACTTGTGGTACTGGGAGTAAAAAGAAAGGCAAGGGTGTCTTGTGACGCCGCGGGCGCAGGCTCGTTCGTCCCCTCCTGTGCTTGCCTAACCCCTCGCTCAACGGCTTTCCTCAAAGGCGGGCCAAGCTGTTCCGGTTCGCTTCAGAGAATGACCTCCCGGAGTGGAAGGAGCGGGGCACTGGGGACGTCAAGCTGCTGAAGCACAAGGAGAAGGGGACCATCCGCCTCCTCATGCGCAGGGACAAGACCCTCAAGATCTGCGCCAACCACTACAGTAGGTGGCCCCGGGCACAGTGTGGGGCGTCCAGGGAAAGCCACCCGCAGCTTGGCTGGCAAAGGGGTGACAGTAAGATTCCCCCCATGTCAGTCCCTTGGTCACTGGGCTGCTCTGGAGTCGCAAGTGTGTGTCTGGAAGCAAACGTGTCCGGCGGGGCAGGGCCCCTCCTCTGGGCACACAGGTGACCCTGGCAGGAACCAGAGGGAGCGGCCTGGAGGGTGATGTGGCCAGATGAGCAGGGAGGGGCCTCCTGGCACCACAGTCCCCTGGGCCTTCACGGGCCAGACTCCATGTCCCTGCCCCATGGTCCTCCCACCCTGCCCAGGCCATCGGCTCTGGCCTGGTCCTCGTCTTCCAACCCAATTTGAGGTGTTTCCCCGGGGGTTTTCCCTGACCCCCTGCTTTTCCCAGAGCCAGGCCGGTCACTGGGTTGTTTGCTGTGAGCTGCAGGTGGGTCCCAGGCCTGGTGCCCTGTAGGAATGTGGGCTCACTGGGTGTCTGTGGGCTGGGATGACCGCTCTTGGTTCAGAATGTGACGTATTCCTGGGGCTGGGCATGTCCTGTATCTCAGGAGGCTTCTGCCAGGGGCGTGGGGTGAACGTGGCTCTGGGGTGCTCCTGTTTCTTGGGGAGCTCGTCCCCCTTGAGTCTGTGCGAGGTCTGAGGAGATGGACAGCTGTGCTTATTCCCGGCTGTGGCTCAACCTTCTGTGACATACGAGCAGGTCACGAGGCCTTCGGTGTCCACTTCCGGTGGCCTCGTTCCCCGTGGTGTCCCTGGGCAGTGCAAGGCTGAGAGTGGTTGGCCTGGTCTGACCATGAGCCTTTCTGGGTGATCACTCCACTTCCTGGCTTCTGCTCCTCTGCCGCTCCCCACTTTCTGTGGGCCAGGTACCGGATGGAGTGGCCAAGCATGGACACAGCCACTGGAAGGGCTGGGCCCACCAGGCCTTGTGGTCCATGTCTGCCCTGGGTCTGGGGGCTGCTCAGACAGGGGCAGGGCCATGGGGCTGAGCGTGAGCAGCCATGGTGGCATTGGAGGCCTTGGCTGAGTTGGCATTGGAAACCCTCGATGAGGTGTCCTCGTGGTCAGGGAATGGGCCACCCTGTTCCCCGATTCAGAGCGGTCCTGGTTTTACGTGAACATAGGGTGTTTTCAGAGGTTTGGGTAAAATCGGGATCCCACAGGACTTTGTCTAAGCCTGGTTGGCAAACCCCAAACCAGGCCTGTTTTGCCCCAATTCGGGCCTTCAGGGGTCAGGGTGGGTGGGCCAGCTTGACAGCTGCACCATCCTCATGAGGCTTCTCTCTCCAGTCACGCCGATGATGGAGCTGAAGCCGAACGCAGGCAGTGACCGTGCCTGGGTCTGGAATACCCACGCAGACTTCGCCGACGAGTGCCCCAAGCAGGAGCTGCTGGCCATCCGCTTCCTTAACGCCGAGAGTAAGCAGGCCTGGGCCAGCCTGCCGCTGCTTCTTAATGGTGTAGCGGTTTGGTTGCAAACGCCAGTGCTGTTGCTTTCCCGGGAGAGTTGACGGCAGCTGGGAAGCGTGTGGTGGGGACTGATCCTGCCCTGCTGTCTGATGGGCCCTTGGGGAAGGGACCTAAGTGCCCTCGAGGTCTTGCCCAGACTCTTGAGTCCATGACAGTGCGGTTCCTTTGCTGAGTTCACAGGGGACTGTGCTGGCAGTCTGCCCAGGGCCGACCTGTTCTCTCACCATGGCCTGGGTGCCAGCAAGGGCAGTGCCCAGGCAGACTTCTCCCCTGCTGGGACATCTTTCCAGCTTGGGTTGTCAAAAGCAGCACCCAGTGGGCCCTGGGGGGTTGGTTGGGTGCTGGGGCTCAGCACCCCAGTAGTTGAACATCCAATGCTGAGTGGACCTCGCCTCTGCTCTGGGAATGGGGCCTGCAGGAGCAGACAGCAGAGTACCTGGCAGGAACAAGGCTACCCTGCCCTGCCCAGATGGGTGCCAAGTCAGGCAGGGAGGTGGAGGGTTGGGGCACCCTGGGATGGGCCTTGTGAACCTTGGAGTTTCAGACCCACCAGGACACGTACTCCTCGCTGCTCAGGGACCTTAGGGGGGTATCTTCTCTTATCTCTGCAGATGCACAGAAATTCAAAACAAAGTTTGAAGAATGCAGGAAAGAGATTGAAGAGAGAGAAAAGAAAGGTGCCAGATGCCCATGGGGTGGCGGGCGCCCGGGGGGGGCTCTGCAGACTCACTCTGCACCTGGCTGCAGCCCCAGGCGGGTGCTTTTTCCGTCTGCCACAGCAGCATTCCGGGGGGCTGTGACCACTTTGACCTGTCAAGGGCAACGCAGCCACCCCGGTACACAGGTGCTTTCTGAGGGGCAAGCCAGCCGTTGGGGCCCCGTGCACGTGCCCTCTGGCCTGGCCTAGCAGCCAAGTCACGACGTCACCTGGAGTCTCCCGGGGGCTGCAGGGGCTTGGAGAGGTCCTCGTGGTCACCTGCTTACTCAGGGCCCCATGCTGGTCGCCAGCATCCTGAGCGGGGTCCCAGGCGTGAGCATGTGTTTACCTGGAGGCACACAGGGAAGTGGCCTGTCCGCTGCCATGGGGCTGGGCAGAGCGGTGATTCCTTCTTACCTCGTTCCTGTGTCTTGGCAGGATCTGGCAAAAATGATAGTGCCGAGAAAGTAGCTGAGAAGCTAGAAGCTCTTTCGGTGAAGGAGGGCAAGGAGCCCGAGAATGAGACCAAGGAGCCCGAGAACGAGACCAAGGAGGTGACTGAGGAGGAGCAATGAGTCGGCTCCCGTTGTGTTCTTTCTCCCTGTCTTTTCCCTTTTTCTTTTTTTAAATTTTGCCCTGCACCCTTCTTTTTGGTTTGTTTTTATTCTGTTTTGTTTTTACAAGGGACTTTATATAAAGAACTGACTTCCAACATTCAGGTTGTTTTTTTCTAAGTTTTTGCCCTAATGAAGACGACTTCAGAAAATCCATTACCCAGTCGTGAGAATGTACTGTGCTAACTTTCTTTTCCATAGTGGAAACACTTATTTATAGTCATCAAAATAGCAAATAAACAACACGTTTGAAACTTGCATGGAGGCGGGACCATGTGTGCGTCGGTCCCATCCTGGGACAGTGGGTTCCTGCCCCTTTGGCCGTCACACACGCTCTGCTGTGTGGCCTTTGGGCCGCGGTGCGTCTGAGCTGGTGCTGGTGGGGCAGGTGGCCTGGGGAAGCCAGTGCTGTCCTGGAGACCTAAACAGCCCTGCTTCGCCCCATGGCCAGGAGCAGGGAGGTTTTTTTCCTGGCCTTTGGGGGAGAGAGGAAGCCCACCAGGTCCCCTTGGCTGCGGCACAGAGAGACCCAATGGGTCCCCTGGCTTCGGCCGGGCATCTTTTGTTGGCCCTCAGCCCTGGCGGAGCCACCTGTCCACAGCGTGCACATCTGGCCTGGTGCCTGGCGCAGGCGGGGCTCAGCCCCACAGCCATCCTCGGAGAAGACCTGTCTGTGTGCTCCTGGCCCTCCGTCTGGGTGGAGGCCGGGGACATCTGCGGGAGATTTCAGTAAGGGACGACTTCAGGGATGCAAGCGGGTTAGTGCCATTTGGGAGTTTGTCCTGTAAGGCAGGTAGGCCTAAGCAACAGAGAGGTTTTCCAAGCACAGGGTCATGCCTGTAATGGCCTGTGTCCCGGGAGACCACCCGGGCTTGGAGGAGCTCCCGCAGGGGAGGGGGAGGAGCACGGCAGGAGCCGACCCTGGAGCATCTATCAGAGGCTTCCATCATGGACGAGCCCTGGCCTGTCTTCCCTGTGTCCCGTGTCCCATTTAAACCTCACTTCCTTGGCCCCTCTGGTGGAGGCGCCTCCAAAGGAAGCCAAACTGAAGACCTCACTGGCCTTGGTCACATGCTGGCATCCCTAGGCCTCGCTTGCTCGCCAGGCACCTGTGGTGGTCCTTCCCGCCCAGGGAGGCCCAGGGAGGGACGTGGAAGCTTTTGCACCTCCCCATTTCAGTCGTGATGCTGGTGGAGGTCACGATGCATTGACCGGAAAGGCTGGTGCTGGGCCTTGGTCCTTCTCCAGGGAAGGGTGGTCAGACACCCCTGCCAGCACAGAAGGGACGTGGAATGCCTCTGCTTTGGGCTGTAGTACATGGTGAATCCCACTTGCTGTAAAATGCCTGGCTGATTTCCCTCCTCTTGGGTGAGGAGATGTGTCTCCAAGGGGGGAACCCTGAGTGGGGTGGCCCCTCAGGGGGGCTGGGGCACAGCCGTGCTGTGACCAGGCTGCACTGCAAGGTGTGACAGCCAGATGAGCAGGGACACTGGGGGCTTCTCTGAGCCCCCAGCCAGTATATGTCCAGGTGGACTCCCCGAGTCCCGGGTGTGTGAGGGGGTGTGTGATAGGGTGGGGGTGGGGCACGAAATGGCCACGCTGTTCCAGGTCAGTCCCCTGGCCTGCAGCTCAGGCACTCTGCTGTGCTCAGGAGAGGACACCTGGGCCATGGCCTCACTGGGTCCGTCCCACCCGGGACCCCTCTGCCCAGGCAGTCGGCAGGGACCTCTTCAAGGGGGACACGTGCCTTTCCTGCCCACGCCCAGCGACAGGTGCTCACTGCACAGCTCTCACCCCGCACAGACCTGGAGGCCCTCCGGGGACCTCCGTGTGCTGGGCCACAGAAGGGCAGGAGCCAGGGCCAGGCCCGGGGGGGCTACAGTGTGTCCTCAGGCCCCGAGGCCACCAGAGGCTGAGGCAGCCCGGGCAGAGCAAGGAGGTGTCTGCTCTCCGCTCACCTCTGGGCCCTGGGCCTCCTGGGGTGGGTGGGCTCCCCGATGGGCAGAGGCTGTAACTGGGGGTGGTGGGAGGAAGCCCATTACCACCTCTGCTGTCCAGCAGCTGCATTAATGCCTCTGTTCTGGCCCCCAAGCCCAGGTTCCTTTCTAACAGCTCACGGCCCTGCCTGCTGGGCTAGGACCTTAAGGCGAGGTGGGGTCTTCCAGTCTGATGAGTCCCAGGGCCTGTGCAGTGTGGCCCGAGGAGGTGGCCGCTGGGCTGCGCGGGGTTCTGGCTGTAGAGAAGCAGATGCCCAGGGCCAGGGAGGGCGAGGGCCCCACATGGATTCCGATCTGGGGAGGGGGCAGATGGGTCTTGGTTTCAGAACAGAGGACCCAGGGACGTGTTGGAGGGGACAGACTTGCCGGTCCTCACTATGGAGGCTGTGGTCCACCCACGCGCGGTCCAGAACTGCGAGGCTGCTGGTCCACCTTAAGCGACAGAAGTGGCGGTGCTGGTGGGGTGGGATTTCCTGCAGGAGGTGGGTCTGCCCGCGGGCCTATCCCAGGCACGGGCAGGGTGCCCGGCCCTTCCCGAGGGGCACTCCACTCTGTCCTGGGAGGCCTGCAGCCTGGGCTGGGATGCAGAGGGACCAGCAGCCCCGCCCTCCTTACCCTGCCCGCTGGCCCTGTGGCTCAAGGGCTGTGAGGTGGGCAGGGGATAAACAACCAAGGTGCCCCTGCAGTGTCACAATCCCCCACCCTCATAAATGCTGCGGGTGGGGTGGGGCGGGCGGGGTGTTGCTCCAGATGGGAGGGGCCTGGCCCTACCCAGGAAGAGCTCCGAGGTGTTTAGGGAAAGGTCGGTGCAAACAGGGACCCGGAAGGGACCTACATGCTCCAACGCTGCGGCCTGTGGGCTGGGGACAGAAGGCCTGGCGGTCGCTGCGTGTACCCCGGTGGGCAAGACCTCAGGTGTGCGGCGGCCGCATGGCCTCAGAGGGTCACGGGCTCCCAGCCTGGAGTTGGAGGAGAGGTCCCACCGCGGGAGGGTCCGCCACTGGCTCTGCCCGAGCGCAGAGGGAGGAGGAGGAGGAGGGAGGTGGCAGGCCGGGCAGGTGGGAGGGGCCGGCTGTCGTGAGGGGGGGCCCCGCCCGGCCCCATGGCCCCTCACCGCCAGTCCACCTTAAGGGGCGTGCTGACATCAGCACGCTGTCTCCGCCGGCGCCTGGGAGGTGGGATTTCCTCTGCTGCCACCGCTGCTGCCTGGGTCCTGCCCGTCCAGCCGGCCCCGCCCGCCCGGCCCCGGGGAGGGATGCGGCGGCGCGGCGCCCAGGATGCCCCGCAGCCCCGGGACGCGCCTCAAACCCGCCAAGTACATCCCGGTGGCCACGGCGGCCGCACTGCTGGTCGGCTCCAGCACCCTGTTCTTCGTGTTCACGTGAGTCGGCTGCGGCGCTGGGGCCAGAAGGGGCAGGGCTGCGCACAGCGGTGGACGCGGCCTGGCGGGACCGGGGCCGGGGTTGGGCTGGCGGGCTGGGCTGGGTGGGGGCACCAGGGCCGTGGACAACGTGAGACCCCACTCTGGGCCAAGGCTGATGCCACGAGTGTGCCCGTCCTGGGGTGCCAGGGACAGGTGAGTCCTGGATGTGAGGACACTGGTGTCCGACGGCCACCCCGTGAGCATACCAGGCAGGCCCTGGGTGCGAGGCGCCAGCCCAGGCAGGGGAGTGCGTGCGGGGGCTGCCCAGGGTGTGGTTGCAGCCCTGCCCTCCCCACGAGAGGAGGGGGGCCGCCCAGAGCCACCAGCCCTCCTTGCGAGGAGCCAAGGACGACTCTCGAGTGCCCTCCTAGCCGTCCGGCCCCAGGCCGGAGCCAAGTTGTTCCCGCGTAGGTGTGGCCTGGCCCGGCTGCCACGTGCCTGCCCCATGGCCACCGCCGACGCTGGCCTGGCAGTACGCTCTGCCTTCTCTTGACCTCCTTCTCAGCAAGGCCCAGTGGTCACAGCTGGAGGGTCCAGGCCAGGCCACACCCAGGGACACTGGCCTCGGTGGGCGCTGGGACCCTTGAGGCAGAGGACAGGCAGGTCCCGGGCCCATGCAGACCAGGGTAGGCGCTGACGACAGTTCCCTCTGCATTGTCGTGCCACCCCCCTCCCCAGGGCTCCTCAGGCACAGGGAAGTGTTGGGGACCCCAGGCTTTAGCCATGCAGGTCTGCGACCACCTCCTGCCACAAGTCCCAGGCTGGGACACAGCCAGGTCACCAGAGTAACAACCACTCTAGCCTTCCTGGGGACCTGAGACTTGGGGTGGCCGCAGCCAGTGTTCCAAGGCGGGGGTGGGCAGGAGCCAGCTGGGTACCCTTTCACCTTAGCCGGGGCGAGGGCAGCAGCACAAGGACGGAAGGCTGCATTGGGCACCTTGGAGGTAGGCGAGCCCCGACCTGGAGGCTGGGCTGGGTGGGCACCACAGGCTGCCAACAGCGTGTTTAAAAAAGGCCTGTGTGGACAGGCTTATTTCTGGCTTTGGCGAGCAGACTTGTTCTTGTCACTCAGATGCTGCTGGCTATGAGGCTGTGGGCAGCGGGCGCGGGCCGAGGTGGGATGCGTCCCGCTGAGGCTTCTGGAGGGTGGGGCCTGGGCAGGGGTCTTGCGGGAGTCTCGGCTTTGCTTCCCTGCAGCCTGGTCTCCACTTGCTGGTTCTGGTTTCTCACTCCCCAAGTGCAATTCAGCATTTGTCCTGACTTTAAAAGGAATATGTGTTCTCTGATGAGAACTTGTGAAACGCTGGGAAAAAGTTCAACAAGCAACTGAGATCAACCCCACCCCAGGGAGCTCACCCACCTCCTCTCCCCTTAGGTGCACACAGGCCCCCTGAAGGGTGCTTGTCCTGAGCCTTCCCTTGATTTCAGAGGGTCCTTACTGTCCTGTGAACTCGACCCACCCCAGGGGCTGGGCATGGAGGCTGCCTACCCTCCCTCTGCTCTCACCGCTTGGGTTCTGGGTTCTGGGTTCAGTGACCCAGCGCTGAGAGGTTCGGGGTTGCCTCAGGGCAGCACAGGCGTGCCCTGCATCCTGCCCTGAGTGACTCACTCTGCCTGAGAGACCAGGCGGAAGATGGAGGTGCAGGGGTGCTGGCCGGCGTCCAGGTGCAGCAATCATCTTGCCAAGGGACCCTCACTCGCCCCCCGGAACTGGGATCCCTGCACCCCACGGCCACATTCCTTGGCTGAATGGCCATCAAGGACCCTGGCCGGCTCCCAGCCCGGTTCTGCTGGCGTTGTAGTTCCTGAGGGGGTCTGCTGGGTGGCCCAGGCCCAATGACACCACCCACAGTGGGCTGATTCCGGGTAAGCAGGGGGCCAAGCAGTCCCCTTCTTGGGACAGGCCTCTCGTCACCCTGGTACCCAAACCTCTGCCCTGTTACTGATCCCAGGCCCACTGCAGACTCAGACACCCGCTCCTGGGCCCTTCCCACCCTGCCCTCGGGGCCCCGCAGGATTCTGTCTGCTCTGCTCCTTGGACTTCACTGGAAGCTGAGTGGTCCCCGGCCCTCGCTCTACACTCAGTAAATATGAGTTGCACCTTTGAGACAGGTCCACGTAGGCAGCAACTCCGGGTGTCACTCAGGGTGGGGAGCCCAGGCCTAGAGGACCAAAGACCCATCCCTTGGGCCAGCTCTCTGAGGGGCTCGGCCAGCAGGACACTCAGATATGTCAGCAGGAAAGGCTGGGGTGTGGGGAGGATGCCCAGAGCTGGGGGTGTCCCCCCACCCGAGGATGGGTAGCATGCCTCAGGGTAGGTTCCTGGTGGCCCTCCTCCTCCAGGAAGCCCTCCTGGGTTCTTGGTACAGTACTGTCCCCCTGGGCCCCAGAAGGCTCAGCGTCAGGCCGGGTCAGGTGCTGGGAGGGGTCCGAGAGCGCCAAGGCCAGGTCTCTGCCCCTGCCCCTTCCCCTTCCTCCTCCTGGAGCCACCTTACAGAACGACAGGGACCCTGTGAACATCAGAGGGCCAGGGCTGCTTGGTGGGATACCCATGCCTGGGGCCCACACTGGGCTGTCTTGTCTCTGTCTGGGGCCAGTGGGCTGACTTCTGGGATGTCACGGCAGGTCCCCAGGATGGGCCTGAGCCCTCCCTATGCTTAGAGGCCCAGTCAGCCACAAGGCCCAGCCTAGGACAGTGAGAGTTCCAGTCCAAGACCAAGCCAGCCTGTTGCGGGCCTAGGTGGATGGAGCCGCTGGCAGGGACCATATGCGGAGGGGGACACTTGGTGTTAGCCCCCTGCCAGGACTTGCTGTGTGTACCCCTGGTCCCCTGAGCTTCAGTTTCCCCATCTGCTTGGGTGTCTGTAGGGGGTGCATGTGGCCAGAGGCCCTGTCTGGCTGGACCAGGGCAGAGTGGCCGCAGACCCTCTGGTTCCGGGTGTCCCGTGTGTGAGCTTCATTAGTCAGTGTTAATGAAGAACCTGATTTAAGTGAAAACGTCTGAGTTAAAATTTTCCATTCTGCATTTAGCCGAGGCCGCATGCTACGCTGCAGAACCCCATCCTGCTGGGCGGTGTCTCCTGCCGGCCCAGGTGGGGCCATGGTGGAGGCTCAGGAGGGGGGCCGGCCCGGGGGAGGGGCCTGCAGTGTGTCTGCCACCAGTGGGCAGTGTCCCACCCCTGCCCGGCAGGGCGAGCCTGGAGCACACCATTCCCTGGGAGGGGAGTGGGGTGTCATCCCTGAGGACAGAGAGGTGCTCCTGGAGCCTGGCACAGACTCAGGCGGCCGGAGCAGTGCTGCCTGCCAGGCCTCACCCACGGAGCTCGTGTGTCCTCACACATCCTCACACTTGCCCATCCCACAGGGAGCTGAGAGATGTCCAGAGAGGGCTGGGGTGTGGGGGTCAGTGGAGGAGGGGCAAGTCTGCATCTGTGTTTGTGCGTGAATGAGGGTACAAATGTGCCATTGTGTGCACGTGTGCATATCCGTACACACGTCGGCACACACGTGCCTTTTGTGTTGATCACATGTGCGTGTGTGTATGCATGCTTGTGCAGTATCCACACATGTACACCTGGAGCATTGTGTGTGTCTGCGTGTGTGCTACACACGTGTGCATGCATGGGTCCCTGCATGTTCATGTGGATGTGCGTGTGTTCTTTCGTCTTCTCCCCTACTTAGCTGTTCCTGGGCCCTGGCAGCATTGGCTAGTGAGCCAGTCCTTGTTGGGCATGACCCAGGCCTCAGCCCCTCTTATGGCACAGCCTGGGGGTAGAGGCCCCCGGGGCGAGGATGGGGGGACAGGATGCGTGGCAGTGCCTGATCCTGGGTCTGAGTGAAGCCTGGGGGGCTGGAGGTGGTGAGTGGAGGGTAAAGTGGCTCAGGTCCCAGTCAGAGAACCCATACCCTCCCAGACTTGCCCAGCACCGGCTAAAGCCCCACCCTGCCCTCCCCGGTATGTGCTGCCCACGCGTGCAGTGGGTGGGTGGTGTCCAACCGGGGTAGAGACCATCTAGCACCTCACTGCAAGCGTTACTCCGTCACCTTGCAGCTGCTGCTCTCCCCAGCCCCACCCGTGTCACTCAGGGTCATCGAGGCCCAGGGAGGACAAAGCAGTGTGGGCCTCCGGGGAGGGGGAGGGTGGCCTGAGCTGCCCACCAGGGCTGGCCTGAGCTGCCCGGCAGGTCACTGCAAAGGGCCGGTGGGCAGTGGGCTCTCAACATCTGCCGGTAAAACTTGGAGGGCGATGATGAAGGGCCGCGCTCGGCCCCCGTCCCATGTCCTCCCGCCTTCAGCGCCCGCCTGCCTGCTGCACTTCGTGTCTGCATGTCTGTCCGTTCTCGGCCAGTTCCCTCCTCTCGAGAGCAGGCTGGCTTCCCAATGTGCGACAGTGCAGGTGCCTGAAAGCCACGTTTTCCTTTTGCACAGACTACGTGGTCAGCCCTCCCAGAAGGCGCGTGGGGAGCTGGCTCACAGAGCCAGGGTGGGTCCGCGGTGCCCACCTCTCCCAGGTTCTGGCTGTGCCTGGCTCTCTCTCACCTGTCTTCACCGGCATCTGGGCTCCTAGCCCCCTCCCACCCCGTTGGGAGACCATGCCTCAGGGGCCCACCGTCATCCTGCCAAATGACATTGGATCGGAGGTCACAAACATACATTGAGCACTGTCTGCACGCCAGGCTCCAGCGTGCAGGGATGGGGAGTGTGGAAGGTATCTGCCCTGGGCCGCCTGGGCAGGGGTGGTGGAGGAAGGCCTCCCGGCAGAGGGACCCCGTGTCCTCAGGTTGTGCATCACTTCCACGACGGGTTCTGGAGAAGAGGAAGGGGCAACTCACGGCTCCCAGCCCGCCAAGTATGCTGCCTGCCGTGGGAGCGGAATCTTTAAATAGCCTCTTGCTTTCCACTAAAAATAGAGAAGTTCCGCTACCATGGAGGTGGTTGCTGGGGTGGCAGGGCTGGCTCCCAGCCAAGGCAGGCGTGGGCGTGCCAGTGTGGCCGGCGTATGCCGTGGGGGTGGGCAGGGCCACGGGCACGACTCACTCTGCGGGTGGCCACAATGCCCTATCCACATGGTCAAGTCTGGTGTAGGGGATCCCCACCGGCCCCCCAGCTCCACAGAGGGCCTGAGTGCGGGGAGGGAAGCAAAACCACTGGGTGCGCCCTGCTTATCACAGCAGCCATGGGAGAGATGGTGAGCCTGAAGCCAGAGGGGCTTCGTAGTAGCCTAGTGGGCAGAGACCCACCACAGGGTTGGGGCAGGGGGTCACAGGCCATGTGCCCAAGGACTGGCGAGTCTCCACTGAGGGGGTGCTCTGGTCAGGTCCTGCGAGGCCTGAGGAAGATGCTCTCTGTGCTAGAGTGTCCACCAGGGAGGCGTGTGAGACCTTTGCAGGGAGCCAGCAGTCTGAGAAGGCTTCATGGAAGAGGGGGCAGCCTTGGAGCCAAGTGGCGAGGGGTGATGAGAGATGGTGGAGGGGTGGGGGGCGGCATGCTTTTAGAGTCTCCAAGTATTCTGCACTGCCCTATGGAGAGTAAGGTGACAAACTAAAAAGAAGAGGCAGCCTGGGCAGGGATGCACCCAGGGCCCAGGTCCTGAGACTGCACCCCTCAGGGAAGAGCAGGCATGATCCCCCCATACATTTACAGACCGAGGACTGGGGCTCCCCACACCACACCCCAGAATCTCCCTGGCAACAGGGCCCTGCCAAGCTGGGGACAGGTCTGGGTGAGGCCCAGGGCTGGCCTGAGCTGCCCGGCAGGTCACTGGCCTCTACCCGTCAGAGCACATGGGCAGAGCCAGCTCCTTTCCCATCCTGGGCTCCCACCTCCTGTCTGTGTCTCCCCATCCAGGGCAGGGGACCCGGAAAGATGCCCAGCTGGTGCAGGAGGACGTGGCTTGGCTCTGGCCTATGGGCCTCTCTGAGCCTCAGTCTGCTCAACTGGGAGTTGAGCTCCTAACAGGTGCTCAGGGGTGTCTGGGTCAGGGCTGACACACACGGAGCCTGTGCACAGCCCCTGAGGGTTGAGTAGAGAAGCAGGGGGCCCGTGGCAACAGTGGTCTCCCTGACTGCCATGCTGAGCACTGCACGCGTATGGCCAAGCCTAATTCCTCTGCCCCGCGTCCCCTCCCCACACACCTGCCACACCCCCAGACCCAGCTCTGCACTGCTGTCCAACACAGGTGCCCATGGTTGACACGAGCTGTGTCCCCAGCCGTTCCTGTCTACAATGGCATCCTCTTCCTCTTTGTGCTGGCCAACTTCAGCATGGCCACCTTCATGGACCCTGGCGTCTTCCCCCGAGGTAGGGCCCTGTGCTGGGGCAGCTCATCTGGCTCATTTTCGCTAGAGTGTGAGTGGCTGACGAAGGAGACCCTGGCTGGGGGTGGTGTGGGGGGTGGGGGGCTGGCTGGAGAGGGGCTCTCCTGCCAGGGAAGTCATTTTCGTGCTGCCCCCGGCCCACAGCGGATGAGGACGAGGATAAGGAGGATGACTTCCGGGCCCCACTGTACAAGAACGTGGATGTGCGGGGCATCCAGGTCCGTATGAAATGGTGCGCCACCTGCCACTTCTACCGCCCGCCGCGCTGCTCCCACTGCAGCGTCTGCGACAACTGCGTGGAGGTGACCGCCTGCCCCGCCCCCAGCCCACGCCCTCCTCCCCTGCCCGCCGTGTGCCCTGACGCGCTGTTCCTGCCCAGGACTTCGACCACCACTGCCCCTGGGTCAACAACTGCATTGGGCGCCGCAACTACCGCTACTTCTTCCTGTTCCTGCTGTCGCTCAGTGCGCACATGGTGGGCGTCGTAGCCTTCGGCCTGGTCTATGTGCTGAACCATGCCGAGGGGTTGGGCGCCGCGCACACCACCATCACGTATCCTTGGCCTGACCACAAAGGCGATGTGGACCGGGGACGCTTCTCACAGGGGAAGTCGAGGCTTGGAGGGGTGGGTCGGCAGCCCAGAAGTCCCCAGGGAGTGGGTCTCCTTCCCTGAGTGGGCAGTGGGGAGGGGGTGGGTAGTCTGTCCACAGGCGCCTGCTCCATCCTCACCCACGGCCGTTGGCCTTAACGGGCCAGCATGGCCGTCATGTGTGTGGCCGGCCTCTTCTTCATCCCTGTCATCGGCCTCACTGGCTTCCACGTGGTGCTGGTCACTCGGGGCCGCACCACCAATGAGCAGGTGCAGACCCTGGGTGGGGCCGTGCAGGGATGGGAGTGGGCATGGGAGGGTCCCCGATGGGCTGAGCGAGGAACCAGGGCTGCACAGGGACTGGGGTGGGGCGGGGCAGGGCAGGGCCGTGGGGGCCCTCGGCTGACGTGCAGCTGTGGTAGGGGAAGCTCTGGCCCTGGAGACCCCAGGTGGGGTTTGGCATGTGGGGTCTCACCTGCCCTGTCCCCCTCCTCACCCCCATCTGTGGGCACTGCAGCCACCAGTGAGTCAGAGCCCAGAAATTCCACAGCTGCATGCAGGGGCAGACCCTGGTGACCTGGGTGGGGGCCACCTCTGGGCTGACCCTGCCCAACTCACCTCTGCGGAACGCCTGCTGTCCCTGCCTGTCCCCCTGCCCTCCTTGGCCAGACCCTGGCTAGCCAGGCTGGCTGAGGGGTCCCATGTCCACAGGTGACGGGGAAGTTCCGTGGGGGTGTGAACCCCTTCACCCGCGGCTGCTATGGGAACGTGGAGCATGTGCTGTGCAGCCCCCTGGCGCCCCGGTGAGGCCCGGCGGGTGTCCAGTGGGCCTCCTCGGGGTTTGGGGTGGGCAGCCATGGGCCCTCAGCCTGATCCACTTCTGCTTTTGGCAGGTGGGGTCCTGCCCTTGACATGCATTCTGGCCAGGTTGCCCTGGCCACTGACCCCTCTGCCCCTGGTGCAGGTATGTGGTGGAGCCGCCCCGGCTGCCGCTCGCCGCTCGCCTGAAGCCGCCCTTCCTTCGGCCAGAGCTCCTGGAGCGAGCGGCACCGCTCAAGGTCAAGCTTAGTGACAACGGGCTGAAGGCTGGCCTGGGCCACAGCAAGGTGGGGACCTAGGGGTGGGGTAAGGGATGGGGTGAGGTGGGAAGCGGTCAGGTTGGAGGGGCCTAAGAGTAGAAAGGGGAAGGACTGGGTGGAATGGGGGAGGGGCCTAGGTCCCAGGCCCCAGGATGGAGTCCCCAGTTAAGCCCTGCCCGTGGCCTGTACCCTACACACCACTGACCGCGCCCCCTCCCAGTCCAAGGGCAGCCTGGACCGGTTGGATGAGAAGCCGCTGGACCTGGGGCCGCCGCTGCCCCCCAAGGCGGAGGCGGGCACATTTGGCAGCGACCTGCAGACCCCACGCCCCGGCAGTGCTGGTGAGGCGGGGTCGGCCAAACGGAGGGAGGGGCACAGACTGATCCCAGTCTGACAGTGGTCCATCTCCCCCAGAGAGCGCCCTGTCGGCGCAGAGGACCAGCCCCCCGACACCCGCCATGTACAAGTTCCGGCCCGCCTTTCCCACGGGTACCAAGGCGCCCTTCTGTGGGCCGGGCGAGCAGGTGAGGAGGCCTGGCCCTGCCCGGAGGTCCCAAGGCCCCGCCCCGGAGGCTCCACCCAAGAGGCCCCGCCCGGGAAGCTCCAGAGCCCCGCCCCCAGACTTCACCACACCCTGGAGGCCACGTCCCCAGGAATCCTACCTGAAGCCCCGCCCCAGGCCTCACCCTTGAAGGACCCGCCTGGGTCACAGAGGGTGTGGGCATCCCAGCTGGAGCTGGTAGGGGGGAGCGGGGCCGGGTGTCCTGGGAGGGGCTGGCGCAGGCAGTCCTAGCCACCTGGCCCTTGGCCAGTGTTGCCTGCTGGCTCTAGGCGCTGCCCCCGCGGGCACTGTGTGCCAGGATGCCTGGAATTCCACCATTAGTCACTCTGTAAGGTCCTCAGGGCCCTCGGGAAGGCTTCAGAGGAATCTGAGATTGTTTGAGGAAGCACATTTATTCTCTGCGTTCACGTGGAGCAGCAGACGGCCTGAGCAGACACCCAGACCCCTGAGGTTCCCAGGCTGCCTCCCTCCTTCATGCCACCAGAGGGCAGGCCCGTGGCTGAGCCAGCACACTTGGACCAGCCCCTCTCTCCCAGGGCACTCCCTCCAGGACTGATATCCCGCCTGACACTGCCTCTGGGGCCTGCTGGTCAGGGCAGTGAGTCTGGGCCTCCCTGGCCAGTGTCCGGTGGCCCTTCTTGGAATGAGGGGGCTTAGGTGGGTTGCCTCCTTCCTGGGATTGTCCTGGATCCCATGGAGGGTCTGGCTTGTTGGTCAAGTGCCCTGAGGCCACATTTGTCCCCACCCATGCGCCTTCTGGGTTTTGAGGTTCTGCAGGCTCTTGTCCCAGTCCAAGTCTGTGTGCCTGGAATCACGGAGAATCAAAAAGTCCCCTCTCTGTCACTGTGGCTACCCCCTGGGCTGCTGGGCTCCGAGGGCTGCTGTGGCCCCTGCTGTCTGCTTTGCACTGCCCGCCCAGACCCTCAGCCGTGGGGTGCCTGGGAGAGGCCCTGGGTCACTGTGCGTTTATTAAGTCTCTTCGAGGTCCTGATCCCACGGCTGCCCCAAGGCCCCTTCCTCTCCCTGGGGAGTTGGGCTGGAGCAGATGCACAGCCTTCCCTGGAGAGATACTGGGGCTCCCTGCTCTGCTCCACCCTGTCCCCACTTCCCTCCGTGGGGCGCAGGGGATAGAGAGCTTCTGGGAACAGCTCGTCGGTTGCACCTGCCGCCACCCCTGATGCCACCGGGATTACAACTTCCTAGTGGGCACAGAGCACCTGGTGAGCTGGCAGGGCACAGTGGGTGGGCCAAGATGGATGTGCGCCATCTCCCCCTGCAGGTCACGGGCACTGACTCCCTGACGCTGGGGGAGGACAGCATCCACAGCCTGGACTTTGCATCCGAGCCCAGCCTGGACGTCCCTGACTACCCGCCCAGCGGCCTGCATGCGGCTTACCCGCCATCCCCACCACTCAGTGCTGCTGACACCTTCTCAGGCGCCTTGCGCTCCCTGAGCCTCAAGGCCGCCAGCCGGCGGGGCGGGGACCACGTGGCCCTGCAGCCCCTGCGCTCTGAGGGTGGGCCCCCCACACCCCACCGTGGCCTCTTTGCCCCCCACGCGCTGCCCAACCGCAACGGCAGCCTGTCCTACGACAGCCTGCTGAACCCTGGCTCTCCCGGGGGCCACACGTGCCCGGCCCACCCCTCAGCTGGCGCAGCCAGCTACCGCTCGCCCTACCTGCACGCGGGGGCAGCGGGCGACCCACCACGGCCCCCGCCCCGCAGCTTCAGCCCCGTGCTGGGCCTGCGGCCTCGGGAGCCCTCGCCTGTGCGCTACGACAACCTGTCCAGGACCATCATGGCCTCCATCCAGGAGCGCAAGGACAGGGAGGAGCGTGAGCGGCTGCTGCGCTCTCAGGCTGACTCGCTCTTTGGCGACTCGGGCGTCTACGACGCACCCAGCTCCTATAGCCTGCAGCAGGCCAGCGTGCTGTCCGAGGGCCCCCGTGGCCCCACGCTGCGCTGCAGCTCCAGGGACGACCTGGTGGCCGGGCCCGGCTTCGGGGGCGCCCGCAACCCCGCGCTGCAGGCGTCGCTGTCCTCGCTGTCCAGCGCCGTGAGCCGGGCGCCGCGGACCTCCTCTTCCTCCCTGCAGGCAGACCTGGCCAACAGTGGCGCCCCGGGGGCCCGGCCCGCCAGCGGCTCGCACAGGTCACCCGTGCGCCAGGTCCCTCCGTCCCCACCTAGCACTCCCCGCTCGCCCTCCTACGTGGGCCCCAAAGCCGTCGCCTTCATCCAAGCGGAGCTCCCAGAACCGCCGCCCTCGCTGTCTGTGCAGAGGTGGGTGCTCAGGGTGCGGTCAGCTGCTGGGCACAGGGCAGGTGTCTGGCTGCCTGCAGGGCCTCTTGGCCAAGCACGTGGGGGCTGCCCAGGAGGCCTGAGGCTACCAAGGGGGGTGGGCCTCACCCACCTTGGAGGATCCTGGCGGCCAGTGTGAGGGTAGCCCGGCTACAAGGACGCCCTGGCATGTCCGGGGACCAGGGGCAGGAGAATTTGCATCTTGAGCCCAACACCCACACTCTCCCCTGGCTGGCACAGACCCAGCATGTGGGGGACCCTAGGGTTCTTCCTCTAGAGATGGTGCCACTGTCCATGTCCAGAAGGCCAAGTCTGGGGGACATCCTCCCACAGCAAAACATGCCACTCTGGGCACCACAGTCCTGGCCCTCGGGGGGCACACAGCCCCAGGAAGCAAGGGCTTCCCTGCTCAGAGATGGGCAAACTGAGTCTCAGAAGGGCAGGCTGGTCCCAGGCCCAAGTACAAGAGCTGAGCACCTGCTGGGCATGTTTGCTCACCAGGGCTTCACCTGGCTGCCGTGAGCACAGGCTCAGTTGACAAGGAGGTTCCTGTTGTGGGTGTAACAGGCCCAGAGGGGGCAGCTGTGAGGCAGCCCAGGGAGGGAGGGGCTCCTGCCCGCATGAATGCTGGGCAGCGAGGTCCATGCTACTGGTCAGTGCTGGGCAGGCTGGAGGGCAGAAGGGCAGCCCCTCGTTTCCCTTGGAGGGAGCAGGGAAGAGGCCACATCGTCACCGCTGGGCTTCCCAGCTCAGGGCACCAGGACAGGGCAGGGTCCAGGGACTCGCCTGGCCAGCATCCACCTGGCCTCCCTGTGTTCTGTGGTCTGTGCCGAGAGGCCTGGGAGGGGATGGCGGCCATTATGACATCTGTCTGTCCTGTGACAGCACGGCCCTCCCCTGGCAGGCTCTGCTCCCCCACCCATTTCCATGTGGGACCGTCCAGGGTCAGAGGCAGGGGCTGCCCAGTGCTCCGTCTGTGTCTGTGTCCTCTGTCCTCTTGCCTCCGCTGGCCCCTGTCCTGCCATGGTCCCGTGTTCACCGTGTGTGTGCGTGTATGTGCTTGTTTTGATGCAGGGACCACCCTCAGCTGAAGACCCCCCCAAGTAAGCTTAATGGGCAGTCCCCGGGCCTGGCCCGCTTGGGGCTTGCCACCGGCCCCCCAGGGCCCTCCGCCAGCCCCACCCGGCACACGCTCGTTAAGAAGGTGTCCGGCGTGGGTGGGACCACATACGAGATCTCGGTGTGAGGACTGACTGCCACCCGTCGCCGTGGCGCCATGGGAGCCAGGACCCCCCCCCCCCCAGCGGCTGCCCCCACTCCCAACTTCTCTGCCCTGGGAGAGGAGGCCCAGGCTTGGTGTGGACGCATCAGCGGGAGGAGAACCACGCCTCCACGGGCCTATCCCTCGTCCTCGGCCCGTGCATCCACTCATCTGCTCACCAGGGCACGGCTGGGCCAAGGGCCATGAGGCTGCAGGATCTGCGTGTTGGTGGCCCTGCTCCCACGAGCTGGGCAGCAAGGGGGCGTGGACTGCACAGGTTGTCACCAGGCCAGTCCCTACCCACTTCCCTTACACATGGGTCACCATGGCCCAGAGATGGACAGAGAGGCCTGGGCCCCTGGCCGTCCTCCCAGACCAAGGGCCCCACCGCCCAGCTGCTCCTAACCATTGCCTTTCAGGGACCCGCTGGAAGCTTGTAGCTTGGCAAGGCCCACTCTTCTGCAGGGAGTCCAGGCCCGGCCCACAGGCACCCAGCTCCGGGACTGCTCTGGGTTCTGACGGACAGGTGCACAAATGGACAGACGGACGGACAGCCAGCTGTGGGTGGGGTCCTGGCTCCGTGTGTCTCGTCTCGCCCAGCTGGTGGGCGCGTCCCCGTGTCTGTGCGCTGAGCTGCCATGCCACGTCCCATGTGTTCACGCTCGGGCCCCCGCTGCCCCCACTGCCCGGAAACTCGCTTTAATTGAAGCCTTAATCTTTGCTTTATGCTCTTGTGGGAGGTGACGGGGGCAGGGGGAGCGGGCACAGGAGGCCGGATGCCACCACAGGGGGCCCACGCGACCCCGAGTCCCCTCCCTGCAAACTGGAGACCCCCACCCGAGGCATGCAAAGTCCAGGCCCTGCTGGAGCCTGGGCGCCCACGTGGAAAGCACATCGGGGAGGGGTCGGAGTTTTGTCTGGCGCCAGGGACCCGAGAGTAAGCACACGGCAGCGTCCGCTTGCGTTGTGTCTGTTTTATGTTTTTATATCTACATCTATATATCTATAATTTTATTAAAAAAAGAAAAAGAGTCATTTCGATCCTTTCCTTGAGCAAGGCCAGGGGCTCCGGGCGGGGGCAGAGGGGGTCAGGCTCCGGGAGAGGTGGTGGCGGACAGTCCGGGCGTGGACGTTCTGCGTGGGTGTTTCCGTGGACTGAAGCCATGTTGGAGGCCTGGTGGGTGGGGGCTGGCCGGCGGTTCTCTGGCTGACCAGCGTGAGGCTTTCCTGGGTCTGCGTCATCCCTGGCAGTAACAGGGCGTTTGGAGAGAAGCTGGGGCTGTAGCCGCCCCAGGGGCCCAGGATCCCAGGAGCAGGGAGTGCCCGCCCGTGCTGCAGCTGCGCGGACTGGAACTCATCTCCCGTCCCCCCTGCAAGTGTCTGGGGTGGGGACGTCGGGAATCCACAGCTTTTCAGGGGCTGGGGGACTGGGGCAGGGGCTGGCCCCGCGTGGTAGGCCAGCGGGTCCTCAGACCCTGAACCGGGCAGCTCTGCCCCTTGCTGACCTCCGCCTTTCTGCTTCTCTCTCACGGGACGCTGCAACCCGCAGGGGGCGGATCGGCACCTGCAGCCGTGGATGGGGGCGGCGTGGCCAGCCCAGGGTGCCCCCCGGCCTGCACCTGTGCCACCTTGGCCTCCCGGTGGACCGCCCGTCACTGCGGGTCCCCTGGAGCCCGGCCACTGGGGCGCCCCCCCGGGGGGCCGTGTGCCGTCTACACTCGGCCGCCTCCAGCCTCTTCCCCAGCCTCTCAGGGCCCGAGCGGGACACCAAGTAGGAGACTCCGGGGCCCAAGAGGCCAGGCTGCCGCAGACCCTAGGGTGTGGGCTGGGGGTCCCCTCTCCACCAGCTGCACCTTGACTGACCCCGAGCCCACCAGGGCCCGTGACCCTGTGCCCTCCCAGCTCAGGAAGTCCCCACCTGCTGCAGAGGGTCCGAAAACCCAGGTGGGGGCCCTGGAGCTGCTGGGACCAGCACAGCCTTCCCGGGTGTCACCATTACCTGACTCCTGCCTGACCAAGCACTTTACACGCCACTTCCTCCCAGGGAGCCCCGGCCTCTGTGGGTTGGGCTGGGTGGGGGTCTCAGGTCGCCCCTGCAGGTCACTACACTCCCCCCTCCCTGCACCCAGCACATGAACAGATGCCTTAAGCTCCTGGAGCCGCCAGCTGGAGGAGACCCCAGCCCACCGGCCCTGCCCGGGTGGTCTTCACTCCTTCACTCTGAGATGTTGCACCTGGCGAGCTCAGAGGGCCCTGCCACCCCCAGCCTTGCAGCCCCCAGCTGGCTGGGCCTGGATGCTCCCAGGGGCAGGGCCGGGCCCTGGCCGTCCCCTCGTCCCCTCTGCCTGGGCAGCGGCTCTGTTTCTCCCACTTGGGGATGAGCAGCCACAAAGCTATTCTCTATTGTTCTAAAAGGTATTGCCCCGCCCCAGTTTAATGCACTAAATAAAATTTTTGGTGTTTACCTCCATGGCTCTGTCCACCAGCGTGGTCCCCCTGTCCTCCAAGCCTTGGGGAAGCGCCAGGAGGCTGGACTGGACAGGGACCCTGGGATGGGGAGGGAACAGGAGCCGGGGGCCGGGTGGTGGCTGGGCCGGTTTGGGAAGGGGGGTGGTCGGCCAGACAGGGACGTGGGTTATGTGAAGGGTCAGCAGAGCCTGGGCTGAGAACCTGATCCCCGAGGTCTGCCAGTCCCAGGGGTGAGGCCTGAGGACCTCACTTTCAGTGGAGTCCCTTCTGCACACCTTCTGCTCAGAGCCCTTCTGGTGGCCAGGGCGGTCTGGGGGCGTCCTGTGGAGAGGCTGCCCTGGCAGCGGATGGGGCTTGGGGGACGAGGCAGGGGCGCCACCCCTAGGGACCCTCACTGCAAGATCGGCCTCAGAAGGCGGCAAAGCCTCCTGTGCCCCGCTCCCGTTTCCATGGAAACAAGTGCACAGGCCTTGTGTCACTACTATATGTCCAGCTGCAGGCCCAGCCCTCAGGACAGACCCCGCCTCCACCCTCCTCCAAGGCTCCGGGCTGGGAAGATGTGTGGCAGTGCCATGAGCGGGGACTGGCACGGCCGCTGGGCACCCTGGGCCACAACGGCCGCCTTGCTTCCTCCTCGCTGGGGCTGCTGGGCCTCCGGCCTAGAAGGGCAGGAAGTCGTCCACCTCAAGGCGCAGGAACGGGCCCAGCAGGGTCCGGAGCTTCCAGACGGTGGCGCGGCTCAGCAGGGGCGGCACCAGCCCCTCGAAGGGCGCGGGGTCCACCACATACACGTAGGCGGCAGTGCAGGCTAGCACGGCACCCAGCAGCAACCTCAGGGCCAGCAGCCTGTGGACGGCAGTGGTCAGGGGGCGGGGGCGCCCAGGGGACGGTCCCTGGGGACTGGGCTCTGCCCTTGAGCTCGGACAGCCACCTACCAGAGCTGGCGTTTGAGGCCCTCGGAACATCCCAGCTGCGTCCGCGCCTTCTGCAGGAGAGGGGCTGAGTCAGAGCAAGTTCCTACTCTCTCCCAGGACAAGGGTGGTTCTGGTCACAGGGATCCTCTCCCGCTCCCTGAGTGGGGCCTCCAGGGAGAGGGTGGGGTGGGGGACTTACCCCTATGCACACCATCTGCTGCTCCTTCCTGACCTGGGTGCGGCACTGGGCCCGTTCCCTGGCGGGGGGGTGGGGCGCACAGTCAGCGCCACGTGTACCCCCCACCTCAGCCTGGCACCACCTGGTCTGGTGCAGGGGAATTGGGGAGGGGTCAGGGATTGGTCCACCCCATCCTGACCCGGACACCTACCCCCATCCCGGCCCAGCCAGGCCCTGCTCGCTCCCAACCCTGCACATCACCCCAAAATCTCCAGCTGGATGTCCTCCATCTGGTTCAGCACACCCCGGATGTCCTTCTTGAGGTTCTGGGGGGCAGAGAGGGTAAAGCTGGTCCCCCACCCCCACTGCCCCCACCCAGCCCCCTCATCCTCTGGGTGTCGCCTTTAGGGACCTACCAGGAGCCCGGTGGCCTGGTTGTTCAGGGCCATGTGTACTTCGGCCACGCCGTCCCACACCTGGTGGGAGGGTGGAGGCTGGGTCACGCCCCAAGGAGCGGGACCCACGCAGGATGCATGTCACAGGTGGGTGCCCCAGCGCCCCCTCCCACCCTTGCAGGTGGGCACCTCGGTGATGGCCATCTTCTTCCTCTCAAAGGACAGTCGGATCTGCTGCAGCTCGTTCTGGGGGCAGGCACAGTGTGGGCAGAGGGAGGGCCGGCGGGTGGTCAGCTCCTTCCTCCCCGCATGCCCCCGGTCCCTGGGGCCCACCTGGGACTGTTGCACGAAGGACTCTTTCCCCTGGCACAGCTCCTGCCGCAGCAGCTGCAGAGGGACACTGTCCTCCAGGGGCCGGGCACTGGCCTGCTCAAGGGGCTGCAGAGGAGCCACCGACTCAGCCCCAAGGACATCGGCAACATCCGTGGTCAAAGACTGCTTAGGAGTGGGGTGGGGGTAGCGCATGGAGCCACAGGGAGCTCCCCAGAGCCTCCCATTGTCCTGCTGGGGCTGCACCCTGCCACACACTCACCCAGGTCAGGGCCGTGCAGCTCGAGTGCTCCGGGCACAAGGGCAGGAACTGCTGCCCTGGCCCCAGGAGGGCCTCCAGCTGCTCCTGCAGGTCCTGGTTCTGCCTTTTCTGGGGGTGGTGGCAGAGAGATGGGAACAGCCACTTCACAGGCAGGAGGCCAAAGGGGGCGGTGGTGGAGGGCTTGGGGCCTGGGAGGGCTGGGAGCGCACTCACCAGATTCTGGTTCTCCTGCTCCATCTGGAGAAAGGACTGCTCTGCAGGCCCCAGGAGTACGCTCTGGAGCTGGGAGGGGGCTGCCCTGGGCGAGGCCGGGGTCCTTGCCCCCGGGGTCAGGGGCGGGCAAGGGCAGGATCTGGGCCCTGAGCTGGGCCCCGCCCCCTGACTGGGTGTCCCCTGCTCTCGGCCTGAGTGCAGGGGCCAGCCCCACCCCAGCCCCATCTCTACTTGTCCTTGTCTCGCCCCCGCCGGGTGGTTTCGCGGCCTCTGTCGCTGCATCTCTCCCTCTTCACCTGTGATAAAGTTCCCAGGTACCTCGTCACCGACCCTGGGCCCCCCACCCCCTGTCCCCGGGGCCGGGAAAGGCCTGGAAGACTCCACTGAGTGGGTGGAGCTGAGAGGCATCATGCAGGGCCACCTTACAAATCCCTAGCAGGGTGGGTCCAGGCATCCTCCATGGCTGCTCGAAGCTGGGGGTTGGGGGCACTGTGGGTGGGAGTGGCCACGGGGTCCCAGGGTTTTTGGCCCCTCCATACCTCCCTGTGACCCCTTCCTGACCCCAGGTCCAGGCTTTGGCCTGGCCTGACCTGCCCCCCTCTTACTGAGGGCCCTCTGGGTGTCATGGCTCACAGGTGCCTCAGGGACACCTGTCACAAAGGCCTGGGCATGGCCAGGGAGGTCATAATGGGCTGGGGCGGTGGTCAGAGCAGGGCTGGCAGGGCCCCTCCCACCATGTCCCTGTTCCTCAAGTAACCTCAGGGGGTCACCCCCTCTGCATCGTCCCCACCACACCCACCTCAGCTATTTTCTTAAAATGTACAGCAGATCATGCAGACACGTGGTTAGAACAAAGTCAAACAACAGGAAGTGTCCAGTGTGACCCTGCCCCCAGCCTGTGATCCCAGTGGCTGAGATCTTTCTGGAGGTGGCCGCACGTCTCATGGTCTCTCTCTCTTCACACAGAAGAGATCATCCTACAGCCTGGCTTTTTCACGTAACGTTATCTCCAAGTTTTTTTTAGAAATCATTTATTGAACATTCGATGGTCCTGCAAGGACTATTATTATCCTCTCCCTGTAGGCGGGGGACTGAGGCCTGAAGACACTTGCCTGAGCCATGGCCTATTCAGTGATGGGACCAGAGTCCAGCCTGCTCTTCACCACTTTGGGGGTCTTTTCAGTGACAGCAGAGCGCGCCTCTCATGCGGAGCCAGATCCAGCCCCTGCCCCCCAATGGTTTCTCCTCCCTTCCTACAACATCGTGTTGTGTTATCTGCCCCACTGCATCCCCGCTGCTCCTGGAGCCCCTGCCTCACATCCTCCTCTTTCTCAGTTCCCTCCCTTGTTCTGTGGAAGCACATCCTCAAGCAGCATCCTCAGAAAGGTGGGTCGGTGGAAACCCGAGTGCCTGTGTGGTGGTAACAGCCGCAAATCCCTCCTGTCCCCGGGTCCTTGGCCCTCTGCAATGTGACCCTGGGCTCTGGGCTAGCCTGGGAGTTCGCTTGGGCCAGTGGAGTCTTACCAGCAGAGGCCTGAACAATGCTTGTGTGTTGGGCTGTGACTGTCCTGCTGCTCTGGGGACCCTCTGTGGTGGGAGGGGGGCATGGCCTTGCTCTCAGATACCAGGTCGTGGGGAGGGAGGCTCTGGTCATCCCAGCGGGTCCCCAGCTGCCAGAAGCTGGGTTGAAGAGCCCAGCGAGACCACAGAGACCCACCCCGTGGGGCCGGCCAAGTCGCCAAGGCCCGACTGACTTGTGCTTGTTTTAGCCTCTGAGATTGGGAGCCATCTGCCCCTTGGGACTAGATCATGAGACACCTCACAAGTCTGAAAGCATCTTACTCTGACCTCACGCTTGTTGGCTGTGAGTTTGGGCAGAGTCAGCTCAGAGGGCATTTTCCCACAGGAATTCAGGGGCCCCACAGTCCCTGGAGCTGCTGCCCGCAGGCCGTGCTGCGATCATGCTTTAAAATTTCAAGACATCTCCATTGTTCTTTGCGTGCCCTTATTCTTTTTTCAGAGCTTCCTGTTCTGTTTTAGGGATAACGTGGATTTTGGAGGGAGGGGAACTTTTGCTTCCTGCTTTTTCTCTTTGTGGTTCTTTTTTTCTGTTTGGTAGGACTTCCTATTAGGCCCTGTCCTCAAATGTCTGGCTTTTCTACTCCTGTGCATAGGGGGCAGGATGGAGCTGAGGAGTTTCTCTCCCCGTTAGCAGCTGGGGTGTCCCAGAGTCAGTCCCCTGGAAGGAAGGCCTCCTGCCTCTGGGCAGACATCTGGAGAGGGGGACAGCTTGGGGAGTTTGCCTGGCAGTCCCCGTGTCACCTGCCGTCCCTCATACATGCTGGAGGCCACCCCAAGCCATCCCATAGCCAGCCCAGTTTTGCTGCCCTGCCTCATCCACACCCAGGTGATGTCAGACCCTGTCCTGCTATGTCAGTCCCCGCTTCCCGTCTGAAGAAGTCTGTCAAAATCCCTTATCTGCTGGTGGTCTCACTCCTGTCCTCTTTGTAGGACAGATACACTACAGGGGCTGCCGGACGGGGGCCACCCACAGAGGAGGGGGCACGCACAGCCCACAGGCTGTGTCCACCTGGACACAGGTGGCCCAGCCCCAGGAGGTCACTCTGTTTCTAGGGGTGCATCTGTGAAGCATTAGCAACAGGCTCTGGCTGGGGATGGGCCGGGAAAGATGGGCCTGGAGCCCCACTCAGGCATCAGCGGCCCCCTGAACTCTCCCCTGAGCAGACTCTGCTTAGCCACCAGGGGAGGAGGGGGCCTCCGGGGTGGGGCAGGGGGTGGCGCCCTGTCAGGTGCCAGCAGGTGCCTGGGAATGTTAAATGGGGAGAGGGAATCTCCTCATGGAGACTGGGGAACCCCTGTAATAACAGCAAGGACAGTGGCGGCAACCCGGGGACTGCTAGCAGAGGCCTCAAGTCTCAGGAGCCAGGCAGGGCACCCAGGCGGGGCTGCAGGAGGGGGTGCCTGGGACACCCGATGACACAGGAGCCTCGGCCCCACCCACCGTGTCCCGGCCTGGAACCCCATGCTCCTGGATGCAACATTTACCCTGGCTGCGCCCCATCTGGGAAGTTTGCTGGTGGCTCACAGCCCAGCCCTGAAGAACCCAACACCCTGAAACCTTCCTCACACCCTCCTTGTGGTCCTTGCTAAGTGGCCCTGAGCTTGAGAATGGCCCAAAGGGTGGGGGGCTCTCAGAGGGAACCTCAGCTTTGGTGGCATTTCCACAAATGGGGACAGGTAAGGTAATGTATGCGGGGCACCCTGCAAATCCGTGTTGATTGGGGTGGGGGTCTGAATTGAGTCAGGGCTCCAGGATGGGGCGGGGGTTAGTCTGCATCGTCAGATTTCCTTGCCATGGCGGGAAGCGAGGCTCAAGTGCGTTGTGGAAAGAGCCAGGCCAAGGCCCTCCTTGTCATGCAGCGTGCACCTCCCTGGACACCAGTTGCCATGGCAGCTGCTTCCTGCCCAAGTTGCCATGACGCCCAATAGCCTCAGGGAGCCTGGAGCCTGTGCGTAGGGGTTGGGCTGCGGAGGGAGAGGAGGTGTGGAGGCCCGCGTCCTTCCTGCTCCTGCCAGGACTCACCGTGGCCTCGACATTCAAGACCCCACGCTTATTTCCAAAGCTGGGAAACAGACCTGGAACTTGGGGTCCCTGGACCAGCCACAGACCCTCAGGAGGAGCCCCATCTCTGTATCCCCTAGCCAGGGCCCTGGCCCAGAACCACCCCCTCCAGCCCTCAGACCCTCAGGCCCTGCAGGCTTCCTGGAGCAGCCCCAGGCTGGGGATCACCCCCTTCTCTGGGGCTTCAGGTCACTCTTGGGATCTCACCTCCTCCCTGGCGGTTCTCCTCCCAGAGCCTCCCAGTTCTCCTGTGCTCTGAGTTTGTAGCAGACACAGATGGCCTGAGGCTGGGGCCCATGGGGCTCTGAGGGTGGTCTTGTGCCCTCTTGGGGCACAAAGGGGTGGTTAGGCCCATAACCAGGAGGACAGGTCCACTGGGTGTGACTGCGTGAGGGGGGGCGGCCTGGGGAGTGACCGCCCCACCCCAGGGCCAGAGGGCAGGCACACTGCAGGCAAGTGGTCACAGGCAGCTGAGCGCTGGGCAGCTCCCTCCCCTCCCCAGCCTGTGGGGCAGCCCTTCGGGAGGGAAAACAGGCTGGGGGTGGGCCCTGGGAATGGGTGCAGGTGAAGGTGAGAGGAGGTGCTGGGGGTGGGCCCATGGGGTCCTCCCACAGTGGTTCTATTTCAGAGGCTGTGACTGAGCAGCTCCCAGGGCATGGGCTTGGCAGGCCATTTGTCTCCCCTCCCTCGGTGACTCTTTGGACAGCTGCTGCTCACATTTTCTATTTAAGAATCAGAGGAGACTGTACATTTGAGATTCACCATGAGATAGTGTCAAAATGTATTTTATCATAAGATCTACAAATAATTTTCTGACAAATCTGTGATACCGTATATGTGTAACGTAAAATCACAACCATGGAAACTGTTACTTTGGAAAACTATGCCTAAATCTAAGTATGATTGGAGCTTTAAAATTTTTTCCAGTAATAATGCTTGTTACTTGTTCACTTATTTTGTCAAGCAGAAAATCAATAACTGATACTACAGATATAAGCAAAATTTATGAGAAAATTATTTCAAATTAAGGCAATGCTCTCCATGAGCCTAACTTTTATCTGCAAATTAGGAAAGACTTTTGATTCAGTCAGTGATCAGACCCATGGATCATTGGTGCAGGAAAAAAAAAAAATCAGAGGAGATAATGTCAAGGAAAATACTCTCTATAAATTACCATCAGCCAGGGTGTTGAGGGCTGAAGCCTGGGGAGGTGGTTGTGCTGCGGCTGCAGGGCCCCCTGCACCCCAGGGTGGGTGAACTGGGTGTGCTTACCCTGCCTGAGCCCAGAGATCCCCCCCAAGAGGGTCTCACCCAGCTAGGCTCACCCCCTTTTCGATACCCCCATGCCCATCTGCCCCTGCTAGCCCGACAGTGGTGCCCGGGAAGCCAGCATGGCCAGAGCGCCTGATGGTCAATGCTGGGCTCACCTCACCAAGTCCACACTGCGGCCAGAATCCATGACATCTGCCCACCTCGCTCTCCACCCTCTGCCCCTAGCCAGCTCTTGCTGGGTCGTGAGCTCCTGGGGTCCATCCCTGAGTCCAGGCAATGGGCCCAAAGGGGTTGAGTGAGACTGGGGGTAAGGTGAGGGACGGAGACCTTGGTGCCAGGCGCTCCCTCCCTATGAAGGACGCTCCATCCTCTCCCGGCTGGCCCTGTGTGGGTCCCAGGATCCACCACCAGATGGCGCCAGAACCCTGCAGACGGGCTGCAGGCTTTGGGGAACACCAAACCCAGGGCAGGGGGCAGCACTGGGCTGAGGAGGAGCCAGGGGTGGTTCCACCGAGGTCTAAGCTTCTGGCAGTGCTGGGGGAGAAACCACCTCCCCACTTGGATCTGCAGTTCTGTAGGGGTCTGATTGCCTCCTGCTGGTTCCATCCCACTGTTCACACTGAAATAAATGACCCTGGGACTCACCCCCCACTCCTTCTGGCCCCTTGCCTGCTCCCTCCCCAGGGTCTGGGCTCCCAGAGTGCGGGGGGGGGGGGGGGGGGGGGGGGGGACTTCCCCAGTGTGGGAACCCCGCCCCCACCCCCTGCCAGCAGCCCTGGGCTGGCCACATGATGCCTGGTTGTCAGTGGGCAGCCAGAGTTGGTGAGGGGGGTCCCAGGTTCAAGGCTGTGAGGCCTTGGCTAGAATGTGGCTCAGGAGCTGGGAGGTGAGAGCCCATTTGCAGGGGGCAGGCTGGGGCGCCTGGCACCCTTAGGGGGCCAGTGCGGCAGGGGCAGGTTGTGGTCACCTGCATGGTCTCCAGGGTGTCTGGGAAGCTGTGCAGGGGGACAAGGAAGGAGACGGAGGGGTTGGGGAGAAAGAGCCCCCACCTCCAATCGTTGCCTCAGCCCCCAAGGCAGCAGTGGCGGTGGCGTGGGGATGGGGGACACTGATGCTCTGTGCCCAGAGATGCCGCCCCGAGCCTTGCCCTGGGGTTATGGGCTGGCTGGGCAGCAGGGCACAGCCACTGTTTTGGGGCGACCACGTGGTGCTGGCACAGAGAACAGGCCTGGAACCATCTCTGCCTCCCACAAGATCATCAAGGTGGACACACCGGATGTTTGCTTGCGTGCTGGGGACAGGGCCTTGGACGGGTTCTCAGTGCAGGCTCTCCGGACTTGGGACTGGACCCCCAAGGCTTCCGCGTCTCAGCCCTGGGGGGGCCCAGCCCTTTCTAAGGCCTTCAGGCCCCTGGGCAGCCACCCTACTCTTGGAGCCAGGCCAGGGGTCTGGGCTCTGTCCTGGTGAGATGGGGTTTTGGGGTGCGGAACCGATTGCTGGGGTGGTGAAGTTGGCTGTCTGGGCTCTGGGAGTGGGCCTCAGAAGTCGGAGGGAAGTGGGCCAGGACTGGGTCATGGGTTGGGGGTTCCTGGGTTGGGGCCTGCAGGCTGGAGGGGACACAGGCTCTCTCACCCCTGGGCTTTTGGGGCCTGAGCCTGGCTTCCTTCCCAGGCAGGCTGTCCCTTTAACTACAATTCCTGCATGAATGGGGAGATGTGATGAGGGAGTGTCAGAGCCTCCCTTGGCCTGGCCCAGGACACACAGCTGGGAAGTGGACCGAAGTCACACTGTGCACCTGACCTTGGGGCTTCAACACCAACCATACCACCAGAGCCTCCAGTTGAGCCTGGGCTGCAGGGCCACAGTGGTGGGGGTGGGGGGAGCCGGTGGGGGATGGAAAGGAGGCAGGCGCATAGTTGTGGGGTGCAGTCATCCCATCACCCACCCCCACGGGGCTTCCATCATCCTCCCTGGCTGCCCATCTGGTCCCCTCCAAGGCTCCTCCAGAGGGCTCAGCTTCAGGGGAAGGTCGGATCTCCAAAGCCAGTATTCCAGGGCCCTGGCAACCCCAGGTTGTAGCCCTTGGCCAGAGTCCGCCCAGACATCCACAGTGGAAACTGATTTGGGACCTTCCCCCTCCCCTCCCTACGGAGCAGAGACCAGCACCTACCCCCCAGCTTTCTCTTGTGAATAGTCTCACTGTTGGGTCCTTTGTCTGAAGGTGGGTCAGCTGAGCACAGCAGCCAACACTTGTAGCAAACTCAGTCTCTTGTCTGGGCATCTCAGCTTCCCCACCACCTGAAAGGCCACCCACCCACCCAACCAGCAAGAGGCACGTTTCCGCACCCACCAGCCAACTGTGACCACCAAACCCACCAGCTAACCAGCTCACAAACTTACTGACCATTCAAACACTTGTCACCTACTCCGCCCTCCCTTCTGGCACTGACCCTGAGATGCCCCAGGACCCTTGGGTGCCCAGCGCAGCGCAGTGGGCAGTTAGCTGCTGGGGTCAGCTTTGGTCAACAGGAAGGGGCAGGTGGGTAACCCCCCTCCCTTCTTGCCAGGCCTGCTCTCTGCTGCCCTTCCCTCACCCCTCTCCGACTCCGGTCCCCTACCAACCACCCACAGCTTCCAAGCAGAGGAACCCACCACCCACACACCTCCAGAGCCGACCGCGGCCCACTCCAGACTGTGCGGTGGAGCCCAGGCGCCCCCCGGGAGGCAGCGTGAGGCATTCTTCCTAAGAAGGCCCCAGGTCAGTGATAAAGGGCAGGATCACCCCTTGCTGATGTGCCATGAGCCACCCGCCATACAGGGAGACGTTCATTTATCTCAGGAACTGGGCACAAGTTATAAAAATGGTAATTTCTTGGAGATTCAATTACGTGTTTTCACTGTTACCCTCAGTAATCAAGGAAACGATTTTTAAAGAAATTCTGTGGGATGATAGGAATCTGGAGGGGAGGATCGGGCCGGGTGGTCGCTGGTTTGAGGACTGGGAGAAGGATGGTGTCTGCTGCGGGCAGGTGGGCGGAGTGCGGCTGGGCTGCCTGGCCTCAGTCTTCCACCCAAGATGGGCCCATCTGGGACCCTGCCAGCCTGCAGCAAGACGAAGTGATCCTAGGGCTGCCGAGGACGCCCACTCCCCGCCCAGCGCCTGGGCGGGCCTCGTCTGTCTCCCAGGGCCTCTGTGGGAACAGAAGTGGCTCCTTGTGGGGTTTGGACTTGATTTTCCCTGAGTGATGTCTTGGCTTTAAATAACATCCCCAGGATTAATGGTGCTGGCAGCCAACAGCTCCAGGTGATTGGAAAAGGGTTTTATGGCCCCTCGGGTGAAATTGAACTTGCTTCCTTCGTGTGTTTCTGAGATGAGATTGTCCTCCCTGGCAAAGGCGGCACGTTTCACGCTAATTACAGCGGCTCTTGTTGCTGCTCATCACCCACGCTGCCTGGGGTCGGGGCTGGGGTCACTGCCAGGTCCCCTAATCTCAGCAGACCCTGGTGCCAGTTCTGGGGAGGTGACCTCACCCAACCAGGGGCCAGGGAGGCCAGTCACACCGGGGAGGGGGCTGGAAGGAGGCCCCAGCCTGTGGGGTGGGTGGTCTGGGCTCCCTCCCACCAGGCCCACAAGGTGGCCCTACCTGCCAGTGGTGACCCTGACAGCAGGGGTTGGTGCCCAGAATCCCAAAAAGGGACTTTTCCCAGGGTAATCACCTTTGATTCACTTGCAGTAAATACTAGGCTATTTTTTTCCTTTCCAATAATTGAACGTATTTATTTTTAACTAAGATTAAATGTTGTCTGTCAGCTCAAGATATACCACTGTGCTGTCAGGCCTGGTCTAGGCTCTCTTACCTGCTGCCTTTAGGGACAGCCCACAGGCAGGGATGGGGCCAGTGGCTGGGGTGGGGAAAGTGGCCAAGACATTGTTTGGGAAACTCTGGGTCCTGGAGAATCAGTTTTCATTACCATGCTGTCACCATGAACATGACCATCATTACCATCACCTCTACCTCCACAGCTGCCACCATCACCTCCACCCTCACCTCCACCACTACAAACACCATCACCACCACCACCACCACCACCACCATCACCTCTACCACCACCACTACCAACAACAATACCACAACCACCACCACCACCACCACCACCACAACCACCACCACTACAACCACCATCACCTCCACCACCAACACCATCAACAACAACAACAACAACACAACCACCATCACCTCCACTGCCACCACCACCAACAATACCACCACCACCACCACCACCACCACAACCACCACCACCACCACCACTACAACCACCATCACCTCCACCACCACCACCAACAACAACACAACCACCACAACCACCAACACCACCAATACCAACACCACAACAACCACCACCAACAACACCTCCACCACCACCACCAACACAAACACAACCAACACCACAACCAACAACAACACCAACAACACCTCCACCACCACCACCAACACCTCCACCACCACCACAACCATCACCAACACCACAAGCACAACCAACACCAACACCATAACCAACACCAACACCAACAACACCTCCATCACCACCACCACCACCATCACCTCCACCACCACTACCAACAACAATACCACAACCATCATCACCACCACCACCACAACCACCATCACCACCACCACCAATACCACAACCACCACAACCACCACAACCACCACAGCCACCACCTCTACCACCAACAACAATACCACCACCACCACAACCACTACAACCACAACCACCATCACCTCCACCACCACCACCAACAACAACACAACCACCACAACCACCAACACCACCAATACCAACACCACAACCACCACCACCAACACCTCCACCACCACCACCAACAACACAACCACAACCAACAACACCAACAACACCTCCACCACCAACAACACCTCCACCACCACCACAACCACCACCAACACCACAACCACAACCAACACCAACACCACAACCAACACCAACACCAACAACACCTCCACCACCACCACCACCAGCACCACCTCCACCAGCACCACCTCCACCACCACCGTCACTTCCACCATGACTGCGATCACTGTGCCTGTGCCATCAGCACCACTGTCACAGCACCATGTTGACATGCCGATTCTGGGTTCAAGCCTCCATCCGTTGGCACTAATCACTCCAGCACAGGCACCTTTATGCGGTTCTGGTCACACTTGAGGGGAGGTTGGATGTGGCTGTCTGTGGGGGACATGTGGAGCAGGAGGGAGGAAGGCTTGGCAGGTCTTGAAGGACTCAGGCTTTGGGGGGCCCCAGCCCAAGGACACTCCCAGTGCCCCCTCCTGTCTCAACACTGACCCACATTCTGTCTTTGGCCACATGGGGGCAGAGGAACTGTTAGTCCTTCTGTCCGTCCACACCCACGTCACACAGGCTGGCCTCCCTAGGGCAAAGGAGGCCTGGACGAGATGCCCAGCTGTCCTCCCCTTCAGACCCCAGCCAGTGCTTGGGGAGCCAAGGGGCTGGGCGCTGGGCAGAGGTGGCCCTGGGCGTGGCAGCCAGAGCTGGGCCAGTCTCCTGCCTCTGAGCTCGGTTTGCTCATGTGAGATGGGGGGACACAGTGCCCTCTATGCAGCAGGCCATGAGGGCAGGGTGGGAAGATGCCCATGAAGGGCAGCAGGAGGGGCTGTGGACCAGCATTAGCTGGCGGCCTCACTGTGTCAACTTGCTGAGAACAGCGGGAAGTAAGCGGGGAGCTCGCATTCACTGTGGTTCTAGGTCATTGGTGTCACATAATGTTACCCCACAGTGCCAGCTCTGTCCCCGCTGGGATTCCCAGCACCAGTCAGCTGCCAGCACCACTGTCCTGCCCTCAGAACCGACACACAGCGAGAGAGGGGCTGCTGGTGGCTCCTCCCTGGTCTGCTGGTCACAGGGCTGCAGCCAGAGTTCCTGGGGATACTGGATGGTGGTGGGGCTGAGTGGTCAGTGAGGCCTGCGGGGTCATACAGGCCTGGAGCTGACCTGGGACAGCAGGGCCCTCAGTGGCACCTGACCTGTGATGGGCACCCTCCTGGTTGGCCTTGGTGCCAGGGCCTCAGAGAGGCTGGCGGGTGTGGGGTGGGCATGGACACCAGGAGTGGGCCACTCTCCTGTCCAGGTGTTTGGGGGCCCTAAGGGGAGCTTGGGAGGGCTGGGTCACGCCTGAGGCCCAGGACACACGCGTGGGGGAGCAACCCTGCCAGGGCGGCCCGGGGGAGGCCCCTCCCTGCCTCATCCAGCCTCATCCAGGCAGGGGGGAATATATCGAGGTGCATTAAACCTCCCTCGTGTTTGGGAAATATTATTAACAATCAAAGATCTTAAATCTTCACGACACTCCCGATGACCAGAAAATTAATATAAGAGCAGATAATAATTACTTAATGATTAATAATTACACTTAATAGTTTTCGAAGTAATTGTGATAAAGAAAAAGTTAAATGAAAACCCATCAAAATTGCTGATGCTCTGCACACTGCAGGAATCTTGGTGCTGGGGCATAGGGGAGGGGTAGACAAGTCATCCGGGCCACGTATGGTTCCTCTGGACCCCTGAGTGGCCCACTTTCCGGGCCTGCACCCCAGGGGTGGATGTTACCCACACAGAGACGGTGAGGACCCCACACTCACCTTGCATGTCTTGCCCACTCGCACACATGTCTTGCCCAATCACTGGGCCTGGTGGATGGAGCCTGTCTCCCTCCCTTGAGGGCTAGCGGAGTGGCTACAGGGTTGCCTCAGTGAGCCCATGAGTCTCTGCCCTGTGCCTATAGGTGTCCTGGGTCTCAGGGCTGGCAGGCAGGGACATACGCTGCCCCCATGGGCCGATCCCTGGTTCTCCCATGGCCTGTAGACCCTCTGGGCCCTGGGAGTACCCCTCTGCTATCAGACTTACCCTGCCATCTCCTGGATCAACCCACCAATTCTCACTAAAGTGTGAGTGGTTGCTCAGTGCTGCCCTAATCCTCTAGGCCTGCAGTCTCATGAAGCCTTCACCTGAGGGAGAGGAACAGGGCAATTCCAGGCAAAGGAGGCCTGGTACTGGCTGCCCTGAGTTTCTGGACTCTCCCAGCCCTGGACAGCATGTCAGGAAGACCAGAGCCCTGGTAGGGGCAGGACCTGGGGACCTGCTGCCCTTCATGTCAGTCATTTTTTCTGATCTTGGTTTCTGGCCCCACCTGGTGAGACTACCAGCTGACAGCGCTCTGCAGCCCCCTCACCTTGGCCTCAAAGCAGGACCACCTTAATTATGCCCCTCCTCCCAGTCATCACAGCTCCCAGAGCCCTCAAAGCCATGTTGTGCCCTAGCCAGGGCTAGTACTGTCTCTGCACAGCCTGCCACAAGGCGATGGTGGGACAGAGAGGTCCCCCAGCGCCTGCTCTGGGCAGGCAGATGGCCACTTAAACTGCTCTTGCAGCTGTTGTGAGGGTTTAAAGTTTTTCAAAGCACAAGTTAGGAAAAGGTGGCAGCTGGAGGAACAAAGAGAAGATGGCAGCCCCACAGGGAGGGCTGGGTGGGGATCCCTGTCACTCAGCACAGACAGACAGTCGCCACGCGCAACAAGCAGGCAGGTGCGGTCCTGGCATTGGCTTCCACGTCTCCTGCTGTGGAGCGCGCCCTTCCCTCATCAGCCCTGTTCCAAGGGTACCCCTGGATGGGTAAACTGAGGCCCCAAGAGGTTCAGGGCTGCCCAAGGTCCCAAAGGCCCTGCGCCCAGCCCAGACCCTCATATTCAGACCCTCTTGACCTCTGGCCTCGGGTGACTGCTCTGAGTGTCCCTCAGTGTCCCCTCATTAGGCCCGTCATGGTTCCCTTCTGAGTTCAGCGGCTCTGAGGCCATCAGCGGGATTGCAGCTCCTACAAACTCAATTGCTCATTAAGGCTCCTCCACGGGCCCACCCTCCCTCTGCTCCTGGCGAATGGCCTTCCCAGGGCAGGCATTGGCTGTCCACCCACGCGAGCACCCAGTGTCCTTGGCCCTGACCCATGGGTGACACAGCGGGGTGGGTGAGTCTGCCCACCACCCACCCTTCCCGCCTCTGCCTGTCACCACCCCACCCCTGACTCCTTGCATCAGCCGGGAAGGGACAGATGACCTCGGGCCGGGCTGTCCCAGGATGCACCCCATCCGATCCCAGGAGCCAGGAGGGGGCTGGGAGGGGCCTGGTCCCAGTCTCTGCTCTGTAGTTGGGGCTGCCTACCCCTGGGTCTCAGTTTCCTTGTCTGTGAAGTGGGTTTGGGTAGCCGTGAGGCATTGACCTTGATGCTGAAGTTCCTGTTTCCCAGGGTCCTTGGAGCCCAAGCCGTCCTGAGGGCAGCCTCCACGCAGCCCTGGGGCAGGGGTGCAGGGTGCGCTCAGATTCTGTCCCCAGCTTCCCTCTCACTGTGAGGAGACCGAGTCCCACTGTGGGCCCAGGTCGGAGCAGAGGCTGCCTCTGCCCCCAGGGGAGGGGTGGACAGTAGGGGTCAGGGCAGGCCCCGAGGGCAGAGGACCAAGGCCGTACTTGGACACATTTGTTGTGGGCAGTGCCTGTGCTGTGGACCCTACCTCGGCTCCCCTGCTGGGGTCAGAGGCTGGGGGTGGGGTGCTGCCCACGGCTGCCCCTGGCCCAGCAGTAGAGGCTCAGCTGGTAAAATGTGTGGGCTCAGCCAGAGGCGGACGGAGCTGGGGGTCCCCAGGGCAATGGTGTGGGTAGTCCTTGGGCCCCTGCCCCGAGGCCTGGACACCACTGGGGTCCTCGGTGCTCAGGGGCCCACCCCCCTGCAGCCTGGCGGACCCCCCTGAGGGCTCGATGACTCCCTGTTAGTCTTCAGGGATTCAGAGTGAGACTGGTGATTCAGTGGTCTGCCTAATTAGGCCTCCTCATTAATAATCCATTCCTGCTAATGACCTTCTCTCCTCCATGACATTAAAACTGTCAGTGGGCTGGTGGGTGGAGGGAGGCAGCCAGGAGGCCTGGGGTCCCCAGGGGTGCGGCGCTGGGGGAGGCTGGGTGGAGCTGTGTGCAGGGTCCCTGCTCCTGGCATTGTCATGAGACGCTCTGGAGGGTGGGTGAGGCTGGGCAGGGAACCCAGGTGAGGCCCCTGCGTCCTGTGGTCAGCAGGCGTGGGGTGTGGTCTGTGGTTGGGGTGACCCAGGCCCTGGGGGGAGAAGCCTGGGGATGGTGGAAACGACAGGATGAGGTTTGGAGGGAAGGAGGCTTGGAGCACATGTTTGGGGCAATCCCATGAAGTGATAGATAGAAGTAATGGCAGCCCTTCCTGTGGAGTGGGGCCTGGGCCACGGGGCAGGGGGCAGATGAGGAAACGGGTCGGGTGGGGAGGCACCCAGCACCGGCCACTTCCCACCCGACCAGGCTCTTTCCCCAGGATCCAATCCCCACCCAGCCAATTCTGCCCACGGGCTGAGAATCATAGCAGATTGAGGACAGAGGACACGGCGGCCCTGGGAGGTGACGGGGGAGTCAGGCCAAGGCCCAAGGACGCCCAGGTGCCAGCCCTGCCCACCTCTGGGGCAGGCCGGCTGCAGTCCTGCTCCCACCGTCCCCTCGGCAACACAGAAAGGAGTCCTCTGTCAGGTACAGTCACAAAACTTCTAAGACTTAATTAAAATCAATCTCCAATTACTCAGATGCCATTGACTCGGGTCTCGACCGGTGGGGAAAATATGATCATCATTATGGGAAATGTCGATATTAGGCCATCGACCATTCTTCTCCACACAGAGCTGGCCAGGGCCCTACTGCGCTCTGGCCCAGGCCACTCAGCCCTGGCTCAGAACCCCCGTCCAGGCCCTTCTGGTAGGGATGACCCTGTCACTCCCCGGCTGGCATCCACGTCCGTGCCCCGCTGGCTGAGCTCCAGGCACTCACAGAAACGGGAGCTGTTGGCAGGCTTGACAGTTTCTGAAAAGTGTGCATCGTGGGGTGGCTCCATGGAGGTGGCTGCGGTCTTCTTGCTGTTGCAGTGGGGACGCCTGGCTGAGTCTCACTGGGGTCCACGGCTCCTGCCAAATCAGCCCCATGGCCTTGACAGAAACCCCTCTCGCTCAAGTGGGTTTTGAGGCCTGGAGCCCATCGGGCAGCAGCTGTCCAGCGACCTGCATCGGACACCTGGGCCTCTGTGCCCCTTAGTTCAAACCCCTAGGTTCAGCCTCCTCAGGGGAGTGAAGATGGAGAGCAGGACACATCAACAGAGGTAGATATCCAGGAGGAAGGAGGTGACGCTGTGTGGGGCTGGGAGAAGTCGCTTAGACCAGGGACCCTTGGGCCTGTCCTGGGGCCGAGGGGCAGCATACCTGTGAGGCCTCAAGGGCAGTGAGAAACCCCGGGAGACAGTCAGGGTTGTGGGAGAGTAAGCCACCTAATCTAGTTTTCTGTTTTTCCTTAGAGAAAGAAATATAAACCCTCAATTCTCCTGCCCTTAAAATAAAAAGTCGGAATAAGCGCTTCTCGTAAATACTCAAGCCTCATGCGATTCTTGATCAGGGTGCTGGGGGTGAAGGCCAGGCAGGGGTGAGAGGGCGGGAGGTGAGGGGACTCAGGCAGAGGGAGATGGAGGGGCCTTGGCCTGTGCTGGCTGCAGCGTCCGTGTTTTGTCTCTGTGTCCCCCGCCCCCTCCCCGGGCCGCACGTGGCCCGTGGCCGTGCGAGGTCAGGACGCGAGGCTCCAAATGGCCTTTGATGTGTGGGCCAGGGTGGAGAGGATTAGAGGACGCTGGGCTAAGGGGGTCGAGAGCTTGCGGGACGAGCGTGGGGCCATCCCTGCTGGCCATGCTTGGCCTCCCCTGACCACCTGGCCACAGCCTTTCCAGCCGGGCCCCGCCCATGTTGTGCTGAGTCTTTGTTACTTTAATTAATGCAAAGCTTCCTGACGCCTAATTAAACTGGAATCACTCCATGTCCATGCGTCCCATTAGATACAAGTTAATGCAAGCGTCGCTGTGGCAGTGCAATGAGGCTGGCGTGTCCCCGGGGAGGGGCCCAGAACACAACGGGATGATGGATGGATGGATGGTGGCACACAGGGAGGGCACCAAGCCTGGGCCCGGGACGGCACCCTTCACTGGACCGCGCGTGTGGGGGCCCAGCCCAAGGGAGCCTGACCCCCTTGGGGCCCTGGGCCTCCAGCTTCCGCCGCCCGAGGGGAGCCTGGTTTCTCCCTGCTGACACTCTCTGTTCTGATTACCTGAGAAACTCGTGCCCATGTAAGAAAAATTGGAAGTGCAGAAAAATGAGAAAAGGGAAACTGCAAAAACAGGTGCCCATTTTCCTGCCTTGGGCTCCTCTGCAGCTGGGGCTGGGGGCTGGGGCAGGGGTCCCAGGAGTGGGCCGTGGGCACAGAGGCTGGTAGGGAGGAGCCCTGTACCCCAGGACCTGGCCGTACCAGAAGGACCCCTGGGCAGGAGGGCAGCAGGGCCGGGAGCAAGCTGGGGGTCCGGGCTCCTATCCTGTTGGCCCTACTGACCAGGGCAGCCCTTGTGAGGGTTCTGTCAGGGGCCAAGGGGCGTCCTGCCTGGTTGGCCTGTCACCCCTGAGTCTTGGTTCTGTTCCAGGAGGAATTGGGTGGGGTGAGGAGTGGACTAGAGGAAAGGCCACTCTGGGCAGCTGCATGGAGGCCATTACATGGGCGCCAACTGTCCTCAGGTCTGGGCTCCCACATAGGGCCTGCAGGACCCCCGAAGTGGGGGCGGCCCTGGCCGGAGGGCAGAGCTCAGGGTTGGGGTAGCTGCACCAGTGGTGGGGTAGGCACAGGTGTGGGGGCCCGGGCTGGCGTCGGGCTGGTGGTGCCACGGGGCTGGGCACTCCCTCTATAGCTCGTATGCTGTCAGGTTCCCTCCTGAGGCCAGGGCCATGTCCACCCTGCCCCTACGGTCCTTCAGTGTCCAGCTCGGTGCACACGAGGGCTGGGTGGGCATGTGTCTTAGGAGATGTCCCATGCCCCCAACCCAGGGACACCCCATGGCTCGGTGTTCCTGCCATGTTCCTGCCCGAAGGACTCGGCCCCCAGAGCCCCACTGTGCGTTTGGCTCTCCAAGCCCCTCTTTGGTGTTGTGGCATTGCTCCTGTTTGCACAGAGCTAATCCGGGGCGTGTTTGTTTAGCGAGATTGCCTCTGCCGCTGGACGCGAAACAGGAAACGTGTGGGTGGGGGCCCGAGGGTAGCTCTGTCCGCTGCCCGCACTCTGCAGCCACCCCTGAGTGCAGGAGGCACAGTCCTGAGGCGGCCACCACCGTGGGTCACTGGACCCGCACAAGCGGGTCCCTATCAGGTGGTCCGTCACATCCAGCCCTTCGTCCAGCCTCCAGGGCTCTGAGCTGCCCAGGGAGGGGCCTGGCCTTGGGCCCGAGGTCAGAGGAGCAACCCCCTTCCCTGGGGGAGGGTGACCCAGAGCAGCCCGCCCACTTGCAGGTATGGGAAGAGTGGGAGGTAGCAGATGTGGACTCTGGGGACCTGGCTGCGGGGAGGGGCAGTGCCAGCCTGTGGCCAAAATGTGGCCCTAGAGCCAGGGACAGGGCTCACCTCCTCGCTTTGCCATTTATTTACAGGCCGGGGGACCTTGGGCAGGTGGGTCTCCTTTCTGAGCCGGTGGGTGAGGACCAGGATCTGGGATGATGGGCCACGTGCTGGCTAAGCTTGGCTGCCCGGGCATCCTCAGCAAACAGCAGCCGGGCAGCAGGCGTTGAAGGCAGCCGGCCCTGCCTCTGAGCCCAAATCCCACTTCAGCACCAAGACCCCATCTTGGCAAGGGTTCACCTGCTGAGGTCCTGGGTTTACCACACACCTGATCCACTCAGGACTAGGAGGCCTTGGGCTGCTTCTTACCCACAGTCTTGGGGACGTTTCTGTTCATTTTTTTCCAGAAAGGAGCCCACGAGGGGATCTGCCCAGAACCTCGGGAACTTCAGTTGGACCAATTTTCCAGGGGTCTGGGGTCCAGGTGGGCCTCTGCCCCTTTGCCTGCCCCGGCACTCTGGTCTGAGGCAGGCCTGTGGGGACCCAAAGAGGTCCCTGATCCTCCATAACCTCGGTCTTTGTTCCTCCCTGGACCCAGGTGGCCTGGGATAGCTCTGACCACAGATGGAGGGCAGATGTGATGCTGAGCTGGGCCCTGGGCCTTCAGAGCCTGGAGCTTCTGCCTCCTGCTCTGGGCCTCGAGCTGCCACTTAAGGAGTCTCACCACTGGCATGGCCACATGGAGAGGGGCGACCTGCTGAGCCTGGCCAGGCAGCCAGCCTGCCAAGGCCAGGAATGTGCTGAGTGGCACCCAGGGACCCAGTGGACGCCACACAAAGGGGAAACTCAGCCCCCACAGCCCAGCCTGGATTCTGACCCCCAGACTGAGCACATGGGAGCCATTGGGCCTGTCTGTCACCTGCGGAAGGTAACCAGGCACAGGCTCTCCCCTTTCCTTGACTTCCCCTCAAAGCCTGTGGGGAAGTGACTGGTCCAAGGGCTGAAAGCTGGTGCCCAGGAGCCTGGCCTCCTGAAAAAGTCCCCAGCCAGGCCGGCCTGGGGGTCCAAGAGGGGTTGGGGTCAGGGTCTGACTCAGAGCTCCCTTTCTAACCCTAGTCTGGATCCCATCCAGCACCGGTTCTCACACTGGTGAGCTCCTACTTATGCCTCAAAGCCCAGCTCCACAAGGCCCCTGCGATCCCGCATTGGGGCATCACGGTACCCATGCCTTCCTCTGCTACAGCACCAACCACTCTGTGGTTTTAAGTGTTTAAGGAAAGTCCTGTGCAAGGTTTAGCTGACCCGGTCTGTCTGCCTGGGAGGCCATGAGCTGCTCAGGGCGCTTGGGTCCCCTATCTTGCCAGGCACACAAGGGACACATGGACGAGAATACAGAGCGTGCTGGTGAAGGTCCTAGTCAGGGCGGGGGGACACAGCAACCCCCTGGGAGGGACAGGGGCTGGCGGGGCTGGCGGGGCACCCGGCTCCCACCCTTCACCTCCCGTTGTTTCAATAGCATCTGAGGAGAAAACAAGGACTTTCCAGCTGGCACAGATATTTCCTCCTGTGCATTTTACAGTCCATGGCTGCTGTGAACTCTGGGCTCCTGTCGGAGACGGAAGATTCATAGATTATGCCTGAGTTTTTATGTTCAATGATCCCAGTCCCCATGGGGGGCCCATGAGCTGCCCCATGTACCACCCAGGCCCCTGATTCTGTCTCAGCCCCATCCCCACCCTGGCCCCCACCTGCCTTTCCAGGGGCTCTGGTGAGCTCTGAATGCTATACCCGTCCCATTACCCCGCCACTTCTCTCCCCTGCCGTGGGGCTGGGTGACCTCTGTTGTTACAGCCAGGGCTGGGGGACCTGGGCCTGGGGGTGGGGGGTGGGAGTGGGGGCTGTGTGCCCGCCAGGACCCATTCCTCAGGCTCAGCCTCCCTGGGCCTCAGCTTCCTCTCCTGGAAAGAGGGTATATGAGTAATGTGGTTGCTGAGAAAATTCTTGTCCAGAGCTTGGCACTTGGAACTCTGACGGGGCTGGGCTGGCGCCTCGGCAGGACCCCCCAGCAGGCGGAGGGCACGGGTGCAGCTCATCAGTTGCGGCCTCACGTCCCTTCGTTATGGTGCCGGCAGAAGATGTTCTCTGATTAGTCCGCTGAATTATGAATTAGGTTCCAGGTCCCTGTGCAGCTGTTCCCGGCTTGTCATCCCCACCACTTTATTTCCCCATCTGCTTATAAAACCAGGAGCGCCGTCCTGCAATAAACACTTCAAACTCTTTTTTTAGGGGCTAATTAATCGTGTTGCATTTCTCTGACACAGCAGCAGGCTGGACCTGCCCCGAATTCCCAATGCCGGCGCAGCTCACCGAGGGCCTGGGGAGAGGCTGGGGTGTCTCGGGGCCCAGAGCCTGGGGCTGCAGGTGGCCTCCCCAAGTGCACGTCCCTGCAGACAGCGCTCACCCCTGTTCTGGCAGGGTTCTCCCTGCTGCCTGTCCCCTGGACCACTGGATGCCCCTCCCCTCCAACTCACCGTGACACATCCAAGGTCAAGTTCATGCTCCTCCCCTCCCCCCGCCGCTGGCAGTGCAGACTCTGTGGCCCCCAATCCCCCTCCTCACCCCCAGCATCCAAGCCCCCTCGGCGCCCATGCTCACGCCTCCTGCCTTCGTGCAGCCCATCTCCCTGCCCCAAGCTCCCCCAGCCTTCATCTGCCGGAGTTTCTCCCGCCCCTGAGATCCTGTTCCCACGTCCCCCTCTTTAGCGGAGTCCCCCTCTGCTCTGCACTTGGAGGCCCAGTACAGAATGTGGTGGAGGAAGTTTAAAACAATGACATAGCTCAGTCCTCGAGGCGTCGGTGCTGTGGTGTTGGAATCTTGTTGATTGTCGGCCTGTGCGCGCGTGCGCGGACATGGCCTCAAACGACTATACCCAAAAAGCAACCCAAAGTTATGGGGCCTACCCAACCCAGCCTGGGCAGGGCTATTCCCAGCAGAGCAATCAGCCCTATGGACAGCAGAGTTACAGTGGCTACGGCCAGTCAACGGACACTTCAGGCTATGGCCAGAGCAGCTATGGTAGTTCTTATGGACAGACCCAGAACACAGGCTATGGCACACAGTCAACTCCCCAGGGATATGGCTCAGCTGGTGACTATGGCAGTAGCCAAAGTTCTCAGTCGTCTTACGGGCAGCAGTCCTCATACCCTGGCTATGGCCAGCAGCCAGCTCCTAGCAGCACCTCGGGAAGTTACGGTAGCAGTTCTCAGAGCAGCGGCTATGGGCAGCCCCAGAGTGGGGGCTATGGCCAGCAGTCTGGCTATGGTGGACAGCCTCAAAGCTATGGACAGCAGCAAAGCTATAATCCCCCTCAGGGCTATGGGCAGCAGAACCAGTACAACAGTAGCGGTGGAGGTGGAGGGGGTGGTGGAGGTAACTATGGCCAAGATCAGTCCTCCATGAGTAGTAGTGGTGGCGGCGGTTATGGCAATCAGGACCAGAGTGGTGGTGGCGGCTACGGGGGAGGCCAGCAGGACCGTGGGGGCCGTGGCCGGGGCGGTGGCGGTGGTTACAGCCGCAGCAGTGGTGGCTATGAACCCAGAGGTCGTGGAGGCGGCCGTGGAGGCAGAGGCGGCATGGGCGGGAAGTGACCGTGGTGGCTTCAATAAACTTGGTGGCCCTTGGGACCAAGGATCACATCATGACTCTGAACAGGATAATTCAGACAACAACACCATCTTCGTGCAAGGCCTGGGCGAGAATGTTACAGTTGAGTCTGTAGCTGATTACTTCAAGCAGATTGGTATCATTAAGACAAATAAGAAAACAGGACAGCCCATGATTAATCTGTACACAGACAGGGAAACAGGCAAGCTGAAGGGAGAGGCAACAGTATCATTTGATGACCCACCTTCTGCTAAAGCAGCTATTGACTGGTTTGATGGTAAAGAATTCTCTGGGAATCCCATCAAGGTCTCATTTGCTACTCGGCGAGCAGATTTCAATCGGGGTGGTGGCAATGGTCGTGGAGGCCGAGGGCGAGGAGGGCCCATGGGCCGTGGAGGCTATGGAGGTGGTGGCGGTGGCCGAGGAGGATTCCCCAGCGGCGGCGGTGGCGGTGGAGGACAGCAGCGAGCAGGGGACTGGAAGTGTCCTAATCCTACGTGTGAGAACATGAACTTCTCTTGGAGGAATGAATGCAACCAGTGTAAGGCCCCTAAACCAGATGGCCCAGGAGGGGGACCAGGAGGCTCTCATATGGGGGGTAACTATGGAGACGATCGTCGTGGTGGCAGAGGAGGCTATGATCGGGGCGGCTACCGAGGCCGAGGCGGGGACCGTGGGGGCTTCTGAGGGGGCCGGGGTGGTGGGGACAGAGGTGGCTTTGGCCCTGGCAAGATGGACTCCAGGGGTGAGCACAGACAGGATCGCAGGGAGAGGCCGTATTAGCCTGGCTCCTGAAGTTCTGGAGCAGCTTTCTTCCTGTACCCAGTGTTACCCTCATTATTTTGTAACCTTCCAACTCCTGATCACCCACGGGTTTTTTGTGTTGGACTATGTAATTGTAACCATATCTCTGGTTCCCATTAAAAACCATCATTTTAGTTAAAAAAAAAAAAAAAACAATGACATTAACAAGGAAACAAAATCACAATTATTGAGTTACAAAACAGGGAGCTCTGAGGCAATTAAGTTATAGCAACCATTTGACTGTTCCTGATGGCGGGTGAAGGGGCTTTTTATTGAGATGATTCTCACGGTGGGCTCTGCATTGCTCCAGTAAGAGGTTTGGGTGTTAAGCCCACGGCCAGGCACCGGGGTCCCCATCTAGCCCCTGTGGGACCCGAGAGGCATCTTTCCCCAGGCCAGGAGGGCTCCCGCGGGTGGTGTAGTCATGCCCTTCGGAGCTGGTTCCTCATCTTCAGATGATAGGAAGGCAGGGCCTCGCGGTGTTCCCCAGGAGAGGGTCCTGCCGTTCAGAGCACAGGGCCTGACAGGAGCTGAGCCTCGGCCCCGCTCGCCTGTTGGGCCTCCAGGCCCAGGGTTCATGGGTGCCCGTCCTCACCTCGGTCCACACCACGGGGACCCGGGAGGGCTTTGCTCCTCGTTCCATCTTCACAGGGTCTGGGGAGCCTTGACCAGCGAAGGAGGCTGAGGCAGGGGGAGGCCGGGTGAAGGCCGGGCTCCCTCCCCATGAGCCCCAGACCCCTCAGGCCAACGGTGCAGGGTGACGGAGCTAGGCCTGGGAGAGGTGGGCCCCCGGAGATTTGGGGGACACCAGGACATGTGAGTCCTTGCACACGCGGGGAGCACGCTAGCCGCTGTCTTGCTGTGGATCCCCCAGAGCGGCCCTGACCCCAGGCTGGTGGCGGGGGCTGGTTTGGGGGCAAAGTGGGGTGGGGGACAGAGAGGCCCGCTGGAACCGTGAGGCCTGGCGAGGACGCCCTGGAGGGGATGTAGACTAGCGTCCCGCTGGGCCAGGCTCCGCTCAGGACACTTTGACGGGCTGTTAATCTTTACGCCTCCATTTAATTCTGAGTGTCATTCCCTGTCAGCCAAGCCTGGTGGCCGGGATTTACGCCCCGAGTTACAGGGCTCAGGCTGGTCGGAGGTGAAACAATCACCCATCAATCAGCACTGACTGGCTCCCTCGGGGCTGGCGGGTGCGGAGGGGAGGGCAGGTGTGTGGGACCCCAGTCACCATCTCCGGCTCCATTTCTGAGAGGTCGGCGGCCCGGCCTGGAGGAGCCTGGGGTCTGCACTTGGACGTTGTGGACGTGGGCACTGTGACACAGGAGCCCCATGTGTCCCGTGTGATGCTAACCCTAACCTAACCACCCAGGAAGCGAGGTGTCCAAACGACAGAGGGGGCCTCGACTTGCCTTCTGAGGACCAGCATGAGGGACGGGAGCCGCTAGGCGGGGATGGGAGCCCCAGATCAGCTCCTGAGCCCCTTGGAGATATTCTGTGCCTCGGTTTCCCTCCTGTGAGCTCCAGGCAGTGGAGGGTGGAGGAGCCTAGGGGGCCCCGTGAAAGGTGGGCTATGAAGATGCCCAAGCTAAACCTTGCAGGGATCTTACTGGGGAATGAGAGGGGCAGTGACCTGGGAGCTCAGAGGGAAGAAGGGTTGCAAAGTGTTGGGGTGAAGTGAGGGGTGAGGTGAAGGGTGAGGTGAGGGGTGAGGTGAGGGGTGAGGTGAGTGATGGACATTCCCACACCTCCCAGTCTGGTGCTTCGACCTCCAGGGTGAAGGTGCCTTGATTTTGGGTCCCTGGAAGGGCTGCTCTGGGCACAGGGGTTGGGGGGCAGGGCTGATGCTTGCTGTCGGGGAGGGGCCTTAGGGACCCCTGCAGCTCTGGCCCAAGAAGGCAGTGGCTCTGTCGCACTTGCACTGGCAGACTAGCTGGGCACCCCTCTCCCAGGTGCCCTGTGTCATGGTGCCTGCTGTCCCCTGACCCTCCCCCGACCCCCGCCATGCCCAGGCGGCTGCACTGGCATTTGGAGCCCTGGGAGCCTGTCTGGAAATGTCAGGCTGGGGGCGGGGGGCTTCGCCAGAGACCACGGGGGGGCTGCTGGAGCTCTGAGGCCGCTGGAGGCGCTGAGGGACCAGGCCCGTCCCCATGGCTTTACCGCCCCGCTAGGCCTCTGGTCAAAGAGTGAGGGTGCCCTGGGGCTGAGGCGTCTGAGGGAGGCTTATTGGTGTCACCGAGTCACGGGGCCCCTTGCTGTCAGGCACACGGGGGTTGTGACGAGGGGCACTGGGGGCCGTGGGCTGCCAGGAGGCGGGTGGGAGGGTCTGTGCTGGGAGAGGGCAGGGGTGGTTATGGGATGGGGGCGCCGGGGGACACAGTGAGAGGGAACAAAGTGCCCCGGGGAGGCCCCTGCAGGACAGAACCGCTGTCCCCGTGCTCTGCTGCCCAGTCTGGCCGACCAATCCGCCTGCACCGCCCCGTGGCCGCCACCTTCCCGGCCCCAGCGCCCTCCCTGGAGGTCCTCCTGGAGGGCCCCTTGCTCCTGACCCCAGGGAGGGCCACCCACCCCCGGGCCACGGCCCTGGTTGGGGAGAGTCCAGTCCCTGGCAGGTGGCTCTGAGGAGGCTTCCCCATGGGGCCGGCTCAGTGATGAGGGGCAGGACCTCAGCCCACCGTCACCATCATGGTCCACGGGGCCTCCGTGTGGCCTTGCTCCCTGGAGAGTCCGGGGCTCTGTCAGCCTGTGACTGTGGGCCCCTCCTCCATGCAATGGTTGTGTGGGCCGCGCTGTACCCCTCCCACTCCTACTCTCCACCTCTCACTCCTCTGGGTGACAAAGTCCCCTTTTCCTGGACTCGTGTGTCCACCCTAGAGAGGGGCCTGCATCTGCCCAGCCTTTGGGCCGCATGGGATCTTTCAAGTGCGTGGACGCTGTACCGACGCTGACCCGGGCCCGGTCCCGGCCAACATGCTTCCTGTGCACCTGGCCCTGTCCGTACCCCCGTCTGCCTGCCTGCCCCATGGCTGGGGACATCTGCCTTGCCCGTATTGCTCAGGCAGTTCGGCCATGTCCGGTGGGGCTGCCCTTCAAGTCCAGCCACTCGGAGACGTGCTGGGCTTGGCCCTGTGTCTGCCCCATGTGGCCCCCGGCAAGTGCTCCCCGTCCCCCATCCCAAGCTGGCCCAGGCTCTGCCCCAGGTCAGACTCAAGGGTCCCCCAAGACAGTGACTGGCTCCGAGCCGAGCTGAGCGTGGCCCAGGGGTCCACAGCCAAGGCCCAACCCTCTGTGCAGGGCCTCTGGGAGGCCCCTGGCCCCTTGAGGGCTCAGGGTTAGGCAGGGGGGACAGGTGGCTGTTTTGAAGTCCCTGGCACAGGATCCCACCTGGGGTGCCTGGTGCACAGTGGGACAGATGGCTCTTGGCAGGACAAGAGCCCCCACCCTTCAGGTCTGGCTGCCCCCAGCTGGCATGGAGCACAGCTTCCGGCAAACCCAGAGGGATCAGGTCCAGTGGTGGCCAGGATACCGGGGATTCTTGGGGCCGGCATCTGGGGCTTGAGGTGCACAGTAGGGTTGGGACCCAGGAGTGCAGGGCTGCAGAGGAAGTCCAGGAATGCAAATATGTGTCTGTTTCCTCCATGGGGTCAATTCCTGGCAGATCACCGGTCCCCAGTGGACCTGGCCGTGCTCACAGCCTTGCCGACACCGCCCCTGGGAAGCAAAAGTTTTGCTGGCTCCGTGCCATCTCCCACCACATGGGGCCATCACAGACGCAGCCCCCCGGTGCCCTTGCCAGCCCAGCAGTGCCTTTGGGGCCTTCACCTGGAGCATCCCTTTTGGGGCCCATCCCAAGCGGAAAGACCCTGCTGGGAGTCCCGAGGTCTGGGACTGGACCCAAGGGGGTGTGAGTCCCCGTGGGGTGCTTGGGGACACCCCAGAGGCCCAGCTGGCCCCTGGCCTGGCAGCTCCATTGCACTCTGGGTCCAAAATCCGACATCACCAATCCCAGGAACACCTTGGAAACCACATAAAACAGTGACAGGCTGCCAATTGTTTGAGCAGCACACAGCGGCCGGGGCCAATTAGCTGAGATTCTCAGGGGCTCCCATGGGCTCAGGGCTGGGCTGGGGAGTGTTGGCTCTGGTGCCACTCCATCAGCTGGGCCTCGTTGACTCCAGAGATAGAGCCTGCCACCCAGGAAGTGACTCCTTGCAGGAGTGGGATGTTTTTTCTCTCCTTTTTTGGTTCAGATAGAGGGACGTCAGTCGAGGTGCTGATAAGGCCTGCAGGGAGCACACGGCCGAAGGCTGGAGCTGGGTGGGGCCACCTCTGGACACAGACACAAGGCACAGAGAAGTCCTGCAGGGGACCCCTTAACCTTGTCTAACCCAGAGTTCCCCGGGGGACCTTCTTCTTGGCTCTGCCCTGGTCAGTGTGTGGATGCTGCCAGGCTGAGGCTGCCGTCTTCCTGCTCTGCCCTGGGCCTTGTGCAATGGCTTGGGGTGAGGCTGGGACTGCCCAGGACGGTGGGAGGTGGGGATCCCAATCCCCAGACACCTCCTCTGAACTGGGACCAAGATTCAGTCATTTCATGTCCCCACTAGACAGTGCTCACAGGAGGCGCCCACTTGGGTAAAGGAAGAGCTTTCTGACCCTCTGGTGGGGCCCCCCCATGTGTCGGGACCAGTGCCCCTCCTAGCTCTGCGTGGAGTTGAGCTGCCAGATCAGGGCTGCAGACCTGCGGGTACGGGCCTCGCAGGGTTTCATAACATGTTTTGTTTTCATTCTGTTTGTATGGATACCTTCTATTTGTCGCCTGCAATGCTTGTTTTCCATTTCCAGTGGTGCTGTAAGATTTCCTTCCAAAATATAATCATTTAAGTAAAAAAAAATCCGTTTGAAGAAAACCCTCCAGTAAATAACAGTGAAGCAGGTGGGCAGATGCAAGATGGAGCAGAGTGTGGTGGGCCTTGGTGGTGGGCAGGGTGAGGGTTGCAGGCAGGGAAGGGTTGGGGAGAGGGTGGGGAGGGGTTGGGGACCCCCCTGTTGCTGCCTGGTCAGCTGGGCCCCCTTGGCCGCTGTCCTGAGGCCGCGGAGCCATTGGCCGTCTGTGTGTTGAAGTGGCCGTGGCCATGCTTGTCCAGCCCTGGACTCCCCTGGATCTCACACCCACTTGTGCCCTTAACTTGTGTCTAACTGTGCTTTTTATTTGCCTGTTAACCTTCCAGCATATGTATTCATCAGGAAGGTGCCCAGGAAAGGAGTGTTTGGGGGAGTCTGGGGTGCCCTGAGCCAGCAGGGGGCTGCTCCCAGAGTCCACCTCAGTCGGGGCCTTCTGCCCATGGACTCACACGTAGTGGAAGGTCCCACCTCCCCACACACTCCTTCTTTGCAGGGGTAAACTGAGGTCCAGGGTGCTGCCCCTGCCCGAGGTGTGTGGCTGGGGGACAGGCCCTGACCTCTGCCCCACCCCCCCCGAGGGCTGGCGAGGCTGTGCACAGGGCAGACCATCCAGGAACTGCATGTTGGGACTTTGTGGCTGTCGTCCTGTTCTCCCCACACTTTCCTGGCCTGTGGAGCAGAGGTGGGGTGGGTGATGAGGCGGGGGATGGGCTGGACCTGTCACCAGAGGTCACGTTGTCCAGCTGGTGAACTCACACGAGCGGGGTCCAGAATGGACACTGTCGGGGCCTGGACACCCCTTATGGGGGCAGGAAGGAGGGCACGGAGCCTGGCACAGTTGGGGCGTCTGTGGGCCTGGGTCCAAGTCCTGACTTGGCTGCCCCTCGGTGAGGACAGGCAGGGCTTGGCCTCAGTGTGCCCAGCTGTCCCCTCTGCCAGGGTCTGTGGGCGTGGTGGGCCGGGGCTGCAGAGCCTAGGGGACGTTCACAGGAAGTGGGCTGGGGAGCCCTGGTGGCACTGGGCCCTGCGGCCTCTCTCCATACAGACAGGATGGGGGTGAGTGGTGCTCTGCAGCCGACTGTCTGGGCCTCACTCCCTCACTCCAGTTGTCCCCCCCATCCCGCAGGGAGACCCGGCCCAACACCCCCTTCCCACCAACTGAGGGGTGACTCCCACTGGGACTCGTGGGTGAGACCCACTGTGCACCCCCCATCCAGGCCACGCCCTCCTGGGACACCCTCCCCCAGCCCCATCACCCGTTACTCTGTCCTGTGCCAGACCAATCCTGGGGGCTACACGTAGGTCATTTTCGGGATTTCATGACAAGACGCTCAAGCAGGTGTTGCCAACCGGTCGACCCCAGGCCGCCCTGTGGGGCATCCCCTGCAAGCAGGGGCCTTTCCAGAAGGTCATGGACTCCCGACCCAGCTGGGAGCACTGCCGGACAAGCTATAATCCCTGGGCGGGGGCAGGGGGTCAGGGCACCAGGGGCGGGGGCACCCAGGGGCTCCCTGCGAGTCAGCCTGGGAACCAGGCTGGCATAAGGATTAACAGAGGGTGTGTTGTAATAAAGAGAAGGAAGTCACTGGCAACCCTGCCTCACCCATGCCCCTCAGGGCCCCCAGCCTGCCTGACCCCTCCGCATAGGTCAGACCCACACGTGGCCTCTGGGGCAGGTGCTCTGCCCAAGGCTGTGCTGGGCTCTGGAGGGTCTCACAGCACAGAGCTCCTGAAGACCCAGCCCAGCACCCTAGGACCACCCCTCCCATCTCAGGGCATGGAAAGGGTGTCAGGTGTGTGAAGCCAGGCACCCCGTGAGCATCTACAGTGTGCCAGGCTCTTGCAAGTGCATGGCCTCCCTGTGAATCAGGCCTGGTCATCCTAGGTGGGGTGGGGACACGGGGGTCCCAGAGGTGCTGGGTGCTCATGGTGGACCTTTGGGGGTCCAGGGCCCCTGTGCCAGACCGAGGGTCACCCCTGGGTCTGGCTGTGTGTCCTGGCGTGTGAGCTCTGAGCACTGGTTGGGCCTTGGGAAGGTGGGGCTTCCCAGGGGCAGGGGCCGGCTCTCAGCCGGACGTGGCCCTGTTTCAAGCCTGGATCAGTCTTGACCTTCAAGCAGGTGTTTCTGCACTGCCCACTGCTTGCCTCCCCTGCCAGAGGCCTGCGACCACCTACTTTGTGCCTACCTTTCACCTAAACCTTAGGATAGGGCCTGTTGTCAGCCCTGGGCCACCCACCCACCCCGTCCTCCCCCTCCCGGCCAGGACACTCCTGGTCTGACCTCCAGCTGCCACTCAGGGTCTGCAACCCAAGGGCCCCACCGAGACACAGGGCTTACTGTCACCACCTTGGCTCCCTGAGCCCTGGTCAGCCCAGTGAGGTCCGAGAGGGACCTTAGTGAGTGGAGCCCAGCCCAGCTGTTTATTTCCCTGTACAAACCTGTCCCTGCAAATGCTCAGCACCAGCCGCTGGGGCAGTGGGCAGGGGCAGCAGGCGGTGGACTCTGTGGGCCGCCCAGAGGCCTCCTGGAGCCTCACACCCCGACACATAGGAGCCCTGCTGCCTCACCCGGCCTCCTGAGAGTCCCTAGGTCTGCCCTCCTCCACAGGCCCCTGACCGTGCCCATTGGCCTCTCCCGGGTCATCACCACCTCCTCCACGCTGGCCTCTGAGGCTGATCATATGAGAATTAGGGGCAGAAATGAAGAACAGGCTTCTCTGGGGACGAGAGTTCAGGATGCTGGTCCTGGTCACCGCTTTGGCTAGTGGCCTTGGGATGGTCAGTGCTCCTCCCTGTAAGTGGGGTCATGAGGACTGTCCTGTCTCAGAGACCATGTGAGCCCCAGGGGAATGAGTCAGGGGGCACCCCCAGCTCCTCCCTGCACATTTGCGTCCTCTATCAGTGGCAGCTGCCTCCCCTGGCACTCTCCCTGGCCCCAATCAGGGCTGGCCAGACACCCTGATGGGCTCTGTTCCTGCTTTGAGCCCATGTCCGTGGTGGTCCCTGCTCAGTGCGAGGGGGAGGGAGTAAGGGTCCTTTCTGGGGGTGGGGGGATGCTGCTATCAGGCGAGAGAGTGAGATGCTAGTGGAGGCCCTGGGGACACACCACATGACCGGCTCTGCAGGAACCACTGGGCAGGTCACCCAGCCTCCAGGGTCCTCATGCTTCTCTGCCAGGTGGTCAGACACCGGGCCTGTTGTCCAGGCTCACGCATGGGAGCAGGCCTCTCTGAGGGACCGGGAATGATGCCCTACAGACAATATTGATGCTGTTTCCTCCCTAAACAACCAAATGCCAGATATTAGTTCCAGCTCTGCTGGAAACATGGAAATCGATGCCCAAAGACCAAGGAGCACAGACCTGAGATGCCCTTCGTGGTGGCCTCCCGGTGGGAGGCAATGTCAACAGGAGGGTCAACAGAGCTCTTGACAGGTGGACCCATCCTGTCACCGCCCCTCCCCCAGCGCAGACATTCCTGATCAGGCTCCGGGAGGTGGGGGGCCCGGCTCCCCCAGCACCGTGAGGTTGACTCAGCTTCCCCAGAGGCAGCAGTGGGACCCCATCCCAGCACCTTCTCACTCCAGCACGGGGCATGCCTGGGGCATGGGGCATGCACCTTCCAGCCGACCTCCTCCTGGGAATCTCCTGCAGGAGGTTCCCAGTGCTCCTGGGCCCATGGTTTGCCTGCAGCTTCCAGGAAAGGCTCCTGGCCTCCTCACTCCCCTACAGCCCCCACGCTCCATCTAGGACCCCACCTCTGTGTCCCCCCGCCCTGCCCCCCTGCTCGGGCGCTGGTGCCTCTGTCAGAAGTGGGAGTGGGTGTGGGGCAGACTCTGGCTGGCTGGTCAGTCAGCCTCCTGGTGACTGGCGCCCAATGTGAAACCAGGGAGGTGCCAGCGGCCTGGAGAATGAGGGCAGTGGAGCCTCTCGGGCACCCTCCGCACCCTGGGGGTGGGAAAGCCAGGCTCTGAAAGGTGGGGGCCTGCATGGAGTCCCCCAGCTTGTGAGTCTGTGAGCTGAGTGCCTGCTGGGTGGTGCAGAAGGAATGTCTCTGTCCCCCTAATGCAAATATTGGAATCCTAACCCCCAGGGCATGGTATCAGGAGGCGGGGCCTTCAGCAGGTGATTAGGTCATGAGTGTGGAATCCTCATGAATGGGAGTAGTGCCCTTAATCAAAGAGCCCCAGAACTCCCTCACCCCTTCTGCCATGTGAGGACCCCGCAAGGACCTCTCACTAGACACCCAATCCGCCTGTACCTTGATCTCAGACTCCCAGCCTCCAGAACTGCGAGAGATTCAACCCCATGGTTGATAAACTGCCCAGTTCCTGGCATTTTGTTATAGCAGCTGGAATGGACGGAGACAGCGTCCACTGCAAAACGGGGATGGGGTCAGGGGCATCTCCTGTAGACACACAGCAATGCTGGGGGTGCACGGTGGCCCGCCTGCCCAGTTCCCCTACTGCCCTGTCCAGCTGGACTGCTGCCATCTCCCAGGGGTTTCTAAGGCCCCCATCTTGCCCAGGCCCCTCCCCATCCATCCTGAGACCTCCTGGCCCCACTTGGGCGCCCAATCCTCCTTGTGGGGCTGCCTCTTGCGGCCCTGAAGACGGATGCTGCTCCACCTGCATGGCCCATCCTCTGCCCCTTCCTCTGCCCACAGCGGCCCCTCGGTCCCAGCATCCCTGGAGTGGGGTCCCACCTCCCAGGCCATCCTGGCTGTGCTCCCAGCCCCTGCCAAGGAGGTGTCAGAATTCCTGGCTTTTTGGAAGGAGTCCCTGAGCACAGCTCTATTTAATCTGGAAGGCTGAGATGCTTGGAGCACAAGCAACAGGGTGTTAATAATAATGGGCCAGCAGGTAGTGGAGCCGGAGATTTGCCCCCAAGGACTGCACAGGAGGAGGGATTTGGCACACACTGGAAGGAGGTGGGAGGGAAGGGCAGGGCCTCTGCTGTGACTGAGACTGAACCCAGCTACAGAGCAGACGGTCTGCTGGGCTCTGGCCTCCTCCCTGACTTTCATCCTACTTTAAAGATTGTTCCGGGATCAGAGGAGTGCAGGAGTGGCCAGGGACGGGCCTCCTCCTCCAGGAAGCCTCCCAGAGATGTCTCCAGACCTGGGCCTCCAAGCTGCAAAAAAGAAGAGTTTATTCAGGAGACACAGATTGGGGTAAAACAGAAAGAGCTTTCTGGGAAAGAGAGAGGGGCTTATAAAGGCTAAAGCCTTATATGCTCTGACATAAGAATCCCTTTATCTTTAAGGAGTGGCTGTCATGAGTTGTTTTAGGGTAAGTGTCCAGTAAGTATCTTGAGTTTCTGGCAGATGTTCTGGGTGCTGCATTGGGACAGTAAGCGTTAGAGACGTCAGATTCTACCTGCCTGAGATGGGCGCTGCTCGCACCTCCTCTTGTGGCAACACCGACTGTGCCTTGACTTTCCTTCCACACACCAGCCTTGGGAGGGCAGGGAGCGCACCATTCCCAAGAGACTGCCCAGTGCACGCCACCTCCTGAGCAGCCCCAGGGATCAGGACTCCAGGATGTCTGAGGCTGCGCGAGGCCTTGGTTCCTCAGAAGCTCATGGGAACAAGCAAACAGCCCCAGGGATCGGGACACCAGGATGTCTGAGACACAGTGACCGTGCTCCATCCCTGGGTGGGGGCAGGGCAGGCGCTGAGGTAGGCAAGGCCTGCCGGGTGGGGTGCCCACTGGCTGGCTGCTTGGCCTCCATTCATCAGCCTGCAGCTCTCCTACCCCAGCCTTTGAAGCTGCAATAAATATTGATTCGGGCAAATCGATGTGTTTCTGAGGACCCAGCTCGATAGCAAAGTTACAAGGATCAGGGCAAAGTCATCCACTCACAGAGTGTCCTCGCTGAGCCTAGGGCTGGGGGAGGGGATGGGCAAAAAAGTGCTGTCCGCCCATCCAGGGGCCAGTGCCAATGGCTTGGTCCACCTGAGGGGAGGGGAGGAGCTTGGCAGGTACCGGCCCCTGGCCCTCACCTGGCCAAGGCCGAGGGGCCTGTTTCATGCCACCCCTGTCTGGGTGTCTCCCGTTGGTACCTGAGCAGTTCTGTGCTTGGTGGCTTAGAGTCTAGGCCACAACAGAGGACCCTTCCTCAGGGCTCTCTCTGCAGCCTCTGCTCTCCTTCCCTTGGTGGCATGGCCCCCCAAGACAGGGAGCTCCCTACCTCACAAACTGTCTCTTCCATCACTGGCCGCAGCAGCGCCTCATGATGGACCAGGGCCCCAGAGGTGGCACCCCTTCCCAAATGCACACTCTGGGGTGGGGGGCAGCCTCTGCCTGCTCTGGCCCCTCCAGCTCTGATCACTTCCTCCCTGAATCAGTCCGAATCCCCGGCTGGCCCTTGGGGCTCCCGGGGCCCCGGCCACCTCTTGTTGCCTTTGCATGTGCTGCTCCCTCGGCCTGGAGCTCTCATCCCCCCGTCTCGCCCCCCTATTCAACACCTCCCCCTCCTTCCTCTGAGCTCCGACCTGCCTGGAACTGGGGCCCAGACCCTCAGAGGATCCCCTTGGAGTCTCTCCTTGGGGGGAGGCGGGCAGGACTAACTCCAGGCCACCTGGGTGGGTGGGCACCTGGCCCTGCCTGTCTGTCTCAGGGACATTCCTTCCCTCTCCTCCCCCACCCACCGCCCAGGCATTTCTGTGTCTCCAGCCCTCTCTGCCTCCTCCCTTCTCCTGGAACTCTGAGGCTAGGTCAGGTCCGCTCTGGTGGGCGGCTGTATTTATGAGAATTGGGGAAATGCAGATGTGATGTTTCCAGCTAATAGAACCAAATCACTCGCACCTCCCCATTAGCGAGGAACCCGGTCCGTGTACATGATGCCCCGCACTGCCAAAGTGGGAGCCAAGACAGCGGTTTTATGACCCCATAAAACTTTGGGAGTTTATTGCTATTGAACAAACACGTAATCCAATGCTTCAGGTTCAATATATGTAGCCAACGACATCCCGAGCCGGTGGGGCTGCGGCTCCCATTGCCAGGCCAGGCTGCCATGCAGGCCGAGCACTGAGACATCCAGGGGCTTTGGAGCTGGTCAGTGATTGATTGGCTGCAGGATGGGAGCAAGATTTATGGTGGCCAGGCCGAGGCCTGTCCTTCTGCACACTGAACAGCCCAGTGGTGGGGCAGAGGGGTGGAGCAGCACCTGGGACCTGGGCTCTAGGCAGAGGGTCGGCCTGCAGCCCCCAGGCAAGGGGCTGGTCTGAGGGTGCTGAGGTAGAGGCCACAGCAAAGGGAATGTGTGTGTCCCAGAAAGAGGTGGGCCCTCCCCTAGGAGGGAGGGGCAACAGGACAGGCTTGGGGAGGGGTCAGTGGCTACGTCTTACACGCCAGAGACCCCCATCCACTCCCCCATCCATTCACCTAGCCATCCCTCCGCACACGTCTGTCCATCCACCCCTCCATCCCTCCAACCCTCCACCCGTTCATGCATCAACCTGGCCATCACTCCACACAAGAAGGGCCACTCCAGGTGAAGGCTCAGCCTCTCACCACTCGGGATGCCGACGTCCCACCCACTGAGCCCGCCCCTGTGGATGGTAGATGGGGCCCTTCTGTGCTGCCCGGAGGGCGGGCTGGTGGGCCAGGGCTGGGGCGTTGGAGGGGCTCCCCTCTGGGGAGGCGGGTGTTCCCCTGGCTCCAGGGCCCTCCCTCCTCTGAGTTTGCTCGCGTCCTTGGTGCTCCGGCTTCGCTTAGGCTCGTGCTGTGTCAATGGTATTAACTTTGCTGGATTCATCCCTTGCCTTTTCAGTGTACGGCTCCATCTGAGCCCCTGAAAGTTTAGCTCCCAGTGTCCCTGCCTTTGCTTTTAGGAAGTTCTTCCCCCTGGGGCACTCGGTCAATATTTGTCTGTTGGCTTCAGCTCCTTTCAGTGGCTCCAGAGCCTTGTCAGCAGGCAACCCCCATCGCCACTCGAGACTCAGAGGTCCCCCCTCCCAGTGGAAACTTTCCTCCACAGCCTGAGTTGTAGCTACTGAGGGGACGGACGCGCAGAGCAGAAGGCAGGTGTGGAGTCAGGGCTGAGGATGGGGCGGTCGGAGCTAGGGGGCTGGAGGAGAGGGTGGTGGGGCGAGCCGGGGATGCCCACAAACCCTTGGAGCCACAACTGCCACGGGGTGGGCAGGACTCGGCCAGGTGGCAGGGGGTGGACGGTGCTCTGTGCAGGCCCATTTTTTCCCTGTGTCAGGTGTTTGGGACACCTGGAGTGGAGGGAGGTGGCGGAGCTGGGTGGCTAGACAGGGAGCCATTGGAGGTGGATGGAGGGAGAGAGGGAGGGCCTGAGGCAGGGGGCCGGTTGATGCTCCTGGGTGGCGTGGCTCCCTAGGCCTCTGCCCCCTTTTGTGAAGACCTGAGGGTTTCTGGGGACGAGACCCTGACTTTGTTTGCAGCCGATGGAGGCACAGCTGGGTGACCATCCTGGTTGGAATCCCAGCTCTGCCTGTCATGTGTGGTGCCAGACGAGCCTCACTTTCTGCACCTACATAATGGAATGAGCAGGCATCGAGGAAACTCAAGATTTGCCCAGCCCGGTGCCTGGTGCACAGAGGTACTCCCAGAATGTTCTGGGAATACTTCCTCCCACCAAGGACTCCTGAGGCCCCTCTGTCGTAGGCTCTGCGCTGTCCAGGCCGGGGACGGTCTCCGGAGCCTCCACCCTCTCCTTCCGGTGCTCCCTGCAGTGTGGCTGGTGGCAGACACCCAGGCCTTATCAGCGCACGTCCTCCCCCCCGCCCCATAACTCAGCCCCACACAGCTCAGGCTCCCAGCCGACCTCGGCAGGGTTGTGGGGCTGGGGGGGGGCAGGCCCAGTGGAGGCAGAGCAGGAGGATGGCCTCGTTCCTGCCCCTTGGGGGGTCACGTGTGGGGGGCCTGGGATGCAAGCCTGAACCTGGTGGGCTCAGCCTCAGCTGATGACAGCGAGAGGGATGGCACAGCCGCTGTGGCCCCTGCGAGGAGTGAGCTCAGGACATGGACCAGCCCCCAAGAGGGAGCTCCATCCCACGGCCAGAAGGAGTCTTCCTGGGGATGCTGCAGAGATGCCTGGGGACGCTGCACAGGTGTTACCAAGCCAACCAGGGAGCAGGGGGCACAAGGCGTGGCCTGTGCACAGCCTGGACAAGATGGGGCTGACCATGGTGGACTGGCTCGTCTTTGCCCACAAAACCCAATGACTCAGGGTCAGGTGGAGAGGCAGGCTTGGCCGGTCACAGAGAAGGAGACTCAGAATCAGGCTACAAAGTCCCATGAGTCCCCAGTGTGGTTGGACGCTGGCTCAGATACCAGCACTGTCCACAGTAACAGAGGTCGGGGCCTAGAGGGAGGGAGGGGACAGGTCTGCTGAGTGGGGAGGGGCCTAAAGCTGCGGCAGAAGCAGGTACGAAGTGGTCTATACCTAAAGCTGGACATGGGCCTGGTGGCTGCCTGGGCCAAAGGGCGGGGGAAGAGGAGAGCTGCCCCTATGCGGTGGCCAGTGGCAGGGAGGCAGCCCTGGGGGGGTGGGGGGAGTAGGAGGCTGTCGTGTCCGATTGGCTGTGACACGGGACTGCGACAACCTGCTGGGGTACCCCACCTCAGGGGTGTGAGACGGCCAATTCGGGAGCCAGTGAGCAGGGCAGGGTGGCCATCTGGGGCTGGGGGCTGGTTCTGGGGGCCCCTAGCCCCCAGCCTCTCCCCATTCAATGGTCTTGTGGTTACAGCTGAGATGCAGCCCCGTTAGCTCCGGGGCAGGGCCAGAGCCACGTCCAGAGGATTAATGGTCAGAGAGGAGGGGCTGGGCCTCTTCTCAGCCTCCCCGAGTTCATTATCAGCCTCCATTAACTCTCGACCTGTGGCCAGCAAGGGCTCCGGTCACTCATTACTGCTAATTGTGGGAACTGGGTGGCCCCTCTGGCTTCTGTCACCTGGGCCTCAGCCCCTGTCCTGTGGGGGTGGGGAGGGGAATGCGGTGCCTTCAGCAGCCCAGTTGCCACCTCTGGGCGGCCAGGCTGCTCTGCCCGGCAGACGTTTAGGTCATCGGCCTGGAATCACCAGGACTCGGAGCCTCTGTCTTGCCTTGAGCCCAGGGGGTTTAAGAGTCGCCCCCTGGGTAGAGGGTCCGCCGGGAGGGGCTCTGAGAATGGACCCCACTCCTCCCCGGCCCCCCCTTGTCCTGCCTTGCGACTGCCCCCCACCCCGGCCCATGTTCCACTTCTCGCTGGGCCACCCCAAGGCCAGTGTGAGTGGGGGAGCTGTTCTGGCTGTGCAGGGGGTGGACGCAGCTGAACCCCCGCTGACATCATCATCCTTCTGTTTTCATTGGGACACATGCCCGGCTGGAGGTTTGGGGCTGTGAATGGCCCCCCTCCCTGCTGCCCAGGCAGCTAACTATGGTGGCATGGAGGATGGCTCTGCTTTTGAAAGGCACGGCCTCCTCCCTGGTGACCCTGCCCTGGGTGTGGCAGAGGGTGTGCAGGGGCTGCCCAGGCGTCCCCGCCCCTCGCTTGTCTCTTCGTCTCTTCGGCTGCCCCGCCCCGAAGAACCCTCAAGGTCCTCCCCTGTGAGCCGGGCTCCGTGACTCATCCGGAACGTTTCACTGGCTTGGATTTAAACACAGCTCCTGAAACTTGGGGATCCTGAGAAGTCACCCTTGCAGCCGAGCGCGGTCATGGTGGCGGGCGGACTCTCCTTGCCATGGCCCAGGATGCGTCTCCTCGCCATGAATGATGGGTTTAATAGCAGAGGGCAAGCAGGCAGCCCGGGTTCTCCACGCTGGCCCGGTGGCTGGGGCTCGGGCTGCCCTCGCCTGGCGCCCGCCTGCTCCCTGTCAGCCAGGGGAAGCAAGCCGAGAGGAGATTTATCTTCCCCGACTTTATGAGGTACTAGCAGAGAGAGGCTGAGAGGCAGGAGCTAAATAATTGATGACCTGGCTCTGAGGGCTCAGAGAGGCAGCCGGGCCGGACGTGAGGGAGGGCGGTTGGGTGCTGACCGCGGAGAGCTGGGAAACCAGCCAGAGGGCTGGGGGACCCCGACTGGGGGTCCAGGGGTCACAGACGCCTTGGGGCACGTGTCCCCAGGAACAGAGCTCAGAGGATCCCAGGGCGACCTCCCCTCCCCACTTGCGCCCACCCACCCACCCTGCAACCTCGCAGCTCCATCAGCCCAGTGACCACCCTGACGGTGGCCTGGATGTGATCCCTGCCGGGCCCCTGGGCGCTGCTCTCAGCCATGTGAGCCGTGGGAGATGACTGGAGGGGGCTGTGAGGGTGGGCTGTGGTATCCCTTAGCACCCCTTTTCGGGCAGCCTTGGCCTCCCTCTGAGGAGACCACCCTCCACCACTGTGCACATCTGTCCTCATCCGCATGCACTCTCTCTCCTCTGTCTCTTCCTGCCCCCCCATCTCCTGCAGCCTGGGGACCATTCCCCTGCCCAAGAGCGGTGTGCCCCCAAGGAGCCAGTGGGTGGGGATGGGGGACCGCGCTTGGCTGCCAGGACCTGGGGGCAGGAGCCACGCCGCCAGGACCAACAGGCCGCCAGGTCGGACCCCAGGCCCCACTGAGCCACTTTCTTTCCTGGTGACAGGGCTGTCGGTGACCACATGTTTGGCACCCAAGGTGGAATCCTCCAGGAAGGGGGGCTTGCAAACCCACCTGCCCTCCCGTCTCTAGTTCACTTTGCTCTCCCAAAACCAGCCGGGCTGTTTAAAGTGGAGGGATTTTATTCGTATTTTTATTAAATAAAAGTTTGTCATCCTCCCTCCTGGCCGGCCCGTGGTCAAGAGGGTTGCATGGGTGGGTCATTTCCTGTGGCCCAGGGCAGGGCACCGGGGAGGGTGAGGCCAAGAGGGCCCCCTGGGCGCTGCTGCCAGGATCAGCCAGGAGGCTCCATGGCCCCCCAGGCTGCACCCGGTGCTGCCTAAGTGTCCCCTCCAGGCCCAGGCCTGTGTTCAAAGCCCAGAAACGGGGTCTGGCCTGCGGGGCCTCGGCCTCCCCAGATGCTGGAATGGATGTGATAATAGAACACAAATCACATTCCCTCGTGCCAGGTCCTGGGCCCTCCAGAGGGTCACAGGCACAGGAGGGGACTTCAGCTGCCCCATGTCAACCACCCCACCTTCTCCTGGGGGCAATCCTGGCCCCAGGTGTGGCCTTGAGGGCCGGCGGCTCTGACTGACAGTGCCTGCTCCCTGTGGTCCCCAGAGCTGAATCAAGCTGAGGCAGACCATGCCCTTGACTTTATTTTCAATTAACACCTGTTTTAGTGCCGTTTCCCCGTCAGATCCCCCTTCACGCAGCATGGCGCCCTCTTGGCCCAGCATAATCTGCACTTGCTCAAATATAAGAAGCTTTGCCGCTTTCCAAACACAACTAATCCAGTTTGGGTTTTGGGGATTGGAGGTGGGCAGCGCCGGCCAGCAGACCACCTGGGAGGGGGCGGGGCCTGGGTTGGCATGAGCCCCCTCCCCATGACCTGGCAGCGGCAGAGGACCCCTGTAAGGACGCCCTCGAGGCAGAGCAGGCCTTCCACCCTGTGCCACTGCCCCCCTCATGTTACCGTCCCTCTGTGTGCCTGCCCTGAATGACAGCCAGCATGGTGCACGGTGTGGCCCTACAGCCTGACCGCTGGGAGACCAATGCACCCCTTTCCTGAAGGAACAGAGGGGCCCAGGATTGGGGGTAGGGCCTGTGTGGTGGGACCTCAGCACCACGGGGGCCAGGGCAGACCCCCCCTCAGCCTGATACCCCAGCTGACCCACCCACTTCTGCCAGGCTTGGCCTCTGCCCCCGGCCCACCCAGCCTAGCTGGCCATGCCTGGAGGACACTGGGTCAGGCTCCAACTGGGGCCTTCGAGGGCTCTCTTGCTGGGTTACCCGCCCATGGCAGAAACGACAAAACTAACCAGAACACACACAGTCCCCAGGAGACGGATTCAATTCAATTCCACAAATATTGACCTCCCTCTAATCCACTGCCCCTGGTGCCAGCTTGTTCTTCTGAGACGCGAAGCGCAGCAGCCGAATCAACCCATTTAATCCAGGCCCTGACGATGTGACAATATTGCCGGGCCACGGTGAGGGAGCTGAGGCCTTGCCAGGCTCCTGGCAGGTGGGGCTGGAGCTGGGGTCTGACCTCTGCACCAGGTCAGTCCCCCACAGCCATGGCACATGCCTAGAGAGGGAGGGGGGTCTCCGGCCACACAGGGTGGGCCGGGGACCATGCTGGGGAGGGGTTGGGGGCTCTGCCTGGACCCTGGGGGAAGCTGGGTGAGCCCCTGCCCAGAGTCCAGGCCCGCGTGGGGCACCTCAGCAGGGCTGGGTGGCTGGACAGAGACCAGGACGAAGCCAGCCCTGGTGAGGGTCCCTTCCCTGCTGCAGATGGGTCCCGATGCCCTGGGTTCACGGCTGTGCTTTCGGCCCCTCCCGTCCCTGCTCCTGGCAGCTCCTCTGCTCTGGGCCACTCACCTCTGCCCCTCAGACGTTCTGTCCAGGATTTGCATGCTCTGTGTGGCTTCCAGGCTTGGGATGGAGGGGAGGGGGTCAGAGAGGGGCTGAGAAGGGGAGGGTCCCAGGGCCCAGCACCTCTGCTGGGCCACGTGTGAACCCCTTGTGCCTGTGGGGGCTCAGGGCTGGGACCGTGGCAGGGTGGAATCTGAGCCAGGTCTGCAGGGGGCCTGGGGTCGGCTCCCGGTCAGATGCAGGAGGGGCAGCCTCAGCGCCCCCGACCCCGCACTCTGGGACCAGCCTGAGCGGCGTCCCTGAAACACCTGAGCAGAGGGAGGGGCATCCACGTGCTTCTCAGGCCCTGCCACCCTCCTAGCTGAGGCTGAGGCGAGCGGCTGGAGTGGCCCCTGGCAGGCGGTGAGCCCTGGACCGCCAGCACAGCCCCAGTCACCTCGCAATCCTAACCTGGCAGCCAGTCTCCGCTGGACACCAGGAAATTCATCAGAAAAGGAACTGACGGATTAAAGTGGAACCAGGAGAATTGATTTTTTTCCCTGGGCACTTAAACGCTGCTCTCAATCAGGCCATCAACTCCTAGGCAGGGGCAGCTCTGGGGACAGAGGTGGGGCCGGGCTCCAGCCCAGCCGCTGTGTGAAGTCCCTTCTCCGTTGGCTGAGTGGGGACCCCAGGCCAGTCCCAGCCCCTCTGAGCCTCAGTGGCCTTGGTGTAACTGGGTGGGTGTGTGTAGCGGGGGACTCACCATTCGCTCACTCACTGACTCACGCATGTGCCAGGCCCCGTGGCAGAGGGTGGCGATGATTTTCCACGAGACGCACGGCAGCAGCGTTGACAGCCCAGCCGGGTGTGCGGGGCCTCAGCGTGGAGGGACCCCAACACACCCCCTCCACCTGCTGCTCCGCGGCCCCTGCCCTAGCCCTCCCACCCCTCTGCTGCTGTGGGGCCCTGTGTGGATCGACTTAGGCAGGGCAGCCACCCTCTGCTTCCTGCTGCATGAGCCTGAAAATGTGGCTGGGACCCCGTGCGCACTTCAGCTGGCCCTGGGAGTGCGGTCCCAGGCTGGGGCTCAGGATGGTTCCTGAGCAGCCAGAGTATTTTCTCCACTGTGCCCTACCTCGGGCCCTGGCTGAGAAAGAGGGTGAGCCAGCACTGGGCCTGGTCTCCGTGCCATGGCCCACTCTGGCCTGACCCCAGGAGGCTTATGAGGGGCTCGGTAGGCAGCAGACGAGTCCTCAGGAGGCTTGGAAGGGGCCGCCTGGGAGGAAGGCACTCCCGTGCCCTGTGGCTTAGGGGCTGCTGGGTGGTGTCAGCACGACTGACCTTGGTGATTCTGAGGGTTAAATTCATCACTGGACACTCCCCAACACACTCTGCCCCTCAAATAAAACCCTGGTGCCAGTTACCCAGACATCAGCCCGGGTTTCCAGGTACAGACCAGGCCCATCTCTAAGGGTCTGGCTGGGGATCCCAGGGCATGTCAGTTGTGCCCAGGCCTCGGTTTCCCCCTGCATTTGGCAACCCGACCAGCAGGGTGAGCGTAGGGGTGTGATGAAGCAGCAAAGCTCTCCGAGCCCCTGATTAAACACCCAGGCTGCTGACCCCGGCCCAGGGTGAGACAGGGCCCCCTGGGCACCGCCTACCCAGTGGTCTCTGGCAGCCCATCCCAGCTGTCATCAGGGGTGGCTCAAAAGGGCTGTGGCCCCTGACCTTTCCCAGTGGCCCCGTGGATAACAGAAGTGCTGACCTGGGAGGGCAGAGGGCATGTTGAGGCTGGGCTCCCTGGGATGGGGTACCAGTGTGGAGCTGCCCACTTCCCACCTGAGCCGGTGCCCAGGACGGACGGGAGGGCCTGAAGTTGTAGGTGGGCAGCTGTGGGGGTCCCCAGACCCTGATCAAACCCAGTGCAAATGTGGTAAACAAACCTGTTTGCTCGGCACCAAGGGCTCGGGGCCGCTGAGGTGTGGACAGGGGCCAGCAGGTGAGAGGTGGTCGGGAGCTCAGGTCTGAGCAGGTGCTGCCCTCAAGGTGACCGGCCATCTGTCTCTGACTAACGTAGGGTACAGAGCTGGCCCCGCCCAGGGTCAGACAGCTCTGGATGCTCCCACGAGACCAGGCGCATCTCTGCCGGCTTCCCTCCTGTGTACGTTCCCCAAGTGTCCCCTCCGGTCGTGGCTGCTCTGGGGGACCCTGCCTGAGACAGCCAACCATCAGCATGGTCCCAGCCTTCCTGCCCAACCCACCCCTTCCCCACCTGCCCTGCAGGCTCGGCTGCCATGGGGCTCCTGCCCGGTGCATGGAGGGGCTGGGCTGCCGCTGGCTGAGGAGGAGACCGTCCTGGTTGGGCCTCGGCTGTGGTCAGGGCTGTGGCCTGGGCCTCGGGGGAGCTGGCCTGCCAGGCCTGTCCCTCCATGAAAGCATCTGGCCCGGAGGGCCTCCCAGCTGCCGTCCCCCTCAAAGTCATGTCAGACTGGCAGGCAAAGGCACAGAGGGCCTCAGAGTCCCCAGACTCCCGACCCCAACCAGCCTCTCCCCAAACTCAGACCCCGAGCCCTTGGGCAGGGCCCTCCTGGTCCCCCCAGACCTGCTGATGAGGGGGATCTGCTGCCTCTCCCAGCGGCTGTGCACCCCCAGTCAAGGGGTCTGCGTATGACTACCCCCTGCACTCTGTCCACCTGACGGTGTCCCTCTGTCTGACTCCCTGTGCCTGGGCCCCATGGTGGGTCGTGACCCATGCCCTGTCTTGGCCTAGGACCTCCCCCAACCCAGCATCTCCTCCCGGCCTCTGGGGCCACTCATTACACTGTCACCTCTGGATCAGGTGTCTTCCAGGCCTTTGGGAACCTCAGAGGTGAGTTTCATGGGGGGACGGGCTTTGTCCCCATCTTGCTGCCTGTCTCTGCCCTCTGAGTCCCACGGGGCAGAGCCCAGGTCCTTGCCTGCCCCATCTCCCCCAAACACCCGCCCGGGCCCCAGTCCAGCGAGGTCTCCAGAGGGCCCAGGCTCACGGCATCCGGCTGAGCAGGCACGCCAGCTGGCTGCCAGCCCCACCCAGGGCCGTCACCCAGGGCCTCTCAGGGAGGTGAGGGTAGACCTGGGGTCCCTGGGCTGCAGGGGAGGATCTGGAGGCGAGGGGGTGTTGTGGCTGCTCACCTGACACTTGGGAGGGGGCACTTGGCAGCAGCTGCCGGGGAGACACCTGCCTCTGAGCGCCAGGGAGGGTCTGTGCAAAGAGTCTGAGAGAGAACCAAAGACAAACTGTGCTTGTGTGTGCGTGTGAATCGTGAGAGAGCACGTCCGTGTGCACGTGAGACAGTGAGCAAGACAGTGTGATGAGCGTGTAAGTCAGCCTGTGTTGTGTGCAGATGTGAGGGCCATCCAGGTCTTACATCTGCATGGCCTCGGTCTCTTGGGAATGTACTCTGAAAGCTGAGTGAGCCCATGGGATGGCCAAGCCCCTGGGCTGTCTTAAGGCCAGAATATCCGGCTCCTGGCCCTGGATGACATGTCCAGGAGGACAGGGGCCTCCAGGTCATTACCAGCTTGGAACAGGGCACGGGCCTTGGGGCTGGAGGCCACACCCCTGCCCTCCACTGGGCCTCTTGATAACCAGCGACTCGCAGGGAAAGTGCCAACAGGGTGGGCCTGCCACAGGCGCCCTGTCCACACCCCGCAGAGGTGGCTGCCATCTTCCCTGTCCCCAGAGGGCAGACGGGGGCTCCCCTCCACACCCGGCCCCCCAAGGGACACAGCCCAGGGCCTGTCCACCATCTGCAGAGCAAACAGGCGCTGAGCTGAGCTCACCGTGAATCTGGGGGGTGGGGGGGAAGAGCAGCCGCTGGGTGGGGGTGTTTCACACACACAACATGGCTCCGTGAACCAGTGGGTGTTGGCAGGCGCTGGCTCAGCCGGCGGGAAGATCTCAGTCCCGAGGTGCACAGCCTGCAGCTGAGCAGTGCTTGGGGGCCAGGAAGGAGGACCCTGTGCTGCCAGGTGGGATCATCAGGGCGACCCACACCGGCCTGACCGTTTCTGGGGGGCTCGGGCCAAGGTCCCGTGTGCACTTGGCTTGTGTGTTTGCTTCCGACGACCCGGCCGGGACAGCCTGGCGCAGTTGCTGCCTACCTCGCACCCTAGACGCCATTGCTGACCCCCCTCCCCACCAGGCAGCAGAACTGGACTCCCAGCCAGCTGTGTCTCTGGGTGCCAGGGTGGGGGTGGTGTGGGGAGAGCGCTCTCCCTCCAGTTTGGATGCCCCCACTCCCCCGCCTGTGCTCGCACGCCCACCTCCATCACAGCTATTCCAGCAGCTCCTGGCAGGTGCCGAAAGCCGGGAGCGGCTGGCTCCGTGGGCGTTTTTTGGAAAATGGCCGCTCGAGGCGGGGCTGTCTGGCTGGGGGTCTGCGCCTCGCCTCTGCACCCCCAGGTTCTTGGCTCCCCCTGCAGCCTTCCTGCCTGGCCGCCGCCCGCCCTTCTTGGTGCAAGATTTTGCGGTGGTGTCTCCTCACCAGCTTGTGTCTCACGTAGGGGATGTTTCCATTTTTACAGCAGAAAGTAGCAGATCCAAGTGCCTCAGCCGAAGCCGGAGCGCAGTGGCCCCCCTGGGAGCTGCTGTCACGTCAGGTGCTTTGGGGGGAGCGGGCTGCTCTGCCAGCCGCAGCCTTAATTGCTGTCACTCGGGGAGCCAGCTCTAGCCTGGAGGGGCACAGAGTGATGGGGATGGGGGTGGCAGGGGCCAGTGGGTGGGGCCCTGGGGCAATCTCGGCCCTTGGGGGACTTGGGCCCCGTGGTGGTCCTGGGGCAGGGGCTTTGCCTGTGGGACGCATGTCAGGTGGGCTGCCTGATGGCCCAGGCTGGGAGGTTAGCCCAGGTGGGTTGGAATCCTGGCACCGTTCCTGCCAGCGGTGTGGCCCTGGCTCGGATCCCCCCATATCCTGTCCTCGGGCTGCTGTGAGGAGAGACCAGGACGGCTGGCTGCGGCTCGTGGTAACCATGCAGCCATGGCTGTTACCGGACTCTGTTCTGTTGCCATATGTTGCCTGCAGCCTCTGGCAGCGTCCCCAGGGGTGGGGGGGACACGGTGTCCTCTGTCACCTCCCAACCTTGCTTGGGACTGGTCTCCCAGGACACAAGACTGTCGGAGCACGAGGATTGTTAGGAAGACCCAGGGCACAGCAGGTCCACGAGCTTGATGTCCGAGGGTCTTGCAGGCCAGTGTGAGCTCCACTCTACTCCTGAGACGTAGAAGGAAAAGGATGGGAAGGGCAAACGGGACACTTGGCGATTCTCCAGCCAAGTGATGAGAAGTCTTAGGAAACAGAGGAGTATTCAGCTTCACCTTCATCAAAGCCATGTGCCTGGGCACAGCTGGGTGCTGTTTGGCTCATCAGACTGGTGGCTGGGGGGCACTGCTGACCCTGCAGCCCCTGGGGCATTGCCAGCGCCGCAGTCCCACAGGGGACGGGAAGGGAGCCAAGGGCAAGACCGGCCACGGACGCTGGGCCCCGGGCACGCGGGGTGGGATGCTGGGCTGTGCCTCCACCCTGCCCAGTGGCTGACCACCTGGACGCGTCCACAGGCTCCAGACAAGGAGGAGAGGGTAGCCTGAGGCTTGGGGCCCAGGTGGGTCAGCATGGGGAGGCGTGTCCAGCCTGGCCCTGCAGTGCCTGCCTTTTTGCAGGCCTAGTAGGGACTCAGGATCACCCAGTTTTAGTTGTGTGGCCAGGGGCCTGACGGGCCGGTGCTCAGTCAGCCAGAATCACAGCTATATGCACTTTTGATTTGAACGGCAAGAGGACGGTCTCGGGGCTCACAGCAGTGCCTGTGAGTTCTCACGCGCGGCAGGCTGGATGCAGAGCTGTCCACACACACACGACTGGGGCCGGAGCAGGTGCACTGGCCCCGGGTCCCCCGGGGGTCCACAGTGGTGTGGAACCGAGCCTGAGGGTAGCTGGGCACGAATCCCACCGCTCCCACAGAGCAGCCGTGCTATCCGGGGCCTCACTGCCTGCCCAGCCTCAGTGTCCTCCTGGCACCTGCTCCCCCAGGACCCTGCTAGGGTGACGTGTGTGCAGTTTCTGGATTTTCTGAGGCCTCCCTACAGCGATCCTTGTCTTCGCAGGGAAGGGAGCCTGCCATGGGTCGTGAGCCTTCCCAGCCCTCCCTGGGGGCTCTGAGAGCGGGGGTCCCATTTGAGGTTCCACAGCAGCTCCTGGCTCCTCAGTCATGACCCACATCCATCGAGCCTCAGTTTCCCCTCATTAAACGGGGCATCATCTCTGTGTGCCCTCCACCCTCTCCAGGCTTCTAGCCTCTGCCTGTCTTGTGTTGTCACCCCCAGCAGGCAAGGCGCCCATCTGGGGGTCCAGGACCTGCTTCACTAGTGGGCAGGGCTGCTGTCTTCTGAGGTGGGGTCCTCCCTCAGACACAGGATGTACCTATCCTTCCCCAAGTGACTGAATCCGTAGCTCGAGTGCTTCCCAGGGCCTGGCTACCTCTGCCTGTGCTGTGGCCTCAAGCTTGGACTTGGGGTGTTGGATAAGGGGGCCCTGCCTGGCCTCTGTCCTCCTGCACCTGGGCTAGGCAGGGCGCCTTGCCAGTGTGGGGCTGCCTTGGCCTCTGCCCACTTAGGAATCTGTTCCCATGATGCTCCAAGTATATGATGATACCAGGACCTGGGGACAGAGCCTCTCCTGGGGCTGGTCCGCAGGGAAGCCACCATGGTTCAAATGTCTGCACACCCACACATGTTCACATGCCTGTTCACACACATGTGCACACACTTGCATGTACACGCACACAGAGGCGCACACACACTCACACACACGAGGGGCTGGTGGCAGGAAGGTCAGATGGGAACACTGGCCAGCGGTGCCCAGGGAAGTCAGGCCTGGTGGCGGGCTGGGGCTGGGCTGGGCTGGGCTGGGCTGGGTCCGGCCCTCCCTCTGCCCGAGGCGGTCTCCGCGGGGGCAGGGAGCCCATGAGGCCAGGATTTGGAGTCCAAATCAGGGATTCGAATCCCATCTTTGGCCTGGGGATGTCAGGGGTCCTTCTGCCTGCCCAGCCAGGTACCCACCTCCCAGGTGCAGAAGGCACAGAGGAGGTGCCTCAGGCCTGGTGGCGGATCCCCGAGCTCAGGAGGGGCAGTGTCTGGGGATGGACCTGGCCTGTGCCCAGCGAAGCCAGGGCTCTGAGGCCTGAGTGCCGCTGAACACAGAGAGCCCTGGGCCACAGACTCAAGGGCCACCCCAGGAGTCGGGCCCCACTGCTTGTTCACCCAGCCACCCTGTATGTAACGAGGCCAGTCAGTGGGGCCTCACTTGTGCCCACCAGGCCCAAGGACATGCCCAGCTCCTGGAGGTCCACCCAACAGCCTTCCCTCCTGACCAGCCTCCCTGCACTGTGCCGGCTGTGCTGCAGGCGCTCCTTCCCCTGCCCAAGACCCCTCATGGGGACTGACCACCAAGACCATGGCTCTGAGAGGCTGCCAGGGGCCAGGTAAGGTGCACCTGCGAGAGCAGCTTGTCCCCTGACCTCTCCTGCCCACTCACTGCCCGGCCTCCCTTCTGTCCCAGCTCTGGCCCAGCCCCACGCTCTCCTTGACCCCGGGCCCTGGGCGTCCCCCACCTCCTTGTCTCAGCCCACTGGGGTTTCGGGCAGAGTCCCTTGCTGTCAAACATGCTCCCACCCAGCAGCCTGAGGTGAGGGGGGAGCACATCCACACTTGCTCCTGCCCACCTCCCTCCCCAGCCCTCGGCCCCTCAGGACCCGTGCCCCCCAAGTGCCCAGGGCTCTGCCTCCGAGCCTCCATTGGCGCCGGCTTCTCTGATGACTGACTTTCCCATCGATTCCTGTCGGCTCTGCCTCGGCTGCTCCACCCTCCTGACACTGTGGTGGAGACAGATTCTCCCGCCTGTCAAGCCCAGGATGGGGAGGCCCCCAGGGAAATCGAGGCTATATAGCCCCACTGGTAATCACTCTACTCAGCCCACCACGTCCTTGGCCTCAGAGATGCCGCCTGTGCCTGGCAGACATGGGAGGACCAGACCAACAGGGCAGCTGATTGGTATCTGTCCCTGGAGGGTGGGGCGCCCAGGGTACGTCATGGCCTCCACCCCCTCCCACACACAGACACCCTCCCTGGCAGAAGTCTGGGTGCCTCCAGCAGTCCCATGCCTGCTGGTATCTGTGCCACTCTGGGGAGCCGGTGGTCCCTGGGAGGCCTCACCTGAGGGAGGAGCTGCCCCAGAGGGATGGGGCCCCCCATGCCCCTGCCCACCCCTGCACCTGGGTGACCTGAGAGTCGTCGTGGGCTGCCTGTTTTAAATGTAGGTCTTTTTATTAATATTATTCCTGTCTGGCAAAGCCAACAGATCAGGAGACGGCCGTCACTGAGAAGAGAGTTGTTACAGATCCCAAGAGGAGGGGGCACACCAGCTCCGGGGGCCACATGGGGAAGCTGCAGGGTCGGTGAGGCAGAGGGACGGGGGAGCTGTGGGCAGGACCCTGTCTTGCCGCTTCTGAGTGAAGGAACTGTGAAGCAGGTGAGCAAGCTCAGGGTCAGCTCTGGGGCACCGGCCCTGGGTGACTAGGGCAGGTGGGAAGTGGCCTGGAGTGTGGGAGCCCTGGGGCGGGGGAGGGCTGGGGGCGGGCTCTGGATTGGCTGGTTTGTGTATGAAATGTGCAGACTGGGGCATGTTTGCTCTCTCCCAGGGCTGGGAGCTGGCTAGCCCAGGGCAGGGGCAGTCCCTCCAGGGTCAGCAAGGACCAGGATGACAAAGCATCAGAATACAGAAAATAAGGACTTCCCTGGTGGTCCAGTGGCTAAGACTCTGCGCTCCAAACGCAGGGGGCCTGGGTTCGATCCCTGGTCAGGGAACTAGATCCTGCATGCCACAATTAAGGCCTGGTACAGCCAAATAAATAAATATAGAAAAAAAAAAAAAAGAATACAGAAAGTAAAAGGCATGGAAAGCCAAGGGCAGGGAGTGGGGGTGACCAGCAGTTGCTGACACCCAGACCCCTGTCTGCCAGGACCCCAGGGCCCACCCTGGCTGCCTATCCCCACTGAGCCACCTGGGCCTGTCACCCACTAGAATCCCTGAGGGCCAGTGACCTGTCTGGGAGGTGGGGAAGAGCCTCAAGAGGACTGGCCCCCTTTCAGGCCTGGTCCTTCCTGGCAGCCGGCTGACCTACCTTCACGTGCTTTCTGGTTATTGTGGATTTTCATTACAACTTTTGTTTGAGGATATTTAAAAAGTATGAGAAGGAGGAGCCGTCCCCTCGGAGGGCAACTCTCTGACGTGGGGCATTCCTGCTTCTTGGCCCCATCTGTGTCCCCCTGAGAATGTCTTGTCTGCCCCATTAGCCGCTGTGTCCCGGAGCCCAGCACAAGTGTGGCCGCAGAGGCCTCTCAGGATGAAACCCCGCGTGTCCCTGCACCAACCCCGACTCCACTGCGTGGGACCCTCCCCCACGGCGGCGCAGGCTGTGGGGATGGCGTTCCGAGGCCTTGTCCCTTCCGAGGGTGTCCTCCTTCCAGGAAGCCGCCGTGGACTGTGGTGCCAGGTCCGCTTCGGTCTCCAGTCCTGAGGGCCCCGTTTCATGCTCTCCCCCTTCAACTGAGATGACCCACGTGCTGAAAGATTGTGTAACCAGGACATTTTCTCTGCAGGCGATCCTGCGCAGTCAACCTCGGATGAAGCATAGAACTATTTTTACGTACTTTAAACAAGTTAATGTTTAAAATACATACATACAGACTTACAATGTTGGGGGTTTTTTGGAGGGAGGACATTCCTTTTTTCTTTAATGTGGTAAAATACACATAACACAAAGTTTACCATTCTAACCATTTTTAAGTGCACATGCACAGCTCAGCAGCATTGACATTCACACTGTCCTGCAGCCGTCACCTTCGTCACATCCAGAACTTTTCATCTTCCCAAACTGAAACCCTGCCCCCGTTAAACACTGAGTCCCCCTCCCCTCCCCCAGCCCTGGCAACCTCCATCCTACTTTCTGTCTCTGTGACTGTGACGACTCCAGGGACCTCATACGAGTGGAATCACGCAGCATTGGTCCTTTGGTGTCTGGCCTATTTCACCCCTCTGTTTCATGCCTTTTTGCTGCCTGGCACCTGGGCTTTCTGGGTCCTGCAGCCACGGGTGGTGAGGCAGACGGATGTCCCGCTCTTAATTTCGAGGACTCAAGTCTCGGTTTTCAAACACACACCTGTCTCTCTGGTTCTTCAATTATCAGGCATGTGTAATGAAGCGATTCTTGCGACTTCCCACCGTGCAGACTCTGGAATGACATCACAGACAGCATCCGGATTGAGCCGGAGTCCCTGGGCCCGGCACCTCTGCAGCCCAGCCCCCGAGTTAACAGAACCTCTGCGCTGACTCTCGTGGGCCAAGAGCCCAGTCTCTGCTGTGAATGCCCCAGGCCCAGGGACGTGTTTCAGGATGATGTGGGCTCCAGGTGGCCTCAGGACACAGTGCCCAAAAGGTCCTCCAGCCCCTGTTGCCACTTCCCTCCACAGTCAACCTTCCCGACTGCTGGGTCCCCAAGCTGGACCCGTGGCCCCAGCAGTGCCAGGCTTGTACCTCCAGACCAGGTGGAGAAAGGGGCTCTACCTCCTGCTTCAGTGTGAAAAATTCCAGGGAAGCATCTGACTTGCGGCATTTACTGCTTCTTGGCCCCGTCTGTGTTCCCAACCAGCCTGGCTTGGGTCACATGACTCTCCCTCCACCCAGTCACTGTGAAGTGACCAGCAGAGCAATGGTTGTGGCTGGGCTGCCCCCAGCTGTCGTCCCCTCGCTGGCCTGTGCCCAGCCGCATGCTGGCTCTCCCAGATTCCCGCCAGTCTTTCCTCCTCGAGCCTCAGGGTCACACAAGCCGGGCCAGCCCTGCTTCTTCAGCTGCCACCCTCTCACGTGTGGGGCGGGCCTGCAGGGATGGACCGGCCTCCTGTTTGCCCGTTGGCGACCAGGCTGGGCGCCCGGAGCTGCATGGAGCCCTTGGCCTGCAGTGCGGGGCCTGGGCTGTTCCTCCTGCCACCAACGGGCCCAGGTCGCCTCATTACAAGCAAGTCGGCACCTGTTTTGTAAATTATGAACATTTGTGAGTGTTTGGGGAGCCCTGGTGTGACTTTGGCTCGCGCCATTGATGATTCGGGGTGGGGGGGCATGTGGAAATGACAAGCCTTATAAATGGGAATCTGCTGGAACGCCCTGTTACGGAGGTTTACGCCAATCCTTAAATATTGGAGATTAATTTTTTGAAAACATCTATAAAATAAGAGATTTATACCTAAAACAATACCGTACACTATGACAGGAAGGGATTAGAGTCAATTTATTCACGTATTAGTCAAAAATTCAATTTCATATATTGTGAAGAAAAATTAAACCCTTTCTGCATTTTATTACAAATTATGTATTCTCCATATATGGAGATAAATAACTGATAGAGATACAAATACTTAATCTAGAAAATATTTATTAGGAACAGACAACTCTTTTTTTTTTTTTTAAATTTTTGGCTGTGTTGGGTCTTCGTTGCTGCGCGCAGGCTTTCTCTAGTTGTGATGAGTGGGGGCTACTCTTCGTTGTGGTGCGCGGGCTTCTCATTGCGGTGGCTTCTCTTGTTGTGGAGCACGGGCTCTAGGCACATGGGCTTTAGTAGTTGTGGCATGTGGGCTCAGTAGTTGTGGCTCACAGGCTTTAGAGTGCAGGCTCAGTAGTTGTGGCGCACGGGCTTAGTTGCTCGTGGCATGTGGGATCTTCCCGGACCAGGGCTCGAACCCCTGTCCCCTGCATTGGCAGGTGGATTTTTAACCACTGTGCCACCAGTGAAGCCCCAGACAACTCATTTTTCATGCGTTTTCTTGAGGACAATATCGCACACTTTAAAAAATTAATGACAACTTTTTGCAAGAAAAAATATCTACATCCTAATTCTTTTGTTCAGCATCATGTTCTAGCTAAGGATAGGGAGCTGGGCAGCAGGATGAGGGTGTAGGCTGTGATATCCACCCCTTGACTCTGGCTGTGGGCAGGCCGAGGGGCTCCAGCGTGCTGGCACTCAGCCAGCAGAGCCTCAGACCAGGGAAGGTGCATTTGGAGACTATTCTGCTGCTCGAATGCTCCGTGGTTTGTAGTTTAAATCAGTGTTTCTGACTGAATCCCCGAGAAAGCATCAAGTAATGGCATTTGAAGACTGACTTGCAGAGCCGAGAAATCAACGCCGGCGGACTCTTGGCCCAGGATCTCACGAAGCTGAATCATCCAGGCCGCCAGCTCCGGTCCCAGGCTTGGTGAGTGTAGGAAGGCAGGCCTCACAGGTGGCGTGAAGCAGGGCTCGCCGGGGGGCCGGTGGCCTCACATCCCCAAGGCCTGCTTGGCCCACCCTCCCCACACGTGCTGTCCTGCCAGGGGATGCCCAGCCCCCACCTGGAACTCTGCCGGGGCCACCTGGCCCTGGGCTCCCTCCACACACCTATCACCCCATCCCGGGTCTGCAGTGGGGGATGTGGAAGGAACTAGGGGGGGCTCTGGGAAGTGTGCACCTTGCCCACGACCTCTGCCCTCTGCCCCACTGTGTGCTCAGGAGGCTGGGCCGGTGGGGTGCGGGCTGACATTGCCCCTGTGTCAGGCCACCCCAGAGAGCCTAGGGATTGAATAAATAACTGCCGTGTTTATTAAAGAATAAATTTGGTGCCTAACGGAAGTGCTGCTTCTATACATAGAAAAAAAGATTTAAAATAAAAACCAAAAGAGTTTCAAAGGCGCTGTGGCATTAATTATTCATCTCTTGCTAATGAAAACATACGTTTGCAGGCAGCATGCCCCTCATGGGGGTCTCAGGGCTCTCAGATAAGCCTGGCCAAGGGCAGGGGCCGTGGAGCGATAGCCGCGGTGTGGCAGACCTTGTGGGGCTGGGGCAGGTGGCCTGAGACTCGGTGTCCCCTTGTGTAAAATGGGGGGAGCAGGTACCCGCTCAAGGCTGTTTAGTGAACACCTACGGTGTGCCAGGCACGGCTGCTCTAGCACTCAGGACCCAGCAGGAGACAAAAGAGACAGCCTGGCCTGGAGGAGTGAACAGTGCGTGCTGGTCATCAGGATCCCCACCCTTCCACAGTCTGGTCAGGGAAGCAGGGAGGGGTCTGACCTGGAGGGGGAGGAGGGAAGCAGGGATGAAGGCCGGTAGCTTCGTCCTGATCACATGATTCAGCCCCGAGGACAGCTGGGTGCATGTGCCACTGAGCTGGCCCTGGGCCACGGGGCTGCGGCTCTCGAGAGAGACAGACCTCACTGAGCTGCAGCCCATGGCCCTTCACTGCCCTGTAAGGCCCAGGGGACTGTGGCTACAAGTCTGTGCTGCTGGCCTGCCCATCAGGTTCCCCCTCATGGGCTTCAAGTTTGCAGACTGCTGGCCCACCAGCTCGGACTTTTGCCCGGGAGGGGGTGTTACACCCTTGCCTCCCATGGCAGCCTCAGACCCTGCTTGTCACCTGTTTCTACCTCCTGTGCTTGTCCCTTGTATCCATCAGATGGACGTGTTATGCTGACGTAACAAACAGCCCCAAACCTTAAAGCAACAGAGGCTGGTTTCCTTCTCACATGAAACCCATGGTTGGAGGGGGACCCAGGTCTACATCATCTGTTGGCCCAGGCTGACGGGCAGCCACCACCCGGGACGTCACTGGATCCCGGCCGAGGGAGAGAGGTAAACTGCAGGCCTTGCACCCAGCCCAGATGTGCTCCACCTGCTCCTGCTCACAGATTGGCCAGAACTGCACACAGGGCCACCTCATCAGAAGGGCCAGCCTCCTGGGCGGGAAGGTGCTGATGGGAAATGCTTGGGGAGCATGACTCTGCCCTCCACAGGCCACACAGCATATCCAGCCCACCTGGTACAGCGGGTGGACCCAGGAGGCCCCGGCTGTCCTGCAGTGGCCAGCAGGTACTGACAGGAACCCCAAACAAAGCTGGGTCCAGGGTCCTCCATGGAGCCCCCACTTGTGGGGCCCTGGAGCTCTTGGATCCTGCCATCACCGGGGGCAGGAGGATTCCCGGGGATTTGTTCTTTTTTCCCATTCATTCATTCATTGACAAACACCCCTGAGCCCCCAGCACCACGCAGCCTGAGCTCACACTGGGTAGGTGGGTTCCCTGGGGGACAGAGGGTGCTAATCCCATTGGCCACCCCTCCGGACCAAAGGGCCTGGGGGCCAGAAGAGGAGCATCTTCAAGCTGCATTGACAGTGCGGGCGGTGCAGGTGGTGTCCATGGTGATGGCTCCCTGTGGAGATGAGATGTGCCCTTTGGCGGCAATGAAGGGGGACCCTGGAAGGAGCCTTTGAAGCTCTGCCAGCCCTGGAGTGGGGGGAGGGTAGGGGCCTGCCAGGTCCCTGTCCTGGTGCCCCTGTGCTGGGGTGGGCAGTGGCGTGGTAGCTATGACCTGCTTCCTGCTTGCGAGGACCTGACCCCAGGGTTCATATGTCGGGTGCCCCCCAAGGGCAGGTGGAGCCTTGCGGGTCCTGGCCCTAGGACAGCCCAGCTTGGCCTACAGAAGGCACGTCGGGCGCTGGCACAGACGCTTTCAGCCTATGAGCGGGTGAGAGTAGGCAGCCTGGCCCACTCTCCCTTCCGCCTCCCCCGCCCCAACCAACAGGTCTGACCTCGCTGGTAGCATTGCTCAGCCCAGTATGGATTTCCTGTCTTCGCGGAGGCAATGTGCTGTGAGCAGGCGCTGAGCTGACGGCCGGCCCGGGGATGTTTTTCTGTTGTTGTGGGTAGGGCCGGGTGGGGTGAGCTGCCCAGAACTCAGGCTCCTCTTTCTGCCATGACCCGGGGAAGCCTCACCCAACATGGGCACTGAGCCCCACCCTGCAATGCAGGCAGCTGTCCAGCCCAGACCCCTTCCCGGATAGGACACTCTGCCCATCCCCAGGGTACCACCCCAGAGCCCTTTCCAGAGCTGGGGTGACCAGGACACAATCTCTGAGCTCGGCGCACATGTGGCCTCATGTGGGGGACAGTGCAGTGGCAGCTTGTCCAGAGAGGGGTCATCAGCTGCCCAGCATCTTACTACCAGGCCCCTGGGAGAAGTGCCCCCTGCACTTGAAGGCTGGGGTGCTGCTTGGGGACGCGGGGTGAGAAAGGGGAAACTCTGGGCAGAGACTACAGCTGGGTGTCTGCCCAGGAGGGCTGACTCCATGACCTCACAGGTGTGCCCACTCACGTAGCAAGTTCACGGATACACACACAAAACTTTCTGTGAAGACTGACGTGAGGACAGCAGAAGCCTTGGGCAGGCATCGGAGCTGCTGCAGCGATAATTGGTCCCTGGTAGCTGGGCCTGGCTCACCCTCTCCAAAACCAAAGGGCAACCACAGCCCGCAGCTCGGTGAGGGGGCTCTGAGAGCCCATCCCCACCCCACAGTGTTCCTGGGAGCTGTGGGGAGCTCCTGCAGCAGGAGCCTGGGACGTGGGACTGTGTGGTGTGGTCCCCGATGTGGGGCATGCCCAGACCCCCCAGCTCCCATGTCCCCAGATCCCCCAGCACAGCAGTGGTGGGGTAGGGGTGTAGATGGAGGGGAAGAGGAGGAGCTGCAGGCCAGGACCGTGTGTCCATGGCAGGTAGACAATAGGGCTCCAGGCCTGGCTCGGGCCCTGTGAGGGTCTCGGGGACGCAGCCTAGGCCTGGGCAGGATCCATCACTCGCTGGACAGGCTGACCCAAGGCCCCGAGGCTGGCTGGGCTGCCCCACTGTCAGGGGCGGGGCCAGGGCAAGGGCCAGCTAGCAGGGCATGGAACTCCCAAGGCCCTCAGCCCCAAGCTGCACAGAGAAGAATAACGGCTCTGCTGTTAAAACAATTTATTTTGTTCTCCAAGAGACTAACAGCTGTTTACAGTCAGTGTGTCTGAGCTGCTCCCTGGGGTGGCTATTCTGCCAGAGCCAGCCTCCCCTAGGCTTCCCGTGTGAGGAAGGGCCCTAATGGGCCTGAGGCTCAGGAGGGGTGGAGGATGCCACGGGGGGCCAGGCAATGTCCTTCCGGGCCACTTCCATGACCCTGAGGCATCTCAGAGCCCCCAGGTCCACTTCCCCTCAGCCAAGGCCTCTGGGAAGCGTCCTGGCGTGGACAGCACTCTGTGGCTTGGACTGCCTTGGGGAGGGTGTGGGGTGCAGCTGGGGAGTTGGGGAGGCCCTTCAAGACAGTGAGCTGTGAGCACTGGCCCAGAGGAGGAGGGAGCTTGTGCCCAGAGGGAGTGCAGTGGGGGTGCAAAGGCCCGGGGTCCACACTGGCCACGGCCAAGGCTCGTTTAGCTCCACAGCCTGTACCTGCCACGAGGGCCACACAGCACCACACTCAACTGTGTGCATACAAGGTAGGTGCTCAAAAAATGCTTGCTGAATTTGGAAAGTGACAGTTGTGGAACATGGGACTGCAAAGCACGGGGCCATGCACACGTGGGGTCTCCTGCTGCCTGGAGCCCTGGGCTGCTCTCCGGGTGAGCCCTGTGTGCAATGGCCCCAGGCCACTCCCACCGCACCTGCTCCTGGGCTCATCTCCGGAGAGGCCCTAAGCTCTCAGGAGGCTCTGGGTGTGGACACTGGCATCTGGGCACCTGCCCCAAACCCGGCCAGCCCCTCCCACCACGCTCCCGGCTCACTGAAGCGACTGCCCTTTGGGGCAGGGATTTACCTGAGGTTCAGCAGCAGCTTGTAACGTTAATGCCAAGTGAACTGTGAACAACCCGCCACAAGGCAATGAGGGGCAAGTGAGCTAGGAGCAGAAGCCCTGGCCCCTCCAGGCCACCCTCGCTCCCTTACCTGGGTGCAGGTACCCCACAGCTGGGTGGGTGGTGCCAGGGAGAAGGAGGGCGACACTGCAGACCCACCCAAGCCTGAGGGCAGCTGCTTGGGGTCAGGTTATGAGGTGGCCTCCCGCCCAGCACCGTGTCCCAGGGCTGAGCACCAGTGAGCGTCTGGAGCTGATTAGCGCCCAGCGTGGGCTCGAGGGCTGTTCCCAGGGCCACGTGGTCAGGCCTGGGCAGCTCAGGGGTTGGTCCCTGGGCTGACGATACGTCTGCTGTCAGCAGCTGCTGTGGGCTGTGGGGCGACGGGAGGAGGCCTTAGGCTGGACGAGGGGAGACGCGGATACGCGATCCTCGGAAGAGGGTGGAGAGTTGGAGGGCTGGGTGACGTGTGGGCGCTGTGCTCTGTGCACTGTGCACACGTGTGCACACGTGAGAGTCCATGTGCACGTTCGGCGGGCCCCTCCTGGGCACAGCCCATGCACGCGGTGAGTTCCTTGGAGAGTGTGCATTGCTGGGCTGAGGAGGGCGGGCCCGGGGCCTTTTGGTGATTCCCTGAGGAGGTCTCCCTATCACCCCATTTCGCAGAAGAGAAAACAAGGCCTGGGTTGGTGAAATGGCCCCAGGGTCCCCCAGCAGCGGGAGGCCAGACTGTTGGCCCTGCCCAGTCTCCTTGCTGCCCCCTGTGCTCCTTTCGGAGCCTTTGTCTGTGCTTTCCCCAGGAGGTGGGATGGCAGTCGATCTTGGGGCCTCTTGTGTCCTGCTGCTCAGGCCAGGTGCTCAGAGACCATAACCGTGCACGTTGGCTTGGTGCAGTGGCCTGAGCAGGGCAAGTCCAGGCAACGTCTGTGGCCCCAGGCTGTCCCCACCACACCTGGGATCCATGCCCCTCCTGCTCCTGCTCCTGCTCCGTGGCTCCCAGGGACCAGGAGCAATTGTGGCTGCGCCGGCCTCTCGGCTCTGCCAAGCTTCGGTGAGCAAAGATTGTGCCGACGTTGACAGAATGGGCACCACGGCGCCCGCGTGGGCCCTGACAAGGCCCAATTAGAGGGGAAGTGTGGGGGCGGGGCAGGTCCGGCCAAGAGCCCTCAGGCCCAGCCTGCCTGGGGCGGCCACACGCGGCCACCAGCTACCAGTGCCAGCGGGTGCACAGCACACACTGCGGTGACAATGCTGGGTGCTGGACAGGGAGCCTTTCTCCCCAGGATCCCACTTGATACCACGCCCGCCAGACCCTCAAGCCAGTGTCCGAATGCATTCTGGGTGTGGGACCTGGGTGCACAGACTCCAGCCAGGTGCAGAGAGGAGGTGGAGGGTGGGCATGGCGCCCCTGGGCGGACACAGAAGGACCAGGACCTCCTGTGGGCAGCTGCACTGGGGGCCAGGGACCCCCTCCTACCCACTCAGCATTGCTGGGAAAGCGCTCATGGGCTCAAAGCTCTCCCGGGTGCCAAGTGCCTCCTCATCTTGCTTCCTGGTGCGGCCGCTCAGCTCCGCTCTGGGCAACATGCACTCAGCCAGCTCGCCAGCCAGCCTCAGTGACAGAGCCGTAATTGGGGAATTTCCTTATAAATGAACAGTGGGCCACAGCGACCAGCCTGGACTGTGCCCTCATGGGCACATGGAGCCATGTTGCTGGCGTTGAGATGTGAACGCTCTGGGAAGGTAGAGGCCTTGGCAGGGTCCCCGGCTGACCCCCTCCTCCCTCCATCCCCCTCCCACTGGCACCTCCCACAGACCTCACACGCTGGAGGGGTCCACGAAGCAGCTCCTTGTGGCCTGTGTCCCCGACTCAGGCAAGGCCTGCCCTGCCCTGCACAGGGCCCAGGGAGGGGTCCTCACCCTGCCCCCAGCCTCGTGGCTGCAGCCTGTTCTGTGGAGACATCTAACCCTGATGCCCTCCACACTACCCTCGGGTCACCCCGTCTGTGTGCCCAGCTCAGCCCCTGCTGAGGTTGTCAGCTCTCTGTCCCCTCAGGCCCACCCTGCCAGCTCTGACTCCCTATGGGGGACCCAGAAGGAGGGAGGTGAGCTGCTATTCTCAGGACTGAGGACCACCCACACTCAGAGCCACAACAGTGGGGCTCCTGACTGGGGCAGGAGGCCCCTCTGTTGTGAGGCCCCCAGAGCCAAGATGGAGTGTGGGAGGGGTCAGGCAAGACCCCTCACCCCAGACCCCTCCCACAAGGGCACAGGGAAGGGCTGGGCCTACTTAAGGCTCTGGGACTGGCAGGTGGGGCACTGTCCCTACAATTTGGGCTGCCTACCTACTCACAATACACTGTCCTTGGCCCTGAGCAGGCAGGGCCCGAGGTGACAGGCCCAGGGTCCCCTGAGCCCCACTTTCTCCACCATCACAAGCACCCAGGCCAGACCTGGGTGTTCTGCCCTGATGCCTGGATTTCAGGTCCCTGCCCCCACCCCTATGTGAGTCTGTCCTCTTATTAGCACTGTTTTGCCGATTTTGCAAGTCAAATCCTTCATTATTGAGTCCCTAGCTTGATATGCAGCCAGCCGAGCTGGAGGCCAGCTGGGAACAGGGAAGGCTTGGCATCACATGACAGCAGCCGCCCATCATGGCGGCCTGGGGACCCCAGAGGCAGGTGCAGCAAACCCTCCAGACTCATCCACGGGCGCCCAGGGTCACCTCCCTCTGCCCCCAGCCTCGCCCTGCCCGGCCCAGCACCCCTCACTGGGTTCCCTGGGGAGACCCTGCCCCCACCCCTCACGGGCTACAGGTAAGCCTGACAGGTGAGCCCAGGCCCTGCCCAGGCTGCCCAAGCTCAGGGTAGGCGGTCAGCCTCTTGCTTTCCCGCACAGTCTATTCCTTCTGCCAGGACCTGCTCAGCTGGGGTGGGGGTGGGGTGGGAGGGGGTGAGCCCCCACGGCTCTCAGGGACTGAGAGGTGAGACACAGCAGAAGAGGGTTCCACCGCCACAGCCTGGCTCTCCACCGGGCTGAGTGTATTTTTAGTTTCTCCAGGGCCGGAATCTCCTTGACTGAAGGCTCAGTTGCTCCTTGGCCCCCCTGGCTTTCGGCAGCGTTGTGGGTGGAAGGTGAGGGGCTGGGGGTGCCAGGTCCCTGGGCGTGAGCTTTCTCCTGTCCAAGCGGCATTGACCCCCACTGCCCTCCCCAGCCTTTCCTCCTCTGTAAGTCCCAGTCCCCTCTTGTACCCTACCGGTGACGGTGACGGTGGGGCCCAGCCCAGGGGCTGCAGGAGAGAGACCCTCCCTGGCCCAGGCAAACGGCAGGTACGGTGGCAGGCGGCTCAGGGCTGGTGGAGGCCAAGGCCCCCTCAACTGTGCTGTCCGTCGTCGGTGCTGCACTCTGCCTCAGACTGCCTTGTGGTCCCAGGAAGGGACCAGGTGCTGTTCCAGGCATCACAGTTGTTCCCACGTTCCCTCTCCAGACCAAGGAAGCCTTTCTGGGGAGTGGGGGTCAACCCATGCCCGATGCTCGCTTGTCACAGGCAGGAGACCGGGTCACCCCAGACCAAGTTTGGAGGGGTTGAGTCAAGACCTAACAAAGTTAGGGCTCTGTCAGGAGGTGGGTGAGGGCTCAGACTCCAGGGCTGGGTGGATGCAGTCCGGGCCGGCTTCCAGGAGGAGGTGGCCCCAGATCCAGGTGTTAGAGCATCCATAGGACTCATCGCGGTGGAGAATGCTGAGTGCCAGACACCGTGCTTGCTGCCTAGATGCCCACAACAGCCGGCGAGGACACAGAGGCTCCCTGAGACGCCGCCGTGGGGACAGCGGATGCCAGGCGCCCCCTCACTTCACCGCATGGCAGTTCTCGCCCCGGCGCATGTCCTATTTCTGGAGTACAGCGCTGGGTGCTTCTGTGTGGTGGTGTTAATTAGGGTTGGTTTCCACAGAACATGCCTAACGTGTGGGAAACCTGCAAACGTCGCTGTGCTCAGTTCACCTGCACGGAAGGAGTGGGTTTGGGGGCCATCTCACCCCTTGGGCACATCAGTGCCCAACAGACAAGGTGCACGTCCCCAGCCTGGGCCCCTGAACAGTCCAGACCCAGCAGTCGGCATGGTGGGCGGTGCACAGGCTTCCCTGGGCACGGCAGGCATGGGGGCGACAGCGCCACTGCCCTGGCCTGGGTGGTCACTCTGAGTCAGGCTTGGCCTGGGACAGGGCCTCGGGGCCAGTGTGTCCCTCTGCAGGTCTGGAGAGGTCCAGGGCTGGAGCAGGGTGTGTGTCCTGGGTGACACTGACCCAGGGAAAGGAGAGCCTTCGTTCCCCCCCGCCCCACCCCACCAGGGCCTGTTGAGGGAAGAGCAGAGAAGTGTGGCTGGACAGAGTGGGACAGACAGAACAGGTGGACGGGTGTGTGGGCGGGGCCTTCAGCAGTCAGGGAGAGTCAGATGCTGACGGGCGGGTCCAGTAGAGGGGAGAGAGCAGAAGGGTCCTGGGGTGGAGGGGCAGGACGGGAATCAGGGATGGGTGGTGGCTGAGAGCCTGGAGGTGGGCAGGTGTGGCTGCAGCCGCTCCTGGGTGGCAAAGGGGCCCCAGGAAGGGCTCAGCCATGAAGTCCCCCTTGGTTCTCAGGAACCCCAGTGGTCCCAAGGCCGAGCCCCTTGAGCTCCTGAGGCCCTGAGACCCTCCTCCCCTTCGCAGCACAGCGACTGCATCCCAGAAGCCCCTGGTATCCCGGAGCCTGCAGCACCCCGCCATGCCCCCACCTCTGCTCTTTCTCTGTTCCATCATTTTTCAAAAATAATTGTGTGGCATCAGGCTGCCCCTGACCTGGGGTCGCTGGCTCTCGTCCCCAGGCCCACCCAGGCTGGCCTCATGCGATGTGTGTGTCAAGGTGTTTCCCCTGCAAGGCCTTCATCGTTCCCTGATTGTTCACATTAATTTTTCTCCCTCCTCGGTGATCCTCCCCTGTGCTGTGCTGGTTGGGAGGGGGCTGCCTCCCCCCATCCTGCCCTGCTGCTGCTCTTCTGCCCTCCCCTAGATGGATGTTCCTTTATTGTCCATAAATCTCTGCACAGCCCTTTGTGAAGACAGATCGGAGGCCTCCTGCTCCCCGGTGTTTGTCGGCGGCGGGTTTAATTAGCACTCCCCACAGAGGAAGGGAAGGGGCTCTCCACCGCCCCCAGGCTTCTTCTAGGGGACAGAGGCTGGGGCTCCATCTGTGTGGATTCAACACGCCAGACCACATAACTAGCCTCCCCACGTTCCATCCCAGGCAGCCCCATCTCCCTAGTGGCCCAGGGGGTGGAAGCCCAAAGCCCAGCAGCACCCCTACCAGCCCCCAGCACACAGTAGGTGCCTAATAAACACACAATGAGTTGGTAGATGCCAGGATGAAAGGCCCCACCTTTCATCCCACAGTGGCTGCTGGCTGTGAATCTGTCTGCTTCCCGTTTCCTGGCCGGGGTGTGCAATAGGCTGCAGGAAGGAAGGGAAACTCGTGGGGTGCTCCCAGCCGCCAGCTCCAGCAGCCCCGCAGGGGCGAGGTGCACTCAGGTGGCCCAGCCTGGCCCCACAGCGTGCCGCCCGGCCTGGGAATCCAAGTGCGTGCTCTGTGCCGAGGTCTGAGGGCCAAGAAGACAGGCCTGTGGGGGGTAGTTTGGGGGGGTGGCTGGAGGGACGACCTCAGGATGGTGTGGCAGGAACGTCCCATCCGCCTCTCCACCGGGGCCTGCAGCCGTCTCAGTGGCTTGGGAGTCCCTCTGGTGCTGGCCCAAGCTGAGCCTTTCTCACAGCAGCTCCATGAGCCACGGGGACCCCTGCCATGAGGGTTTACTCATTCCTCATGACAGGAAGGAAAACCGAGGGCCAGTGAGGTGTGATGGATCTTCCCCGACTCAGGAACCAATCCTGGACCTCCCCAAGCCCTGGCCGTGTAGGTCTGGGCACTGTGGATCCATTCCGTGACTGCCTGGCTGGGTGGGAATCAGCCTGGGGGGATCACAGAGGGCTTCCTGGAGGAGGGGGTTGTGTCGGAGTTGAGTGTTGAAGTAAATAGAGGGTGCTGGGAGGAGGATCCTGTGGCACTTTGTGGCTGGGAGCTGGGGTGGGCAGTAGTTGGGGGGGATGGGGCAGGGCCCCTGTATTCCTGCAGGATTCCAGCCTGGCCACGTGGGGTGGGCTGCGTCCAGATTGCTGCTGTCCCCCCAGGGCCGCCCAGGCTTCACGTGCAGAGCCTGGCCAAGCCCCTGGGCTGTTACGTGCACTGGCCGGACCAGCTGTCCAGGGCTCTAGGGCAGTCTCAGCCCAGCACAGGGTGGGAAAAGATGGGGGCAAGTCAGGACCAAAGGCAAGGCTGCCAGAGGGGCCGGGCACAGTCATGCCAGTGGGGTCAGGGTGCATCCATGTGCCATGTCAAGTGATGCTCTGGGCAGAGGGACACCCCCAGGCTGACTGGCACAAGGAGGAGAGATTAACGACAGGCCTGTGCCGGCCCAGCACTGGGGTGAGGACGCTGAGGCCCAGCAGGGAGCCACATGGCGCTCTGGGCAGAGCCACGCTGGCCGTGGGCGGCTCTGAGCAAGCACGGCCTAAGGCAGGTCCAATGCTCCAAACATGTCATTTCACACCTCTGGGCCTCAGTGTCCTTGTGCGCACGCAGGGGGCGTCAGCAGCCTCTTCCTGCGAGGGCGTCGTGGGGGGTGAGGGTGGGCTGGGTCACCCTGGCTGTGAGGAAGGGCCTCTGCCCTGCAGCCCCTGGGCCCCAGCTCATCCAACAAATAAATACTTCCTTCCCATAGACGCACTCCCAACACGTTCTCAGTCTCACTGGACATCGGTCTACAATCAGTGCTGAATATTCTACTGCTTCTATTATTTCAGCACTAATTTAAGGATTAAAATATAATTCTACCAATTACTGTGCAAAGCCCTGGGCACCAGATAGACAGGGGCAGGTGCTCCTGTCCGAGGACCTGGGCCAACCCTGCAGGTAGATGGCAGGACAGTGTGGCCCCAGGGGCCCCTTGGCCCCCAGTGGGCATACAGTCATGCCCCACTGCCCTCCCAGGGCCCCAGGGTCAGGGCTAGCAGAGAAGTGACCCCTGGAAGGAACCCAGCCTGAGCCCAGCACCCTGCTCACCTCCCATCCACCCCTGCAAGCCCAGGCCCCAGGTGCCACCCTCCACTGACTGCTCTCGGTAGCACCAGCCTGGCCGGGCTTGTGACACGGGATGGGTCTGTGAGCTGGGAAGGACCCTGTGCACAGGCTGCCCTGTGGCTGGCCTGGCACCCTTGCATGAGGGCCAGGAGCATTCTGGTAAACCAGCAGCTGGCCTGGGGAGGTGGACACTCCCAATGCGCTTCTCGTGGTCTGAATTAGCTTCCTGCCCAGCCAGGTCCAAGGGTCTGGGAGTCTGAGGCTGGACATCGGTCACCTCCTGTCTGGGTCCAGTGGGCCTGACCCCAGGGGACCAGCACGCCTGGTGAAAGGTAGGGGTCAGGGTCGGGTGGGGCAGGCAGGAGCTGAGCCTGCCGCCCCGGGCCCAGTGCCAGCTGGTGATGTCATCGCTTCCTGGGATGTAAATATCACCCAAACTCACAACTCCCAAATTGTCCTCCAGCCCGGGCCCCTCTCCTGAGCTCAGCCTGCACAGCCCACGCGACACCCCCACCCAGATGTCTCCTGGGCCTTGACAACGGGGGCCGCTCCTCTGGGGGCCCCCACCTCGGGGATGGGCTGCTCAGCACAGACGCCGGGAGCCCTGCCCACCTCTGCCTTCTGCTGGGTCCAACTCAAACACAGCCGCAGCCCTCCTGGTCCCCCACCGGACCCTCCTTGGGCCTGGCCAGACCTGTGTGCCCACTCACAAGTCTCCACTGTGTTCGCAGAGGCCAGATGGGTCTATTCAGGAAATCAGAACCCATCTCTGCCCCTCAAGACAAAGTCCCCAAGATCTGTACCCCACCACCCCCCAGGTCCACCTGCTTCACCCTCAGAAGGCCTGTATGGCCCCTTGTCCCCATTTCCCACTGTGGCCTGGGTTTCTCTCGCCTGGGGGAGGGGAGGATGCGGGGCCCCAAAGGACAGGCTGGGGCTCTGGCAGTGCCAGGAGGAGCATTTGGCCGTGGAGGCATGGCATCTGGGGGTTAGCCAAGTCCCAGCTCAGCATGGGGCCCTGCAGCCTCCTGAGTTGCTGAGGGGCTCCCAGGCCCCACCTGAGGGCCAGCTGGTGGTGACAGGCACAGTCAGCCTGAAAAGTGCCCCGAGGGCAGATGGGTGTCTCTCAGCAAGAAGCAGGCTCAATAGAGGTAGTGAGCACCCTATCCCAGGAGGTGTGCAAGCTGAGGAGCTCAGGTGTGCCTCAAAGATCTTTGCAAATGCGTGTCTGCAGTTTCCTGGCTGCCAGGAAGGTGGTGGGAGCCCAGGGGCCACCATGCTGAGCAAGAACCCTGCACCCTCCCCGGATTTAGCAGCTTGGCTGTGTCTTCTTGGGCATGGCAGGGGCTGCTCAGGAGAAAACTGATAAAGAAACTCCTGCCTACGCTCCCTCTGCCCACCAACGCCCAGGCGCAGGCTGGCAGACTCCCGGCCTGGCTGTGCAGTCACAGGGACGGTGTCCGGGGGTGCTGATGGTCACCAAGGCTGCCCTATACCTCCACACCAGACTGCACGGAGCTGTGTGTGTGGAGGCTGTCTAAGGGGGTGATGGGGTCTCTTGGGCTCAAAGGGGCCTGCCCATGCTGCCCACTTGGAGCCTGGGGGCAGCGCGGTCTGGTCTTGGAACTCAGACGTACCCGCATCCACCGTGCAGAGGGGCAAACTGCCAGGGCTTACACAGGGGGTGCCAGGGGGCCCAGGCCCAAGGGTCCCTTAGAAGAAGAGATGCGGCATGTGGGAGGACCCGGCTGAGGAGGGGGAGGGGCCGGACAGGAGAGGCAGGGACCCTCCCCCAACACTGCCCTGACTCTGCCCTAGGCTGGGGCAGGGAGGGTCTGAGCTCTTACCATGGGCACAGAGGGGCCGGGTGGGGGAGCAGGGCCTGGTTGCTGAGCACACCCGCTCCCTTCCCCCCTCCCCTGGGCTTCTGGAGCCCTGGCCGCCCCCACGGCCATCTGGCTCCACCAGCAACGTTCCCCCACTCCCTCTCCCAACTCACGGTGTGTTCCTCCCTCTTCCTGCTCTCCCAGGCCCCTGCCCCGAGGGGGATGGTGGGATGGCCATGTGGCCTCTTTTGTTTCTGAGTCCTCATGCTCAGTAAGGACTGAGAAAACGTGCATGTGCATATTTTTGCCGGTGCTGCGTGTGAGCACGCATGCGCGTGCATATGGGTACACACATGTGATCCCTGCCCCGCCTGTGCGTGCACGTGTGTGCGGTATGGTGTAGGTATGCGGCACCCTGGGCACACGCCGGAGCAGGCATGGCCACAGCACTGGCATGAGATCACAGGCAGTGGAATGAGGGTGGCACACGGCCCCTGCCAGGCCTTGGAGGGGGGGGGGGGGTCAGCCTCACCTCCCAGCACTCCATCAGGACCACCCTAGCCCACCCGCACAGGGTCCTCCTGGACCTCAGGCTCCTCCTGGGACCACCTCAACCCACATGGGAACGGGGGGCAGCCGAAGCTGGGCTGGAAGGCTGGGACCTCTAGGGACTCTGTGTGACCGCAGAGCAGATGTCCCCACAGAGGCAGCCTTGTCTGGCTGGGCATGGTCTGTGCTGGACACACACCTCTCTCAGACACCGCTGTCAGCCCAGCCGGGAGGGAGGGGGCCAAGGCACACTGAGGTCAGTCTTCATGGCCACCACAAGTGCTGGGCTGAAAAGGGTCGAGCTGCCTGCAGCTCAGACCATACCACCAGGCAGCTGCCTTCCCTTCCTGGAACTCCATGTGCCATGACGGGGGCAGGGCTGCACCTCCAGGGCCCGCCTGCTTCTCACGGCTCACAGCAACCCCCAGCCTGAGAAGCCACAGCTTAGGAAAAGAGCTCTTTATTCCACATCGTCCAATATTTTTACACAAGTAAAATAAAACGCATATCTCTATATACCGCGATCCGGGCGGGAGGTGGCGTTCTGGAACAAACGCCCCGACCACGCCCTGTAAACATGACGGGGTGGAGATGGGACGGGCGGGCGGGCAGGCGGGAGGCGCCATCAGGGAGGGCCTGCCACCCGGGGCTGGCTGGCAGCGGGAAGGGACCCCGTATGTACACACACCTGGCTGCTGAGAGAGGGCTTGCGCTCGGTGGCTGGTCAACAGGGCCCGAGTACCGTCCACAGCACCAGCGCGAGGCCCAGGGGGATGAGGCCCAGGGGGGCGAGGCTACAGGCGAGGCCAGGCAGGGCACCCGAGCCCTCCACCCCGCCAGCCCCACCAGCCCCTCCAGCCCCCGCACCCCCGCCACCCGCCTGGCCCAGACGGCACTGGCTGCGTGTGCGGTTCTTGCGGGAACAACCTGGCCGCCGGCGAGGGCCCGTGGTGGGGGGCTCTGGTGGCTGGGAGCCCTCAGGCTGCACCGCGGTCAGCGGGGGTTCGGCCGAGCCAGGCAGGGTCCCGAATGGGGAGTCGTTGATGTGTCGTGGGCCAGAGCCGTTGCCCGGCGGGCTGTCGCCAGACGGCACACGTCCCTTGAGTGCGTTGCCAGCCGAGGCCGGACTCCCGGCCTCCAGCACCGAGGCCTTGTCCGCAGCGTCCGGCTGGCAGCACTTGGGCAGCCCCAGCAGCTCCTCATCGGCAGGCCCGCCGGTCCAGAAGGGACGGGACGGTCTGGCGGCCACAGCGCAGCCCTCCAGGTCGGCGGTGGCCAAGCGCTTGAGGTCGCGGCCGGCCAGGCGCGGGGGCAGGCTGCAGGGCAGCTCGGATGAGGAGCCGCGGAATTGCTGCAGCCAGGCCCAGAGCGGGCGCGCCCGGCAGTCGCACACCCAGGGGTTGTCGTTGAGCCGCAGGTATTGCAGGGCCCGCAGTGGTGCCAGGGCCTCTGCGGGCAGTGCAGAGAGGTTGTTGGCAAACAGGTAGAGTGTCATGAGACGGCCGAGGTCCCGGAAGGCGTGTGGGTGCACGCGGGCCACACGGTTCTGGTGCAGCAGGAGGCGGTCGAGGCTATGCAGGCCGCGGAAGGCGCGCTCGGGCACGCTGGGAATGCGGTTGCCGTGCAGGAAGAGGTGCGTGAGGTTGCCCAGGTCGCGGAAGGCGTCGTCGGGCAGCGCCTGTAGCCCGTTGTCCTGCAGGTAGAGGTACTGCAGGGCAGCCAGGCCACGGAACAGGCCGGGACCCAGCTCCTGCAGGCCGCAGCGGTCCAGGTGCAGTGTGTGCAGGCGGCTCAGGCCCTGGAATGTGGCGGGGTCCACGGCATGCAGCTGCGCGTTGTCGCTGAGGTCCAGCTGCTCCAGGAGCGCCAGGCCAGCGAAGGCGGCAGCGTCGATGTGGGCCAGCGCGTTCGAATGCAGCCACAGGATGGTGAGGTTGCGGCAGGAATGGAAGCTGGCGGCTGGCACGTATGTGATGCGGTTGCCGTGCAGGAAGACGCGCTGGCTGGCAGCCGGGATGTCGGCAGGCACGGCCTGGAGACCCTGCTGCGGGCAGCTTGTGGTTACCTTGGGCTCGTTGTAGCACACACAGGCACCTGGGCACGGCGCCGCCACACTCCACGCCTGCAGCCACAGCACCCAGGCCAGCAGCTGGCTCCCTGTGGGCAGAGCAGAGGGCAGTTAGTGGGCAGGGGCTCCTGCAAGGCTGGGGTTGTGCAGGAGGGGCTGGGGCTGGGCCCAGGATATGCTGCCGCCCCTGGGAACTCAGGTGCTGTGATCCTTGCCCCACCCGCCAGGTGGAAGCTGCTGCACAACAGCCCTCCAAGAGGTCGAAAGCTCCACACCGGGAAACGTCGCCTGCAGATGCCCACGTCACCCTGCCTGGCACTCAAACACACGAGCTAACACGCCCGCACCCCTGCCACTTGGGGTTAGCAGGTCACCCCCAAGGCCCAAGTGAAGGCCTCCTGGGATGGACATGCACACCTGCAGATACCTTCTCGGACGCCAGTGAACACAGAGCCCCCGTGGACCTGCCCGCTGTCCCTGTCCGTCCCAGCACTGACCCAGCCTGTCCCTGTCCCATCAGCCCACAGGCCAGGCAGGGAGAGAGGCCCTGGCAAACACTGGAGCACCAGGCCAGCCCCGCTCATGCAGAGGAGCCCTGGGCCAAGGATCATGGCCAGGCCTGCCTCCTGGCAGCTTCCGCAGCAGCCCTCCCAGAGCGTCCTCAGGCTGCAGGAAGGGTGGGGCTGTGACTCAGACCTGGTGCCCTGCCCAGGCCCCCAGAGCCCCTGGGGCCAAGGCCTGCCTGGATTCTGAGGGAACCTCCCCACCTCGGGGAGCTGTGCTTTAACGAAGAAATTGCAGGGGCCTTGGTGAAGCCGGGAGCCACAGCCCCAGTGGCCCTCCTGCAGGGGTCTGGGTCCCACCAACAGGACACAGGAAACTGCCACAGCAGCCCCAGGCTCCAGAGCAACTCTGCCATCACAGGATCAGGAGCCTAGGCCCTGAGGGCAGGCGTAGCAGGGCAGGCAGGTCCAGGGCTTGGGGGGCACTGCAGCCCTGCCCCGTGAGCCCCTCAGGCAGGCTGCTCCCTCCTGCACATGCCCTCCTCACCGCCGCTTAGTGCTTCCTGGCCTGACTCAGAACACCTCCTGCAGCCTCCTCCCCTCGGCCTCATTCTCTGCTTGGTCTCCTCCCTGGGCGAGGAGCTTACTCCTTCCCGGCCAGTCAATCTCTGCACAGTCCAGCTGCCCCCAACGCTCCTGCCAAGACATGCTCCCAGCAGGTTCCGCCCCAGCCCAGGGGGCTGCAGCTCCCCTCTTCCCTCCCCCATCTCAGGGCCTCACCAAAGACCTAGACCGGGTAGCAGACTCCTCCTGGGGTGCTGTATCCAGGCTGGGCTCACCAGCAGGGCCACATGCCCAATACTAAGCTCCCTGCCTATCATCCCACCATTAGAGCCACCGCTTTGAATGCTGAAGGTTCTTTCCGCCTTCAGGAGTAAGTCTATTAAAATGTGAATCCCCCTGGGAGGGTTATGGCTTATCAGCTAACACTTGAGTTATCAGCTAACACCTTCGTTGACAGCTAACACCTGCGTTGACAGCGAACACCTTCCTTGGCAGTCAGCTGAGAGCAGGATTCTGCAGACATAAGGCCGGCTAAGTGCTGGGGCTGGAGCCAGGAGGGAGAAAGGAGGGGACCACAGGCCAGCTTCCCCCACCCAGAACCATGACCTTGGGCCCCAAACCCCCACTAGGTCCTCTCTGCCAGGGCCAGTGCAGACGCTTGCCCCAAGCCCAGAGGCCCAGCAAGCCGGGCATGTCCAGCAGTCACAAGGAATACGCCCTCCCAGACTCTGGTCCCCAGGTACTGGGAGCACCGTCCGCACAGCCTAGGGGCCTCCTCTGTCTCCTGTGCTCTGGTGGCCACTGGGGCTGGACCTTTTGTTGGCTGCTGGGGACATGGCAGCCCCAGGACCACCCCCTGCCCAAGCCCTGGGTGCCCCTCCCTGGGCTGGCTGCACACAGGAGGCCATGAGGGGGCATCTCAGCTGTTCTATTTAAACTGCTGGCATCCTCTCCTGGCTCTCTCCTTATGGGCCTCCTTTGGAAAGTCGGGCCTGATTAAGCCAGCTCCCACGGCATCTCACTGTTGCCACGGCATGTGACTGTGCTATGAAAACAGTACTTCCTGCTCCCAAGACCTTGTGGCAGAGGACAATCTGGGGCAGGGTGAGGTGGGGCCCCAGGTACTCATCAGGCCAGACTCTGGACCTCACCACCACGGGCTGGGCCACACCACCAACTTGGCTGCCAGCGGCCGTCCATCATGACCATACCCACCACATCACTGACTGCACTGTTACCACTGCACCCTGACCATTGGCTCCCAGGCCTGCAGCCATGGTCTGTGAGCTTGGCTGGGTTGGGGTCAGCTGACCACTGGAACTGGCCGGCTCCTCCAGCCTCCAGCTGTCGCTAAGCGGGGCCCCCAGAAGGCTATAAGCCATGAGCTTGGGGCCGTGCCCACTCTATGAATGCCCTGAGATAGGCACCAGTGTTGAGCCACGCATGGGGGAAAGTGGCAGAGCAGCCATGTGGCTCGGCCCTGCCAGGAAGCGGGCAACAGGCGCGAAGACATGGCTCCCCTCTCGCCGAGGCAACTGCTTTTCGGAAACCAACTTCTGATGGTTGGTCCCTCAGCACGAGCCCTGCTGTCAGCACAGCGGCCAGCGGTGGGCTCGCTCCTCGCCTCAGCCACAGTAATTGGCTCCAGCCTGGCCCCCTTGGGGCCTGCCCGCTGGTCTCCATGGCAACCCCTCTGCTGAGCAAGCAGAGGGGGTATCTTTCTATGAGATAATCAAACCCAACTTTGTGTCATGTTTTCATTCTCACAGCAGGGGCCTGGAGACCCCACCAGGTAGTGGGAGGGTGTCCCCTGGCCCCACCCCCTGGACCCTATCACTCACCTAATCCTTCCCAACCCTAAAAGTCCTCCCCATCCGTCCCCCTGCCCCGTCCCCAGCCTGTCCTCCCAGCCCATCCTCTCATCCCACATCCCCCACCTCCCAACCCATCCTCCCTGGCTTTTGCAGTTCCCTGAGCCTGAGGCCTCTCTGGCCTGCAGATCTGCACTCGCTGGTCCTGCCCACTCATCAGAGGCCCCCAGGTTGCACCCTGCCTCACCTGCCTCTCCTTTCTCTCCCCCCAACCTTCCCACTGGCCCCAGCCAGCCACCCATTCCCCTGGCCCTGCCTCCCAGTCACGCCCTGCTTCACCAGGTCCAGTGGGAGCTTGCCTCCTGCACACAGGGTGAGAAAACAGCCCTGTCCCGCCCAGCTCTCATACACAGAAATCATCGCGAGGCACACCACGCCACACCAGGGTCCTGGTCCCACACCAGGCCACCAGGCCCCCTCAGCTAGCTTCCTGCAAACCCAAGCCAGCCCCTCCCCCGCCATCCCTCCTTTTTCCTCGGGCCTCAGCACAGAATGGATGGGTCAGGGGTTTTTTCTAGTGCCCTCCCCACGGAGGGGACCCCTGGGTCACGGCTAGGAGCCCCCACCTTAGCCCAGGTCTGCTCTGGAGCTGGGGCAGGGGCACGAGGGCTATGGTTGGTGGAGGACCAGCCACTCCGGCCTTGGGGATGGGGGCACAGCGACCAGACTCTGCTCAGGGTCTCTCCTCCGGGCCAGCTGACGAGGCCCAGAGGCCTCGAAGGCCATCTGCACTGCTCACCCTGATCCAGCTCCTGGGCACTGCAGGGGGCAGGGAGGAAGGTGGAGGGAGCAGGAGAGAGGAGCAGAAGGGAGGGGAGCCAGGAGGGGCGGAGGCTTCTGGGGAGTCACCAGCAGCCGCAGGAGCCAGTGGGCAGCGGGCAGGCAGCTGCTGAGGTCAGCAGCTCAGAAACAGGGTGTGCTGGAGGCTGCAGGCACGGGGAGGTCTTCAGTGTGTTCCCTGGCCCCTGCCGCTCCCGGGGCCCCCCAGCCTGGGCTGAGGTTGCAGGAGTGCAGCTCCCCTGAGGTCTCATGGGGATGCCTCTGCCCCCACAAGCGAGGCCAAAGAGATGGCACAGGGCTGGCAGCCTTGGAAGCCCAGAGCACGGGCTCAGTGCCCTCGGGCCTCTATGCCTCCCTGCGGCTATGGGGTGGCTGTAACACCCCCTTTGGGGGTCGTTACAAGGGTCCACCAGCTGATATAAAGAGGCGTGAGTTGGAGCTGCATAAGAATCAATTTTCTTTTTGGTGTCCTGAGCCCATTTTACAAATTAGGAAACCGAGGCAGTGAGCAATTAAGCCATGGCCTGCTCCCACTCAGAGCCGGTCCAGGAGGAAAGATGGGCAAGAGAAGGAGCCACAGAGCTGCCAGAAGGGGCAGGAGGGACATCCAGCCCAGGCCTGAAGAAAGGCCACTATGTGGCCACGGCAGGAGAGCGTGGGCAGCTCCCTCCTGTGCTCTTGGTGGCTGGGAGGGGACGTTTCCCGGGAGGTTCTGAGCTGCTGCCCACCCCCTGGAGGCTGGGGTCAGCCGTCTGTGGAGGGGCAAGACCGCCGTAGCATAGCTAGGACATCAGTCTGCTCAGGACCCTCTCGAACACCAAGAACGTCCCATGAAGGGTCATGTCACAGACCGCAGTTACAAGGCAGAACAGGAGGCCACAGTCAGCACAGCCAGGCCAGAAATAGCTCCAAGCGGGGGTGGGAGCCAGTGGCGTCCACACACCGCAGAGGGTCAAGGCACCCGTCACGGCTGCACCCATACCCCTCCCATCCCTGCCAGCCCCCAACTCACGACGGGCTCACCACCCGCCCCCGTCGTCCATCTGTCCCCCCTTGGTCATAGTTGTTTCTCATACTCACCACCCACCTTCCGTCCGTCCTCCAGTCATAGACATGCGCGGTGGCAGCACACGTGGCCAGGGCGTTTCCTGGGCCCTTTCCCTGGCTCAGGTGCCAGGGAGGAGGGTGGCAGCCACTCCCGTGAGGCAGCCCACCCTCAATAGTGCCCTGTGTCTCCAGGGGTGTGGCTACCAGCTCCCTGCCCGGCTGTGCCCCTCAAGGCCCCCTCCTTATTGATCTTTTCAGGGCACAGCTGTGGGGCAGGGCAGGGTGGGCTGGCCAGGTGGATAATGGGCAAGGTGACCTACCATGGCAGGAGGGTATTGGACACAGGGCTGAGCAGTTCCAAACACCAGGCCAAGCTGCGTGCAGTGGGGGAAACTGAGGCCCACTGTGGGCAGAGTCGGCCTCCTGACTGCACTGTGCACGGGTGGACCCGGGGTGAGCAGGCCAGGTCCCTCTGTCTGGTGAGCTCTCCCAGGGGCTAGTGTATTTAGCCGTTCTACAGGTGAGGAAATGAGGCTTGGTGGGGGGTGGGGGGGTCTCTTGCTCACAGCCCAGGAGCCGGTAGGATTCCCAGCCCTGTGGTATCCAGTTGCTGAAAAGCCTTGCTGGGCAGTAAAAAGTTAAAGCTCCCCCACCCCTACCTCACCCATCAGCCCCACCTGGAACCCAAAATTTCCAGCCGACACAGCACCTGGGAGGCAGCTCTGGGACCTTTCAAGGCAAGGAAACAGAGAGTGGCGGGGGAGGGTCTGGCCTGCCTGGGAGCTGGAGGCCCTGGATGCAGAGCCCACCCACCAGCGTGTTCCCCAGGGGGAGCCCTGTGGTCGGGATGTGGTCCTGGTTGTCACACCTGTGGTCCAGGAGCGGGCTGACCACAGGTGTCACGTGGGGGATTGAAGGGGCCACGGAGCCCTGAGCTGGCCCCAGACAGCAGGCAGACGTCAAGGGAGGAGCCCTGGAGCTCACTGCCAGGGTGGGGGTCCAAGAACACCCTCTGATGGGCAGGACACTGGGCCCAGCCAGCAGGCCTCAGGAATCCATCCTTGGCCAAGGCCAGGCTGCCAGCCTGGAGGCTCTGGAGCCTCGCCCTGTCCAGTCCACATGCTCTTCACCCAGAGCCCACCTCCCTCGGCCCCCACCCAGGAGCCCCACATGGAGGGCTGATGACACCAGCATCTGAAGCCTCGTCCAGCCCCAGGACCCTGCCTATGCAGGCCACACCCACACTTGCAGCAGAGACTCAGCCAGCATTTCCTCCCCCCCAGAGTCTGGACACCCCCATCCCCCCACCCCCACCCCAGCAAACCCCCCACTCCATCAGGCCACCAACAAACGCCCGCTGCCTAATTACCTGGAGAATTCTGTCTCCACGACCAACTCATCAGGGTCCTGAGGCTAATTCAATCCGGGGGCCAGTGTAGGCTCGAGTCCTCAGAGGATGCTAATGAGAAATTGGCCAGTGGCCGACATGCCCCTGCCCCAGGGAGGCTCAGAGAAGGGGCACTCCCCGTGCCAGGGCCTGGGACCTACCACCACACACCTACCACCATGCCCACCCGCCTGCCCAGATCCCCGTCCACTGCCAGCTCCTGTCCAGGACTGGATGCCTAGCCTGGCAGGGCCAGCATGGGTCCTGCCCTCCCCGCAATCCATCCCCCATTCCTCCCGGGACCCTGCATCTACCGCCAACACGAAGCTGACCATTCCTGTGAGGCCCTGATGGCAGCCTCCAACAGGGCAGATGCAGTGCAGGAGCCCACGCTTGGGGTGGGGGGGGTGCACGCCATGGGCACACACAATAGGAATGCACTCTTGGAACTTGTGCTGCTGGGGCCTGCGTGATCAGGGCACAGAGGCGAGCCAGCCAAACAGCAGAGGGGCTGCTGTGCAGAGGCTGGCAGACATGGGAGCCCCACCCAGGAGCCAGGAGCCAGGAGCCAGGCCGAGGGGTTCTGCTCTCCTCTGTGGTGGGAGTTGACGGGTGGGCACATTCCCAGGTGTCCCCGAGCCCTTGGCACTTGTCAACATCACCGACAAGGCAGGCGGTGGCCTCTGCCCAAGCAGGATCTATTTGGCTATGGGAAGACAAATGCAGGTCTCTGGAGGCCCTCAACCACTCACCCTTGGGGATCAGCCCGTCTGGCCTCTGGGCCGCTGTGGATTAGCCCCGTCTGGAGGGAGCAGCTAGACTGAAGCCCACCTTCGCTGTCCCAGGACAGCCGAGTTCTCGCAAACGCTCCCGACCAGGTTGGCTTGGGCCCCGAGAAGGGGTTAACATGGGCAGGGTGCTTGGGGGCTTTGAAACTGAGCTGGGAGAGTGAGGGTGGGGGGCAGCACTCGCCAAGAAAGACCGTGGGGAGGACCAGCATGGTCTGCTGAGCACCCCTGGCCAGAGGCAAGTGTGGGGCCCAGGACCCTCAGCCTGAGATGCTCCCATTTGAGTCACCACCGGCTGAGGTCACTGCATCCAGGGGCCGTGGGTCCACAGGATGGTCCGGGGAAGCCTGTTGGCAAGGCAGCCTGCACGCCAGTGCCTCTCTCCTTTCCTGGACCGAGTTGTCCCACCTTTGTTACTTGTTCCTAAATGGGAAGAGTTGTCAGCCAAGGCCTGAATCCTAACATCTTGGGAAGTGCGTCAAAACTGACTTGCTGTGTCCCTTCCTCCCAGCCAAGTGGACAGTGTGATGCTAGTGGGCCAGCGAGCCAACCCCTGTGTGACCTGGCCACAGAGCCCAAGAGGAGGGTGTGGGGTCCTGAGGAGGAGAGACCCCCACCAGCCCAGAGGTGAGTGAGTGGGTGGCCAGCGCTGAGCAGACACGAGACAGCCCTGAGCATTCCAGCAGCAGTGCCTTGAGGCCATTCAGGGCCTTCTTGGTCGAGCTTGTCTCCCAGGGAGGCCCTGTCCATCCACCTTGACATCCCAGCCTCACACAGCACCAAGCACCAGTGGAGGGGAGAGTGGGGGGAGATGGGGCCCTCGCCTCCCTGGAACGCCCAAGTCACAGATGTCCCTCACTCCTGGAGGTTTTGCTACATCCCACAGCACGAGGAGATGACCATCAACCCCACTCCTCAGACAAGGGCACTGAGCCTTATCAAGGTGCGGTGACCACAGGGAACCAGCAAGACCAGGGCACGGGGTCCAAGACCCCCCTCCTGCCACATCAAGTGACCAGGGCAGGCCCTGAGCCCCAAGTGACCCAGATAACAAAAAGGGGAAGCAGCGCCCCTGTAGCAGGTGAGCTGCTGAGCCCCTCCCTCCAACACATGCTCTGTGTTCTCTGACCCCCAGAGAGGCTTATCCTTGGCCCAAGCTTTCCGCTCCATGGGCCGCCCGAGGTGGACCCCAGGGTCCAGGAGCCCTGGGCTCAGATGCCAGCTCTGTACACCCTCACCAAGGGGCTGGGGAAGCTGTCTCTACAGCAGTGACATGAGGATGACAACAGGCCAGGACCCACCTCCCCGGGGCCCCAAGATGCTTCCAGCCTGGAACCCCACTGAGCACCTCCACCCAGGCTCTGGCTTTGTGGCCAACACCCTGCCTCCCCAGGGGCTGGTGTGGGGCCTCTGCCGCTCTGACCTTGGGCAGCCCTGTCTGAGGCGAGGAGCCCAGGCAGGAGAGGCCCACAGCTCACAGGTGGCATCCGCAGCCATGCTGATCACTCTACTTGTCTTGAGGCCCCTCCTGCCTGGCATGGTAGCCCTGCTTTGTCCATGAGAGGCTGCATCTGGGTGGGAGGAGGGCACGGCAGCCAGGCCATGCTGCGAACACACCTAGGGCAACCTCCCTGCCTCCACCGAGCTCAGCCTCAGCGGAGGGAGGAGGCTCGGAGACAGGCGTGGAGCCCAGCACAGATGGAATGGCCTCACAAGTTGCTGCTGCTCCTCCCGCAGCGCTGGCACACTCAGCGGGCCCCTCTGTGCCCACCCTCCACCCGTGTTAGAGATCTGTGCTCACCCCACCCCAGACCCAGGATGACAGTGATGCAGTACTCGCTGAGGGGTTAGGGAGCAGGGCGACGAGGCTGCTCCCCCGGAGAAATGTCCAGAGGAAGGATCTCCACCATGGCCTCTGGGGTGTCCAGAGCAGCTCCTGCCTGATCACCCACACCTGCCAGTCAACAAACCCCACTTTCAGCAGAGCATCCCACCACCTTCCATGCTTCCCTAGTAAACGCTACCAGAAAACCAGGTGTCTGGAAAAGGTGCCAATGCCGACAATCGCGGCAATGCCTCTAGAGGAAGCAGAGACAGTGCAGCGAATAGATAGAAATTAGGGAAAATCTAATCAGTGTCCTCGTAGGGATAGAAGAGGATTTAAAACAAGAACTGGGTGCTATGAACAAGGAGCCATCAGAAAACAAGAAGAGTCCCTGGAAGTTAAAGATAGAATTGCTAAAATTATCCCAAAAATCAATAGAGAGGTTGGAAAACAAGGTTAAGGAAGTCTTCCAGAAAGAAAAACAAAAAGAGAAACAGGGAAAAAATGATGACATTCAGAAGACAAATACAGATCCAACACCTGTCTTAGGTAATTCCAGAAAGAAAACAGAAAATAGAGGGAAAAAGTTATCAAAGAAATAATACCCGAAAATCTCCCAGAGCTGAAGGCTCTCCTGGGTGAGTGCCTGGCACAACACGTGACATTCACAGTGTGATTTCAGGTCTCTGGGGGTCAAGAGAGGAACAGGAACACGGCAGCGGACTTCTCCACAGCACACTGGACGCCAGAAGACCACAAAACTGCAATGGCTTCAAAACTCTGGGGGGAAACTATTTGCAACCTGGAATTCTGGACTCGGCCAATCCAGCTTGAATAGATTTGCTAACATTCAAGGGCTCATAGAATGATTCTTCACTGTGCTTTCCTTGAATAGTTAGCTGGGAATGCGCTTCAGCTAAAACAGGACATAAACACGAACCCCAAGAAACACTGGGTGATGAAAGGCAGTCAGGGGCAGCTGCGAGGGGGCCACAGCATGCCCAGCCCAGGAGGGGAGAGCATGACAAAGGCCTAGAGGGAGACTTCCCCTGGGGAAAACGAGACACCCAGTAGAATGCCTGACACAGAGAAGAATAAGCACATGAGGGTGGCATATGGGACAAGAGAAAAAAGACAAAGTCAACTGTGAACTCCAGGAAAAACAAAAGGCCAGACGAGAGCAAGAGGGTCACCCCCTGTGGTCAGGCAGTGACAAGCATTTATGTGACCTGGATTAGGAAACACTGGTTATGAATTTAACTGTCGGTAGTGAGACAGCCACACTGGGGAGTGTGCTGGAGAAGAGGGGGCTGGGGTAGGAGACATGGAAACGTGAAGATAACCACCTGGAAAAACAGGGAACATGGCAACAGCAGGTGGGTTGGAGGAGGGCTACAAACCAATGCCCCAGACCAGCCTCTGAGGGCTGGGTGCAGGCTTTCACTTTGAGCAAGATATGGCCGACCACAGTGTTATCTTTTTAAAAAGACTGCATACTTGGCAATGAAATCTCAGAAACAGAGATAAATAAAAAGAAGAAAATAAAGCATATCTGCCAGAAGGTGGAGACGAACGTGGGTTAGCAGCAGGCGTCTCCAAGGTGCAGGAGGAGAAAGCGGGACTGAGAGCTCTCGAAGCCTCCTGGTGCTCAGCCCAGCGTCTGGCTGATCTTCAGCGGCTGCTCAGCCAAGGGTGGCCAAGGACGCCCCCAGCCTTCAGGGACGCTCCAAGCTCCTGGCTCCAGGGGCCTCTGAAATCCAGACTCTTGAAGGGACAGCTTCCAACCTGAAGATCCATGTGTGCCCTGGGCCTTTCACAGTCCCACCACCTCCAGGCAGCCCCTCCCACTGTCTCTCCTCAGCCCTGCCTACTCCCAGGTCACAGATCCGACCCCCTGACCCCAGACTGGGGACCCTCAGGAGCAGGGGATCCAGCGGATAAACCCAGGGCCTCTGGGGTAGGAGTCTGCAGCCCCTGGGGAGGGCTCCCCTGACCTTGGCCTCTATGAGAGCCCCAATCGCGTTTCTGCATCCAAATGCATGACACGCAGGCAGGGGTGACGTGAATAAGTAATTGCTCTTTTATTAACGAGTGATAAATTATTCCTATATGATTGTGTGTGATAACTCTTCCTTATTTGAAATCAATTTGGGATGGAAATTGTTGGCGGCTTCTCACCAGTGAGGGTGGGAGGATCAGGCACGCCGCTGCCTCCTGGAAAAGCAGGTCAGTGTATTTCGGCTACTTCCTGAGGCTGATGCACCAGGCGCTCCTGGCAGCAGAAGGGGGTCGGCTGCCCTGGGGGCGGGGCTGGGAGGGTGGCCTCATTTCCTCAGCACCGGCCCCCAGGACAGGTGCCCAGCATGGCCTCTCCCACCCCACACCCCGCCTCACTGGACCCAGGGCACCGATGCCCCCTGGCAGAGGAAGGGGCAGGCTGGGAAGGAGTCCCTGAAGGCCCAAGGCATTGCTGGGGACTGCCGCGGCCAGGCATCAGGAGGCAGGGGGCCATCTGCAGGCCACACTCCACTCATCCCCGCTGTGTAAACCTGAGGACCTGGGCAGCCCAGCCTTTCACCCCACAGAGGACATACCCAGCGCCCAGCTGGCCTCCCCTGCCTCCCCACCCAGGCCGGCATGGCTCTACTTCACCAAGCCTGACAAAGGCATTTGCCTTTTCCCTAAAAATTTTCCTAACAAATTCACATCCTCATTCCCTTCTCACCCAGCCCAACATAAAAGGGTCCCCAGCGCGAGCCCAGGCCTGGGTCAGACAGACTTGCTCCCCACCCAGTGCCCTTGGAAGGCCCTTGGCCTGCTCACCTGCAGACGACCTGTGAGGGGCTGCACACAGCAGGTGCTCAATAACCACTGAGCCAAGGAAAGAAGGGTTGCACCCCAAAGGCCTCCCTCACGTTGACCCCACACCACGTGGCCCCAGGGGGCCAGGGGAGCCCGGTGTGGAGGAGGAAGCAGACGTGCAGGGAATGGGGTGCCCTTGGCTGGTGACCACAGCCCCCACAGGCCCCACCTGCTCAGAGCAGCACCCCGTGGCCCAGGCCTCTGCACCTCTTCTGTTGATGCATCAGAAAAATCCAGCAACCCACTGGGCAGGCAGCCAGCTGCCTCTCGCCCACCCTCCTACTGTTCCCTGGTCACAGGCTCGCCCCTGTCATGAGCCAGGTCACCCCAGCCCAGACACGTCGCCCTGCTCAGCTCAGGCACGGCGAGCAACCTCCGCCTCTCAGAGCCAGGTCTGTCATCTGTAAAAGGGGGAGGCTATGTCTGAGAACTTGACAAATCACTCCCAGGGTCCGTGAAACCCCCACCTCTGTCCACTGCCAGGTGCCCCCTTTGCCCCACACCTCAATGGTCAACTTGGCAGGTTTGCCTTGCTTGTTTCTGCACCCCCGGGCCATGGGCTCCTCGGGGCAGGACCGGGGCAGGTCCAGGGCTGGTGATGGCACAGGAGATGCTCCATAAACGTCTGTCACGTGAATGTAAGAAGTGTGGAGATGGCTGTCCCAAAGGCGTCCAGGCCCAGGAGAGTCCATGGGGCACTGACGTCCCCACAGGGCGAGGCAGCAGTGCCTGATGCCAAGGGCAGCTTCACTTCTGTTCCAGGCTGAATGTCTGTGCCCCACCCCCCAAATTCATATGCCGAAGCCCTAACCCCCAATGTGATGGTATTTGGAGGTGGGGCCTTGGGAGGTGATTAGGTTTACATGAGGTCGTGAGGGTGGGGCCCCATGATGGGATTAGTGCCCTCGTAAGAAGAGATACCTGAGAGCCTGTTTTCCTGTGAGCAATGTGAGGAAGGCGGCCATCTACAAACCAGGAAGAGAGCCCTCACCAGAACCGACCCTGCCAGCACCCTGATCTCAGACTTCCAGCCTCCAGAACTGTGCAAAATACATTTCTGTGGTTTGAGCGTCCATCTGTAGCATTTTGCTATGACAGCCTCAGCTGATTAGTACAACAAATTTCTTAAAACTCTGGTATATTTTTCCAGATTTTTCTACAATGCACACAAACTGGTAAAATCAGAAGAGTTTTTAGTTTGTTCCGTTTGGTCTCATGTGCCAACACTGGATGGGGCAGCTGGCCCAGGGTAGGGTGGGTGAGGCCAACCCCAGGCAGCGGGAGTCCCTTTCAAGAGCCCCGTGCTGTGGGGTCCCCGCCTGGTCTCCCAACCTCTACAAACCCATTCCCTTGGCTGAAAAATGCAGATGACAGGCCCCACCTTGCAGGGTGTTGAGGCCACACAGCTCATGCAGGTCTGGTGCGCACAGTGGATGCACAGGAAATGCCTGGCCCACCCGCCCCATGGGAGCACCTCTTGTTGCCCCTGGCAGGGGCCACGTCTCCCCTAACAGAGGGGAAGTTAAGCCACAGCTAGCAAGGTCATGATGGCGCCTGACATGACCTGACCTGGCCTGACCTGAGCTCAGGCAGCACCCCCTCCTTGCTCCCAGACACCCCCCCGGAAGGGCTCTTCTTCCCAGAGCCCCACCACACCCATCCCACTCCCCTCCCCAACCACAGTCTCGCCCCGAAACCTGGACTTAGCCCCTATGGTGCCACTGAGGGAGCAGGCGAACAAGCAGAGCGCATGGAGCTTGGCTGGGGTCTCGGTCCCTGGGCTCCCACCAAGGGTTCTCGGCAGGGAAGGGGCCTCAGCTAGGCCTGAGGGGCCCTGTACGCATGACATGCCAGGCAGGGCCTGACCCCACCTGGGCCTCGGGGCAACGTGGGGACAGTGAACCCACCGGCGTCCACATTGGCCACCCGGCAGGAAATGAGCTGCGGGGGTCAAAGCGTGAAGGTCTGCAGCCCTACCTCCCTATTTCCCACCACCCACCCCAGGGACATACTGCCCCACCAGAGCCCCTTGTACTGACAAGGATGGTCCTGCTGTATCAGGCTTCCTGTGATCTGGGGGTCAGGGGAGGCAGCCACGGAGTCGGGAGGGCTCCGTAGAGGCACTGACACCCCCCCACACCACCGCCACCCGCCTCAGGCCAGCCTGGGGGCTGGGCCACAACTCCAGCAGCAGGTGAAGAATGGAGTCCATTAGGGCCACCATCTGTCTCAGCCGTGACGGGCCCTCTCGGTGACATCCAGGAGGTGTGTAGATGGAATATCTTTATGGGGAGAGTTTTTCTTTTGCCAATTTTCGAAAAGGAAGCCAGACACTTGTCACACCTGTCCCCGTGTCAGCCTCTGCCTGACAGAAATTGGGGCTGAGGCAGGGAGATGAAAGACAGCCTGGACATGGCCGGAATGCAGGGGCCACGTGTCACACGGCTGGAGCACAGAGCAGTGGGCTGGCCTCCTGCTGGGACGTGCCGCCATCCACCTCTGCAGCCCCCACCCCATCCTTCCAGCCCGAGCTCCCCGAACCCCTCCCTCTGCACCCCTCTTGGTCCCACAATCTCCTCATCTGACCCCCAACTCCCTCCACCCTGCTGCCCAGGGCCTCCTGAGCCCACCCCAGGGGCCCCGCCGTACGCACTGGGCTGTCCTGGAGTCTCTGGGCTTCTGCTTGCACCAGGAGCCCCCACCCCCTCAGCCAGCAGCTCCAGGGCCTCTTTAAGACATAGGCCCAGGGTGGCCTCGGTGAGGGCCCAGTGGGGGACCCAGGCCTCAGGCTCCTCACCAGCCTGCCAGCACCCACACCCTCACTTCTCTCCCCTGGGTACCTAGTGGGCTTTGGGGTGTCTCCCAGGGACCTGGAAGGCTGAATATGTCACAAGAATCTCGAGGTCCCTGCTGCCTGGCATGGGGCTGGCCTGAAAGTAATGCTAGAAAGCACTTGCAGGGGAACAGAGGTGGAAGCCAGTGGCCCTCGGGGACCTGTCCAGGGATCCCCGTACCCCCATCTGGATTGTGCATTGTGGTGCACGGCTAACCCCACCAGGGGTGAGGAGGGTCCTCCCCAAGGGAGGGGGGTCACTTGCTAGGCCATACTCAGGAACCACAGCCCCAGGCCCCCCCTCCGCCCTCCATTAGTCCCTGTCATGTGGGGAAGGCCACCGCGCAGTGGGATGGGGGTTGCTCACTGCCAGGGCAACATGACAGTCCTGCTGCTTCCTCAGATGGCCCTGGGGGTCACGGCCTCAGCCCCCAAGGAGATCTAAGAGCGTGGTCCCCACCAGGTTCATCAGCCACTGCCTTACATGGCCTCATCCTCCGGGAGGCCCTGGGGAGCCTGGAAACAGGCTGGACGGGTGTGATTGGCCAGCTCTGTGTTCTCTGAGGACAAGTGGGGGCTGGACGTGTCCCGAGAGAGCAGGGAGGCCTCAGCCTGGGCAGAGGGAGGGAAGAGGCAGTGGAAAGTGTGGGAGGGATCACGGCAGGGCACTGGGAAGGGTGAGGGTGGCCCAGGACACCAGAGCCCACTCGCAGGTTCCTGGCTGGGGTGTGCTGTGGAGGCAGGTGAGAGAGCTGGGTGCGGGGTGTCCTGTGTGACCTTGGGACCCACAGCCCTCCCGAGACCGCTCTGATGCCCAGTGCGTCCTGGTGGTCAGCCAGGACTGGTCTTTCTCTGGAATTCTGCTTCCAGCCACATCTTTGGGAACAGTAGATGCTTCTGGGCCAGAGGCCACACGGGGGACAGGTGGCCCACCCTCCCTCTGCCCAGTTCCCGTCTTGCCCAAGGACCGGACAGGAACACTGGCCTCCTTCTCGCCACACCAGAAGGCTGGTGCAAAGTGAGCTGTGGGGCAAGGGTTCACACCCACGTGGTGAAGCAGGGAGACCCTGAACCTCCTTCCAAGTCAGCACCGTAGCCAGCTCAGCACCCACCTGCCGCAGGCCCCCAATGGGCCTCCGCCTCTCACTGAGAAAGGCAGACACCCCATGAGGGCCCCAACTTCCCCTCCCCCAGTCACTGGCCCTGCCTGGGGCCTGCACCTCCCACCCCCATCCCACCGTGTCCCCCCAGCCCCATTTCTCACTTGGGTCCCCATGGCATTAACTAATAGGTCACAGACCCCCCCCCACTTGGGATGGGTGGCAAGGACCTCATGCAGAAGGGCTGGTGGGGGGAGGGAGGCCCCAACAGGGGCTCCTCCTCTGCGCTCAGCAGAGGCTCCTGCTCCAGAGAGGACAGTGGGGCCCACACCCATCACACACCTGCCTGAGTGCCACCATGATGTCCCCAGGGCAGGGAAGGACCTGGGAATCTGAGGAGGCCCCTGGGACATGGGGGCCCCACGAAGCCCCATCACAGCCTCTATTTCCACGGCAAGTTCCAGCTCAGGGCAGGAGGTTCCACCTGAATGGGAAGGGGCCCCAGGAGCTGGGACAGTCAAGCCCCCACCAGGGGCTGTCCCGTGGGCATCATTCACCACTGACTCCCCCTTCGCAATCTCCTGTGTGACATGGAGGCTCAGAGGGTGAGTGGCCTGCCAGGTGCACAGCTGGCTCTGGGCTGAAGTCCTGGGCTCCCAATGCAAGCCCCATAGGCCCTCAGCTAGAGCAACTCCCCCAAAGGTTGGCACCTCTGCTCTCTCTCCAGACCTGTGCCCTGGAGGGGACCGCCCTCTTGAGCCACCTTGGGCAACTGGCCTGCGCCCGATGGCCAGTGGCCAACCCTGAGGGCTAGGACCACCAGCTCCTGAGACCCTGGGAGCTGACTCAGAGCACTGCCTGAGGCCACCCTACCATTCGTGGCTCCCTGCACACCGGTGCCAGGCCCAAGCTAGACTCAGGGACATGGACATGGGGAGGCAGACACAGGTGTGTGTGCCAGGCCTGGGGCCAGGGAGCCAGAGTGCAAGAGACGTTCCCAAACCAGACCCCCTGGTCCAGGCGTCATGGCGGGGCAGACACAGGAGAGTTCAGTCAGGAGGGGCTGGCCGGCAACATGTTTTAGGAAAGCATCTCAGAGCCTGAAAGGAGGATGAGATGGCGGGCAAGGAGACGTGGGCGTCTGAGGCCACGGGCCCGGGAGGGGGGGCTAGTCCACAGCAGAACTTTGATGAGGGATAAAAGGGGACGGGCAGGGAGGGGTCAGACTTGACACTGGACTTTGGGGAAGGGTAGAGGGAGGTGGCCAGGACATGGACCTTTGGCCCAGATGTAGGGGGTGGAGGGGCAGGTGGTATAAGGGCGATCACCACCAGACAGGCTGAATCTGGGGGACCCAGGACACCCAGTGGAGCAGAGCAGCACGTGTAGGGAAAGTGGTGTGGAGCTTCTGGGCAGGGGCAACCTAGGAGCCTGAGACCCCCACTCAGCTGCACAGGCCTGGCACACAGCCGGGAGGCAGCAAACGTTTGCTAACCAACCACTGGGACCCAAGGGCCAGACAGAACTCCATGACAGGCCAGGCTAAGGCCTCAGAGCTGGCCCTGCCAGGCAGGCCAGGAGGCCAGTAAGTCTGGGGGCTGTGGATTCCCCGCCGGCCTTGAGCCCTCCCCTGCCTACCATGTCCACTCTTTGCCCCTCCCTATATACTGAGCACCTACTATGTGCCTGGAGCTGCCACAGGATGCCATGAGCCAGCCACCCACCCCCACCACCCCCAGAGCCCAGCACCCCACACACCTCAGACTCAGAGGGTTTTCCCACCCATGAAGGCATCGAGTGGGAATCCCACCTCTGGTCGACAGCCGTGGATTACGGACAAGGTCTCTGGTGACCAGGAAAGGGCAGTGCTGCCCAAGGTCACACAGCAAGCCAGTACTGCAGAGGCTGATCCAATGGCTGCCCAGACTTCAGGGCAGGGAGAATTCTGGCAGGTCCCTGAGCCCACCCCATCTGGGCTCTGGCAGGAGGTAAATAAAGGCAACATCTCAACAAGGTCACAATGGCTGGGACAGACCGGGCACACGGTGCTGGGCCCAAGCAGTTGAGGGGCAATCTGAGAAGGCTCCCGGGAGGAGGTGAGGGACTTAGAGCCTCGTCTTGGCCTGAGCCCCTCAGCACTCCACCCCCTTCCTCGATGGGCCCCTCACCCATCAGCTTCAGCCTTAGCCTGACATTTCCCGTGACATTTGCTGCAAAGAAATAGAGCCATAAACCCAAAGGTTAAATTTGCACATTGCCTTGCTGCCAGGAGAGCATGGTCCCTCCACCCACCAGGTGCTTGGCTGCAGGATTTGTGTGGGATGGCCCACCCACCCTGGAGCCCTTGATGGACCCAGGCCCTCCAAAGGACCTCAGCCACTGTTTCCCAAAATAGGTTACTGGATACACTAGACCCTGAGTGTGTTACACAGGGGTGGTAAAGGAGCTCTGTCAGCACCTCTTACCCAGCCATTCCCAAATTTGCTTGACCACGAAACACTTGTCCAATCCCCACCAACATTCCGTGGAACCTCAGTTCCATGGAGCGTGATCTGTGATGGCGTTAGGCCAAAGAGCATCCCCCTGGGGCACCGGGAGGCCGCCTGAACAAAGCTGAGTCAGCTCCTGACACCCCGGTTCCTCCACTGGGCTCCCCTTGTCACCATCAGCCCAGCTCCACGTGCCAGGGCCTGGCCGGGGCTCACCACCTTCCAGGCCCACCTGGGCCAGCCCTAGACAAGCACGGCTCCTCCCCAGGGCCCCTCCCCCTCTGGGAGGGCTGCCGACAGCCCTGCCCTTCAGCTCCACCTCCTGCCCTGGGTTGGCGGCAGGGGCGGGGGCGGGGGCGGGGGTGGGGGTGGGGGGGGGCACTAGCAAGGCTGTAGGACAGGGCCACCATGGCCCATTCTCTATCCCCAGGCAGGGAGAGGCAGCAGGCCCACTAGGAGACAGGACTGTAAGGACACTGCGGGGCCGGGGTGGAGGCTAAGTGAAGGGGGCAGGAGAGAGACAGCCCCAAAGCGCCGGCTGCACTAGGGCTGGACCAGCAGCAGAGCCGGAATCCTGATGAAGGCCAGGAAACAGATTCCACTTGTGAGTAGCAGAAATGCAAACCCAGGGGTGGGAGAGGCCCGAGGGCTCTGCCCCCTCCACTTAAAAGGTTGGGAAGGGTTGGGATCAGGTCCTGCCTCCTACTGGGGGAGGGGCACCTGACCACGCCCCCGGGGGACCTAGCAGGGCTGCACCAGCGACACTTCTCTGGTTGTCCAGCTGCACAAGCACAGGCAGTGTGAGAGGCCGAGGCAGGTTTGGATAAATAAATGATGGCGTATCCTCGGGAAGGGATTCCACACACACCCGCAAACCCATGATACACAAGAACAGTTCCCAACGTGCAAAATGTTTAAAATACAGCGACCAAAGAAGAAACTGCAGCACAAGACACCCGGCCGGGCCCACACGATCCAGCAACGGCACCAGGAGATGCAGGGGTGCGGATGCTGCTCTGGTTGGGCTGCCATTTTCAGCTCCGTGGCCACCTGTCCTTTAAAGCATTTAGTCCTATAAACTCAGGTGGGCAAGGACCACATCCCTTCACCTGCCTGGCTCAGAGGGAGTCTGACAGGCCAGGAATAAGTGAGTGAGTGAGTGAATGAACAGGTACCTGAAAGCAAACGTGGCATCTGGGAATGGACCGCTGGAAGGGGCAGGAGCAGGCGGGCCACAGAAGGTTAGGCAGCCTGGCCTAGGGGTCAGAGGTCAGAGCCCTGGGCACAGGGCAGCCTGAACCTCATTGACTGTGCAGGGCCAAGAGCCATCAAGAACCCCAGGATGGGGCCCGGGGGCCAGAGTGCCACTCACACCTACTCCCCATGCTCACTGAGACCCCCATTCTCCCATTCCTTTGGCTCAGTTCACTGGTTCTTCATGCTCCTGACCCCTCTCTGGATGCACAGACTGAGGCTCTACGGAGACTTTCTGGCTACAGGCCCAGGAGAGCAGGAAACACGGCCCTGGCGGGGTGAGTTCCTCCTGCCTCCACCAGCTGGGCCCCTCCTGGTGCTGCCCCAGCTGCCACAGGCCTCCATGCCACAAAGCCATGAATTCAAGGCCAGGGCAGGGAGCACTGAGGGGCCGGCCCAGCATGCCGGCCGTCCTGGGGGCAGCGGAGGGAGGGTGAGGTCGGAGTCTAGAGAGTGGGGGTTGGGACAGCTGCACACATTGGGCCCCTCACCGTCTGTCACTCACAATGAACAAAAGCAAACAAACCCTGGGCCCCACCACGGACCTGGGGCAGCCCTCGGCCTCCCCTGTCTTCCAGAGCCCGAGCACATCTCCTACGGACCCCCTACAAGCCCTCTTGCTTGTTGAGACCCCCTGGGCCAGGCTCTCTTCCATGACCACAGGGAGAAAGCCAGCTCTGATCTAAGGGCCCCCGGCTGACCATTAGTCCTCACATAGGGAAACCAAGGGTCAGGGGTTCTGCAGGTTCCCAGCTGGAAAGGGGCAGAGCAAAGATGCTGCCCCGGTGTGGGGGACACATCGGTGGCCACTTCACACCTCCCGCAGGGACCTCTCTCCCTCCCTGCCTCCCCACCTGCCCACCTCCTTCTCCAACTCCCCAGTGACCTCCATGGGCCTTTATTTCCCATCTGCAAATGGTTAGGAGGGAGGTCCAGCTGGCAGTGCAAGGGTTCCAGGGGGACTTCCCTCTGTGGGAACCATTGAGTGGGGCAGGGGGGTAGTGTTTTCAGTATTTTGAAGGCAGAAGCACTGGAGTCAGAACTCCGTGGGGGCCTCACCCTTTAAGTGTCCCCAACAACCCCTGAGGGAGGCCCAATTACTGACCATGTCACAGGTGAGGAGACTGAGGCATGGGTGAACTGCACACCCAAGGTCATACCACTGTCGGTGGCTAAGCCAGGACCCACATCCAGGCCCTTGTTCTCCTGCCACCCCACACCCAGGAATCAGGGTCTGTGAGCAGCCTTCTGCCTTGCAGGGACCTGGTTCCTTCCTCACCTCAACTGCAGCAGAAGTGGGAGCGGTGATGGTACCCACTTTAGAGATAGAAAGACTGAGGCTTAGAAAAGGGGAGTGGCCAGCCCCACTGCCCACCTCATCATGGGACCCACCCCTCTGTTTCACCCCCACACAGCCTATAAGGATGACCTACTTGTCCTTATTCTACAGACAAGGACACTGATGGGTGCGGGGGAGAGCAGGTGGCGTGGCCCTGCCTCTCTGAGCCCTGGCCTGGGGTTCTCCTCACCACAGTGAGAGCGAGTCACCAATACCCTTACCTCAGACCTCCACACAGCACCTGAGGCAGCTGACACACCACAGAACCTCTCATCAAGAAGGCTCTCGCCATGGAGACCCCCAGGCACTGGGGGCAGAGCTTTCCTGAGGTCACCCTGGGTCAGCCGTGGGGTGGGCATATACCTACCCTGAGCTGGACCTAGTGGCAGACTGCAGAGCATGCGGGGGGTCTGGCCTGTGTGTCACGGTGCTGACCTGGAGGTGTGAAATGGGCCTTCCCTGCCTAGGTGGGTCCCAGCCCCCATCAGCCACCACTGCCCCAGCCTGGGGGGAGGGGGAGGAATCAGACACTCCTTTGGCCTCACACCCTGGGCTGGGGCACTGGGCCCCCAACACACATTCCCTGGGCCTCTGCTACAGATTTGGGTGGAACCTGGCCACGGGCTGCCTGGGCACACAGGGGCACCCACGTCTGGAGGCAAAGAGACACATGCCGATATGCTCACAGGCACACACGGTCATGCGAACAGAGACACACGTGCAGACGCATACCGAGTTCACACACACACAGCCCCAGGGGGCTGGGAGGGGACAATCCCGGACACGGGGGTCGGATCCTATAGCTGGTTTCTCACCCTTCTGAGCTCCGGCTGCCCAGGGCCTCCCCCTTAACACACGTGCATGTAGGCACAAGAATGGGTCCCTTGGAGGGGACCTAGCGTGCGCCAAGCGTGGAGACCACAGCAGGCACGCTATGTGCATGCATGGCCGTGGGCGAGCAGGCGGGGGCGAGGACATGGATGTGCACCCACAGCGTGTGTGTGTACGCGTGCACACGGGGCAGCCTGGCATGCGTGTGCACATGCGGTGTGCAAGTGTGCAGCCCTTGTAGACATGTGCACGTGCAAAGAAACGTGTGCAGCCTGCGGCACCTTGGAAATAAGCAGGGCACCCTGGGGCAAGGGGGGGTGGGGGGGGACGAGGGGAGCACCCTCCAGGCAAGGCATGTCCAACTCCCTCTACAGGAGGTCACCCCCAGCACCTCACACCAGGTAGGGGGGAAGGGTCCCATGAGAGCTGCCAGGGAGGGGGTGCTTGCAGCCCCACCACCTCTGGTGCCCCTCAGCGGAGCCCGCAGGGGCCCTCAGGCGCCCTCAGACTGCGGATAGGGGGTGCTTGGCTGCGCCTCTCCTCGCCCGCCCCCTGGGGGGGACAGCTCTGGGCCAGCCCCGCCCCCCACGCCCTCTACTGTCGCCAACGCCCCCATTCATCCTGCTGCGGTCTAACCCCAGAAAAACCAGATGTCCTGAGCTGAGTCCGCGGGTCGAGGATGGAGGCGGCTGGACACCCCCCACCTCTGCTCGGTACCCGGGTTTCTTCAGACCTGCTCATTAACCCCTTCGCGGCCGGGCGATCAGAGGCAGGACCCCACCCTTCCAGCCAGCAGTCCCCACACTAGCCCCGTCGCCGCCGCCGCCGCCAACTTTCCAGGGAAGCGGCAACTTTTCCTGCTGCCGCGGGCTCCGCCCTCCCGGGGCCAGGCAGCACTGCGGTGGCCTCGCGGCCGCGCGGTAACCCTCCGCAGCCTCGGCAGCCCGGGCGCGCCCCGCGGCTCAGGGAGGGGCGCACCGGTCCCCGCCCGCCGGCCGGCCCGGGCGCGGCACTCACCTCCGGCGGACGCCCTCTTCATCTTAGGGGTCGGGCGGGGCGCGTCGGGGACCGAAAGTCGCTCCGGGGCCGGCGCCCGTCTCCCCGCGGCCGGGTCCGCATCCAGGCGCCGCAGCTCCGGCCCGGCCCCGGCCCGGCCGCGGGACGAGGCTGCACGCTCCGCCCGGTCGGCTGGGCTGGCGGGCGGCGGCGCGGAGGCGAGGGCAGCCGGCCGGGAGCGGATGAATGTTTTATGGGATCATGTGGTTTGACGCGCGAGCGCTCCGCCGGGTCCCCGCCGGCCGGGCCACGCGGGGCGGGGGCGGGCCGGGGCGGGGCCTGGCGGCGGGCGGGGCGCCCACCTGAGCTCGCCGCGCCGGGCCGGGCCGGGACGGCGGGAGGGGCGCGGGCCGGGGGCGCGGGCCGGGCCGCGGGAGGCGCTCAGCCCGCCCGGTGCAGCGGGGCCGCGGGACCAGGACAAAGGCGGCGCGTTTCTAAAGAGGCGGCGGCCCCTGCAGGCGGCAACGGGAATGGCGGCCCGGCCCGAGTCGGCTAGGAGCGCGGGCTGAGGGCGTGGCGGCCCGGACTGGAGGCTTTTGGGGGTCCCCGATCGGCCAGCTGCCGGGCAGGGCTTGGTCCGCAGGCCTGGGAATGCGGGGTGCGCCTCTGCCTGGCCCACGCCCTTCCTCGCCTCAGTAAACCCTGGAGGCCAACCCCCTCTGCCCAGCAACCCTTTGCTGGGGTAGCATTGCTCCATCTTTCAGTTAGAAAACAGGCTCAAAGCTCAGGAGACTTCCCAGGTCCCCACCTGTCTTCGTGGCCTTCTCTGCACCACCCAGGGAGGGGACTCAGGCACGGGCCTGCCCCTACCTCCACAGGTTCCCCCCACCTGTTCCCTCCCGTGGGATGGGGTCTCCAGCCCAGGAGTTCCTCTCTGAGCCCACTTGTTTAGTACCCCACCCTTCTCAAAGCCAGGCCAGGCTCTAGGGCCAGAGAACCCAGTGACACACACTCACACCCCAGGCACATCTGCACAGGCATCCCACCTCCCTCTGCTGCTCGGGGATCTACCTGGCCTCACAGATAAGCTCTTGAGTCTTCAGCCAGCTGCCAGGCCAGCGTCCCTGCAGGCTGCCCTGCACATGGAGGGCTGGGAGCTGATCAGCCAGATCTGGGCCTCTCCGAGCCTGCCTGGCAGGTAAGAGAGCCACGTGGATGGGTACTGGCTGGCAGAGTTAGTTCCAGTCTGTAGGACCCTGTGCCCAGGGCAGGCCCTGGACTGGCAGTCTCCCTGTGACTGGAGCATCCTGGCTGAGGGTTTGGTGGTCTCCCTGGGAGCCCAGCCAGTGTTCCAGTGATGTGAAGCTGAGGGACCTGGTGACTAGGAGACCTGGCACATTCTGCCTCCCCATCAGGCCTCATGACCTCAGATGTGGCTGGGAGATGTCAGTAGAGCAAGGGGATCAAGGCCTGCTGGACTCACCAAGGGCAAGTGGGACCTCTCTGAGCCCAGTGCTCCCATCTGAGCACAAAATCACAGGCAGCCTCGTGGGCTGGAGACCAATGATGGTGCCCGTGCCAGGCCAGCTCTCTGGCCTGGGGTACAGGCCACACTGCCCAGACCCCTCTGGCCGCTGTACTGTGGCCCTGACCACACCTTTGCCTGTTGCGTCCCTGTCACCCTTGTCCCAGGATTGGCTTACCAGGTCATTGTGGAGTACATTCAATTCCCAGACACATGGGAGCTGAGGGGGAACCAAGATCCCCAGCTCCTGTGCACTTGCGCCTGCACCCGGCCATGCACCCAGAGCCGCCTCCCCAGTGGGTACTCGTTGCTGGGTGCCACGAGTGAATCCTCCCCACAGCCACATGGAGGTGTGTCCCCCATTGTGTAAATGGGGAACATGAGGTCAAGCTCACAGAGCCAGCAGGAGGCTGAGGCTTGTCCCCCATGTCAGCTCTTCCCCCAGGGTCCCTGCATGCAGGAGCTCCCAGATCAGGAAGAGTTCTCCCCACAGGGCCACCTCAGACCAGATGACAAGCCATGTGGCACTGGCCGTCATTCTCGGGTCAGGGCTAGTGTGGACCACGATCCCATGCTCCTGGGTGGCTATAATGATCTAGGACCCCAGGCTGGCCCACCACTGCTAAAAGTTGTGCCCCGCCTGCCTGTAGGTTCAAAGCCTGCTCCTGCAGCAGTTGGGGGCAGCCGTTCTGGGGCACAGGCCCACATGTTTCATCCACCAAGCCCGGATGTTCTGGCTGTTCTGGCCTGGGGCTGGGCCTACCACCCACCCGCAGGTCTGTGTGGTGGGAGTGGGGCTGAGACCTGCAAGCCAGCCACTGCAGGCTGTGGGAAAGATTTCCTCTGCCCGCCACCCCCCCCCAAGTCAGCACCTTGGCCAGCGCCCTCCTCGCTGGAAGTCCAGCCTGTAGGATGACTCCTGCATGTCTGCTGTGGGTGTTGGCTGGAGGGAGGGAGAGGTAGGTGTGGGCCAGCACTGAGGGGGCCCATGGCAGGCAGAGGAGGAGCTGAGCAGGGCTGGGTGGCAGGTCAGTTGGCCTCCAGCAGGATACAGCTGGCTCCTCAGGCTGGAGACAGTGGCGGGAGTGGGGGAGGGGTATGGTAAGGCACGTTTATCAGGGTGTGGGTAGGTCCAGGAAAGCATGAGGGATGGGGCTGCAGCCTCTGGTCCAGGAGCACAGCCAGCCCTAGGGGTCAGTGCTTGGGGCTGGAGCCAGAGACACCGTGGGAAGAGCCTGGTTGCACACTGCTGACTAGTCCCTGGGTCACCCAGCAAGGGTGGAGAGATGACAGGCCATTCGGGCCGCACTGACCTGAGTTCTCCAGGCTTTCTGGACACGTGGCTCTGGGGATCAGGAGTGGGTTTGGCCTGGAGACTGCAGACAGCTCTACTCTTGGGACTGAACAATCCTGTCACCCCTGCCTGGCCTGGGCTTCTGCCTGAATTGCCCCCCTCAGGCCCACCACAATGGCCTTCTGTCAGCTCACCCACTACACCCATCCAGTGAAGCCACGTACAGGGCTGCCTCACCCCTCTCCTCCGCCCTGGGGACCAGCCTCCAAGTTCAGCCTGTCAGGCATGAGAGGGCCCTCCCAGCTGTGTGACCTCAGTCCAGCCCCTTGCCCTCTCTGAGCTCGGGGCAGCATGTGGATGAGGCCAACACTAACACCTCCTGGGATGGATGAACTGGCCACCGTCCCTCCTTTGCCCAACCTATCCTATTCCCTGAGAGGCCTGTACAGGGCCTTGAGGGGGCACGTGGGATTCTCACTCAAACCTCCAGGTCCACTGGAGGTAGAATCCAGCTTGGACAAGGGGACCCTTCCACTGTGGCTGGTGCTGGGTAACAGGGACAGGAGTCAACCTGCTCAGACGCTCCCAGAGGCTCGTTTCCATCTTGGACAGAAAGGCCTGTGGTGGCTTTGCTTGGGCAGCTGATGTGGTACCCATGGGCATGTGGTCCCTTGACACCCTCCCAGGGAGGGATGGGGGAACAAGGGGCATGGCCTCTGCTGCACACATTTTGGGCCACCCCAGGGCAGTGCAAGGAAGGACCTGTTAGCTCCAAGGGCATGCAGCAAACCTGCTTCCACCCAGGTGCTGCTCCAATGTGACTTTTCCCAGCACTCTGAGTGGGTGGCTGGGAATGTGGTCGCAGTTCCAGGGAGCTGGGGGGCGCCGGCCTGCCATCTGCTCTCTCTGCACAGGGCAGCTGTCTGCCCAAGGCCCAAAAGAACTCTGTGCCAGGCCTGCTAAGTGCATTCTGTCCTATAGTGTAGACAGTACCACCACTACCCATTTTACAGACAAGAAAATGGAGGTCAGGGGAACTTGGGTAGACCCACATCCTGGCAGCCCCTCCCAGGATGACCTTTGCCCACAGCCACTACTTCACCCAGAAACCCCCATCACCCCAACCTCAGGGCTGCAGAGGGTGTCTTGGCCTTCTGTCATCAACCCTGTGCCCCTGAGGAGTCCCTCTGCCCAACTTTGGTGCATATTAGGCCATAATTAATCTGCTACTTCATCTCTTATTCATCAAAGCCACACACAGCAGCAATGGGGGCCAGTGCAAGGAAGGGGCTGACAGCCCAATCCCTGGCAGCATCCCCAAGAATCCCACTGGGCCTGCCCATCTCCAAATGCCTCCTATCTCCACACCAACTAGACGCTTCCTCCCACAGGATGGCATCCTGGATTCTGCCATGCTGGATGCTCTTTTTGCCAGGAAACATGCACCTTCCACCTCTGGGAGGCTGCCGGGCATGGTCGAGGAAGTGTGTGCATTACACAATGGTGACCCTCACCGCACATCCCATCCCCGCTTCTAGTGGCCGGTCTCCAGGATGGGAACCTAAGCCTGGAGAGGGTAGGGGACTCAGGCTGAGTGGGACCCGCAGCACTGGCACGTGGCACCCAAGGCTGGATCTGCCCCTTCTGCTGACTCCCAGAAGATGCAGTGAGTCCCCAGGGCTCCCTAGTGGTCACTGGGGGGTGGGCTCAGGGTCCTGTCTCAGTGAGTGTAGGTTGGTTGCCTCTGTCTGGGCACCGGCTGAGACAGGGGCTAAGGCTGAGTAGGATGTTCCTGGTCCCTGAGGGCCAAAAGTCTGGAAGGCAGTGCCCCCAGGCTGTGCCCAAGGCATCAGCACTTATTCATGCCCCTCCCCCACCCCTGCAGGGAATGCGGATCCTTCCAGAGCCACCCACCCGGCAGTGACAGCTAAATTGGGAGCCGCTGTTCACACCAGGAGCCCAGCGAGCGGTCAAAACCGGGTCGGGAGAGGGGGGGCCCCTGGTTAGAGGACCCACAAACGCCCAGTGGGGTGGGAAAGGCAGGCCTAGGCGTGGCCATGGCTGCCAGCTGGAATAGTTTGGAGTGGAGGGCAGGGTGGGCATTGCAGACCCATTCCGAAGTCACAGTGAAAGGCTCCTGCTGGGCCAACTCAGGCTTAGTGCCCAGTCTTGCTTTTCCCAGGGCTCCCTGGGCCCCTGAGACTCTCTCTGGTCTGCCATGATCCACGGGGCATGAAGATTTGCTCCATTTTTCAGATGGAGAGGCTGAGGACAGAGAAGGGCCAGTCCAACTTGGAGCTCAGAACTCCCACCCAAAGTGTACTGTGGAGAACCCCCTGGCCATCCTCTCCTCAATGCCTTCATCTTCTCTCTTGCTCAGTCACTTAGTCATTCAACAAACACATTGGAAGACTGCTTCCAGATACGCTTATATCTCTCTGGACTCGACTCCTCTCACCCTCACAGGGTGCAGATGGGGAAATTTAGCCCCAGGGAAGACAGCCTTGTCCTGGGGTCACTCAGCTAATGAACCCAAAACAAAGGGTGTGTCCATGCCAAGTGGTCCCCCAGAAGCCCACAGGGACTGATACAGTGGGGCAGGCAATTGGGACAGAGATGGCTTGGCACTCACCTGGTGCCCCACATTCTACTGGGGTGGCTCAGTCCAAGGTCTTGAGGCTCTGCCCCCCCCCAGCAAGTGACTCTGCACCCCAAGAGCCATGGGACAGAGAGCCATGCCCCATGCCCCAGCTTATCCTGGACTGAGCCTCACCCTGACCCCTGTCCAGGGTCCCAAGCAGAGAGCAGGACAGGTGCCAAACCTGCCCTTCAAGTGAGACAGAGGTCTCTGTGGCCAGTTCTGGAGACTAGTGTCCTGGGCTGGGACTCACCAGGTGCAGGTTCTGAGTTTTCTCATCTGTTCAACGGGCCCTATCACCAGCCTCTTTCACAGGGGTTGAAGGGCACGTTTGCAATGCCTGGCGTGAGAAGGGGGCTCTGAGGCGGCTGCAGCAGCAGGCAGGCCTCTGAGACTGGGGTATTTTTAGCCAGGATTCCTGCTGACAGGCCAGGCTGGCCGAGGTTTGCTGCCAGCCACAGAGGCAATTCTCCCAGCCTGCGTCAGGACATTCAGGGTCTGCCACCCAAGTCCAGCCCCGGCTCAGGGCCCCCACCCCATCAGCCCATCCAGCTGCAGCCCTTCCCAGTCAGGTGGCTAGTTCCTCCCAGGGGAGGCTCTCCCAGGTCAGGCATTCTGGGAACTGAGCCTGGGCCCTGAGGGTGCAGCTGAGATCTGGTGAAGGGAGACCTGGTAGCAGAGCCATCGGCTGCCTGTGTGCTGGATCTTGGGCTCCCGGCCACCACTCTTGACCGGCCTGAGAGCTGGGTTTCTGGGAGTCTCCAATCAATGCCCAGGCTCCGGGCTCCAGGGTCTGGGCTAAGCACGTGTAAGTTCGGCCTGAGGGCCCACTGGCTGCTGCTTCCCACCTGCCTGCAGGCATCCTCTGGAATGACTGGTCAGCAGAGTGGCCATAGCCACCTGCCCCGGGCCTAGCTCCTCTCCCGGACATCCCTGCCCAGTGCTGTCCACCTGCTCTGGCCACTGGGTCTCTGCAGCCTGTCCTACAGGGTGGGCTGGCTCTGCATGTGAGCAGAAGGGCCCACACCTGGGCCTGCAGAGCATCCCGGCTTGGCCAGGACCAACCACTTCCTTTCCCATAGACAAGTGAGGACACCCAGAAAGAATGTCCTCCGCTTGGGCCACTCCCTTGGTACACTCCCTTTCCAAGGCCAGGGGGCAGAACCACTGTTCAGCAAGCTGGACAGCGCCGCGCCTGCGCACTCTGCCGCGGGGGGGCGGGGGCGGGGCCGGGATGGGGCGGGGCCGCGGGCGCAGGTCAGAGGAGGTGGTCCGGGCGCTGGGCCCTGGGGCGCGTCCCGGGCCTCGCTGGAGTTCTGAGTGGTGGTTCTCTGACTAAATCAAGAGGCCTTGCCAAAGTAATTCTGAGCAAGCAAAGAAACCCAGGCAAAATTTTAAAATAAGCATACCGAGGGAGACGGGCCATGTGGGATCCTAAAATATATTCTAGAACCACAATAATTAACACGGCCCATGGACAGTCAGATGATGGGAAAGAAAACCCAGAAAGAGACTCCAATGCGAATATGAGAAGGGAGAAGGTGAAATCCAGGAGGAAAAATGGATTATTCAACAAATAATTCAAAATACATAACAAATACATCATCTTAGGACAGCTAAACAGACGTTTGGGGGAAATTTTTGGATTCCCTACCTCACTCCTGATACTAAAATAAGTTCCAAATGGACTAAAGCTTTAAAAAGTAAAAAACCATAAAACTACTAGAAGAAGAAAAAAAAAAACTGTAAACTTGAATCATTCTAAGAATTATACAAAAACCAGAAGCCATAAAGTACAAGATGGATATATTCAACCTCATAAAAATAAAAGGCAGTGCATGGCAGTGAGAGGGGGGCACAAAATAAAAAGATAAACAACATACTGTGGGAGTATCGGAGACATTTCACAAAAGGCCACTTCTTGTTACATATAACAAATTCTTACGAATCAGTGAGAAAAAGACCAACAAACCAAGAGAAAAATGACCAAGATATGAAATGAACCCATCAAAACAGGCTCAACTTCACTCAAAATAAGAAAGATGCAAATTTAAATTGCTGTAAGATGCAATACCCCCACCCCCTGACAGGGCAACAGATTTCATTAAGGTTTGGGGACTCACTCTGCGAGAGAGGAGACACCTGCAGGTAGTGATGGGGGCTGGGGGGGCCCACAGGTAGGGATGGGGGGTAGGGGGACACCTGAAGGTAGGGATGGGGGGTGGGGGGACACCTGCAGGTAGGGATGGGGGGTGGGGGGACACCTGTAGGAAGGGATGGGGCGTGAGGGAGGGCACCTGCAGGTAGGGCTGCATTGTCAGATGGCTGGAGATGGGGTGAGAGTGAGACACACTCTTGTGCCCCTTTTACCTACATTACAGGTTGGAGATCCACTCAAAATAGGAATAAAGCATTATTTAAAAAGAAAACAAATGACCCCATCCCCTCCTGGCTGCCACCACTGACAAGGTCGCAGGCAGGGATTCTCCTGGTGCCCACCTGTGCAGAGCTGCCACCAGGCGCCCGGAAGGGCCTCCCCCACCCTCGTTTTCACTGACGCTGTGCTAGCAAGACCTGCTTTAATTAGTCTGTCGTCCAGCTGTCCTGCTTCTAGGCAGCAGTGCCAGATTAACGGGTGCACAGGGGCCCTGCTCCCCGGCTCCCACTGCAGCCCCTCACCAGAGGCTCCACTGCCCCTCCTCATGGGTCCAGTCAGCTTCACCCACATTGCTTTATCACACCCCAGCTATCCCCACTTGTCACAGGTCGCTAGCAGATCCTTGGCCTCTCATAGACTGGCCACAGGTCCCTGGGCAGTCCCTTCCCCTCCCAGCCTCAGTTTCCCTGTTGGTGAAATGGGGTAAGACCTACTTCTTAGGAGGTAGAATTAACAAGAATAGGGAAGGCAGGAGTGGTGGGATGTGAGAGGAGCAACCCTGCCAGGGTCCCAAAGTGGGTTGGGGGTCCCTGAGTTTGCAGGTCCTGCCTAGGCATGTCCATCTGGGAGGTGCAAAGACAACAGTCATTTGGAGAAGAGGTGGGTAATCCAGGAGGGTTGCCTGGAAGAGGCAGATAGCTGGTCCCTGAGTGCTGGGCCAGGGCGACCAAGGCTGACTGTCCACTCCTTAGGGACCCACTTGCCTAGTTTTGCCTGACCCCCCACCCCGCTGGACCAAGGAGGGGATGCTTGACCAGCCTGGGCTCTGGGTAGCCCCCGGGGCTGAGCTTCAGGGACCAGAGTGAGGCGGAAGCTGCTTTCACTGAAGCAGAGCCTGGGTCTCCCCTGCCCCATAACTCACCAGCTTGTCTTGTCCTGGCAGAGCTTTCTGGGGAAAAGGTCATCTTTTCAGCTGAGGCTGACTGGAGGTGGGAGGATGGCAGCAGGGCTGGGTGCGGAGGAGTGAGACTTCGGGGGTGAGAACTGGGGGGAGGCACCTCCAGCAGGCACTCTGCCTGCCAGGTCAGGAACGCCTCCTGTGTGCACCTCAGGGCGCAGGCTATGCCGCCCCTGCCCCACCCAGGTCCTAGGACAGGGAGACCCCGTCTGGGGGACCCACGCTCCTGAGAGGGGGGAGTCCAGCCCCGAGAGCATCTGGCCACAGTTGGGGAAAAGGCTCTTCCACGGGCTTGTCGGGTATGGAGCATGGTGTGGACGTGGCCCATGTCACAGATAAGGAGACTGAAGTCCAGGAGGCTCTCTGTGGTGTACAGGAAGTAAGGAGTGGGGAAGGGCCACAGCCAGATGTGTGGTGGGTCACTGTCTCCACCTTGTCCAGGCCTGACTCCTGGGAAGCCCCCCGGATGCCTGGTGGGCTGGGTCCCAGGTGACAAACCACACCTCTGTGTCCCTTTGTTCTTGAGAAGTTTCAATGACTAAAAGGCAGATCCTACAACAGAAAAAGGACATCAGGTAAAAACCAAGGAAAGAGGAGTAAAGTATGTGCTTTAGTTGATAATAATAATGTATCAATATTGGTTCATCAATTACACATACTAAGTAAAATGTTAACAATAGGGGAAACTGGAATGTGAGCTCCCTATGTTATCCTCTCAATTTTTCTGTAAATATAAAACTTCTAAAATTTTAAAGTTTATTTAAAAAAAAAAAGGAGAAGAAGAGATGGGTTTGTCAGCAAAAGTCTGGGATATACAGAATGGAGCAGGAGGACACCCTCCCTCCAGTGACAACCCAGGCCGTGCGCGCCCATTTCACCCCGTCGGGCCCAGTCCTGTGCTGCCCTTCCCTGCTCTCCCCTCACCGATACCTGCCGCTGCCTGGGACACCCTCTGAACCCCTCTTCCTGGCCGTGCGAGGCCTGGTGGGTGTAATCCATGAACCCTGCACGGTTGGACATGGCAGTGGGTTCTGAGTTAGGCAGGCTCTTACTCTGCAGAGAGTATCCCTGCACTTAGGACCTGGCCCGGACACCTTTCCAGGTGGGACTAGGGGGTGGCCCCATCTGAGCTCCCAGGGTGTGGGGGCCATGGGCTGGGGCCCAGCTGGCCCTCTCCCGTGAGGCTGTGGTCCCCTTCAGTTTCTTCTTCAGAAAACAGAGTGTGGTGGGTGATGCCCAGGCCTGAGGGTCAGACGGGCGGGGTTCAACCCCACCCCCCGTTGCCCTATCCCTCCCTAGCTGAGTGACCTCATTGCCAGGCTGGGGCTCCTGTGATAGAACAGGGACCAGTTAGCTCCCGCTAAGCTCCGGGGACGTGGCACCTGGGCAGCGGTCCTCAGCTAACTGTGCCCACCCAACGAGGGGCCAAGCAGGGCTCTGCCTGTGGCAGGATTTTCCTCTACTGGGCTGGGGAGCCCAGATTAGTCCAAATTAAGTGATGTCCATGTGCTCATCTCCAGGAGCGACGAGGGGTTGGTGATGGGGTGGAGGGCCCAGCTCTGTTACTGACCTCTGTGTGCCAGGCCCTAGCACCCACCACGCCAGAGGCTCCATCAGTCCCAGCCTCTGCCCCTCCTTCTCCTTACACAGCCCAAGGGCTCACCCGGGGCTCATCTGGGAGCCTGGAGCCCTGACCCAGCCCCAAGGCACACACATCCACTGAAACCTCCCATTTGGGGACCCAGGACACTAAGGGGCAGCACCTCGGGGTGGCCGTGGCCCCTCCTCTGCTAAGATTGGGTCCAGATATGTCACTAGACCCCACAAACTTGTGTCTCATAGCTTCTCATGGGGTGTGAGGACGCTGACTGGTCATGGGGACCTTTCTACTGAAAAGGGACACCAGACCATCGCCAACATCTTTCCAGAAGGGAGTACCCGCTCCCAGGAGTTTAATGTAAAACATAGAGGGTCACCTAGATGCTGTGCTGGGGCAATACCTAGTGAAGCTGCCCGGCTCCCGCTGTGCCCTGTCACAGGGCCCTGGCCTGTATACTCTTTCTTTGTGTTCACACCACTTGCCTGCTCCAGAAGCCAGGACCATGGCTCCATGGGCACAGCCCGTGAGGGTGAGGGCTGCCCTGGGCCAAGCTGCTCGAGTGAAAAGGAGCCCAGGCCAGGGAAGGCAGGTGCAAAGCCTGGGCCTCATGGAGCCAGCCTGGGGTGCAGCCAGGCCTGCTGCCTCTCCCTGGCTTCCGTCCCTCCATCAGGAAACTCCCAGGAAGTCCCTCACTGGCCCGGCCTGCTCTGAAACATGGGCAGGGGAGTGAGGTCCGGATGAGCCGCCCTCACCAGAGTTCCTGGATTGGAACAAAGGGGCAGCGTCTCCCCCAAAGAAATGAGGCCCCCAAAGAGCCCAGCCCCCCAGACATTTGGGGACATGTGTTAAAGAGCAGGTGGCTGCTTCCATTAGGCAGGAGAGGAAACTGAGGCTCAAAGTTGTTCCAGATGCCCCCACGTGCCACAGTGAGTGGGTGACACCCCAAATGGTCATCTCTCCTCTGCCACACCATGGGGGTGGGAGGGCAGTGGCTGCAACCAGAAAATTCTGCTGTAGACTTTTTTAGTTGCATGAGTCTGAGGAGATGATTAAAGGGTGGATTATGGGGAGATAAAAAGTGTGAGTGGTGCACAGGGCGTAGAGAAAGCACAAGAGCCTCAAAAACCCCGCGACACCCCCAGTGGGGTGAGTCAGAGACAGACACCAGACAGCGGACGTGGAGACAAGGAGAGGATGGAGTAGTACTGGATCAGGAGCCCCCTGCAGCACACCCTGCCTGTCAGTCCCGGGGCCGTCAGGTGCTGTGGGTACGGAGGGAGGGGCAGCATCTGCCTGGGCCTGGGTCCCAGAGACTCAGACACCCTGCGGGCACTCAGGCTGAGAACAGCCCACTGCACAGATGGTGATTTTGGCCGGGGAATGGAGAAGGCACATGCAGAGTCTTGTGGCCGCCGTGTAGTACGCTGCAGCCTTCGTGTACCCAGCACCACGCTGGGCTGCAGAGAGACCAAGGAGCCAGGGGCCACCAGGCCTCAGTTTCCCTCATTATATACAGCTTCAAATAAGATCCCAGTAAAAGTGCACCTGTCCCTGGGTGAGAGGGAGTGGGCGCCAGTCCTGGCTGAGCCTGGCGTTTAGTTGGACGGAGAGAGGAGGCGGCACCTGCCACCAACCGTCCCAGCTACCCCCGCCCAGCCCGCCAAGAGAGGAGGGAAGCCTTGAAGTGCCAGGTCTTTGAATCGCCGTCTCCATGGCAACGTGTGGGCACAAAGGGCCGGGCCTGAGCAGGCGGCGGTGGCTGTGCAAGGCTGGAAGGAGGAAGGGAATCTTTTATTTGTGGGGACAGGGCGTCGGGGAGCTGGACTGTGCCCATGCCTGTGGCCAGACCGAGGTCTTGAGGCTGTGCCCCCTGCCCAATAGCCAGGGCCTCTGAGCCAGCACCTGCCCGGCACCCCCGAGCGACGCGGCCAGTCTGGGAGGATGGAGCGTGGGCAAATCAAGGGCAAGGCTGGAGCGAGAGTCCAGCACACATCCAGCCTGAGAAGCAACCCCAGAGGACCCCAGGGGTGAGGGAGCCTCCTCCTTCCCCTGCACCCCAGTCTATAGGGCACACTTGCTAGGACAGGTGCATGCCAGGTACTAGAGCAGGTGCAGGCAGTGAGGAAATGTGGCCGAACTCAGGTGCTACCAAAGGGCCTCTCAGAAGAGGAGACCAGAAAGAGCCAGGCATGGGCAGAAAGAACCATCAGTGCGAAGGCCCTGAGGCAAGACAGACCTGCGGGAATCTAAGGGTAGGCAGGAAGCCAGGAGCCTGAGGGGGCAGACCGGCCCCCTGCAGCCTCTCCCCCAACTCACAGGGCCATGGGCACCAGGCCTCCGACACTGGGCGCTGGGGCCACCAGGTGTACGCCCTGCCTGCTTCCGGTGCCGCCACCGTCCACTCCTGGCTTCCAGCCGCCAGCCCCGTCTCCCCCGAGCTCCTCCCCTCAGTGCTGACACCCTGTTCCTTGAGCCCCCAGATGCAGGGAACTGCACCCAGGGTGCACGAGGGGGACTCTGACCCCAGAGACCTGGAAGCAGTGCAGAAACCACCATCGTGAAGCAGAGATTTTATTTCCCTTTTAAAAATATCTGAGCCAGATTGAAGAGAGAGAGAGACGGGCACGAGTGTCAGAGCCCTGCGGTTACTTCCCCAAGACCCACCCCACAACAGCCTGTCGTGCCTCCCGGCAGCACGCCCTTTCCTTGTAAATGTCGAGATTGGGTCAATATTTTATGACACTGGGAGAACCGAACTGGAAATTCAAACCCAGCATGTTCAACAAGTCACCCGCATGTCCTCTGAGGCAAAGGAGGGATGCTGGAGTACCCACCACCTCAGTCCTCAGATGTTAACGAGGAGCCAAACCACGGGCTGAGGGGGGCTTGTGGGAAACGCCGTGTTCCCTCCACCCGAAACCTGGGCGGGCCTGCCTGGGAAGCTGCAAGCCCTCTGTCCCCAGGAGCCTGGGGCCCGTCCCGAGACCCACAATGTACGTCTGCGTTTTCGTCCCCTCCACGTTCCCACAGCTCCTGGCGCCCTGTGCTCAAGCCTCAGGGCAATTTAGGGCAGTTGGTGCTGTTTCCTCCCATCGCATCTGGAGACAACACCCGCTCACAGCCACCTCTGCCCCGAGCCAGGCTGCCTCTCTCCTGGTGGGGTCTGGCTCAGTTTTGTCTCCCCCAAGTTCAGCTTTGGGTTCTGAGCCCAGAGACAGGAGAGTGAGGGCTCCAGGGAACCAGGCAGGACTGAGGGTGAAGGGAGGGGACGAGGGCTGGACCAGCACAGACCAACACACAGTGGGAGGAAGGGGGCCCGGGGGGAGCAGGTGGCCGGCTCAGAGCTCATTCTCCCCAGGGGCACCATGTCTGGAACAGCCTCGGACCCCCCATTCCAGAGATGACCCTCCAGCTCAGGGAGCCTGGATGAGTATGTTCCTCAAACCACCACCCCCTCCAAGACCACGTTGTCAGGGGCAACAAATGGCATGTTCCGCCGCGGCCACTGCCCACCGCTGTGGGGCTCCAGCCCAGACAAGCCCCAGCTCCTCCTGATGCTCAGAACAAGGGCTGGGGGCTGCCACCTGCTCCCCCCATCCCCGTCGACCCTCTCCGACCCCACTGGGGACGTCCTCTCCCCAGACGTGTCTCACGCTCCCATTTCATCCACATCAGCTCCCCTGCAGAGATGAGGGGCAGCAAAGTGAAGTTTGGGCGGGGGGAGACGGAGCGCAGGCCAGGCCACCCAGGGCCTGCCACACCCCCTCCGGCCTTTGTGTGGCCAGACTCTCCCCGGACACAGCCTCAGGCCCCCACATGCTTCTTTTCCTCCCTCAGAGGCTGGGAGTAGTGGCCCCTGCCCTACACCTTGATGAGAAAGGGCACAAGGCTGCTGGAGACCCCAGTGCCCCCTTGGCAGCATGAATCAGTGGGTGCTATGGAGCAGAGCACAGTGGGAGCCACTCCCGGGGACACTGGAGGTGAAGATATCGAGGACACCCAGTGACAGGATGGGAGATCCCAGGCTGGCACTGGTGGTATAGGGGGACACATAGTCAGATGGGGCAACGGCAGGGTTACCCCAACAGAGACCTGGGCCAGGTAGGAGGCCTCTGTTCCGAATGGGAAGGGGCTAGATGCTGTGGCCTGGGCCAGTGGCTCTATTCAATGCTTTTTTAAAATTAATTAATTTATTTATTTATTTTTGGCTGCGTTGGGTCTTCGTTGCTGAGCGTGGGTTTTTCTCTGGTTGCGTCGAGCGGGGGCTACTCTTCATTGCAGTGCATGGGCTTCTCACTGCGGTGGCTTCTTTTCTTGCGGAGCACGGGCTCTAGGTGCGTGGGCTTCAGTAGTTGCAGCACGTGGGTTCAGTAGTTGTGGCTCGCAGACTCTAGAATGCAGGCTCAGTAGTTGTGGTGCATGGGTTTAGTTGCTCCGTGGCATGTGGGATCTTCCCGGACCAGGGCTTGAACCCGTGTCCCCTGCACTGGCAGGCAGATTCTTAACCACTGTGCCACCAGGGAAGTCCCTCAATTTTTTTTTTAACTTTTTATTTTATATTGAGTATAGACAATTAACAATGCTGTGATAATCTATTCAATTTTTTGTAAGGGGGAAGTTGCTCCCATTGATCATCAAACCCTTTCATTACAAAATGCCCCATCCTCGAAGACAATGTGCTTCGGGAGGAGGAAGGTGAGGCAGGTTCAAGTCTGTCCTCGGTGGAGTGGGCCTAAGACGCCCACCCGGCCAGCCCTCAGCCCCTGGGGCTGCCCCTTGAAAACAGTGCCCAGAATTGGGCCACCCCCTGGCTGACACAGGGCCTGTGGTCACCAGGCCCAGGGCTCCAGGTTGAGCCACCACGAGGGGCAGCTCAAGGCTCATTCGCTGGTTCAGGCTGTCACTCACTCAGCATCCGAGCTGGTGCCCTGGGCGGGTGTCTGTCCTGACACTCTGAAGAGGGAGGCGAGCTTTGGAGTCTGGGCCCTTTCCCCGAGGGAGCTCGTAGGTCTCACCAGCTTCTCGCCCGGCCAAGGCCATGGCTGCACACCCGGCTCTGCACATAGGGCACGTCAGACCTAGCCCATCTTCCTGGTGCCTCTGTGTCAGGTAGGAGGCTGCGACTTTCAGTGTGGGCTCGGGAGGCTGGACAAAGGGCACCGTGGGGCTGCGGGCACCGGGGGGCTGCAGGCCCCAGAGGGTGAGGGTGTGGAACCGTGTGGGGCAGTGGGCAGCGCTGGGGCAGGAGACCCTGTGTGTGGACATGGTGTGGGGTTTGGAGAGGCTGCAGGCCTAGGGGTGATGGGGTGGTTTGGGGAGATAGCCCCCCAGAGTCCAGACCAGAGTGTCCTGGTTGGGGGCACTCTCCTTCTTGGAACAGTGACCTCCAGGGAGCACACCCTCCACCTGTCTGCCCCTCCAGATGGGCATCCTGGTTGGCTGGCCCTGGGCCCTTGCGGGCCACCGGGTGTCTGTCTCTGGGGCTCACTGTGGGCCAGCGTGACTGCTCTGCAGTAGGTGCCACCCAGCCCGCTCCTTGCCGGCTTCCTCTGGAGGCGGAGGGCCTGAAGAGGGGCTGTGGGGACCCAATCATCCCCAGGCAAGCCAGCCACACATACTGGGAAGACTGTGGGGAGAAACTCTGGGCTGCAGTGGGGGCGAGGTGGGGTAGACAGTGGTGATACACCCACAGTGAGCCTTTGGCTTCAAAGAACAGAAAACCCACTGCAAACTGGGCTGGATGGTGAAGGGAACTCATGGGCTTGTGTAACTGAGAAGATTTGCAGCGATGTAAGTTTCAGGTGCTGCTTGATCAAGGCTCACTCTGCTCCTAGAGGTTCCCTCGGCCATGCTGCCCCGTGTGCCTGCTTTACCTTCCTGGAAGCCCACAGTGCACTTCTCACCTCAGCTGTTCAGCAGCCACCCTCGGCTCCACCCTCATTGTCCCATTTCCATGCCCAGGGCAGGCCACAGCGACCTGGCTAGTCTCAGTTCTGCCTGGTCCAGATCAGCCTCTGTGGCAGGTACAAGTCTGTGCTGACAACCTGAGCCAGCCAGGCCCCAGTCTTCACAGTGGGAATGGGCCAGGCCCAGCCAGGTCACAGCTGCTGGGGGTGGGGTGGGATTCTTGCCAGTGTGGCTGGGGAGGGGTGGGGGTGGAGGGCAGCCCGGACTGATTCTGAGTGCATGGAACAGCCATGGGAGGTTTCTCAGGCATGGCTGGGGGCAGGAGGGCAGTTAGGAGCTTCTGTCCAGGATGGGGGCCAAGCAAGTGGGCTGGGGAAGGAGGGAGAGGGAGACGGAAGTTGGGGTGAGTGAAGAAGAATGGGGGGGGGCGATGTCCCTAGGGCCAGTGGTGCCATGTGGTGGCTGGGGGGATGGGGTCGGGGCTTGTTTGAGGAGGGTCAGTTGTGTGGAGCCTACAGTGGGAGCCTGGGCCCAGGGGTGGGTCCTGGGAGTGGCTGGGCTGGTGGGAGGACCATTGTGGACTGTAGTTACAGCCAAGACACCAGTGCATTCACCTGAGAAAGAAGGTGGACAGTGAAGGGAGGGTCCCAGGCCAGAGGCCGGATCCAGCAGTGGGAGGAGGAGGGCTTGATGGCAAATTCAGAACACCACCCATGGGGCCGAGGGGGTTGATACCACCAAACCTGAACTTATGGGAAGGAGCTGTGGAGGTTCTGGAACCAGCAGCCTTGAAGGGGTGAGCTCCCTGTCACTGGAGGACACAAAGAGACTGACCACCCACTGAGGCAGCAAGGCTCTGCAGCCTTCAAGATGCTGGGTCCAGGGCTTCCCTGGTGGCGCAGTGGTTGAGAGTCTGCCTGCCAATGCAGGGGACACGGGTTCGAGCCCTGGTCTGGGAAGATCCCACATGCCGCGAAGCGACTGGCCCGTGAGCCACATTGCTGAGCCTGCGCGTCTGGAGCCTGTGCTCCGCAACAAGAGAGGCCGCGATAGTGAGAGGCCCGCGCACTGCGATGAAGAGTGGCCCCCGCTTGCCGCAACTAGAGAAAGCCCTCGCACAGAAATGAAGACCCAACACAGTCATAAATAAATAAATAAATAAATAAATAAATAAATAAATAAATAAAAATGATGCTGGGTCCAGGGAGCCTCACATTGGTGCAGGGTACAGCCATCTCTGTCAGGACCCCCACTGGGAGAAGTTGGCCCCTGAGGATGCTTGGCCAGGCCTTGGAGGCCCAGTCTTGCTCCCTGGAGGTGCTCCCTACCTGTGGCCTCAGCAGCTGGCTGCACGTGGGGTCTCTGAGCTGATGGGAGGTGCGTTTTTCAGGATGTGTGGTGCAGAAGCAACACAAACGTGCTTTATGGCCCCTGGGCTGCCGCCCAGAATGTTCTGGAGCCTCACCCAGTCCTTGGGGGCCCAGGGGTACAGGAGGCAAACCCTGTGCTGGGCTCTGGCATGGGCCAGGACAGTGTCTGGGGGTGGCCCATGCGTGGGGGCTGGTGAGAGCAGTGGGAGAGAGCTCTGTGCTGGGGGCAGGCGGCAGGATAGAGGCCTGAAGGGGAGGTGGCCTGGAGTGGGGGAGGGGTGAGGCCTGATCTCCCTCTGCAGATGCGGGTCAGGGTCTGGGTGTCCTAGAGGCGGGATAAGGCCCCTTGGGGTGGGGTGGGGGGGCTCTATACAGGGGGCTCCATGGCCCTCTTGCTGCCCTCTGCTGGCCAGCTCTGTCACTGCGGGCCTAGCCCCTCAGCTCCCCAACACTCCCAAGGGCATGGACCCCAAGAGACCAGGCCAGGCGGTGCCAGGGGCAGGCACGGGGTTGACTTGCTGAGGTCTGAGGGGGCTGGGAGCCTGTGCCGATCCCTGTGCCCAGCGTCATCTGGGGCAGGAGGTCCTGGGGGACTCTGTGGGACAGCCTGGGGGCCGCCACCACTGCCCCACAGTGGCTTGAGAGGAAAGGGCTCAGAAAGGCTGGGCTGCAACCCAAGGTCTCAGGACAGCAGGGGCCAGCTTGGCAGGTGCCCTGCCACCAGGAGGAGGACAGGAAACCCCACCCTAAGCACCTGGCACTGTGGGTCCCCATCTGGGCCCTTGGTGAGAGATCTAAGGAGAAGCTAAGGGCAGGGGACCCATCCCTTCTGCCCCCAACATCACCCTGAACGTGGCCTGACTCCCCCAGCCCCTCCCAGAGGGTGCTCACCACCCAGACCCTCTTTATGGCGGACCTTCCTCTGTGTGCCCCAGGACTCTGTACGCAGGTAATGCATTCCATCAATCCTAATGGAGTTTGATACTTGGTTAAAACAGGCCAGTGGGCTGTTCTGGATGAACAGTGACTTTGGTGCTGACCCTGTGCCCAGCCCAGGGCTGAGCTGAGGCCAGGTCTTCACCTGTGATCACCGGGGGCTGTGAAGGGCTCAGGGCAGATTCTGTTTGCTAAGAGCCCTCAGTGCCCCAGGGCCTCCCCCTACACCACCCCCCCTTCCCTCAGCGCCCCCGAGGCTCCGCTCCCCCGGGACATCACTCAGAACCTGCCCTGCTCTTCGGGGGGTGGGGGTGACAGTCCTCGTGCTCCCAGTGCTGCTGCTCCTGAGTCCACCCACCCTCGCAGTTTGCAAACAGACCACATCCCTCACAGGCTGCTGGGGGGACAGAGCTGAAGGCGTCTCTTGGCTTCTGTGGGGCCTCTACACCCACTGAGCTGCCGTGAGCTGGTGCAGGGCTGTTGGGCGCCTAGAGAACTCGTCCTGAGGCAGCCCTGCCACGTGGCAGGTCCCTGTGAGGACATGGACACTCTGAGAGCACCAGGAGCACAGGAGCCCCGAGCCCTGAGGGACAGGAAGTTCCAGAAAAGAGGGTGGGTGTGCACACATGAACACATGTGTGGGGTGGGGCCAGTGTGCCTCGGGTACAGGTGCACGTGTGCACACGTGTCACACCTGCAAAGAAGAGATTGGAGAGAGACACGCCTGAATTTCAGCCCTGGCTTCCAGCCCTGGGTTTGGGGTCTCAGACAGTGCTGTTCTGTCTGCTGACCTTCCATGTGTTTATCAAGATGTCTACAGAAAGCACAGGCTAGCTCTATAATCAGAAAGGAAACAAGCTTTTTCAAAACATCAGACAGTGTTCAAAGCACATGAAGGTCTCTGAGAGGCTAAGGGTAAGTCCAGGTGGTCCAGAGAGAGGCTCCAGGAACCTGGCAGGGCGGCTAAGGCAGAAGCGGGGCTGCACTGGGACTCGGGGGACCCACAGGGCTCTGTTTTAGTATCGTTTGCGTGTGTGTGTGTGTGTGTGTGTGTTGCATTTCTTTGTATTTTTTTTTTGATTTATTTATTTATGTATTTTTGGCTGCATTGGGTTTTCATTGCTGCGCACAGGCTTTTCTCTGGTTGCGGCGAGCAGGGGCTACTTACTCTTTGTTGCGGTGCATGGGCTTCTCATTGCGGTGGCTTCTCTTTGCGGAGCACAGGCTCTAGGCACGCGGGCTTCAGTAGTTGTGGCACACGGGCTCAGTAGTTGTGGCTCGCGGGCTCTAGAGCACAGGCTCAGTAGCTGTGGCACATGGGCTTATTTGCTCCGCAACATGTGGGATCTTCCCGGACTGGGGCTCGAACCCGTGTTCCCTGCATCGGCAGGCAGAGTTTTAACCACTGCGCCACCAGGGAAGCCCTGTGTGTTGCATTTCTCACCAGCCACCCTGAACCTCTGGGCCCTGTCCTCACCAGGCCCGCCTGTCTGATGTCCTTATGGCCTGGAGGTGGGGCCTTCCCACTGTGCCCCACAGTCTGCTCTGCCCCAGGGCGCCCAACCTAGTCCTTCCAGACCCACCCCTGGCCCTCAGGGAACTTGCTGGGGCTCGCCTGGGGTGGGCACCCTCGTTCCCCAGGCTCAGCCCCCAGAGAAGGCATGCAACCCCCAACGCCCACGGCCTCCTGCTTCCCCTTCAGCCTCAGCAGGCGGCAGCATCTGAGTGGACAGAGGACACAGCTTTTCTCCCCCTTGGCACCCTGCCCCGCACCACGTTCCCCCACACGTGTGTTTAAACATTCATCGGAGGAGGGGGAGGCCTGTCTGCGCTGCTCTCTGCAATACGGGGTCTAACGTGGACGGCCAGGGGGCCAGGTCGTCCGTGCCTTGCCTCTCCAGGAGGGCGGCAGGATGCACAGAACAGCGTGCTCTGCTGAGGGGCAGGGAGGCCAAGATCAGCATCGCTGAGCACCTGGAGATACAGCTCGTACCAACTTCAAAGTGTGGCCGGAGCAAGGAAGGAAAATCAATGTTGGGCTGAAGGACTATTCGCAGCTGCAGGGATGGGGGTGGGGGCAGAGAGGGGACAGGGCTGGGGGCGGGGCTGGGGGTGCCAGACCCACTCCGGCTCCACAGGCCCCTGCGCCTTTCCACTTTCCACGGGAACCTGGGGAAGGGGCAGCCAGGTGAACAGCACTCCGGGAGCCCGTCCACCTGGGCCCTGGACATCCCCTGGGGGTGGTCGGGCTCTTGGCCCAGCTGGAGCAGAACTGCTGACCACGCACTGGGGCGGATCTGGAGAGAAGCCGAGGGCCTTGAACAGCGATCCAGAGACGCCCTAGGCCAGCTCCAGCCACGCCAGCTGAACCAATCTCCAAAAAGTCCCGGCGAGCCTGGACTGGGTGAAGGGCACTGGTGAGGGGTCAGCCTAGGGGCCTCGTCTCCATCTCTGACTGGCCCTGATTATTACACGTTACAAAGTAAGCTGTAAGCTTATTTTACGACGTTATAACTTTTGAAAAAGAATGATGGCAACTCTTTATAAAAGAGCAGTTGATACAAAAACATTACTGTAAAAGACAAAAGTCACTGAGTCCTGGCCTCCTCGACTCACCTGTTCTTGCCCCACTCCCACCCCCTTCTGCGGCCTTTGTGGGCACGCAGCCTCACCTGTGCAGGCCTTCCTCACCCCCGTGTACTAGGGACATGTGTCACTGTGGCCAACACACAGAAGACACTCATTTATCATCATGTGGATGCCCCAAGGTGCTCCCAGCCCTTCAACCCCTGTGGTGACATTTAAGGATGTCCCAAACCTTCTTTATCAGGGGGCTCTGTGAGAAATCCCAGCCCAAGACCTCACCCAGGACCCAGTGTGTCAGGCCGGCCCTGCCCCTGCCGCCACGCAACCCCCAGCAAGACCTTGGGCCAAAATGCCTCCATGCAGCCCAAGGAGATGGCTCTGCAGGAGGCCTGAAGTCCCCGAGAGGTGCTGGGGCAGCAGGAGGAACTGGAGCCCTCAGTCATGCTTTGTGAAGCCCCCATCTGTCCCCGACCCCTACCGAAGGGAACCCATCTTGGGGACCCCGGTGCAAGTTCTGATGTAGCTACTGTTGGGGGACGGGCAGGGCAGGGAGCCCCCGACCTTCCCCCATGCCGAGACCCCCAGGAGAGGCTGTGGTTTGGCACTAATTTGGGAGCTGGGACTGATGGGAGCTGGCGGCGGGGGCTCATCCCAGTACTGCTGAAGGCAGACAAAGGGGCATGGGGGCACCCGTGGTGAAGGGTCAGAAGTCAGAAGCAAAGGCTGCAAGCCGCCCCCAGGACCCCCGCGGGCTGGAGGATGCTCAGGGTGCATCCAGCTGGTAGAGGAGGACTGCAAGCCTCCACATCTTGGGCCAAGTCTCACTGTGACCCCCTGAAGACCCCCAGCTCTCCCTTACCAATCCAGGGTCCTCCTTGTTCCAACTCAGCTGTCACCTCCTCCAGGAAGCCAACCAGTCATTGCGTGGGTGCCCAGGAAGCACGGCCAGCGCTGAGGCCGTTGCTGGTGGCCGAGTTGGCACACGCAGCCAGGCCAAGCCCTGGGGACTCTGGACAAGCTCATCCCTGCCTACCAGGGCCTCCCACCTTGGGAGAGAGACCGCCAGGGACAGGGAGCTGTGCAAGTCCCACGTGTGCGTGGCAGGGCCAGGGCCATTTCCACCTGTGTCCAAAGGCATGAAAGGCCGGTCGTGTAACCCTGCCTTGAGCCAGCTCCTCACGAACATCCAGGACTTCAGCCAGAGCCCCTGCTTTGCCTTTTCTTTCTATGGCTATTATTTACACACTTTAAAAATATTTTTTTACAGAAGTCACAGCTGCTTGTTGGGATTAAAAAGCTCAAAGTAGACAGGTGTGTAAAGGAACGAGTGACTGTGTCTGTCCCACTGCACTCTCCCGGGAGGCCCTGCTGGGCCCATGGCACGTGCAGAGACCACAGGCATCACCCTGCATCCTGCCCCATGGCCTTAGGGAGAAGCCAGGTGGATGCCCCAAAGGAGCCACATGGGGCAGCTGGCTCCTGCTTCCCGGGGAGGTTTCCACCTGGGCTGGGGTGCCACCATCACCAGGCTGGAGCAGAGAGGGTATGGCTGGCCCAGTGTCACCAAGAGTCCTGGCTTCTAGTTGACTGCAAAGGACCATGGGTGGCATGTCTCTCACATCCCACCCAGACTCACAGGGTGTGTGTGGGTCACCCAGGGAAGGCTGCAGGCAGGAGGACCAAAGTCACAGCTTCCCAGGATGGCCTTGCTTCTGAGACTCGGCCCAGGACCTGTTGGCCATCCACAAGGTCCAGGGCCCTGGTGACCTGCCGCCGCCCCCCGAGGGAACAACCATCATGCAGGAAGCTCTGTGTGAGGGGACTGCCATGTCCGTGTCCCCAGGACAGATGCCAGCAGGGTATCCGCTTCCACACAGGATCCTTGCCTGCAACCTGCTCATTGTCAAGTCCTGAGGTCCCCTGGGGCCCCCTTCCAGCCTGTGGGAGACCTGGTCTCCTGAGGCTTCCCTGTACCTCCCAGGTGCCCCACGCAGCTGGCGAGAGCAGAGCTCTGGTTTGTCAGGAGTTTGGTGGGTGCCAGGGCTTGTGCTAAACGCCTTCGGTGCCCATTGATTGTTGGCAGTAACCCCCGGGGGGGATTACTGTTGTTCTCATCTCCCCACGGAAGAGGTCCCAAACTCTCTCTGGCCCAGAGCCACAGTCTGCGGCCTCGCTCTGCAGTCCCTGCACTCCAGGTGTGGGTATGCCCAGGACACAACCTGAACTGGGTCGCTGCAGGCTGCTGTTCCTGTTCTTGTGTCATTCCGGCCTTCACATGACACGTGCCTGCTCCGTCCTGTTAAAGGCGTCTGGAGCCCCCAGCCAACTGCCCTCTTCATGGGCAGGATTCCACTCCACTGACCTCAGATGCACAGGCTTATTTAGCCTCAACTCTGCTGTCATGCCCTCCCTTCTGTCACCAGGGGCTGCGGGTCCCTTGGACTTGGCCCCTTTTCAAGGCCCGAGCCCAGGCCGGGGTTCCCACATTCCTGCCTCCTTGGCCTGCAGGTCCCCAGCCCGGTGCCGGCCATGTGCGTCACCGGGGGTCGTGTGCTCCGCAGACCTAGTGCACGCCTGACAACCAGAAAAGGTGGAAGAAGGCTCTGGGGACAGTGACCCAGGCTTCCAATCCTGTAGTGGGCCCTGGGCAGGTTGTTCCTCCCCTCTGGGCCTCAGTTTCTCCTGCATAAACCGGGTCAGCAATCATAGCTCCCGAAGGGGAAGGTTGTGACTGCCACGCTTGTCAGCACACAGAGGACACTTTGATTTTACAGAGAAAGAATTGGGGGGGAAATCTGAATGCCTTTCCTCACATGTATTGAAAGTCACCAGACAAAGCGGCCTGTGTGGTGAAGAGTGACGGCATCCACGTAAACACAGCAGCGTGTTCTGGGATCGAGCAGACAATCTTAATGTCAGGGAATGCAATCATATTTTACTAGCTCTGAAAAACAATGACTAAAATCACAGAGTTAAACAGAGCTCGGGCAGAATCTGTGAATACTGGCAGGGAGTGGATAAGGGGATGATGTGCCCATGAGGGAATTTACGCTCCGGGGGGGGCAAATACTGGTCTGTGTTTGGTGCAGGCTGATAACAGGAAGACAATCCCCAAATTAAACAAATGTGAATGAATTCCTCTGTGTGCAGACAGAGCAAATATATCAGTGAAAATGGGTATAGAGCAAGCAGCAAACTGTAATAAATTAGAATGAGTTCTGACAGGGAGCCACGATTCGGGCAAACAAATATTTCAGGAAATACGGGTAAGAGGCCCATGGCAAAATAATAACTTTGACAGAGTTCCAATGTCATGCTCACCAATGAGGTGAAAACAAACATTTTACCGGGTGTCCATAGGAGACGAGGCGCAGGGGGAACTCCGAGGGTGTGCTCTCTGGGAAGAGCCGGGCCACATGACTGTGGCAAAAGTGGGTCAGTGACTGTCCTGAGATGGGACAGTCCACTGAGTGTGACAGACCTGCCCACTAGGGTCTGTCGCCCAGCTGCTTCCTCCTCGGAGCCCTTGCTGACTGGCCCTCATCCAGGTGTGACCAGCAGGTGACTGCCACATGGTGAAGACCCCAGAGGTCTGGCCTTCTCAGATCTGTCTCAGTCTCCTGAGCTGGAGGACAGGAATCCAGTGCTGATGTGAGGCAAGGAACCCAGGGCGACCTCCCACACAAGAGGCAGGGCTGAACATGTCCCTGGGGACTGTCCCTGGCTGGGGTGCGGTACCAGGCTGAGCCCAGCACTGACCACGACTCTGCTGCCTGGTCTGTGAGATTTTCCTGGACCTTGCCTTGACCTTGTCAGCTGTGCTTTGGCTTAGACTCCACCCTCTATTCCCTGAGTCAGAGCAGGGATGGAGATGTTGGAGGACGGATGCGTGGGAAGGTCAGCCCACGAGCTGACCTGGCATTTCACATGCACAATCATTTTGCCAAAAGTGTGTGTGATGTGGATGATTACCAGCATTCTTCACTATCAGTGCAGTGAGCCGTGGCACAGCCAGGGCTGCTGTGGTACGCCCCACCCTGGCCCCTAATACGAGTGCATTAGAGGGAGATCACTGGCAGGGGCAGATGAGCTCAACAAGATTATCCTGAAGATGGGCCAAGCACAGTACTGGCTGCTGGTGGGAAGGGTTGAGGTTAGGGTCAGCTCCAGCCCTGTGTGTCAGCTGGGACTAAGTACCAACACCGATTGGTGTGTGCGTCATCAGGTGCCCACAGAACTGCTCAGCTGCACTTTGTCCTGACACATGACGCTGAGGGCTGGGAACCTGGGTCCAATCCTGGTAACTGGGTGCAGACGCTCTTGGGGGAACACAGCCCAGGCCAGCTTTGTGTGCCCAGCAGAGGAGAGACATGGCACCAACGGGGTGTCTGCCTGTAAAGCAGGAGCCAGGGTGCTAGGCAAGGGCTGGGTGTGGTCCAGGGCGACTCAGGATTCAGGGCGGGGCCTGGAGGACGTCTCCAACCCAGTCACCAGTCTAGAGCTTGGCATCAAACTTCCCACATCAAATGTGCTCCTTCCTTCCTTCATTCAATAAAGACACATCAAGAGGCAGTTGGGGAGGGACACAGCAGGTGGCTGGGAGTCAAGTGCAAGAAGAGGGAGCTGTGGTCAAGCTGGTGCCCAGCTGGGAATGTGCCCGCCAAGCTGACCCTGAGGAGGAGGAGGAGGGAGGGGGCTGGGGTGCAAGGGGAGGGACAGGTGCCCGAGAGCAGCGAGCAGTGTGCGAATGACCTGGAGCTCAGAGGAGGGGCCGGCAGATTGACTAGCATGGTGAGAGGTAAGGTGGGTGTAGGCGGGGCCTGGCCACTGAGGGCCGATGAGCCAGGCTGAACCAGCAGCCTTCTCCAGATGGCAGCAGGGAGTCCCTGAAGGGTTTTCGGGAGAAGGGAAGTTTTTCCATGACAGGAAAATGGGGGAGTCTGGTGGCCATGGCCAGCTGTCAAGGCTGGCCTACTCTTGGGGAGCTAGGTTTCTGAGCTGCTGGAGGGACCCCCAAGTTCCTGCCCCTGGGCCTTGACTCACCTGCCCCCTGTGTCTCTCCCTTTTTCTCTTCAACTCCAACAGGGGGAAGGGGGGCAAGAGGCCCGTGACAATGTCAAGAAGCCTCCCTCAATATAGGGCGTGGTGATGGTGTCCCCCAGGAGACATGAGCAAGGTCTGGGGGAGGGGTGCTACTGACATCTGGCAGGTAGAAGCCTGGGATGCTGATAAACATCCTGCAATGCACAATTATTCAGTCCCAAGTGCCAAACAGGTCAGGGTGTCCAATGCACCAAGATGCGTGGAGCACCCAGAGAACCAGGTGAAACAGGTGGGCAAGGTATGGAGTGAGGCTGCCACACACAGTCAGACCCAGCACCTGTGGGTGTGCAGGAACATCCTGAGGAGATGCAGGTGGGGGGAGGGGGAGTGATGGGGAGGGTGGTCAAGACAGGTTCCTCCCAGGAGGTGAAATCTGGGGCTGGGACAGCAGGCCTAGCATGATGTTGGAAGGAAGGGAATCCAAGGCAAAGGGACAGAGGGTGGGAAGGCCCTGAAGGCCCTTAGGAGTGAAGGGAGGCCGGTGGAAGGTGGCAAAGCAGGGGCTTTGCTGTCAGCCCCAAAGGTGGTACAGAGGGCAGGACCTGTAGGGGAGAAGCAGGGCGTGTTGGAACCATGGGGGCTGCAGGGCTTCCCAGGGGAGCCTGGTGGTCCACGCCTGCCCGTTGCGTGGGCAGTGGGACCGGAAAGACGGGAGAGAACGGAGTTGGCAAGCCCCTAAGGAGACTCCTTCCCACGCTCGAGCCTTAGGCCAGGGGAGAGGACGGAGGGCTTCCCAAAGCCCCTTTACACAAGAGAAGCAGCATCGCGCTCGGCCTTCCCGGATTCTCCGCAGACCCGGCCTCAGCTGTGAGTTCCTGCAGCTCAACGCCCAGAGAGGCGCCCAGGTGTACAGGTGAGCGGGGGGCGGGGAGGGTGGGGCCTCCAGCGAAGCAAGGGGAGCTAGGGTGGTCAGCCAAGTAGGCGGGGCCTCCTCGGGGGGGGTGGGGGGAGCGGCCACTAGCTGAGAAGGCGGGGTTCAGGCGCACGTGGCGCCGCTCGGTGGGCGGGGCCTGCCAGGGGACCCACACCTTTCAGGAACGCGCGGGGCGGAGCCTCCGGGGGAGAGGGCAAGGCTCGAGCTCGGGGTGCGGTGGGGCGCGACCGGGGGCGGGGCCAAGCGCGGGGCGGGGCCTCTCGGGAAAAGGCGGGGCCGAGCGCGGGGCGGGGCTGGCGGCGCGTACTTAATCAGCCCAGGGGCACATGCACAACAGCCATGAACCTTAGGCGAACGTTTCCGTTGCTGCGCTCCGCCCTCTCCCGCCGAGCCCCGCTGTCTACAGCGCCGGCGACCCGCGAGCAGCACGCCGCGGGCCTGGAAGCCGTGCGGGGGCGCGGGGCGGCTGAGGCCGCGCGGCCGCCAGTGCCCGCCGTGGACTTCGGCAACACGCAGGAGGCGTACCGGAGCCGGCGCAGCTGGGAGCTGGCGCGCAGCCTACTGGTGCTGCGCCTTTGCGCCTCGCCCGCGCTGCTGGCGCGCCACGAGCAGGTGTGCGGGGGCTCGGGGACGCTGGGGGTGGGGTGCGGCCAGAGCCCCGCGGGCCTTCGCCGGTCCTGGGAGCAGTTATGAAGTTTCAAAGTGGAAAGCGGGGCCTCTGGAACATCACCTGTGGCCGGGAAGTCAGGAAGGAAGGTGTTTCCTGCACGCCCTTTCGGGCCCGTGAATTTTACTACGTGTCAGTTACTGGCAGCTAAAAACAAAGATTAATTTAAATTTTAAGCTATATGCTGCTTGCAGTAACACACAGTGTTCACCCGAAATTTAAAATTGAGTGTCGTCAATGTTGCCCAAAGGGAAGCCTGGCCGTACTGAGCGGCTCATAGCCTGGGACCCCAGAGTTCTTGGACGCTGTGACACAGGGGATCCCCAGACATGATCACTCTGAACAATGTTGAGGGAGAATGGGAGGCTCGCTGCTCAAATATCCAACTTTTGAAACTTTAACACAGTTACATTGAAAAGTGTGAGGGCTTTGGGGAAGTAAAAAGCAGAAGTGTCTTAGCCGCTCTTGGTCAAGGTGATCCTGGGAACAGTTTAAAAGCAAGGGTCCAGTTGGTGCTGAGGGTCCCGAAGGCACTTCATGCAGGTGGTGTTGACTTCTCAGTGAGACTGTGCTGAGGGCACTTTAGCTCCGGGCAGAGGCTAGGGAGACTGGACCCGGGAGGAGCACCAAGCCACACCTTGGGCATAGGTGAAGGTGAGGCCACCCAAGGTGGGTGGGTGATGAGGGCAGAGTTAGAGTTGGGTGGCCTGAAGGGGCTAGGTTCAAAACCAGCAGAGAAGCCAGCAGAGAAGCCAGCAGAGCTGTGGGTCCTTGGGTACTGTGGGCAACAGTGGGAGGGACATGTCAGCTCCACCGTCCCTTGGGTGCCTGCCTGGGGCAAGTGCCAGTGCACTGGGACTGTGCTGTGGGTGCCTGGAGGAGCAAGGAGGCTTCTCCCACGCTCCCCTCGTGTTCTACCTGTGCCCTGGGGACATCCTTAAGGAGCCCAGTAACTGTGCGGTGTGCTCTGCCTGCCTTCCGTGGGACCTGTTCCCCCTGTCGTAATTGCTGGTGGTCCCACTGGTGACAGTGGCCTTGGTGCCTGGTGGTGAAGCAGATGGGGCAGAGGCCAGACTGCAGAGTTGTGGGCCGCTCACTAGAACCTGGTCCTTCTTGTGCTCTGGCCTGCAGCAAAAATTCCTCCTGCTGAGCCAGTGCAGGTCTGTGCAGCTCATGCCCCAGGGAGTATCAGCCTGCAAGGAGCCCAGTTTGAGCTGTGGCATTGGCTCAGGACCCAGTGGGGGCCCGCACTTGCCCAAAGGCAGGCCTTTTTGAGAAGGGTTTAGAAAATTCAGGTCTTCCATGATGAAAGCCTTTGTGCTTGGGTGTGAGCCAGTGCAGGAGAGTGTGGGGGAAGGGGGCAGTCAGGGAGGGGAGAGAACCGGCTTTACCCGTCCTCTCTCTGCAGACATGTCTTTGAGTCTTTTACAGTGTGTGTGTTACTGGTGCAAGTTTCTAAATCCACGAAGGATATTCCTACCTGGGGAAGAGGTGGGGCTACCCTCGTCTCCGTTAGTGCCACCCCAGGGCATGCCTGATGCCAGGATGGTTTTAAAGGGGCTGTTTTGCTCTGGAGTTGGCTTAAAACTGCCAGCCCTGCGCCATGTGCTTCCATAGCCCTCTGTGACAGGCTGGCCTCCCCTTTGCCAGGGTGAGACGGTCGGTGACCAGCTCAGGTTACCTGGGTGGCCTTCACTGTTGTTCCCTCTGACAACAGGGTAACAGGAGGGGAGCGGGAGGTCACCAGCCCATGACCCCTGGACCACATCTCAGCATCAGCCTTGCTCCTGCTCCTTCTATGAGCATTGGCTAGAGCTGTTTTCATGCTAGTTGGGTAGTTATGACAGAGACTGGGTGGCCCGCACAGCCTAAATTATTTACCATGTGTTCCTGGACGGGAAAGTTTGCCGGCCCTAGAGTAGACAGTTGGCCCACTTCCACACACACTGTGTTTCTGATAGTCCTCAGAATTGACTTGTATGATGTCCGGGGTTTTCCAGAGCTGAATGATGGTTTTCAGGTCCCTGTTTCCGCCTGGCCTGCCTCTGGGGTGAACTTTGATATGTCCAAGACCTGGCTTTTCCTCCTGCGAGGGTGCCCTGACCCACGGACTCGTGACTTCTGGCCAGGGCTCTTGTGAGGTGGAGGAGGCCTGCCCGTCTCCCGGGTTGGCACTTTCACTTTCCATTTCTATTCTTCTTTATAAAAATAATGAGATGCAATAAAATCAGACACGGCACAGAGGCTGCAGCGAGACAGAGGTGATGGCCTGGAAACCTTCACCCTCGTGTTGCCGCACGGCTCCTTAAGCATCTCCGTCCGGGTGCCAGCCACAGTTCAGGTGTGTCGGCGTTTGAGAGGCTTGGGCTGTTTGGGACTGGTTTGTGGATGAAGGTGTGTGACTGACTCATGCTTTTGCTTAGACTAGAGATTGCTCCCTGAGACCCTGATCGCAAGAGATGTTCCCCACAAAAAAGTGGGGTTCTGTTACTCACTGGGTTTGAGAAACCTTAGACTGTTCCTGCCTTGTAGCTGGAGCCTGGGGTAGTAGACACACAGGAATTCCCAGACAGGTGTCCTCCCAGTGGTCATCCCCCTGCCCCTCCTTGACCTCATTCCTTCCCGCCACTGTCCCCAGTGCAGGAGCACCGCGTCACCTCCTAGCCTGGCAAGCCCCGCACTCTGGATCTAAGTTAGCAAACACCTCCCGCCCTTGCCCTGGCCAGCACTCCCTCACCCCCATTCTGAATTCCATGGAGGTACCTTGCCCCTCCCTCCTTCTGGGTCTCCCTGCATCTAGGATGGGAGCCCATCATCTGTTTTGTTCACCCTAGAATTGTGTCGGGCAGGAGGCAGTTGCTTGGGACATTTGAATGATGATGGCAGAAATTTGGGCTGTGGCAAGATATGGTTGGAGGAGAAAGCTGAGTCGTTTGGGAGGCTGTCTTCCCCTGGGGCACGTACTCTCAGGCTGCCGGCCTGCTGCGGCCTGGATGAGTGTGCTGCGTCCCCACTGGTCCTGGGTGGATGGTCATCTCCCAGACCTTTGTGGGTGGTTACCTGGCCCACTTTTAGCCTATGCTTTCTCCAGAGGAGCTCATACTCACTCGGAGTTTTGTGTGTTCATCTGTTCAGCACCCACTGGAGGCCCGGCCCCTTGCCAGGCACTGTTTTAGGGACTTGGAATAAGCAGTGAACAAAACATTGAAAAATGTGGGTTCTCACCTTCTAGAAACTCACACCAAATCCCCCTCTTCTCCAGCATAACCTGCAGAGGTGTGGATACAGAGAATGTTATGAACACGCCCACTGCTGTTCCCAGAGAGACCTGCCGTTCACATCTTTATCCACCAAGCGGTAGTCAGGCGACTGCCATGTACCACTGGGGTCACCCATGAGCGTGCAGGGCAGGGAGGCAAGAGCAGCGCCTGGGACCGGCCACCCTGCATGAGGAGTGGGGCATGGACAGTCACTGTGAGCAGAGGAGCAATCTGCTTTGGGTGGTGTCACCGTAAAACCAAGGCCGTGAGCCGAGTTTGGCCCTGGGGAGAGCACGTCAAGGCTTTGTGACGGGTGGGCGGGGAAGCAGGAGTGTCCTGCTGGGGACATGGGAGGCCAGGTGGCCCAGGATAGCCTCTGCCCTTTACCTTTCAGTTGCTCCGTCTTGCCAGGAGACTTCTGGGGCAAAGGTTGTTCAACAGACTGATGAAGATGACCTTCTACGGGCAGTTTGTGGCTGGTGAGGACCAGGAGTCCATCCGGCCCCTGATCCAGCACAACAGGGCCTTCGGCGTGGGCTCTATCCTGGACTACGGTGTGGAGGAGGACCTGACCCCCGAGGAGGCCGAACGCAAGGAGATGGAGTAAGGCCTGCGTGGCACCTGCTGGCAACCCCAGCACCCCGGGGCTGGGCTGGGCCTGGCTGGGAGAGCTCTGTCCACCTGACTTACGGCAGCCCTCCTGGGTCTGCCTGGGGTTGTGTTCTTGCCCCGTGAGGATGACAGCTCTGGGCTTCCACCGAGGCCTTGTGTGCCGAGGCTGGAGGAGGGGTGAGGATGGGGTCAGCAAACTTTGGTCCCCAGCCCGATCAGCCTGGTTTTGTACAGTCTGCAAGCTAAGAATCATTGTTGTATTTTTAAATGGTTGAAACAAAGCAAAAGTAATGTTTTGTGACACGTGAAAATTATATGAAATTCAAAGTGCTCTCACCCTACAGGGGCAGAATTGAGTGGCCGTGACTCAATGGTGGCTGCTGGGTGCTACCCGGCAGTTTACAAAATATGATTGCTGACACTGATGTTGGAGGTGCTCTGGCTTCCTGCTCTCCTGCAGCATCTCTTCTGGGGATTCTGACCTACTGGGCAGGTCCCACTGTCCCACTCTTGCTTGGCTCCTGAGATGATTTCCTGATTAGCAGGTGGGCCCCACCTGGTGGGTGTGGAGGCTGCCTGGGGGTCCGAGAAGAAGGGAATGTGCTGCCAGGAGCACACGTGTGGCAGGCCAGCCCAGCGGCTCCTGCCGAGGTCACCAACTGCCTGCAGGGCCCGTTCTCTGGGCAGTGAGTATGGGGACAGATGGGCATCCCCCGACCCACCCTCCTGGGCCATAGGACAGAACTCGAGGATCATTGCACCCTCTGCTTCCTGAAGTAGGAGCCTCATGGGAGATCCAGGCAGAACCAGCCCTTTCTTTGCAAAATGCCCAGTTCCTGGGCTGGTGCCTGCACCCCTCCACCCCTCACTGGCATCTGGGCCACTAAGTCCTGACAGCAGCCGCGCCCGACCATGTGAGGCTTGGGACAGGCTTGCTGAGTAACCTGCCCTGTCTCAAGCTCTGGTGTTTGCTCTGGCCTGGGGAGGGAAGGGGTGGGGAGGGGCACGGAGGGGAGGGGAAGGCGTCACATGAGGCTCCTGCCCTGGGAACGGAATGTCCAAGCCGAGCTGCTGGTGGATTGGCCTGGGGAGCCAAGCCCCTGCCTCGCGATTTGCTGTCTTGAAGGCGGGGCTCTCCAGCTCAGCACCCCGGTGTTCCTAGGGGGGGCTGTGGGCTGGGGCTGTTGAATAACTAGTGGGCTGTATCCCCGCTGGGTCTGGGTGAGGGCTAGTGGTTTCACAATGGGATTTTCTCTCTCTGGTATGAAAAGACTTCTTTCCCAGGGCGATCGCCTGGCTTCCTCCCTGCCCTGCAGGGAAGCACTGGGAGGAGGGCCGGCTTCGCCCTACCATGGACACTGGAGCCTGTGACCCTGGGCCACCCTGCTATTAGTGCCCCTTGTCCTGCAGAAGCCCTGCTTTGTGGGCTTTGGGACGTGAACGGCAGTCCCTTCCTGTCCTAACATGGTGGCCGCCGTCCGATGCCAGTGGCAGGGCTGCTGCCAGGCAGCCCTGTGTGCTCGGTGGAGCCCGGCTGAGGGTGCAGAACCAGGCTCATAGGCACTGATCGAACATCCACGCCATCGAGATGCCACGCATTCTCCATCAGGAGCCCCTGTGTGGGGAACAGAGGGGTCACAGGCCCCTAGACCCTGCTCTGGGGAATGATGTAGAGGCCACTGCCCCAAGTTAACGCCACAGGAGTGGAGTGGGCTGGGGCGGGGAGCGAGCGCAGGTGGTGGGGCCCTGCCCCAGGCATAACCATAAGAGGCACAGTAAAGATGGGGGTGTCTGAACATGCAAGAGGCCCAGCAGGTGCCCTGAGGACGTGGCCCTGGGAGGAGGGGGTCCGGGGGTCTTCCCCAGGTTAGGAAGCAGGAGGTAGGAGGCCGGAGGCGCAGGAGGGAGAATAGCCATCCAGGGAGGGGGTGGGATGGCGTTTCCCAGAACACTTGTTAGAAGGCAGAGGCCAGGAACCTAACTCTAGAAGAGGAGCCTCACAGGGTCCCCCAGCAGGCTGAGGGCCCTGGGGAGAGGGCGCAGGGCTGGGTTCCTCTTGACAATTGGCTGTGATGAGGTTGTGATGAGGATGGCTGGGGACAGTGTAGCCAGCAGGTGTGTGTGTCCTGGCTGTGCAAACCCAGGGCTGGCCCGGGGCGAGGCCTGGGCCTTGGTCCCCAGGGTGGAGGCCGCTCCTCGGGACTGGTGTGTGCAGTGTCTTGGGTGCTGCCCGGAGCCAGATCCTGGGGGCCCACAGGCTTTTCTGCGTTCTTCTCTTGCCTCCTGCGTTTCACCAGGGGAGAGCTGGTGTGAGGGCAGCCGGCGTGGTCTCCCCTCACTTTTCACATTTTTCTAAAAGGTGTCCAGCCAACAAATTACCTGATGCAGAGCTGAGCTTGGAGGTGGCTGAGGGGATGGTTGAGGTCTTCCTGCCACCCCTGCAAGCCCCTGGGTCGCTCCTGCAGTCCTCTCCTGCCCCCTGCCCCCCGGGGCACTCCATTCCCTCCTCCATATCTTGGGCCGTGCACTTATATGTGCACGCATGTGTCTGCACGTGTGTGCATGTGTGCACATGTGTCTGCACATGTGTGTGTGTGTACAGAGCATGCTCTTCCTTCTCTTCATGGTGACACGACACTCCCCTTCCCCCCAGCCTGGTAACTGCCATCTCTGTCTCCTCGTGATCCACTCGCCGGGCCTGGTCAAGAGTGCAGCCCTGCCCATGCTAAGTACTGTCTGCTCTGGGATAGGCCGCTGCCCCCTGACCACGTGGCTGTGTGGCCGGCTGGCTCCCCTGTGCCTTTGGAGCCAGGCTGGGGCTTGGAGGGTAGAAGGCCAGCTGTGGAAATGCTAATTGGGACCGTCACACGGCCCCGGGCCCCTGGGGGCCTCTGGGTAGTGGTGTCCCCTCAGTGGAGGGCAGTCTGCCTAGAAGGTGGATATCTGCGGGTTATGGGCTGTGTGGTGACAGAGCAGGCCCAAGCCTCCCTCAGCTGCCAACCTCGGGATGAGGCCCCTGCCTTGGTGCAGATGGCAGGTGCCATGTCGTGCCTCTACCTCAGTGGGCCACAGCTGCGGGGCAGCCTGGGTCTGGCCTTACAGGTGCCCTCTCTGTCCTGTCCTCATGAGGACTGGGTATATTCAGGTATGATGGCCAGGGGAGGCCAGGGGAGGGTTTGCATTAAAAAGATAAATTGTGGTTGCTGGTTTGAAAATAATCCTGAGGAGCGCGGGTGGAGGTGAGGCTGGCTGTGGGCAGAGGGCAGAGCAAGGGGCCCTGCTCCTTGACTCTGGGGATCAAGAAGCTGGTGGTTTCCATCTCTCCGCCATCCTCAGCCCTGAGTGGCCCGCGCCCCTCCTTTTCCTCACAGGAAGGAATACCCCATGGCTAGCGGGCCTCAAGGACCTACCCACGCCCTGGACTGTGTATCGCTTTACTTCCTCCTCACCCAGTGTAGGGAGGGGGCCTCACCCAGGGGGAGACCCAGGTTCCTCCGGAGCAGGGCTTGTAGGCTGGGTCCTGTCTGCCAGGCTCAGAGAAGGTGACCCCGGAGGCCAGGGGCGGGTGGGGTGGGGTGAGTCACGCTTACCTGGCCAGGTGACACTGCCTTCCTCTTCAGCCCTCCTGGGTCAGGGTCAGGGCTCAGCCTCTACTTCCTCCCACCTGTGCCTCCTCAATGGGACGCGTTTGTCACTTGTACCTGAGGTGGCGTGACCGCAACCCTCTTCTTCTTCCCTCCTGCAGGTCCTGTACCTCAGCATCAGAGAGGGATGGCCATGGTGAGTGCGAGGCAACCATTCAGGAACGAGCCCGCTCCCCACCCGCACACACCCCCGGCTCCTCCCCGTGTCCCTGGGCACCCAGGCCATCGTTCTGAGTGGCTGACACATCCTTACGGCCGGCCTTGGGGGCCAGTGCACTCGGCCCTCGGTGGGTCTGGGCTTTGCCTCCCTGCCCTGGGTTTGCCACGTGACTAGGGTGACCCAAGGAGAAGGAAGAGTGGGCGCCAGGGCGGGTGGGTTTGGGGAGCAGCACAGGCAGGGGGCCGGGTGCTCGGGGTGGAGTGGGGCTGGAGCTGGAGTGCGGCGCTGGTGGCGGGATGGGGGCTTGGGGGGTGGGGAGGTGGCTCAGGCCGGACACCCACCTCTCCAGGCACCAGTAAGAGGGAGAAGCAGTTCCAGGCCCACCGGGCATTCGGAGACCGCAGGGATGGCGTCGTCAGCGCCCGCACCTACTTCTACGCCAGCGAGGCCAAGTGTGACAGCCACATGGAGACATTCCTGCGCTGCATCGAGGCTTCAGGTGGGGCCCTGCTTGTCGCTGGCCTGCCGCCCGCCAGGCTCTGCCTGGGCTGACCTCCGCTCGAGGAGATGCTGGTGTGGGAACACAAGGCTGGGCCCGGAGTGTTTGCTCAGGGCTCCATCCCCATCTCTGTGGCCTTGGTCGTGAGGATGACATGGGCTCACACCTGAGTCCAGCTCCTTCCTGAGGAGCCTGGCTGCCCGCAGGAGGGCACCTCCCCCCTCCCGGGTACCAGGTGTCCAGATGTGGACCTGTCAGTGGGCCAGGTGGCCCCCAGTCCCAGGCAGGGGCCTGACTCTTGTCACATGACCCCTGGCTCTGCTGAGGGCCACACCATTCCGGGAGCTGGTGCCACGTCCTCTTTAACAGAGAATTCTTCCCCGTATGGCCTCTGGGTGGGAACACCTGCTAGGGAGGTGAGTTAAGCTGGGAGGTCACAGAGGCCTCAGCGTCCATCAGGTCCCCAGCAGCCCTCCTGTTAGTGGGTCCCACACCTTCTGAACACTTTAAGGAGTGGGAGTGAGCAACGCCCAGAGGCAACCTCCTAGGAGCAGCGCTGGGCACCCCGGGTGGTCAGGCAGACACCCGGCTGCCCAGTGTCCAGTGCCAGGGGCATCTTCTTGGTTCCCTGCCCACTCTGCCTGGGGGCAGACAGATGGGGAGGGCTCCACAGAAGCAAAGATGTGTGTCGTGGGCTTCCAGAAGCCAGAGGAGAGAATGGGGGAGGTGGTTGAGTGCCTTCTGCCTCCAGTTTGTGCTCTGCTGGGCGTTTCTGTGTTCGGTGAACCCCCAGGGGCAGCCCCGGGTGCCGAGGGCATTGGAGAGGAAACGGGCAGGGATTGAGTGGGCAGGTCTCACCAGCACCTTTGCCCACTGCATTCCTGGACCCACGTGGCAAACTCAAACCCTGCTGAGTCACCGGTTCCCACCTGCATGGTCAGGCATCCGGAGCAGCCGAGTGCAGGGTGTTTGTGGGCTGCGTAGGGTCGTTGTCCTTCTGCCATGGGTGGTCAGCCAGCCCAGGCGTCTGGGTCCTCGGTGGGCTCTCCCCTCCTGTTGCCACCACACTTGGCCTGAGATTGCCAGGCAGCCACCAGAGCTGCTTCTGAGGGCCAGGCAGCCTGCCCGGGAAGCATGGCCAGCGTGGGCCTGCTCGGGCCTGGTGGGCGAGGGAGGAAAGATGCGCTGGTGCCACTGCACCGTCTCATTGGGTGGCTGGATTGTTCATGCTCTGGGGGTCTCAGGGCCCAGGTGCAAGGTAGACCCAGTACCATGTGTTGTAGGTAACTAATAGGAAGAATGGCCACCGCCAGCCTCCTGAAGTCTGTTATATGTCGACGAGAAGTGTCCTCTTTTTTTCTTTTTGGCTGCGTGCGGGCTTTCTAGTTGCAGCGAGCGGGGGCTGCTCGTCGTTGCTGTGCGCAGGCTTCTCATTGCGGTGGCTTCTTTTGTTGCGGAGCACGGGCTCTAGGTGCGCAGGCTTCAGTAGTTGCAGCACGTGGGCTCAGTAGTTGTGGCTCGCGGGCTCTAGAGTGCAGGCTCAGTAGTTGTGGCGTGTGGGCTTAGTTGCTCTGCGGCATGTGGGATCTTCCCGGACCAGGGCTCGAACCCGCATCCCTCGCACTGGCAGGCAGATTCTTAACCACTGCGCCACCAGGGACGTCCCAGGAAGTGTCCTAACTCTTGAGTGGCACAGATTCCGGGCGCAGGCTCAGGGTCCCCCCCACACACACACCCAGCACTGATGGCTCTTTCTGTGGCTTCTCACAGGTGGCGCCAGCGAGGATGGCTTCTCAGCCATTAAGTTCACTGCACTGGGGAGACCCCAGTTTCTGGTAAGTGTCAAAACCTTCCACCCACAGGGAGTTTGTAAGAACTTGGGGCTGCCGTGAGCGTTAAGTGAAAGCTCATGCGCTGGTGCCTTGGCCCTGGGAGCCAGGCACACGGGCGGGATGGGGTGGCTCAGGCTACACGGGGGTCCTGGGAGGGGGCTGGGTGTGCGCCTGGGATGGCAGCTCAGGCCCACGTCCGCAGCTGCAGTTCTCAGATGTGCTGACCAAGTGGAGACGGTTCTTCCACCAAATGGCCGCAGAGCAGGGCAAGGCCGGGCTGGCTGCCATGGACACGAAGCTGGAGGTGGCTGCACTGCAGGTGGGGCCGCCCCTCCCTGGTGGGTGTGAGAAGGTGGGCCGGGGAGCAGCCCTGCCCAGGAGGAATTGGCCAGGCGGTGTCTGAGGTGGGTTCCCAGGGCCTGCTGCCCAGCCCCCAGCTGCTGGGTCAGTGGGGAGGGAATCTGAGCAGAGATGGAGGATGTGTTGGGTGGGAGGGTTGGAGGGGGGCTGGCCCTGCCAGTAGCCGAGCTCTGTGGACCCGCAGGGATGGAGAGATGTGGAGGTGGTGGGCAGCGGGGAGAGACCATCTCTGGAGCAGAAACCCAAGGCAGAAGTGTAGCCAGTCTCAGTACTGGCATAAGAAAGTCAGCCTAGCATCACAGGCCAGTGGGCAGGGGCAGGAGATGTTTGTGAGCAGGGCTGGGAGATGGCAGTGGGACCAACACTCTCTCGCTTCTGAAGGAAAGCGTGGTGAAGATGGGCATCGCGTCCCGGATGGAGATTGAGAACTGGTTCACTGTGGAGACCCTTGGCGTGTCCGGGTAAGAGTAGCCCCTGGGCTGAGATTTCGGGCCGCCCTGGTTCAGCCAAGGTTCTGGCTGAGCCCCAATGGCGTCTCCCAATCCTGGTCGCCCTCTTCCAGGGCATGGGCCCCCCTCGAACCCTAGGGCTTCTTACAGAATTATTTGGGTCGTGGAGTGAGGGTGCCACACCCAGCAGTCCCAGGACCCATCTGGCAGACGGGTGAAGGGTGAGGGCAGCTGAGATCCTGGAGGGTCCCAAGCCTCATTGTGAGGAGCTGGGGGCTGGCAGCAGTGTGCTGTCCCCTCCTGCCTGGTCTCCCACGTTCAGCTCTTCCCGGAGCCTGATGTGGCCTGGGTGGTCTCGGCCCTGATGTAAGAATATTCATGTTTTGGTTTCTGTTTTTTAAACAGAGGACCGTGTTTACATTTTACCAGTCTTTCAAAACTGAGCACTGAGGCAGGTTCTGTGGGGTTGGGTCTGGGGGTGCTCCTGCAGGGAGGGGGCTGGTTTGGGGCCATGGTGAGGCCGCGTGTCCGCATGCTGACGCGCCTTCTCCCACAGCACCCTGGACCTGCTGGACTGGGGCAGCCTCATTGACAGCAGGACCGAGCTCTCCAAGCACCTGGTGGTCCCCAACATGCAGGTGACGCTGTGCGCGTCCGTGCCCCCCACCTCACGGTTCTCGCAGGGTTGTCATGGAGGGTCCCCGCTCACACTGCCAGGGCTTCCTCAGAGTGGCGCTGGGTCCCCAGCATGAGTCTCCCCACAAGCCAGGCGGAAGCTGTCACCTATTCTAGTCGAACCTCAGGAGACCCATGCCGTCCCTTCTGCCCAGTGCTGTTTGTTAAAAGGGAGTTGCTAGACTGGCCTGTGTTCGGGGGAGAAGAATGAGACTCCACCTGCCCCTGGGAGGGTGACCGGGCATTTGTGGCTGTGCTTGAGCGCACCCCTGAGCTGGGATGGGAGGAAGCAGCAGAGGTGCCTTGGGAAACACCCAAGACGCTGCCTTTCACAAGCTCCAGCCTGGCGACAGAGGGCCCAGGAGGGGTGTGCTCGAGGCCTCGCCGGGAGTGCCCTGGGTAGTGTTAGTGGACAAGCGGGGCAAGCAGAGGGCCCCCTGTGCTTCACGGGCCTGCAGGGTGGGTGCCCACTGCTGACCTGCCCAGTGCCCTGAGTGCCACCATCTGGGGCCGATGCTTCCGTCCCCCTGTTGCATGTCAGTCTGTGCTGTGTGGTCAGCCAAGTCTGCCTGTAGGCACAGTTCTTCCTCCATGTCCTCTGCCTGCTAGGGGCTGAGTCTTTCCAGGTGATTGGGTGGGTCAAGGGTCACTTCCTGAACTTTGCGCAGGAACAGAAAGGGGGCCCATCGTGAGGATCCTCTGGAGGCCGTGGGAGCCGACTCCTTGGGTGCAGGCCTGACCTGGGGCAGCCAGCCCCGTGAGGAAGGGTGTGCTGGCGGGCAGCGTGGTTACGGGACGCTGTGTGGCCGGCGGGACCCTGGACAGGACACTGACCTTAATGCACAAACAGGGTGGCAGGTGGAGAAGGGGGCGCGGGGATGGGGCCCACTGGTCCTGGGCACCAGGCACTGGGTATCGGTAGGCCCTGCACCAGGGGCGAGAGGGTGCCCACAGGAGGGGGGAGCGCTGGCCTCGAGAGCCCAGGTCTGGAGCCCTGCCGTGGCCTGACTGCACTGCCCCCTCAGACAGGACAGCTGGAGCCTCTGCTGTCGCGGTTCACTGAGGAGGAGGAACGGCAGATGACGAGGATGCTGCAGAGGATGGACGTCCTGGCCAAGGTCGAGGACCCTGGGATGTGCCAGGGTGGGGGGGCACCTGTGTCACCTGAGCCCCAGACAGACCCTCTCTCCCCGCTGTGCCCCTCAGAAAGCCAGTGAGGTGGGCGTGCGGCTGATGGTGGACGCCGAGCAGACCTACTTCCAGCCGGCCATCAGCCGCCTGACGCTGGAGATGCAGCGCAGGTTCAACGTGGAGAGGCCACTCATCTTCAACACGTACCAGTGCTACCTCAAGGTGCGCCCAGCGTCTGCCGCGGGGAGACAGGCCCCCAGGACCAGCTGCCAGCGGACCCGTCCCCTGGGCCTCAGACCCCAGACAGGGTGTTGAAGGGGCAGGAGGACGATGAAGGAGCTTTTGGAGTCCACGTAATGTGCCTTAATCGCCAGATTTCGAGTGACTGTTTCCTCCCGCCCTTTTTAGCTTGGTTCCCTCTAAGGGTATGATGAAGGCTCTGGGCCCCTCCCCAGACTCGTGCGTGTGCCTCGGGGACCCTTGAGCACAAACTCTGGCGGCCGCTCGGGGACCAGCCAGGTGTTTGGAGGACTCAGGGTGGGGTGGGTGTAGGCGCTGCGGGGACAAGGGGAAGTGGGTGGGTGTGGGTCCAGGCAGGCGCTGACAGCCCCCGTCACCACAGCTGCTGGCCCCGGTGCCCCTGCTGACTACACACTGGGGGGTGCCCGGGCCCCAGGAAGGCCCTATGGGACACAGGCTGGAGGGAGCCCCATCCTGGTCATCCTCAACTTTCGGCTCCGACCCACAGGATGCCTACGACAATGTCACCCTGGATGTGGAGCTGGCTCGCCGAGAGGGCTGGTGCTTCGGGGCCAAGCTCGTGCGTGGCGCATACATGGCCCAGGAACGTGCCCGCGCCCTGGAGATTGGGTATGAGGACCCTATCAACCCCACGTACGAGGCCACCAACGCCATGTACCACAGGTGCGCTGCCCTCTTTGGCTTCCGGAGCCTCAGAGCTTCCCGGGGGTGGGGTGGGGGGGGGGAGAAACCGGGAAGGGGCTGGAGCTGACCCGACGTGACCCTGTCCAATGTGGGAGCAACCCTGGGGTCAGAACCAATACCTCCTCTGCCTTTGTTTTACTTTTTCCAAAACCATTAAGGTTTTTTTTTTTTAATATAAACGTCTACTGAACTGCCTATGTTGACAAAGATGAGAGCTGTACTCTGGCAGCCCTCCCCAAATGGCACGAGGCCTGTTTGCTTTTTAATTCCACGCCAGGATCGTCCACTGTTTTGCACCTGCTTCTGCCTCTGCCCCTGCAGGGGCTGTGCAGGCCTGCCTCACATGTCACCCTCCCCAGGTGCCTCAACTACGTCCTGGAGGAGCTGAAGCACAACGCCAGGGCTGCAGTGATGGTGGCCTCGCACAATGAAGACACCGTGCGCTTCACGCTGTGCAGGTTGGCCCCGCCCCCTTCCCGCTGGGCGCTTCTGGGTGGGCAGGAAGCGTGGGCAGGCAGTGGGTTTTGGGGGGACATCTGTGGAACGAGCTGGAGTGGCGGCTTTAGGGCCCCCAGACCCCTCGAGGCCGGCTGGGCGTTGTGCTGCAGTAGCCAAAAGGCTGTTTGCAGTTACTTGGGTTTTTAACATTAATACCAGACTTACTAAAGTTTCAAATTAAAAACTAAATTTCATTAGGTAAAATTTTTTTTTTTTTTAATTTTTATTTATTATTTATTTATTATGTTTATTTTTGGCTGTGTTGGGTCTTCGTTTCTGTGTGAGGGCTTTCTCCAGTTGCGGCGAGTGGGGGCCACTCTTCATCGCGGTGCGCGGGCCTGTCACTATCGCGGCCTCTCTTGCTGCGGAGCAGAGGCTCCAGACGCTGAGGCTCAGTAGTTGTGGCTCACGGGCCCAGTTGCTCCGCGGCATGTGGGATCTTCCCAGACCAGGGCTCGAACCCGTGTCCCCTGCATTGGCAGGCAGATTCTCAACCACTGTGCCACCAGGGAAGCCCCTCATTAGGTAAAATTTAAGTGTGAAATGTTGGAGCCCTAAGATGTGTCGCCTCATTTATAAACAATTTCTCAACACTTTAAACTGTGTTTAGAATTTAAGATAGTCTGTTTTCTCTTTAAACGCCTGTCCCATGGAGCATCCTTATAAGTCAGATATAGGAATGAGGTGAAATAAATATACATTTTTTTCTTTTGGCCGTGTTCTGGGAGTTCCCCGACCAGGGATCAAACTCAGGCCCCAGGCAGTGAAAGCCCCGAGTCCTAATCATTGGACTGCCAGGGAATTTCCAATCACCACGTTCTTTTATCTCATATCTTAACCCAAACTGGACCACAGCCGGGGTCCAGCTCCCCCTCCACCCGCCACAGGAAGCTGGGCGGGTGGTGGCCTTGCTGGCCCTTGCCTTCCCCAGGAGCAAGGCAGGGGCCACCCCTCCCACAGTGGCACCCCGAGCCCAAGGCTTGGGCCGAGTAGTGAAGGTGCAGGGCATGCACCCAGAGGCACTTGCAGGCTCTGCCTGGAGGGTGACTCTGGTCGTCCTAAACCATTCATTAATGTCATGCTTGTCCTTCTCATGCTGGGGCTGCTTTTTCATGGTGTGAAACTGCAACTAAGGGCCACGATTTCTAATGCTCTGCACTTGAAGCTGCCTGGCTGTGAGAACAGGAGCACTGAGGCCAGCGGGGCTGCCAGGTGGAGGGCAGATTGTGTCGAGGCTCCCTCTGGAGTCCTGCTGGGCTGGGGTCAGGCTGTTTCCTTGCTGGTGGTTGGCTCTGACTGGCGTCCTAGCCAGGTGGACTGTTCCGCTTTCTTCCCTCCATCCCTGGGGCCTCCTTGGACGCCCCATCCTATCCCTGGACGTGGGATGGCCAGGGACACCTTTTGTGCTTGGGGAAGATTAGTTTTGTTTTGTTTTGTTTTAATTTATTTATTTTTAAAATTTTTGGCTGCGTGCGTTGGGTCTTCGTTGCTGCATGCCAGCTTCCTCTAGCTGCAGCGAGCGGGGGCTACTCTTCGTTGCAGTGCGCGGGCTTCTCACTGCAGTGGCTTCTCTTGTTGCGGAGCACAGGCTCTAGGCGTGCGGGCTCAGTAGTTGTGGCTCACGGGCTCTAGAGCACAGGCTCAGTAGTTGTGGTGCACGGGCTTAGTTGCTCAGCGGCATGTGGGGTCTTCCTGGACCAGGGCTCGAACCCGTGGTCCCCTGCATTGGCAGGCAGATTCTTAACCATTGCGCCACCAGGGAAGCCCCAGTTCTGGCTTCTTTGACTTTTGAAGGAACACAGGGCTGAGTTGAAAATTTTAAAAGCTGGCTTTCACTTCTTAGGCTTAAAAGTACAATTCTGTGATGGAACCGTGATCAAAGCTGGTCCGTCCGGCACCAGGGTCCTCCCCAAGACGATGTGCACAGAGGTCCTGGCCCCTGCCTGGCAGTGCCTACCTCCTGAGGTTTCCATCACCATCTCAGCAGCCTGTGGTTGACCCGTTTTAGGTTTTGGTCACAGGCTAGTCCACTCAGACTGACTAGGCGAGGACGGTGAAACGTCTAAAGGTATAACCTGCCCTCAGAAGGGCTTCCTTTCACCTGATTTCTGGATCTTGTCACTGGGAGCATGTGTGGCCTCCCCATCTTGGCCACGGTGGCCTCCTGCCCTAGACATGGCTCCCCCCATGCCGAGTGCCAGCTGAGCGCTTGCCCGTCTCTCACAGGCTCCGCAGCCCGCGCCAGGCCAAGGTCCTGTGCACCTGCCCCAGGAGCCACAGAGCCTTGAACACCTTGGGCTGGTCTTCCCAGGGACAACAGTGTGGGCCTCTGATGCCACACATTAGAGACCTCAGTCAGATTAGCTTTGGCTGAGTAACAAACCAACCCAAAATTCAGAGGCCTGAACACCGTATGTTCTGTGAGCCAGCAGTGTGGGCTGGGCTCTGCTTCTGCTGGCCTTGCCTGGGGCCCATCCTACATCCGTGGTCACATGGGGTCTGGTTGGCCCTAAATGGCCTCATTTGTGGCTGGGACAGCAAAGGGCACTGCATCACATGTCAGGTGTCCTACAGGCCAGCTTAGGCTTCTCCACAGGTGGTCTTAGGCTACCAGAAGCCCTGGAGGGGGCAAGCCTCTGCCCATGTCACATTTGCTATCGTTCTGTTGGCTAAAGGAAGTCATGCCCAGCCCAGATATTGCCAGCCAGATGGAGAGAGCCTCTTTCTGTGCTGGGCGAAGCTACAGTCACATGGCAGCAGGCATGGACACTGGCAGGGAAGGGGCAGCAGCAGGGGAGGGGTCAGTTTTTGCAGGACGCCACATGAGTGTTCCCACCACCATCAGGCAGCAACACTGTGGCAGCCCTGCTCTCAACGGGGGACAGAGACATGTAAGCTGGATACCAGGGCAACACGGTACAGACTGAGGCCCTGACCTTGGAGCCTAGCCCTGGGGGAAGGAGAGAAACGATCTAGGATGCCCCTCATGTAGAGGCCCAGGGCGAGAGGTGCTAAGTGGCCTGGGGGCCTGGGGTGGGGCCCTGAGACAGTGAGAAGGGAGGGGGGCTCCAGGGGCAGGGATGGGGACCAACAGGCCCAGCCTGTAGCCTGGGTGGGTGTGAGGACCCAGGCTGAACACGCCCCTGTGGGGTGGAAGGATGGGGGCGGGCTATAGAGTGCTGGTGCTGATAGGCCGAGTCTGTATCTGCACGTACAGGAAGCCAGAGGTAAAAACGTGGGAATCATCAATGCATAGATATTTCAAAACCTTGGGAATTTTTTAAAGATCCTACAAGGGGAGGTATGAGGATAGGAGAGGGTGTGGACAGAGTTGGGGGCCCCCACCTCAACGTCTGAGTAGCAGTAATAGAAATTCGAGCCACATCTATTAACCCCAAATGTTTCATAGCCACGTTAAAAAAAAAAATGAAGTTAATTTTGATATACATTTTAATTAACCCCACATATCCAAAATAGTACCATTTAAACGTTTTCAGAAAAAAAGTGAGATACTCTGCATTCAGTTTTCACACTGTCTTCAAAAGCCCACGTGTGTTTGACACTTGCAGTGCACCTTGATTCAGACCACCCGCCTGCCAGAGGCTCAGTTGCCACCAGTAGCTGGTGACTGCCTTACAGACAGGGTAGCCAGCAAGGGGAGGATGAGAAGCTGGAGGTGGGGTTGCAGGGCTGGGAACACAGCAGCAGTGGAACTCTGAGGGGTTTGAGAAGGGGATGGTGGGAGGGCTGAGAGCTTCCCAGGCCACACCAAGGGCTGGCCACTGGATGAGTCTGCCTTGCTGGGTCATAGTGGGCAGCAGGGAAGGGGCCATCGGGGAGCAAGCACAGCAAGAGGGAGGCTGGCTGGGGAAGGGGGGCACTTGGTGGCCTTGGGCTGAGGCAGCAGCAGCAGGGAAGAGGCCTGGTCTATGCAGGAGAGAGCCTATGCCCATGCCCTACCCTGTGGGTGGGGATCTGGGGGTGGAGGGAGGGGCTTACCCACCGCCCTGCCTGTTCACAGGATGGAGGAGCTGGGCCTGCACCCTGCCGATTGCCAGGTGTACTTTGGACAGCTTCTGGGCATGTGTGACCAGATAAGCTTCCCGCTAGGTGAGCTGGGCTTCCGGTGGGGGGCGGGGGGCAGGGGTGGAGGCGCTGGGACTCACCGCCTCCACCCCTGTGTGCAGGCCAGGCAGGCTTCCCCGTGTACAAGTACGTGCCTTACGGCCCTGTGATGGAGGTGCTGCCCTACCTGTCCCGCCGAGCCCTGGAGAACAGCGGAGTCATGAAGGGCGCCCAGAGGGAGTGGCAGCTGCTGTGGCAGGAGCTCAAGCGGAGGCTCCGCACAGGCAGCCTCTTCCACCGCCCGGCCTAGTGCTGTGGCTGCCTCCCAACGCATCCTCACCTGGGCTGCGACCACCCAGGGCTACAGCCCGACCCCAACCTCACACACACCTTTTACATCCCAAACTGTGAGACCCCGCTGGCCCCTGCCCGTGGGCACCCAGGTGTGGGCTATGTCCGTTACCTGCCAGAGCTGCTGGGAACTCAGAAACCGCCCTCCAGTGAGCGAGCATGCCTGCATCTCTGCCCACCCCCACGACCTTGGGCCTGAAGAACCACCTTCTGCAGGGTCCAACCCATGGGCCCCGAGCCCCACAGGTGGGCAGTGGCTGGCTGGGGAAGCTGGCCTGTCAATAAACCACTATTTCTGCAGCTAAGAGCCCTTGACTCCAGGCCCACGATGCTCTTCCCTGCAGAACCCTCACGTGCAGTCAGTGGCAGAGGGAGTGGCTCCGATGGCCCGAGAAGCCTCACACTCAGGCTCGGCCTCTCCTGTGTCACGCGCCCCCAGCACACCTTGGGCAGGGTGGACCCACCAACACCTGCCTTCAGGCCATATTGCAGACCCGGCCATGCAGGGCACTGGATACCCTCACTTCCAACCCCACAGCTGGGGCTCAGACCAATGCAGACACCACACTCCCCAGAGTGGGCTTGGTGCTTCCCCATCCTCAGTCTCTTCCTCCCTCAGACCCTTCCTGCTGCTCTGTGCCCTTCACCCCAGCGGCCCCAGTGACCCACACCAGACTCTGGCTGCTCTGACAGCCCCACAGAGCAGACTGGATGTGGCCCTAGTGCCCTGGGACTTGCCCCAGGGAGGGGCCTCTGTGACATGGGGGTAGGGGCATCTTCTGCTGACTCCTCTGTAGGCCACAGAGACCCCAGGCGAGGGCCCTAGCTAGGCCCTGGTCACGACAGGCACCACAGAGCTGTCATGCAAGCCACATGCAGGCCATGCTGAGGCGTCTTTATTTCTTGGGGTCACATACAGCTCATGAGCCTTTCCCACTCGGGGGCTGCACCTGCCAAGGGAGGGGCCGAGAGCAGAACACATCAGAAGCCTGGGGCAGACAGCCGGAAGGCTGGGCCCACTCTTCCCTTTACCTTCCCACCCTAGCCTTGGACAAAAAAGCCCAGGTGAAGGTGGGTGGCAGATGCAGCCCAGGTCCACCTAGCTTCTCCTCACGGGGTGCCCCTCCTGCAAGCAGCTGGGAAGGTGGTGGCCAGACTTCAGGAAGATGAGCGCCACTCAGCTTTCTGCTGCCTTTGGTGACTGTGGGACAGGGCTGTCTTCCCAGCCAAGATGGGCAGCGGGTCACTGGCAGGAACCCTGCCTGGTCATAGTGCCGCCTTCCCCACCTGGCAGCCCCTCTGCTGCAGCTTCCGGATGAGTTCCAATAGGTTCATCTGTAGCGTCAGCTCCTGGGATGCAGAGGGTCCACTGTGAGGTCCCCTTTAGCCCTGGCAAAGGCCCCAGGAAGCAGCCTCCTTTACCCAAGGACCCGGGGCAGATATCAGGACCTAGAGAGCGCCAGGCTTGAGCCCATGGGGCTGACTTCCAGTGAAGCCTGGCTACCTCCTGCCAGAAAGAGGCAGGAGCTGGGACTCCGCCTGTGGCAGGGCCTGCAGTTGCCCTGGCTCGGCACAAATGGAGGTGTGTGCAGGGATGTAGGGGAACTGCACACGAGGCCCTGTAGGGCAGAGCGAACCCAGGGAAGGTGGGCAATGCCCTGCAGCTACATGGCTTACCCTCCTGTGGTGGAGGCAGTGTGACCGGCCTCCATGCTGAGCACAGCGCAGAAACCCTTCCTGGAGCCTCCCTAACTCACCACGTACCCTGTCCCCACACACCCTGGGCCTGGGCTCCCCAGCGCCCAGCTAGCACCCCATATGGAATCTTGCCTTGGGGACCAGCATCCCCTGGGCTGTGCCGGGGCAGGCCTATGCCACTGACCTGCGGGTTGGTGGTCACATAGAAGCCGGCAACCCCTGCCTTCTCCAGTGTGCTCTGCTGGTCCGCCACCTTCCGGTCCAGCTCCAGGACAATCTTCTGGTCCATCGCCCGCTGCTCCTCACGGATCCGGTGCTCCACCGCCTGCCACGGTGAAGGCAGCTCAGGGGCTCAGCCTCCTGCCCATCAGTGCCTCACACACACACTCCTGGCCTGTCACCTCCTCTGGCCCCTCTCCACCCCCCAGTGGATCCAGCTCCCAGACTACGGATGGAGCCCGTACTGCACCCAGGTCTGTCCCTCCTTGGCCACACAGAACCCTGCAGAGGGGCTCAGATGCCCTGCCCCAAATGCCCTTACTCCAGCACCTCCTGTCAGGTGTCCTCCCTTTGCTGTGCCAGGCCTCGCCCAGCCTTGACAGCTCGGGACCACCATGAGCAGGCCAGATGCTGGCTCCACCTCTGCTGACTGTCAAGCTGGCCACCATCTCTGGGCCTTTGCGTATGTTTCCTCCCCACTGGAGCTGCGGCCAACCCCAGCTCAGCACCTCCTCCCTGCATGCCCTGGCTTGGGGCTGCCTCAGGACGCTGCACACACCTCCACATGGACCCCACCACTGGTGGCTTCTTGGTTATGGGTGGGCCTCTGCGTTGTTCCCAGGCAACCTGGGAGCAGGACTTGCTGGCTCCATCATCCCACCACTGCCCTCATCCCCAAGGCCACGGGGCACAATGGCCCCCACTCACACCTGCCCTGTACAGGCCCAGCCCATTAGGAGCTGCTGTCTTGAGGAGCAGGTGGAGGGGAGTGGGGGGATCACACACTCTCCACCCACTCCAAGCACACCCCAAACCCCCAACAGTGAAGAGCCACATGTGGGCACATTGAGCCTTCGCGGCCCACCCCGGGCTGAGGCCCAGGCTGGCCAGCAGCTTCCAAGCCACCCGGAGCCCCTCCTCTACGGCCCTCTCAGCAGAGCCCAGGTGGTGCCCACCCTGCCCACACCCCTACCTCTAGCTCTCGCTGCTGGGCCGCCTGGAGCACAGGCAGGTTGTGGGGCCGGCAGGCCTGCTGGGCTTCCTGGTGTTTCTGCCGCAGCGCCTGCCTGAGCACTGGACGGGGACAAGACCAGAGGGGCATCAGCAGGTGGCAGAGGGGTAAGAAGGAGGGGGCCTGCTCCAGCTGTCCCACCACCACAGGGAAGCAGGGCAGAGGCGTGGATGTGAGGGAGGCCTGCACCGGGAGCTGGGTGGAGCTCTGGACACCCAGCCCCCAGCCCACTCAGGCGGGCCCTCACCCAGGGTACAGCCCTTCTCCAGCAGCAGGGCTCCAGGGCACTAGAGGAGGGTGAGGCCAAGCGTGTGGTACGGGGGTAGACATCTTTGGTGGACTTTATGGACAAGGCCACTATATCATTTCCCTTAAAGACACCGATTGGTGCAGAACAGACTGGTCAGACGACCTGGGGAGATACTGGGCTGGAGTTCTCAGCTTAAATACTTACTGATGACCTTATTAATGTCACTAGCTATATTTCTGCCTATTTTACAAGATTATTGTTTCTTTCATGACCAAATGTGTGGCTGAGCCTCCAACAAAAATAATGATGACTAGAAGACCTGAAACAACTGACCAAATATATAGTTCTGTAAGATCAGTGATTGTAATAGTGTAGCTCTAGATGTGGGAAGAAGCAACAGGGCAATAACAGACTAGTAGAACAGGCGGCCCGGAGGCCTTGGGCTACTGTTAGTTAACAGGGCCTAGTCTGGTAACAGCACATTGAGTGGCCTATCAAGGAAATCCTCACCTGACCTGGGAATGAGCATTCCTAATACCGTGGGACAAATTGGTCATGAAATGCCTTCCAAACCTTGGTCGAAATTAAGACTGAAAGAGAAGGGACTGTAACATACAGAATGTTGCCCACCACCCAGTTCTACAAGAATCAAGTCATTAACCACTGCAGTCGCTGACCTACCTGAAAGGAATTCAGGGTGAAGACAGGGATGAGGCACTTTGTGCTCTGGGAAAACTGGCAGAACTGGCCCTCAGACACTTGGATATTTTCAGGAGAAAATTTTATGAATACAGTTTCTTGCATCTTCCCATACTTAAAACGCACTAAAACCATTAACTAAGCTATCTGTTCCTCATGAATAGCAGTAACCTTCTACCAAGCTGCGTGCTTGGTTACATGTACCCCTTCACCAAAATCACATATATACTGGCCTCCCCCCCTCACCTCTTTGGAACAGTCCTCAGAGCTTTCGGAAAGACTGCCTCCAGGTTAGAATCCTCAGGTTCGATCGACTAAAATTTTCCATTTCTTTCTTAGATTGACTATTGATTAATTTTTCAATAAATGGCATGAGCCGGCAGAGGCCATGTGCCAGGAAGTCTGTGTTGCTCCAAGAGGGGCCACCACGACCACCAAGCAAAGCTTCCACAGTCCCCACTAATTGTATAGGACTGGACAGAAGAGAAGGGTAGCATGGGATGGAAAGAAACCAATCACAAAACAGAACACTCAACACTATGCAGCCAAAATCCTAGACTAATAAGTGTCAAGTGGCCAGATCTCCCCTGTGAGGAGGGGTCCCGGCTATAAGACACAAGCCCACCACTCTGTCCTCGGCAGAGACCTCACGTTACAGCCCTTCTTTGGAGGGCCCCTGAGGTTCCCCAATCTCCTGTTTCTTCACAGTGCGTGCACATCTCGACTATGGCGTTTATCACACTAAGTGAGTCTGAAGCTGAGGGCCACCCTCAAGACATTTCCATAAACACAGAGATGAGAAAGACACTCCCCAGTTAACATTTACAATGTGTGGAGGCAGGATGCAAGGAAACAGATAAATGCAGGGAAATGTCATCTTCACCCCATTTATCAACGTTGCTACAAAATTCCAGATTCCACGGGGCGAGCAACCAGAGGCAAAAAGAGAGCTGTGCCCACTGCCCGGGCTGGGGCCTGGCCTTTGCAATGACCAAGGAAAGCAATGGCAGCCAACCACCACCTGCTAAGTCAGAGAAAGGAAAAGCAGAAAGTCACAGGCACTTTCCCGCTACTGACAGCACAAAACCTTCCAAAGGACAAGAAGCGAAGTGTCTGAAGAGTTATCAAAACTCCCCACTAAAAGGAACCAGGGCTCCATGGAGACACGGCTTGTTCCCTTGCTGCCCCCTCCCCCTTTAAAAAAACTATTCTGAGTGCTTGATTTGCTCCCTGAGCTACTAAGCTCTGGAGATAAACAAAAATCACCAAAACGAGAGCAAATACTACTTACTGACAATCTGCATTTGGCACAGACCCAGTCAAAGGCAGGAGGAGTGGGAAAGCTTTACAGTGGCAAAGGGGAAAGGTCCATCCTGATGGAAGGTTGTTGGTGTGGGGAAGCTGGAGGCAGACTGTCAGAAGAGGGGTTGAGGCTGGGAAAGAACAAGAAAAGATGAGCCTGAACACCTTCCTGTACCAGAAAGCAAGAAGTGCTCCAAGAATAATGGGGACACATAAAAAGGACACAGGAGCCAGCCCACTGTTCTTCCACTGGCCAAATGTGGCATGATTTGAGCATTAAAAGGCATCAGCTATGTACTTTGGATTTGTGAGTTGCATCTCATTCCTCAATAACAATGTGTACAGGGACTTCCCTGGTGGCGCAGTGGTTAAGAATCTGCCTGCCAATGGAGCGGACACAGGTTCGATCCCTGGTCTGGGAAGATCCCACATGCCGCGCAGCAACGAAGCTCGTGCGCCACAACTACTGAGCCTGTGCTCTAGAGCCCATGAGCCACAACTACTTAGCCCCGTGCCACAACTACTGAAGCTCGCGCGCCTAGAACCCATGCTCTACAACAAGAGAAGCCACCACAATGAGAAGCACAGGCACCGCAACGAAGAGCAGCCCCAGCTCACTGCAGCTAGAGAAAGCCCGTGCGCAGCAACGAAGACCCAACGCAGCCAAAAATAAATAAATAAAATATAATTATAAAAAAACAATGTGTACAAAGACAACCACCCAAACATTTAGGAAAGAAGTAGTACCAATTATACACAAATTCTTCTGGAAAATCAAAGAGAACACTTACCAACTCATCCTGTGAAGCGAGCATCACCCTGATACTCAAACCAGACAAAAATGTTACAAGAGAACTACAGACCAATGTCCATCACTAGCATAGAAGTAAAAATTCTTAAGATTTTAGCAAATCAAACCAACACAGACAAAAAGAATAGTTCATCATGACTGAGTAAGGTTTATCCCAGGAATGCAGTTTATCCCAGGAATTTTAAAAATCAATGTATTTCACCGTAGTAACCAAAAATCCACTTGATCATCTCAACAGACGCAGAAAAAAGATGTGACAAATCCCAACATCCATTCCTGATAGAAACACACTAATCCTGGGGCAGATGTCTATCATCTGCCCCCACAGGAAAGGGACCTCACATCACTAGGAGGAATTTTTGCCACAAACGCTTAACGTGTGTATCGTCATGCTGTCCAGTTTACAGGAAACACAGAAAGTGGAGAAAGAGGTAAAATGTCAACACGAGGAAGCAATCCAACAGATCCACAGTGAGGACGTTCTAAGGCAGAATACCCTGGACTCTTCAAAAAGTCAGCGCCACGATAAATGTTGGGAACTGTTTCAGAAGCAGAGACCAAAGTAACCAATGGCAATGCATGACCACACACTGGATCCTTATAAAGGGACAGACAATTTGAGACAAGTTTCGGTATGTGACCGTGGACTCAATGTCAGAACACACCCTGGAATGATTCATTTCTATCCATTGTGGTTACAGAGGAGAGCGTTCTTGTTCTAGATCGCTGGTTCTCAGTACTGGACCAAGGCTGACCCCCAAGGATGTCTGGAGACATTTCTGGCTGTCACTACTGGGGAAAGGTGCCACTATCATCTAGTAGTTAGAAGCCAAGGATGCTTTTAAACATTCAGCAAATAACCATTAAGACCTGTCCGAGGACTTCCCTGGTGGCGCAGTGGTTAAGAATCCACCTGCCAAAGCACGGGACATGGGTTCAAGCCATGGGTTCAAAGCAGGGGACATGGGTTCATGATCCCGCATGCCGCGGAGCAACTAAGCCCTTGCGCCACAACTACTGAGCCTGTGCTCTAGAGCCTGCGAGCCACAACTACTGAAGCCCGTGCGCCTAGAGCCCGCGCTCCACAAAAGAAGCCACCACAATGAGAAGCCCGCGCACTGCAATGAAGAACCAATGCAGCCAAAAATAAAGAAAGAAGAAAAAAAAAAAACCTGTCCAGCCTCAAATGCCAACAGTGCTGCTGTTGAAAACCCTCGTCTAGAGGAATGCTGAGGACCCCTGGTGAAGCCCTGTGGTGTTGCACATACTTACGGACACAAAGAACTTTGTCAAAACTTCAGTTATTGAGTGTAGCTGGAGAACGTATAAGTATTCATTATATTATACTTACAACTTTTCTAAATACTTAACCTTTTTTAAATAAAAAGTTTGGGGAAAATAAAATAAGAAAGGTGGGAAATCTGAGGGGGCGGGAAGAGCTGCCCAGCATACCTAGCAGGAAGGGGCTCCGGAGGCCCCTCCCATTCCCAGTAGGGATGCCTGGGAGGGGCCAAGGCTCCCAAGGCTTTGGCCAAACGCGTGGCTCAAGTGGAAAAGTTTTCGGGTCCTGGAGGGTGTCTCAGGGCTCAGAGCAAGGGAACTTGATGCGCGGCGGAGAGGGAACTGACACTAAAGGGCGCTGCAGAGCTGTCAACACTGCGGGGGGCCAACCGCCAACACCAGACCTGCCGGTGGGCTGACCAAGCACAGAGGCCTCGGGCCATCCTGCCTGGAAGGGGAGTGAGGGCACGCGGGAGCGCGAGCAGGGAGTTTCTGGATGTCCTGCGAAAAGATGACCGTGCAACTGACAAAGTAAAACCGACTTGACCCATTTGTCATCAAAGGCCCCGCGCCCTCGATCCGGTCAATTTCAAGGGCTTCTTTCGAACGGTACCCGGGAAAGGCCTCCGCCCGCAGAGACCGGAACTACCGGGGCAGGCCGAGCTCCCGCGCGGGGAGCTGGGCCATCCCGTCCCTCCCGCGCACCTCGGTGCTCGTTCTGCAGCCGCAGGCGCTGGTTGTACAGGCTCTTCTCGGTGAGGTGCTGGATGTCCAGCAGCCCCTGCACGATCTCGAACACGGTGCCGTCGAGGAGCGCCAGGGCCAGGTCGCTGAGCGTAGTGTAGGACAGGCGCTGCTGGAAGGAGCTGCGGGAGGAGGGCGCGGTGAGCGGGGCGGGGCCGAGCCGCCTGCCCGCGCGCCCCGCCCACCCCGCGCGCCCCGCGGCCGCGCACCTGGGCAACTCCTTGACCAGGCCCTGCAGCGCCGACAGCAACTGGTAGTGCCGCTCCTGCTGCCGGGCTCCGTCCACCGCCTCCTCCAAGGCGCCGGAGTACCGCTCCATGGCACCCGCACCCCGCCAGCCGCCGCCGAAGCGACGCGCGCCTCCTACGTCAGTCCAGAGCGCGGCGCGCCCCGCCCCCTTTCACGACAGTTCTGAGCACGGCGCGGCCCGCCTTTGCGTCATCCAGAAGGAGGCTGTCTCGGCCCCAGCGAGCAGCGTCCCGCATTGTCCCCGCCCCTTACCCTGCCTCCACGCCCACACGACCTCCGAGACGTTACTCCACAGCCTCAAAATCGCGAGATTTCTGAGAATTCTCCCCCGCCCGCGCGGTGGGCGTGGACCGAGGCCCCGCCCCTGCCCCGCCCTGCATTGTAGACTGTGCTATGGGCACCCTGTGCTTTTTTTTCCTTCAATTGGCTATTTTTCTGGAATCAAATTACAGTAGTGATTAATAGATTTTATTTTTTATATCTGGAGAAAAGGATTTGTTAGTTTTATAATTTTTCTTAAGAACAAGCATATGTATTTAGTAGTTCCATTGCATTAGAACAGTTTTAACTCACAGTGACTTGTGAAATCCATCTTCTCCAGGCCTGTGTGTTGAGAGCTTCCTGTCTTATCAAGTCATGGGTGGAGAAGAGGCTGTCCTGTTAAGTGGCAGGATGTTTACAAGTGACACTGCTTCTTCTAAAACATTGGTTCTTTTCAGACTTTTCAGTTTTACACAAAGACTAGAGTAAAATGGTAACAGTAAACCCGCCAACTAAAATTTGGCACTTGCCATCTACCTCTACAAGGATTAAATCCTAAGCCTGTTGCCAAAATCTTGGCTCGCTGTGCACAGATGCCAAATAAAAATATGGAGACAGAGGTTTGGAAGAAAGGAAGTAGCGAGGCTTAATTTTCTTTGCCAGGCAAAGGGAAGACAGCAGGCTAGTGCCTCAAGAACTGTGCCCCACCCCGCCAACCTTCCTGGGGAATTACAGGGATTCTTATGGGGAGTTCGCAGTCCGAAGTGAGAGACAAGGATCAAAATGGTGAAGGTCATGCATTCTTCTTCTTGCATTATTTCAAAACAGTCACCGCTGGAGTCAAGCAACCCGGTAATTGTGTCCGGCAGCCCGGTAATTGGGTCTGTTAGTCTCTGGGTTATCGGTCTGCGACCTCCTTTCTGAAATGCAAACAACTACAAGGGGTGATTTGCTACAAGAGGTTACAGTGGGAGCAAATACCAGGTGCAGAATGTAAATTACAAAGGATTGGGGGTGACAGGTTAGCTTTGTGAAGGGCAATTCTAACTACAGACACTACAGATCAGTAACAGTTAAAATAAAACTAGGATTAACTCTCTCAGGCCACGTTATGTTTCTTCTCTAGCCTGTTCACTGCTCCCTTTATTTTCCTTGTTCTTAGGAGAGGGAAAACTTCATTTTTATTTTTGCTGCAACAATCCTTACCCTAAAAAAACCTCATGATTTCTTTTTTTTTAATAAATTTATTTATTTTTTTTTAATTTTTGGCTGTGTTGGGTCTCCGTTGCTGCACGTTGCTTTCTCTAGTTGTGGCGAGCAGGGGCTACTCTTGGTTGTGGTGTGCGGGCTTCTCATTGTGGTCGCTTTTCTTGTTGCGGAGCGTGGGCTCTAGGTGCACAGGCTTCAGTAGTTGTGGGCACGGGCTTAGTTGCTCCGCAGCATGTGGGACCTTCCCAGACCAGGGCTCGAACCCGTGTCCCCTGCATTGACAGGCGGATTCTTAACCACTGCGCCACCAGGGAAGTCCCCAAAACTCGTGATTTCTTAAGGACAAATATTTTCTGACTCCCTCCAGAGTCAATAACAATTATTGCCAGGCAACTTTTAACAACCTTGTGTCTTTTTGTCTTTATAAGCAAGCCCCTGACCCTTTCTCTTCCCTAGCACACTCTTTAAGGGTTACCTGAATCTGTGTCTCCTGCCACCTAAAAATTGTCACTCGCCATCTGACTCTGCCAGGATGAGGTCACCAGCCACTGCAGTCTCAAAACACACCCTGAAAGGAGTTCAGGGTAGAGATCAGGAATGAGGCACTCTGCTCTGGGAAAACTGGCAGAACAGGTCTTCAGACAGGAGATTTTATGAGCCCAGTTTCTTGCATTTTCTCATATGGAGAGAAGCACTAGCATCGGGACTTCCCTGGTGGTCCAGTGGTTAATAATCCGCCTTCCAATGCAAGGGACACGGGTTCGATTCCCTGGTCGGGGAGCTAAGATCCCACATGCTACGGGGCAACAAAGCCCACGCACCGCAATTACTGAGCCCCCACTCTGCAACTATAGAAGCCCGTGTGCTGCAACCAAGAGCCCACACACTGCAAATGAAAGATCCCACGCGCTGCAACTAAGACCCCACGCAGCCTAATTAATTAATTAAAAAAAAAGAAAAGCACTAAAATCATTAACTGAGACATCTGCTCCTCGTGACTAGCAGCAACCGCCTCATGACCAGCTGCAATCTTCTGCCAACATGTGTGCTTGATTGTACGTATCTCCCTTCACCAAAATCACATATATACTGACCCCCCCACCCCCACCCCCGGCCCAACCTCTTCAGAGCAGTTCCTCAGGGCTATCTCAGAGGCTGTCTCCCGGGCTGTAGTCCTCATTTTGCCCCCAAATAAAACATAACTCACAACTTTCACGTTGTGCTTTTTTTTTTTTTTCCCAGTGGACACTCCCAAACGCAATTCTTAAGATCCCAAATAAACCCTTTTCCTGTTTGCAGTCTCCTGCATTTTTTTTTTTTTTTGGTTGTCACACTTAGCATTATACATGTAAGATCCATCCATGTCTTTGCATAGATTGATGGTTCATTTCTTTCCATTGCTAAATAGTATTTAATTGCATGTGTATGGGAGGAAAAATAATTTTCCCTCTATACTTCTGTGTTCTTAGTTGAGATCACTCCTATAAGATACATTAACAAAAGAAAAACAATCAGAAACTTAATAATGTACATACATCCTGTGAATTTGGGAGGTACCCAGGAAAACTAAGTAAGTCCCTGAAATGGCCCAAGCCATCTCCTCAAATGCCATCCTCAGCTAAAAACAAAAGAAAGATGTTAGGGGAGGGGGGAACCAGGTTAAAGGAGGTTATCAGGCAAAGCACAGTAAAAAAAGGGTATGGTTGTTATGCAGATTTAAGTTCCGGCCTTCTCCACTGAAAAGAGTTTCTTAAGATAGTCACCCTTCTATTCCTGGTACTGAGAGGGAGACACCTTTATAAATGTAGATTTCCATTATAAATGTAAATTTCCCTCCCCAAAAGGGTAACTTCTACTCGAATTTCAGAGATTCTCCTGTGTCTGTTTTTTTAAATTAATTGGTTCAAAATAATCCTTATGCCAAAGAGGCATATATGGGGGTGTCCTATTCCGCTCCCCTTAACATGGATGTGCAAGTTTTTGTTTGAACCCCTGTTTTCAATACTTTGGTGTCTATAACTAGGCGTTACATTGTTGCACCATATCATACTGTACATTTACCTTTTTGAGGAAATATCAAAATATTATACACATAGGCTGCACCATTTTATATTTCCACAAGCAATGGTTAAAATTTCCATTTGCTCTACTTTGTTGCCAATATTCATTATTTTTTATTTTTCTTGACAATAACAATTCTAGTGTGTTTGAAGGGGTATTGAATCGTGGTACTCATTTGCATTTCCATCATGACTACTGATGTTTGACATCTTTTCATGTCCTTGCTGACCATTTGTATATCTTGTCTGGAGAAGAGTCAGGTCAAGTCCTTTGTGCATTGTAAAAATTGAGTTCTTTATGTTTTTGTTGTTAAGTTTCTTTTTTAAAAATTAATTAATTAATTAATTAATTTTTTGGGGCTGTGTTGGGTCTTCGTTGCTGCACCTGAGCTCTCTCTAGTTGCGGTAAGCGGGGGCTACTCTTTGTTGCGGTGTGCGGGCTTCTCATTGTGGTGGCTTCTGTTGTTGTGGAACACAGGCTCTAGGCGCGAGGGCTTCAGTAGTTGTGGCACGCAGGCTTAGTTGCTCTGCAGCATGTGGGATCTTCCCGGACCAGGGTTCGAACCCGTGTCCCCTGCATTGGCAGGTGGATTCTTAACCACTGTCCCACGAGGGAAGTCCCTGGTAAGTTTCTTGATATATTCTAAAAATAGACTTTTATTAGATATAAAATGTGCAAACATTTCCTTCCATTCTGTGGGCTGTCTTTTCACTTTCTGGATAGCATTTTTGATGATAAAGTTTTTAACTTTGAGGAAATCCTATGTATCTATTTTTTTCTTTCATTGCTTGTACTTTCGTGTCAGATCTAAGAAACGATTACTAAATGTAAGGTGATAAAGATTTATTCCCTTGGTTTATTTGAGAGATTATAGAGACATCCCTCGGTATCCACTTTGCTAGGGTTTAGGTCTGTGGTCAGAGTCAGTGTCAGGGCTTAGGGGTCAGGGTTAGGGTTAGGATTATGGTCAGGGTTGGAGAGTCAGGATAGAGGGTGATGGTTAAAGGGTCAGGGTCAGAGATTAGAGTTTAGGTGTCAGGATCGAGGGTCTAGAGTCCAAGGTTAGGGTTGTTAGGTTTAGGGTTATAGGTTAGGGGTTAGGGTTATAGGCTGTGGTGTTAGGGTTAGATTTAGGTTTAAGCATAACCCACCCTCATCCCCCTTCTCCTTCTCTGAGGCTTCCAGGATGGACATTATTCTCCCAGGGTCACACATTAGTCAGGTAGGTGAGCTGCATCATTGTGTTTCTGCCCCCCGAGTCTGGGCTCTGAGAGAATGAATGTCTGTACTTGTCTCTGTTTTGAATCCAACTCAACCTCAGTCAAGGGTTGTGGAGGGCATCAGAAATCAAGCAGTTTCTGTCAGCCTTCCCTCCTGCCTGGAAAGGATGGTGCTGGCCCCACTCTGCCTGGGCAGTCCTAGGTTCCAGCACAGCTCTGACGCGAGGGCACTCAGAAGACATGTGCGGATTTATTCAGGACTGGGTGCAGTGACTGGCTGGCCCTCAGGTGCTGCCTTTTTGAGGGCTGCTGAGGCCCTCCTGGGACTTGATGAATCCTTTGTCCCATCTGAGCGGGCATCAGTAGAAAATAAAGTCTCAGACAGGATAGCCCTTGACCTCTGAGCATCCAGGCAGGCATCTGTGGTTCTCCAGCTCAGGCCATCCTGGGCCCTGTCAAGCTCTTGTTGCCAATTACTGAGCTGACCATGCAGCTGTGCAATTGAACAGCTACCCAGGCAGCGTAGACATCCCCCTGGATGTTTCAATTCCCTACATCCATGTGATTGAGAGAAGTGTCTCTTCCCTCACAGCCTCGTAGCCGGCCAAGAGAGGTAATAACCCTCCAAACATAGAGTGTGGCCCTGGCCACAACATCCAAACAGCAGACTATTACCCTAAAATTCTTTGGCTTTCCAGTTGTGATAAACTTTGACACTCATACTCATTAAGACTCAAAGATATGGGGGACACTGGGCCTCCCTGTGGGCAGTTTCTCACTGAGGCCACATGGTCTCAGTGAGCCATGTGAGTTTAGGGCTCAGCCCCTGTGTCCTCCAGAAAGCTTGCCAACTGTGGATTGTGTGGCATGGAATAACCCTTGAAGCTCCCACTGCTTCACTGAGCAAGAGTTTACTTACCACCCAGTATTTGGTCTCTGCTCTTTGTAAAGGAGAGAGAAGAGACTGGAAAATGAGCAATTTTGTTCTTCAGGAATGGGTGATTAATGTGGCCAGGGGGCAGGTGTGACTCCTGGGCTCCCACCACCAGGGACGTGAATGAAGTCCGTGTGCCTTTTGAGGCACACGGGCAATCAGGGCCAGTCTCTGATGTGAGGACCCGATGCCCAAAGCAAGAGCCTGGAGTTTACCACCAAAAGCAAAGTTGCTATTTTAGCAAGTGGAAGAGCATCTTGCCATCAAGGGAGGACAGCAAGAGCCGTGGATGGGTGGCTGCAGCCCCTGACCCTAACTGAACCCCTTCCTTCTTTGGGCTTCAGATTCCACAGCTGTGCAGTGATCTGTCAGTGATACAGAAGCAGCTGCTTTCCCTGACTGGGTATCTGTTCTCATGGCCCAGTCCAGCAGCTCAGCTTTCCTTGGGGGAACTGCTTGTTACCTGCTTGCAATCCAAACATTTCCAGAGGGCAGACCCCACATTCCACCCACATTGAAGATGGGCTTCTGATCCACGTCTAGCCAATCCTATGTTCTATCTTCTTGGTGCTCTGATGGGTTCAAGAATGAGAATGTGACCCAAACCAAAGGCATTTTAGACCATGGCTTTTCATGGGAAGGAGAGACCCTTTCTGGTAAAATGGTCATTGAGTGGTATCAGCCTGGAGTTGCTCCAGGAGGCCCTGGATGCAGTGAGAGAGACTGTTCCTGTGAATGGGGTCGCCCCAAAGCAGGACAAAGGATTGGAGAGAGACCAGATCACACCACAAGAGAGTGTTTTCTACAGAATTGTCACAATTAATGAACAAATATCGATACCTTATTATTAACTGAAGTCCATATTTCATTTGGGTTTCCTTCATTCTAACTTTTTCTCTTCCAGATGCCATCCAGGGTATCACGTGACATTTAGTCATCATGTCTGTTTAGGCCCTTCTGGGCTTTCACAGTTTCTCAGACTCTCCTTGTTTCTATGACACTGACATTGGTGAGGAGGTCTGGTCAGGTATTTTGTAGACTGTCCTGTGCTGGGATTCACTTGGTGTTTTTCTCATGATTAGGCTTGAGTTATGGGTTTTGAGTAAGCAGATCACAGAGGTAAAGTGATTTCTCATCACTTTATATCAAGGGAACGGGCTCTCAAGGCAACTTATCACTGTTAATATTAACTTTGGTCACCTGCCTGAGGTAGTGCTTGTCAGATTTCCCCACAATGAAGTTAATTTTTTTCCCATTTCCATACTGTGTCTTCTTTAAGAGGAAGTCACATTAGGAACCAGCACCTATGGAGGCAGGAGTTAGCGCCACCTCCACACTCCATGGATGGCTGAGTGTCTACATCAATTATTTGGAATTCTTCTACATAGGAGATTTCTACTCAACCCCATTCATAAAAAACCCTATGCAGTTACTTATTTTTACCAACATGGACACCTATGGATAGTTTTGTTCTGTTTTTTTTTTTTAAACTTTGTGTTATTATCCAGCAATCCAGATTTGGTTGCTAAGTTCATTCCCACTTTGGCTATTGAGAGATCTTTCCATTGGCTCCTGTTTTCCTTTGACATCATTTCATCCTGTGGATTTGTTTTCTTGGTACTTCCTTACTTTCTGATACAAGATTCAAGATTGTCCTGGCTCATATATTTACTGTCTCAGTCCTAGTGTCAGCCATTTCTTCAAAGAGCTCTGGTTCCTTTTACTAGAAAATGGTATTAAAAAGTTACATATAGATTTCCGGGCGGCGGGGACGGAGGTGGGCTTGGCGGGTCCGCGCGGCCTCGGGGCTGGAGCCGGGATTCCCGCCCGCCCCAGCGGCCGCCGACCGCCAAGCCCTGCGCCCCGCGCCTCCGTCCAGGGTCGCGGTAGCCGGAGGTGCGGCCGGGGCCGCAGGACAGGCGGGCGCAGAGGTCTCTTGTGTTGGGGGTGGTGCGACGAGGTTCCAGCGCCTCCGCGGAGCATCGCGGGTCCGGGGCTGGGGCGCCGCGGCTTGCTATGCTCTCCGCACTTTCCCGGCTCTGAAGCCTCGAGAACACGGCTAGGCAGCAGTAGTTTAACGGGGAGTTTGCCTGCTGGGAACTACTAGGGGCCTGCTGGGGTCTCAGTTCTTGGCTGGCCCCGGAACACGAGGTTGCCAGGCGTGTGACAGCAGCAGGTAGGAGTGAGCCGCTGGTGCAGTGATGAACAGGAAAGGAAGGACACTGGTGGTTGGCCTGTGAAACTAGGCAAGAATGACCAGCCAACACAATCCAGACCAAGGTCCATGGGCACAGCTTGGTCCTGTGAGGCTGGTCAGTGGAATAGACCTGCAGGTGTGGCTCTTGTCACTCTAGGACTGGCTTCAGGACAGATCCTGCTGATGCGCCCAGGGCACCGCCCTCAGTTCTCCAGGAGAGTGCGCCTGAGTGGAGCCAGGGGGGTGTGCCCGACTCAGCACGGCCACGCACATCCTGCCGGCAAGGGCAGTGGGGAGCCGGGGGAAGTCATGGCTTTGGGAATGTCCTCTGATGAAAAAGAACCTGCAGGCTTATAAAATAACTTTTGTGTGGAACGTTGGTGTGTTGAAAAGCAGTTCTGTGTGCTTTTCCCCCGTGGTGTGGATCAGCAGTGCTGAGGCAGCAGGTGTGATGCAGAAGTGTGAGCAGAGACCGTCTGGAATCCCCAAACTCCAGGGAAACTAGAGGTGACAGCAAGCCAGTGAAGAGGACAGGAGTTAGGGGGTCGGTGGCAGTGGTGGCAGCTCAGCAGGGGCCCCTCGTCTCAGGGCCCTAATCCTGGCTCCAGCCGGGTGGTCAGGGGAGCTGCAAAGTCTTCTGGGCGAGCAGAGCCCACAGTCCTGAGCTGTTCTTCGCTGTGTTTGGGTCATCTCCCCCCATGCAAGGGGAGAAATCTAGATGAGGTTTAAGAATTAGTGCTTTAAGAATGTGGATCTCATAGTTGAAAACTTGGAACACGTGTTTTCAGCACAAGGTGTTAAAGTGAACGGAAGGATTTAAGGCCTTTTCAAGGAGGGTGTCTCCATGTGGGCAGAACTAGAGAATAAATGGGTCTTGAATTAAAAAAATAAATAAATAAAAGTTACATATAGGAGCTAAATGTGCTCACCTGATAATGCAAGGAAATATATGCATGTATTCCCACCTCTGTGTATTTTTGGGTCTCAGGAAGGGCTGCTCCACAATGGCATATTGATTATTTTGAATTAAAGTTCCTTAATAAATGGCTGATGCAAGAGGGACACTCTGACTCTCTGCCTCCCTGAAAGCATGAAATAAGTCTCTCATGTGCAAGGTGCAGAAGCCTGCATAAACAAACCTTTTTACTTCTTTAATTTACGACCCCAAGACCAAACTGTTTAGATTCTTCAGTAGCTGAGCACCCAAAACCTAAGTTTCTTTGGCCTGTCAATTCCTCATAAGCTTATTGTTTCTTTGTCAAAAAAGTATAAAAGATGTTGGTCTGACTATTCTTAGAACCCAATTCAATGAGACTCTGTGTGCAGGAATAAAAATTTGTTTCTTTTTCTCCTGTTAATATGACTTCTGTAATTTTGTTATTACTTCAGGCACAAGAACTCAAGAGGGGGCAGAATTGTTAGCTACTACACCCTGAAGAGAACTCCATAAAGTAAAGCCCACTGTTTACGTATGGTCCGTTTTGCCTTTAGTCTACAGATTCAATTCATTTCCAAAGTTAACTTAGGTCAGCACCTTTTACCCCATCCCCTAGAGTTTTGTCCATGCATTTCTGATAGAGTTAGATTCTGTCATATTGAGTAGTCCATCCTGCAATATTCCTTCACCCTAAATAACAAAATCTGAATTGATTTTGATTGACCCCTTAGGTTATACATATCTATGGGCTTAGACAAATGCATAGTGACAGGTATCCATCCAAAAGTATCACATGGAACACTTCAAACCCCCCACCCCATGATCTGCTTATCATTTATGTAGCTTTGCATTTCCCAGTATGTCATAAATGGGGTCTTACTGTGTGCAGCCTCCTCAGACTGGATTCTTTCACTTAGCAATATATACTGAAGATTTATCCATATCTTTCCACGGGTTGATGGTTTACTCCTTTCTGAGTAGTATTCCATTGCATGTGTATGGGAGGAAAAGCAATTTTCACTCTGCCGTTCTAGGTTCTTTGTTGAGACCCGCCCTCCCCCCCACCCCAGCCACCTGTAGTAAAAGACAGATTACCTGGAGAAAAACAGACGTTTAATAGCATGTATACCTCCTGTGTACAGGGGAGCTACCCAGAAAAACTGAGTCACTCCCTGAAATTGTTAATGCAAGTTCGTGTGCCAGATGCACAGTGAGGCCAAACAAACTGAAAAGTCGGAGTTTGGAGCAGAGAAAGGTTTACTGCAAGGCCACACAAGGAGACAAGGTGGCTCATGCCCTGAAAAACCTCGAGATCCCCGAGGGATTTCGGCAAAGCATTTTTAAAGGCCAGGAGAGGCGGGGTCCCAGGGTACGTGATGAGCTTGTGCACAATTCTCCGATTAGCTCCTGGTGAGGCAGCAGGGTGGAGTCACAGGGGTTAACTTTATCAGTCCTTAGGCTCCAGGAGGCCTGGGGCTATGTGCTCCTGGTCTTTAAATAGTTCTTCCTTTTGGTGGTGGTGGGGGGGGTTCACACTGGCAAAGCAACTCAGGAAATTTGCATCAAATGCTATTACCTAGGTCCTTCAGAGAGGAGCTAAAGCAGAGGATATGGGGGAAGGCCTGTCCTGAGAAGGCCCCATAGGGTCCTGCTCGGTTACAAATGGCGAAAGCCATCACCTTAAATATCATCTTCAGATAAAAACAGAAGAAAGACCTTGGGGAACGGGGGAAGCCAGTTATGGCAGGTTATCATGCAAAACACAGTGCACCAGGGTATGGTTGTTTGCAGATTTAAGTCAGGACTTCTACATTGATAAGAGTTACTTGAGGTTTAATTATCCTTCTATTTCTGGTGCAAAGAGGGACATACCCTTACAAATGGAGATTTCTCTATTGTACATGTCCTTCACAAAAGGGCAATCTGTACTCAGTTTTCTGAGATTCCTTTCTTTTTTTAAAAATCAGACTGAAATAATCCTTATGCCAGAGAGGCATATTTTGGGGTGGCATATTCTACTCTCCTTGACATGGATGGACCCCACTTTGCTTATGCATTCATCTATTGAGGGATATCCTTGATTTCTTCAAGTTTGCATCCATTATGAATAGTGCTGCTGTGCATAATTGCATCCTTGTTTGAATTTGGACATAGATTTTCAAAGCAGTTGCCTAAATACTGGAAGCATGATTGTTGGATCCCAAAGTGAGATTTGTTTAGCTTTGGAAAAAAAAATGCCAAACTGTCTTACAAAGTGGCTGTACATGCATTCCACCAGCAATGAGGGAGAGTTCCTGTTGTTCCTCACCCTCTAGCAATTGGTATTGTCATATTTTTGGAGTTTAGCAGTCCTAATAGGTGTGGTGTGATATCTCATGATTTTAATTTGTAATTCCCTAATAGTATGATATTTTTGTATAATTTTTGTATGATTTTTAATATCTGTATATCTTTTTTGGCGGGGTGTCTGTTCAGATTGTTGCCGAAATATCGGCTTCCCTGTGCACAGATGCCGAACAGAAATATGGAGACAGAGATTTTGGAGGAAGAGAGAGATGGCTTTATTTTCCTTCCAGGCAGAAGGGAAGACACAGAAGGCTAGCGCTTCAAGAACTGTGCCCCCCTGTCCTGGGGAATTACAGGGGGTCTTATAGGTGGAACTCTCAGTCCAGGATAAGTGGTAAGGATCAAAGTGGTGAAGGTCTTGCATTCTTCGTCTTCTTGCAATATTTTAAATCAGTCACTTCTGGCATCAGGCAGCCTGGTAATTGGGTCCGTTCATCTCTGGGTTATCAGCCTGCGACCTTCTTTCTGAAATGTAAACAGCTACAAGGGGTGATTTGCTATAAGAGAATGCTGCGAGAGTAAATGCCAGGTGCAGGGTCCAATTCATATGGAATCAGAGAGTAATTAGCTTTGTGAAGGACAAGTCCAGCTACAAGTGTTTGTTAGTAGTAACAGCTAAAGAAAAACCAAGATTGCTTAACTCTTTCAGGCCTGTTTATGCTGTTTCCCCAGGCTGTTCATTGTTGCTTATCTTCCTTGTTTATCAGAAAAGTCTCATTTCTATTTTTGCTGCAACAAGATCCTTACCCATTTTTTATGGGGTTGTTTTAGAGGTCTTTGTCTATTTTGAGTCCAAATCCGTTACTGGATATGTTGTTTACAAATATTTTTCTTCCAGTTTGTGGCTTGTCTTTTGACTTTTTGAATAAGGTCTTTCAGAGTAGAAATCTTTAATTTTATAAAGTCCACAATATTTTTTTCTTTTGTGGATTGGCTTTTTGTGTGTTAAAACTCCAAGCTCATGATCTACAGACCAACGCCAAGGTCATGTAGATTTTCTTCTATGTTTCTCTGTAATTTTAAGTTTCACATTTTATTATTATTATTAGTTAAACATGTATTTATTTGGTTGCTGCAGGCGGGCTCCTTAGTTGAGGCACGCATGTGGGATGTAGCTCCCTGACCAGGGATTGAACCCAGGCCTCCTGCATTGGGAGCCCCGAGTCTTCACCACTGTGCCACCAGGGAAGTCCCAACAGTTTTACATTTTAAATGCCTGTTAGTGAATTTGGTGTAAGTTTTAAAGTTAGTGTCTACGGTCATTTCATTTCATACGGTTTCCAGTTAATTGTTTCTCAACTATTTTGGAGAAGTCATGGGACATTTGGCTCTATTTTAATTTGAATTTCCACAGTTTAATGGAGGTAGCAGAACGGCCCTCAGAGGGCGGGGCCTCCGCTGAACTGTGAGGGCGGCTTGGTCTGCCCTTTCCCATTGGCTGGCAGGGAACGAGAGCCCGCCTCCCTGACCCGCCTCTGGAATCCGCCTTGTGCTTGTGGACCTGGCTCTGCGCACAGCTGACGGGAACAGGTCTCCTCAGGACCCACTGGGGCTTCAGCTTTGGGACACTGTGGGGTCCAGTTCATGCTGACAGGAGCCCGGTCTCCTCAGGACCTGCCAGGAGGTGATGCCGCTGAAGGAAAAGGTGCGGAAAAGTGGGGAGAAGGTTCCTGTGCGTGGCTGACCGCTGAGGGTGTCAGTCTTCAGAGGACCCAGGAGAGGAAGGGCTTGATGTGGAAAACTGGGTTTTTAGCAGTTTTTGTGTGTGTGGTGTAGACAGAGCGCAGTGTTGTTCTTTAGTGTGTGGTGTCCAGTTTTCCCAGCACCGTTTATTGAGGGGACTGTCCTTTCCCCAGTGTATGTTCTTGGCTCCTTTCTTGTGAATTAACTGACCACATGCCCGTAGGTTTATTTCTGGGCTCTTGGTTCTGTTCCTCTGGTCCACGTGCCTGTTTTTATGCCAATTCCACACTTTTTGGTGACTGTAGCTTCATAATGTAGTGTGAAGTCAGGGAGGGAAGTGCCTCCAGCCTGTTCTCCTTTCTCAGAATCCCTTTGGCTATTCAGGGGCCTTTGTGTTTCCACCCAAATGTTAGGAATGTTTGTTTCTGTGAAAAATGCCATTGGAGTTTTGACCAGGCTTGCTTTGCATTTGACCAGGCTTGCTTTGGGTAGAATGGACTTTTAAAAAAAATATTTATCTATTTATTTTGGCTGTGCCGGGTCTTAGTTGCGGCACACGGGATCTGCGTTGTGGCATGCGGGCTTCTTAGTTGCGGCATGCATGTGAGATCTAGTTCCCCGACCTGGGATCCAACCTGGGCCCCCTGTATTGGGAGCACGGAGTCTTACCCACTGGACCACCAGGGAAGTCCCTAGAATGGACATTTTAACAATATTCTTTGCATCCATGAGCACGGGATATTTTTCCATTTATTTGTGTCTGTTCAGTTTCTTTCATCACTGTCTTACAGTTTTCAGTTTGCTTTCACATCGTTGGTTAAATTTATTACTAGGTATTTTTTGGATGCCATTGTAAATGAGATTGTTTTCTTCATTTCTCTTTCTGATGGCACATTATTAGTGTATAGAAAGACAACTGATTTTTTTTAACATCTTTATTGGAGTATAATCACTTTACAATGGTGTGTTAGTTTCTGCTTTATAACAAAGTGAATCAGCTATACATATACATATATCCCCATATCTCCTGTCTCTTGAGTATCCCTCCCATCCTCCCTATCCCACCCCTCTAGTTGGTCACAAAGCACCGAGCTGATCTCCCTGTGCTATGCGGCTGCTTCTCACTAGCTATCTGTTTTACATTTGGTAGTGTATATATGTCCATGCCACTCTGTCACTTCGTCCCAGCTTACCCTTCCCCCTCCCCACTAGTGGGTTCTTAACTAGCAATGTGAATGGTGACATTAAAGGTCCTCAATCAGGACTGAAATACCCCCAGGACTTCCCTGGTGGTCTGGTGGGTAAGACTCCACGCTCCCAATGCAGGGGGCCTGGGTTCAATCCCTGGTCTGGGAACTAGTTCCCATATGCATGCCATAACTGAGTTCGTATGCTGCAACTAAAGATCCTGCGTGCCACAAGTAAGACCTGGCGCAGCCAAATAAATAAATAAATAGTTTTTTAAAAAAGATTGAAATACCCCCCACATGCACAGGTGTAAGAACATGGGGAGGCCGTGTGCAGCCGGCACCCTTAGGGATGGGCTTCCGACTTGATCCCTCAACGTTCTGGTGTCCAGCCACTGGTTTAGGATTTCTGGGGGCCCAGTGCTGACTCGAAGAGTTCCACAATGCAGCCTCTATCTGCCTTTAGTGAGACCCACACTTCCAGGATCCTACAGAGCAGGGTCTGTGTGACTGTTCTGTGGCTTCTGTAACAAATGACCACAAGCTGGGTGGTTTAAAACAACAGGAATTCATCCTCCCCCAGTCCTGGAGACCAGACATCTGAGATTAAGGGGTCGCAGGACTGAAGTCCCTCCAGAGGCTCCAGGGTAGGGTTCTTCCTGCCTTTTCCAGCTTCTGGGGGCTCCAGGCATACCCAGGCTTGTGGCTGCATCCCTCCCATCTCTGCCTCCATCTCCATGTGGCTTCTCCTCTGTGTCTGTGTCTCTCCTCCTTTGTCTCTTATAAGGACGCTGTCATTAGATTTAGGGCCACTCTAACCCAAGATGACCTCATCTCAAGATCCTTAACTAGGGTTTCCCTGGTGGCACAGTGGCTAAGAATCTGCCTGCCAATGCAGGGGACACGGGTTTGAGCCCTGGTCCGAGAAGATCCCACATGCTGTGGAGAAACTAAGCCCGTGCGCCACAACTACTGAGCCTGTGCTCTAGAGCCCGTGAGCTACAACTACTGAGCCTACGCTCTAGAGCCCGCGAGCTACAACTACTGAGCCTGCGCTCTAGAGCCCGTGCTCCGCAGCAAGAGAAGCCATCGCAATGAGAAGCCCGCGCACCGCAACGAAGAGTAGCCCCCGCTCTTCGCAACTAGAGAAAGCCTGCGCACAGCAACGAAGACCCAATGCAGCCAAAAAAAAAAAAAAAAAAGATCCTTAACTACAATATACAAAGACCCTTTTCCCAGAGATGGTCCTGTTCACATGTTCTGGGGGGACACATATTTTGGGGCCACTATTCAACCCGTTATCTGTGTATACAGTAACCCTCATTTTAGGAGGTTACCAAGGTCCCACATAGACTGGCACAGACAGTAGCTTTATGTAGGTGTGGGTCTGGGGAGAATGAGGACCCTGGAATCACCTGGAAAGGATCAAGGCCTGGCTTCATTAGGTGAGCTCTTCCACCACGGGGCCCATGGAAACAGCCACTCCACTCTGTCCGTGGAAAGGGATCCAGTGCCAAGTCCAGAAGCAGTTACCTTGCAAAGCTGGCTATTCTGGGATTTCATCATCAATAGCATCATGTAACCAATAACTACGGGCTTGGAGGAATCGCCTTCTGGCACATGATGACAACAGCACTGTCACTTTAGGCTCATCAAGCCTAGAATAGGAATGTTTGAAGGAGAAGTGTTTGGGAGATTGCTAAGCTTGGTTGTCAAGGAAACTGAGCAGGTTTGTCAAGGCTGTCAAGGAAACTTCTCCCTTAAACTGAAGGCAGGGCTGGGGGAGTTGAACTCCAGGGATCTTTTAAAGGGCTGCTCTGAAGCACCATAACCTGAGTGGTGGTCTCAGCGTGAGCTGTGGTTTGAGAAAAGTATGATGAAATTAAGCCTTACTTTCTGTTATAGTTGGGGAGGAGTTTGTAAAGCACTTCGGCTTTTAGGGCAAAAGTTTTTTACTGGAAGAAAGTGTCCTCCCCGAAATGGGCTGAGGCTCAAGGTGTCTCTGTCTCCTTCATGTGAGAGTCCAGGGCAGGTAGGTGTCAGGGTCCAGGTTCTGTCCACCTTGTTTCTCCTCCCTGCTTCTGGGTGGGGGGCTCCGACCAGCAGGGTGGGGTGACCACATGGGCACCATGCCCTCTGTCCTGGGATGCAGGCTGGCCAAGGCCCTCACCACCTCCACCACTTCCCCTTGGTAATGTAACAGGGAGGAGCCAAATCTGACTACATATTGCATCTGTTTCTTTTACTTTAACCTTTGTTTCCCAGCTGCTTTTGTTCACTAAAAGGATACTATCTATACACAATGGCCTGCCTCAGGGAACCCTGCCCCTCTGCCTGAATGTTAAACCAAAGAGCCTTTGTTCAGGAAAACATCTGGACCCTGTCCACCTGTGGATGGCTGAAAGAAAGAAGAAATTAACACATCCCGACCCCGAAGCTGGCCATTCCACGAAGCTGGCCATTCCACGGGGATATATGCAAAATTTATGGCCTTTTTACTTCACTTCCTCATCTCCTCCCCCTCTCTGTGCTATAAAAGAAACTGGCATTCAAACCCAGATAAGATGATTGTTTAGAGACATTAGTTTGCCATTTTCTCAGTCTGCTGGCTTTCCTGAATAAAGTCATATTCCTTGCCTCAACACCTCGTCTCTGATTTATTGGCCTGTCGTGTGGCGAGCAGAGGGAGCTTGGACTTGGTAACAAATGTGGCTTAGCCAGCCAGGAGCCTTGCTGCTTGTGTTTAGCTGGCCCCGGTCAGGCAACACTGGGGCAAGTCCCTGGCAGCTGCCAGGACCATTTGTCCTGAGGATCTTCCCTTCAAAGTTCCCTGAAGTGGCACCAGCTACCCCAGCGCTCCGCAGTTGAAGCAAGGAACCGACCGGCTCTGCGAGTCCATGGACTCGACTTTGTCGGGTAAGTCTATGCAATTCGGTAACCGGTTCGTTTGTTTTGGTCTTGGTCTTGTTTTGGTATTGTGTATCCTTTTGTATTGGGAGTCCACGGACTCGATTTTGTAGGGTAAGTCGCTCCAGCGTGCACACCGGCCACATATTCCCTCTCAATTTGGGCTTTTCCTTTATGGGATAAGCCAACTGGTTTGATCTGGGGACCCTGTTGGAGGGGGGAATTCTTGTTGGACTCTACCTGATTTGGAACCGGTTCGTTGGAAACTGGTTCGTTGGTTTTATAGGGTAAGTCTACCTGATTTGGGAACTAGTCCGTTGGTTTTGTAGGGTAAGTCTACCCAATTCAGGAACCAGGCATTATCAAGGGCATTTCTTGAGCACAGGTGTCATTTACAGCCCCGCGGGCCTTGTGAATGTTAAGTGCCACTCAGCACCGGTTTTACAGTTGTTGTTACGGGAAATGGCCACAAGGCGGCAGCATTTCTTCATGACCAACTCCGGTTACTCGGGCAACCAGAGCCTGAGGGAAAATCTTGTCTTGGGTTGTCAGTTACAGTGGAATGGGCCAGGAGAAACACCCCAGGCTTGTGTTCCCCCTTACCCTTTACTGCCCAGCAAATCCCAACTCCTGCAACACCACTCTGCTGAGGGTGCTGTCATCTGTATGTACGTGGGGCGACCCTAAGGAAGGAGGCTGGAGGTAGGAACCCCACCACCACCAGGAGATGTGGAGCCCAGGGGACTTTTCAAAGCTCTTCCAGCCCAGAGGCTCCACCATCCTTTGGGTGCACTAGGCTTGGTTTCGCTGTAGGAGGGCCCGGCTGGATCTCGAAATGGTGGGCACATGCAGAGGGGAACAGGCGCTCCAGGTCCAAGTGGGGGCTCATTTGCTGGCACATCCTCCCCAGCTCCCTCACCCCACGACAGTCCAGCCTTGGGACGCAAGCCTGCTCAGGGTCCAGGGATGTGACACCAGCCCAGGTCACCAAAGCTTGAGGGGAATAGATTCGGCATTTAAAAAAAATTAATTAATTAATTATTTTTTGTCTGTGTTGTGTCTTCATTGCTGCACGCGGGCTTTCTCTAGCTGTGGCGAGCGGGGGCCACTCTTCGTTGCGGTGCGTGGGCTTCTCATTGCGGTGGCTTCTCTTGCTGCAGAGCACGGGCTCTAGGCGCGCGGGCTTCAGTAGTTGTGGCGTGTGGGCTCAGTAGTTGTGGCTCGCGGGCTCTAGAGCACAGGCTCAGTAGTTGTGGCGTGTGGGCTTAGTTGCTCTGCGGCATGTGGGATCTTCCCAGACCAGGAATCGAACCCGTGTCCCCTGCACTGGCAGGCGGATTCTTAATCACTGTGCCACCACGGAAGTCCCATTTCTTTTTTTTAATTTAAAATTTTATTTTTTATTGGAGTATAGGTGATTTACAATGTTGCGGGTTTTGTTGTGTTTTTCTTTCTTTTTTCCCTCTGTGTAGAGCAACTTGATTTACTTATACATAGACATATATATGTTCTTTTTGGGGTTCTCTTCTCACGTAGGTTATTACAGTGTTGAGTAGGGTTCTTTGTGCTATACTCTGGGTCCTTGCTGATTATTTTATAAATACTAGTGTGTATATGTTAATCTCAACCTGCTCATTTCTCCCTGCGCACCACCTTTCCCTTTTGGTCACCATAAGTTTCTTTCCTAAGTGCTTGAGGCTGCTTCTGTTTTGTAAAGAAGTTCATTTGTATCCATTTTTAGATTCCACCTCTAAGTGATATCATATGATACTTGTCTTTCCCTGTCTCACTTCACTTAGTGTGATCATCTTTATGTCCTTCCCTGTGACTGGAAATGGCATTATTTCATTTTATTTACGGCTGAGTAATATTCCATTGTGTCTATGGACGCCATCTTCTTTATCCATTCATCTGTCCTTATACACTTAGGTTGCTTTCATGTCTTCCCTCTTGTACATAATGTTGCCTTGATCGTTGGGGGTGCACGTATCTTTTAAACTGTTGGTTTTCTCGGGACCTTCGCCCAGGAGTGGGATTGCTGGGTCACATGGGACTTCTATGTTTAGTTTTTTAAGAACTTCCATACAATTCTCCATAGTGGGTGGCACCGATTTCCATTCTCACCAACAAGGTAGGAGGGTTCCCTTTTCTCCATATCCTCTCCAGCCTTTATTGTTGTAGATTTTTTCATGATGGCCATTTTGACCTCATTGTACTTTTTTTATTTTTTTATTTTTATTTTTATTTTATTTTTTTTGTACTTTTTTTAAAAAATAAATTTATTTTATTTTATTTTTGGCTGTGTTGGGTCTTCGTTGCTGCACGTGGGCTTTCTCTAGTTATGGCGAGCAGGGGCTACTCTTTGTTGCAGTGCGCGGGCTTCTCATTGCGGTGGCTTCTCTTGTTGCGGAGCATGGGCTCTAGGCGCGCAGGCTCAGTAGTTGTGGCGCACGGGCTTATTTGCTCCGTGGCATGTGGGATCCTCTTGGACCAGGGCTCGAACTCATGTCCCCTGCATTGGCAGGCAGATTCTTAACCACTGCACCACCAGGGAAGTCCCCACCTCATTGTACTTTTGATTGGCATTTCTCTCATAATTAGTGATGCTGAACATATCATGTGCTTGATGGCCATCTGTATGTCTTATTGGGAGAGATGTCCATTTAGATCTTTCAGCCATTTTTTATTGGGTCGTTTGTTCTTTTGATACGGAGCCGCAGGAGCTGTTTGTATATTTTGGAGATTAATTCCTAGTGGGTATCTTCGTTTGCAAGTATTTGTTCCCATTCTGAGGGTAGTCTTTTTGTTTATGGTTTCCTTCACTGTGCATATGCTTTAAAGGTGCATGAGGTCCCATTTGTTTATTTTTGTTTTCTTTTTCATTATTCTAAGTGGTGGCTCAGAAAAGTGGTGCTGCGATTTATGTCAAAGCGTGCTCTGCCTATAATTTCCTCAAGGGTTTTAGGGTATCCGTCCTTACGTTTAGATCTTTCATTGATTTGGAGTTTATTATTGTGTATGGTGTTAGAGCATTCTAATTTCATTCTCATTTGAATTTTTTTTAAACCTTTCATTTCTTTTTTTTTTTTTAATTAATTAATTAATTTATTTTTGGCTGTGTTGGGTCTTCGTTTCTGTGCGAGCGAGGGCTTTCTCTAGTTGCGGCGAGCGGGGGCCACTCTTCATCGTGGTGCGCGGGCCTCTCACCATCGCGGCCTCTCTTGTTGCGGATCACAGGCTCCAGACGCGCAGGCTCAGTAGTTGTGGCTCACGGGCCCAGCTGCTCTGCGGCATGTGGGATCTTCCCAGACCAGGGCTCGAACCCGTATCCCCTGCATTGGCAGGCAGATTCTCAACCACTGCGCCACCAGGGAAGCCCCTCATTTGAATTTTTTAAGGAACCTCCACACTGTTCTCCATAGTGGCTGTTATCAATTTACATTCCCACCACCAGTGTAGGAGGGTTCCCTTTTCTCCACACCCTCTCCAGCATTTATTATTTGTAGACTTTTTGACAATGGCTATTCTGACTGGTGTGAGGTGAATCCCCGTTGTAGATCTGATTTGCATTTCTCTCATAGTTAGTGCCGTTGACATCTTTTCATGGGTTTTTTTGAAAATAAGGTATGTAAAACGTACCTCTTGAAATTGGCTTCTTTAACGTCTGCCCTCTTTTGAATTCTTTTTCAATGACCTACCTCAGGACCTTTCTTGAGGGCAGGTGTTTTTTCTTTAAGACCCGCAGGCCTTGTGAATATTCAGTGCCCATCAGCACAGGTTTTAAAGTTGTTGTTACGGGAAAGAGCCCCAAGGCGGTAGCATTTCTTCATGCCCCACTCTTCTTTTTTTTTTTAATTTTTATTTTATATTGGAGTAGAGTTGATTTCCAAGGTTGTGTTTGTTTTAGGCATACAGGAACTTGAGTCAGTTATACATACATGTATATGTATTCTTCAGGTTCTTTTCCCATATCAGTTATTCCAGTGTGTTCAGTAGAGTTCCCTGTGCTATTCAGTAGGTCATCTTTGATTACCTATTGGATATATTTTAGTGTGTATGTGTTAACACCAATCTCCTAATTTATCCCTCCCCCATCTTTCCTTTTTGATAATCATAAGTTTGTTTTCTGTCAGTCTGTTCCTCTTTTGTAAATTTGTTCATTTGTATGAATTTAAGATTCCAACTGTAAGTGATAGCTTAATGATATTTGTCTTTCTATCACTAAATTACTTCATTGATTAAATGCTGTGCTTGTTCTAGGTGTACAGAATCTCGTTCATTTATACATACACATACATCGATTCATCCTCAGATCTTGTTGCCATGTAGGCTCTTACAGAGTGTTAAGCAGACTTTCCTTGGTACACGGTGATCTTTGGTGATTAGATATTTTGATTAGATATTTTATATATATTAGTATATGTATGTTAACCCCAGTATCCTAATTTATCCATACCTCGCACCTTTACTTTTAGTTAACCATAAGATTTTCTTTTAAGTCTGTGAGTGTTTTTCTCTGTGGAAATTTGTTCATTGGTATCAATTTTTTGATAACACCTATAAATGATATCATAGGATATTTGTCTTTCTCTTTCTGACTTATTTCACGTAGTACGCTTATTTGTAGGCTCATCTATGTTGCTGCAAAGGGCATTGTTTCATCCTTTTTTTGTAGCTACTGTTCCATTGTGTACATGTACCACTTCCTCTTTGTCCATTCATGTGTTGATGGACATTTTGGTTGCTTCCATGTCTTAGTTACTGTATATCTTGCTCCCAACTCTGGTTACTAGGGCAAAAGAGCCTTCCTAGAAATCGTGTCCATAGTTTGTAAATTGGAATGGAATGTGCCAGGACAAACCCCTCAAAGCTTATGTCTCATTACTTCTTGTTGTTGTTGTTTTTTTAATTAATTTTTATTTTCTATCGGAGTAAATTTGATTACAATGTTGTGTTTGTTCTAGGTGTGCAGAATCTGGTTCATTTAAACATATACATATATTTATTCACCCTCAGATCTTGTTCCCATGTAGGTTATTACAGAGTGTTGAGTAGACCTTGCTTGGTACATGGTGGTCTTTGGTGATTATATATTTTACATATATTAGTATATGTATGTTAACTCCAGTATCCTAATTTATCCATTCCTTCCACTTTTCCTTTTGGATAACCTTAAGTTTGTCTTCTAAGTCTGTGAGTGTCCTTCTCTATGGAAATATATTCATTGGTATCAATTTTTAGATAACACCTATAAATGATATCATAGGATATTCGTCTTTCTCTTTCTGACTTACTTCACGTAGTATGATTATATCTAGGCTCATCTATGGTGCAGCAAAGGGCAAAGTTTCATTCCTTTTTCTGGCTAATATTCCACTGTGTACATGTAGCACTTACTCTTTGTCCATTCATTTGTCGATGGACATTTATTTTGGTTGCTTCCATGTCTTTTGGTTGTCTTCCATGTTCATGTGTCGATGGACATTTTGGTTGCTTCCATGTAAATATTGTAAATATTGCTGCAGTACACTTTTGGGTGCCTGTGCCATTTCAATTCTGGTCTTCTCAGGTTATAGGCCCAGTAGTGGGTCTGCCAGATCATCTGGTAGCTGAATTTTTTACCTTTTAAAGGCACCTCCATTTTGTTCTCGTTAGTGGCTGTTACCAGTTTACATATCTCCAAAAGCATAGGAGGGTACGATTTCTCCACAACCACTTCAGCATTTGTTTGTAGACCTTTTGCTGAATGCCATTCTGCCTGGTGTGAGGCATCACCTCTTTGCTGTTTGGATTTGCATGTCTCTAATTATTCGTGATGTTGACCATTTTTCAATGTCTTTTTTTATAGTAAAAAAAAAAAGTGAGTAAATTTTACCTCGTGGTATTTTCTTCTTGAAAATTTGCCCCGTTTTGAATTTTTTTCTCTATTCCAGATGGTAGGACATTTTTTGAGGGCAGGTGTCATTTACAGCCCTGCAATCTTTGTGAATATTAAGTGACCATTAGCACTGGTTTTAAAGCTGCTGTTTCAGGAAATGGCCACAAGGCGGCAGGATTTCTACATTCGCAACTCTGGTTACTAGGGCAACAGAGCCTTCCTGGAAGCTGTGTTCCTGGGTTGTCAAATAGAGCGGAATGTGCCAGGACAAACCCCCAAAAGCTTATGTCTCATTACTTCTCGTTTGTTTTCTTAATTTTATTTGTATTTTCTATCAGAGTTAACTTGATTACAATGTTGTGTTTGTTCCAAGTGTGCAGAATCTGGTTCATTTATACATATACATATATCTATTCATCCACAGATCTTGTTCACACGTAGGTTATTACAGACTGTTTAGCAGACCTTCCTTGGTACACGGTGGTCTTTGGTGATTATATAATTTATATGTATTAGTATATATATGTTAAACCCACTATCCTAATTTATCTTGCCCTTGCACCTTTACTTTGGTTACCCATAAGTATTCATTCATTCATTTATTTATGACTGTTGGGTCTTCGTTGCTGTGCATGGGCTTCCTCTAGTTGAGGGAGCAGAGGCTACTCTTCATTGTGGTGTGTGGGCTTCTCATTGTGGTGGCTTCTCGTCTTGCGGAGCATGAGCACGGGCTCTAGGCGTGCGGGCTTCAGTATTTGTGGCACGTGGGCTCAGTTGTTGTGGCTCGCAGGCTCTAGAGCGCAGGCTCAGTAGTTGTGGCGCACAGGCTTAGCTGCTCTGCGGCATGTGGGATCTTCCTGGACCAGGGCTCGAACCAGTGTCTCCTGCATTGGCAGGCAGATTCTTTTTTTTTTTTTTTTTTTAAATAAATTTATTTATTTTATTTTCATTTATTTTTGGCTGTGTTGGGTCTTTGTTGCTGTGCGCGGGCTTTCTCTAGTTGCGATGAGAGGGGGCTACTCTTCACTGCAGTGCGCGGGCTTCTCATTGCGGTGGCTTCTCTTGTTTCGGAGTACGGGCTCTAGGCATGGGCCTCAGTAGTTGTGGTGCACAGGTTTAGTTGATCCGCCGCATGTGGGATCTTTCCGGACCAGGGCTCGAACTCGTGTCCCCTGTGTTGGCAGGTGGATTCTTAACCACTGCGCCACCAGGGAAGCCCGGCAGGCGGATTCTTAACCACTGAGCCACCAGGGAAGCCCTACCCGTACGTTTTTCTTCTCCCTACCGTACGTTTTTCTTCTAAGTCTGTGAGTGTCTTTCTCTGTGGAAATTTGTTCATTGGTATCAGTTTTTAGATAACACCTATAAATGATGTCATACGATATTTGTCTTTCTCTTTCTGCCTTACTTCACATAATAGGATTGTCTCTAGGCTCATCTATGGTGCTGCAAAGTGCATTCTTTCATCTTTTATTGTGGCTAATATTCCATTGTGTACATGTACCAATTTCTCTCTGTCCATTCATGTGTCGATGGACATTTTGGTTGCTTCCATGTCTTGGTTATTGGATATCTTGCTGCTGTGGATGTTTGGGTGCCTGTGTCTTTTTGATTCTGATCTCCGTTGATAGACCTAGTAGTGGGTTGGTCAGATCATATGGTAGCTCAATTTTTACCTTGTAACGGCACCTCCATTCTGTTCTCTTTAGTGGCTGTTAGTAGTCTACATTCCTCCAACAGCGTAGAGGGTATGCATTTCTCCAAAGCCACTTCAGTATTTATTGTTTGTAGACTTTGTTCTGATGGCCATTTGGACTGATGTGAGGTGATATTTTTTTTCTAGTTTAGATTTGCATGTCTCTAATTATTCGTGATGTTGAGCATTTTTCCATGTCGGAGTAAATTTGATTACAAAGACGTGGGGGCAAACAATATGTCCCTGGCCAGAGGAACAGATAAAGAAATAATATATGTATGCAATGGAATATGACTTAGCCATGCAAAAGAACGAAATAATTCCATTTGCAGGAACATAGATAAACCTAGAGATAATCACACTAAATAAAGTCAGAATCAGAAAGACTAATATATGTTATCACTTACAGGAAGAAGCTAAAAATACACCCCACTGAACAAATAAAGAACAAATAAAGAGATTCAGGGGCTAAGAAAACAAACATATGGTTACCAAAGGGGACAGAAGGGGTCATGGGATAAATTCGAAAATTGGGATTAACAAATACGAACTATTTCATATAAAACAGATATTCAGCTCTATGCTCTGTGACCAGCTAGAGGGGTGGGATAGGGAGAGTGGGAAGGAGGCTGAAGAGGGAGGGGATATGGGGACATATGTATACATATAGCTGATTCACTTTGGTATACAGCACAACCACAACATGGCAAAGCAAATATACTCCAATAAAGATGTAAAAAACAAACAAAATATATGTATATGTATAACAGAAAAAGATTCTCTGTAACTACAATAAACACAATATTGTATATCAATGTTTCTCCAATAAAACAAAAATTATCTAATTAAAAAGTGGTAATGAGACAAAAGATTTGGGTGTTTGTTCTGGCACATTCCACTCTAATTTACAAGCCCCAAACAGGATTTCCCCTAAGGCGCTGGTTGTGGGGCAAGCAGAGCGGCCCGAGGAAATCGTCTGCCGTGGGGCCGTTTCCCACAAAAGGAATTGCAAAACGATGGCTTACGGGTACTTAATATTTACAAGGCCTGCTGGGATCAAAATGATCCCTGCCCCAAACAAAGTCCGGGGGTAACTGTTTGAAAATAACTGAAAACAGGGCAGACTTCCCAGAAGGCAATTTCAACAGAGGAATCACGTTGCACCCGTCTAACACGCTGTCTTCAAAACTCACAATTAATAAATGGTGGAGAGGGCATGGAGAAAAGGAAATCCTTTTATTGTGATGGTGGTATGTAAATGGTAACAGACACTACAGAGCACACTGTGGAAGTGTCTTTAAAAGGTAAAAATAGAGCAGCCACGTGATCTGGCAGTGCTACCCCTAAGAGTATATGTTCAGAAAACCAGAATTCGAAAAGTCACATGCACCCAAGTGTGCCTGGCAGCACCATTTACAATACTCAAGAGGTGGAGAGATACAAAATGTCCATGGACAGATGAACAGATAAAAAAGAAGTGATACATGTACACAATGGTATATGACTCTGCTGTGTAAGAGAATGAAATAATGCCATTTACAGGAATATAGATAAACATAGAGGTAATCATACCAAGTAAAGTAAGTCAGAATCAGAAAGACAAATATTATATATCACTTATAGGAGGAATCAAAAAATACACACCACTGAAATAACTGAGAAAACATAAACAGACTCAGGGACGTAAAAAACAAACATACAGCTTTGCGGTCGGCGGGGACGCAGGTGGGCTTGGCGGGTCCTAGCGGCCTCGGGCCGGAGCTGGGGTCCCCGCCTGCCCCAGCGCCCGCCGCCATCCGAGCCCTGCGCCCGCGCCTCCGTCTAGGGTCGCGGTAGCCGGAGGTGCGCCCGGGGCCGCAGGACAGGCGGGCGCAGAGGTCTCTTGTGTTGGGGGTGGTGCGGTGAGGTTCTAGCGCCTCCGCGGAGCATCGCGGGTCCGGGGCTGGGGCGCCGCGGCTTGCTATGCTCTCCGCACTTTCCCGGCTCTGAAGCCTCGAGAACACGGCTAGGCAGCAGTAGTTTAATGGAGAGTTTGCCTGCTGGGAACTAGGGGCCTGCTGGGGTCTCAGTTCTTGGCTGGCCCCGGAACACGAGGTTGCCAGGCGTGTGACGGCAGCAGGTAGGAGTGAGCCGCTGGTGCAGTGATGAACAGGAAAGGAAGGACACTGGCGGTTGGCCTGTGAACCTAGGCAAGAATGACCAGCCAACACAATCCAGACCAAGGTCCATGGGCACAGCTTGGTCCTGTGCGGCTGGTCAGTGGAATAGACCTGCAGGTGTGGCTCTTGTCACTCTAGGACTCAGGACAGATCCTGCTGATGCGCCCAGGGCACCGCCCTCAGTTCTCCAGGAGAGTGCGCCTGAGTGGAGCCAGGGGGGTGTGCCCGACTCAGCACGGCCACGCACATCCTGCCGGCAAGGGCAGTGGGGAGCCGGGGGAAGTCATGGCCTTGGGAATGTCCTCTGATGAAAAAGAACCTGCAGGCTTATAAAATAACTTTTGTGTGGAACGTTGGTGTGTTGAAAAGCAGCTCTGTGTGCTTTTCCCCCGTGGTGTGGATCAGCACTGCTGAGGCTGCAGGTGTGATGCAGAAGTGTGAGCAGAGACCGTCTGGAATCCCCAAACTCCAGGGAAACTAGAGGTGACAGCAAGCCAGTGAAGAGGACAGGAGTTAGGGGGCCGGTGGCAGTGGTGGCAGCCCAGCAGGCGCCCCTCGTCTCAGGGCCCTAATCCTGGCTCCAGCCGGGTGGTCAGGGGAGCTGCAAAGTCTTCTGGGCGAGCAGAGCCCACAGTCCTGAGCTGTTCTTCGCTGTGTTTGGGTCATCTCCCCCCATGCAAGGGGAGAAATCTAGATGAGGTTTAAGAATTAGTGCTTTAAGAATGTGGATCTCATAGCTGAAAACTTGGAACACATGTTTTTAGCACAAGGTGTTAAAGTGAACGGAAGGATTTAACGCCTTTTCAAGGATGGTGTCTCCATGTGGGCAGAACTAGAGAATAAATAGGTCTTGAATAAAAAAAAAAAAAAAAAAAAAAGAAACCAAACATATGGTTACCAAAGGGCACACAATGATTCTCTAACATAGTATCCTAAGTGAAAGAAGCCAGGCTCAAAAGGATGTATCCTGTATGACTCCACTTATATAATATTCTTTTTCTAAAAAATTATTTTTTTATTTATTTACTTATTTATTTTGGCTGTGTTGTGTCTTCGTTTCTGTGCAAGGGCTTTCTCTAGTTGCGGCAAGCGGGGGCCACTCTTCATCGCGGTGCGCGGGCCTCTCAGTGTCGCGGCCTCTCTTGTTGCGGAGCACAGGTTCCAGATGCGCAGGCTCAGTAGTTGTGGCTCACGGGCTCAGTTGCTCCGCGGCATGTGGGATCTTCCCGGACCAGGGCTCGAACCCGTGTCCCCTGCATTGGCAGGCAGATTCTCAACCACTGCGCCACCAGGGAAGCCCTATAATATTCTTGCAAAGATAAGACTATAGGGACGGAAAATAGATCAGTGGCTATGAAGTGGAGGAGGGACTGACTACAAGTGAGTATAGGAGAATTTCCTAGCCTAATGAAATTGTTCTATATCTTGATTGTGGTGGGTTTTACATAACTATATACATTTGTCAAAATAGGTAAAACCATGCAATAGAATAGGTGAAATTTATAATTATATAATTTAGAGTTATACCTTAATAAAAATACAGTAAAAAACCTTTCCAAGAAAACCGTAAAAAAAAAAAAAAAGAAGCCAAGGGATAAATTAGGATGATGGGATTAACAAACTATTTCATATAAAACAGATATTCAACAAGTATCTATGTACACCAAAAAAGGGCTATCAATGCTCTCTAAAAACCTATATGGGAAAAGAAGCAAAAGATGCATAGATATATGTACATGCATAACGGAGAAGATTCTCTTTCCTACAAAATACACAACATTGTATATCAATATTACTCCAAATAAAATAAAAATTAATCTAATTTAAAAATGATAATGAGAGAGACGATTTGGGTGTATGTTCTGGTACATTCCACTCTAACTTACAAGGGCCAAAGAGGATTTTTCCTAAGGCTCTGGTTGCCGAGATAACCACAGTTGGGCCTGAGGAAATCCTGCTATTTGTGGCCGTTTCCCACAAAAGCAACCTCAAAAAGATTGCTTATGGGTAATGATATTCACAAGGACTGCTGGGCTCTAAATGATACCTTCCCTAAGAAATGTCCAGGGGTAAGTGTTCAAAATGATTGAAAACAGGGCAGACTATCAAAAAGGCAATTTCAACAGGTAAATTCTACTCACACTGTTTTTGAAGAAAAAAAGCCCATGAAAATATGCTCAACATAGCAGTTAGCAGACACATGCAAATCAAAACTACAACAAGGGATCTGCTTCCACTGGTCTAAAACACCATCACCAAACTTTCCAATGAATAAATGGTGGAGAGGGCATGAAGAATAGGAAATCATTTTATGGTGCTGGTGGGATGTAAACGGTAACAGCCACTGTAGAGAACATTATGGAAGTGCCTTTAAAATGTAAAAAAAAAATCTACCATATGATCCAGTATTGCTACCTCTAAGAATATACACGGAAAGAACCAGAATTCCAAAAGACACGTGCACGCAAGCGTGCACTGCAGCACCAGTTACAATACCCAAGATGTGGAGACATACAAAATGTCCATGGACAGATGCACAGATAAAAAAGATGTGATACATGTACACAATGGTATATGACTCTGCCATGTAAAAGAGCGAAATAATACCTTTTGCAGGAACATAGAGGAAACTAGAGATAATCATACTAAGTGAAGTCAGTCAGAATCAGAAAGACAAATATTATATGATATCACTTATAGTTGGAATCTAAAAATACATATCATTGAAATAATTTAGAAAACATAAACAGACTCAGAGACTTAAAAAGCAAACATATGGTTACCAAAGGGGACAGAAGGGGACAAGGGATAAATTAGGAGGGCGGGATTAACAAATACAAACTATTACATATAAAACAGATATTCTACAAGGATCTATGTATACCAAGTAAGGGCTATCAACATTCTCTAATAACCTATATGGGAAAAGAAGCTGAACATACATTGATATATGTATATGTATAAATGAAAATGATTCTGTCAACCTACAACATACACAACAGTGTATATCATTGTTACTCCAATAAAAAGTAAAAATTAATCAAATTAAAGAATTGGTAATGAGACACAAGATTTGGGTGTTTGTTCTGGCACATTCCTCTCCAATTTACAAACCACAAACAGGGTTTCCCCTAAGGCTCTGGTTGCAAGGGCAACCAGAGTTGGGCCCCAGAAATTCTGCTGCCTTGTGGCCGTTTCCCTCAAAAGCAACCTCAAAATGATTGCTTATGGGCACTTAATATTCACAGCGACAGCTGGGCTCTAAATGATACTTGCCCTCAAAAAAGATCCAGGCCTAAAAGTTCGAAAATAATTGAAGACATGGCACTCTTTCCAGAAGGCAATTTCGACAGGTAAATTCTACTCAACACTGATTATGAATAAAAACAGCCCATCAGAACATGCTCTACATAGCAATTAGCAGAGACATGAAAATCAAAACTACACCGAGGGATCACTGGCACTGGTGTGAATAACCATTATCAAAAATTGACAATGAGAGAATGCACCACGCGAGCAGTGGCAACGGTCGCGTGGTGCTTGTGGTGCACAGGCGCTCCGGCCTGCAGGCATCTCCAGCAGGTATTGGTCAGCGCCCGGGGCACAGAGAGCAATCCAAACCACATGGGATTCCACACAATGACCCTTGCCATCTCCCTGGGGTCCCAGGGGTTGGTGGCTACAGGTTTCCCCTGGAAGTGGGATCCCACTACATCAGGCATGGCCCCGCATTAATTCCGTGCCATTTCCAGGCACCGCGACCAGCCTAGGAATTGCAGGGGAACCTATTCCACAAAAAAAAAAAAAAATTGACAATGAATCAATGGTGTAGAGGGTATGGAAAAAAGGAAACCCTTTTATGGTGATGGTGGGATGTAAATGGTAACAGCCACTACAGAGAACATTATGGAACTGCGTTTAAAAAGTAAAAATAGTGCTACCATATGATCTGGCAGTGCTACCCCTAAGACTATATGCAGAGAATATGGGAAATCAAAAAGACACATGCACTCAAGCATGCACTGCAGCACCATTTATAATACCGAACATGTGGAGACATACAAAATGTCCACGGACAGATGAACAGATAAAAAAGATGTGATACATGTACACAATGGTATCATTCCGCCATGTAAAAGAATGAGATAATGCCATTTGCTGGAACATAGATAAACCTAGAGGTAATCATATTATGTAAAGTAAGTCAGAATCAGAAAGATAAATATCATGATATCACTTATAAGTGGAATCTAAAAATAAACACCATTGAAATAATTGAGAAAACATAAACATACTCAGGGGTTTAAAAAGAAAATATATGGCTACCAAAGTGGACGAAGGGGTCAGGGATTAATTAGGAGGATGGGATTAATAAATTCAAATTATTTCATATAAAAAAGATATGGAGGGCTTCCCTGGTGGCACAGTGGTTAAGAATCCACCTGCCAATGCAGGGGACACGGGTTCAAGCCCTGGTCTGGGAAGATCCCACATGCTGCAGAGCAACTAAGCCCGTGCACCACAACTACTGAGCCTGCACTCTAAAGCCTGTGAGCCACAACTACTGAGCACACACACCACCACGACTGAAGCCCACACACCTAGAGCCCACGCTCCGCAACAAGAGAAGCCATAGCAATGAGAAGCCCGCACACTGCAACGAAGAGTACCCCCACTCACCGCAACTAGAGAAAGCCTGAGCGCAGCAACAAAGACCCAACGCAGCCAAAAATAAATAAATAAAATAAATAAATTAAAAAAAAAAGATATGGAGCAAGAACTTACGTATACCAAGGAAGAGCTATCAACTCTAATAACCTATATGGGAAAAGAAGCTGAAGAGGCATAGATACATGTAAATGTTTAAAGGAAAAAGATTCTTTATACCCACAAACAACACAACATTGTATATCTGTGTTACTCCAATAAAAAATAAAAATTAATGTAATTTATTATTTTTTTAAATAAATTTATTTTATTTATTTTATTTCTGGCTGAGTTGGGTCTTCGTTGCAGTGTGCGGGCTTCTCATTGCTATGGCTTCTCTTATTGCGGAGCATGGGCTCTAGGCGCGCAGGCTTCAGTAGCTGTGGCTCACCGGCTCTAGAGCACAGGCTTAGTAGTTGTGGCGCATGGGCTTAGTTGCTTCACAGCATGTGGGATCTTCCCAGACCAGGGCTCGAACCCGTGTTCCCTGCATTGGCAGGCAATTCTTAACCACTGCGCCACCAGGGAAGCCCAATTATAATTTAAAAAGTGGTAATGAAATATCAAAAAAACAACCCAATCCAAAAATGGGTATAAGACCTAAATAGACATTTCTCCAAAGAAGATATACAGATTGCCAACAAACACATGAAAGAATGCTCAACATCATTAATCATTAGAGAAATGCAAATCAAAACTACAATGAGATATCATCTCACACCAGTCAGTATGGCCATCATCAAAAAATCTACAAACAATAAATGCTGGAGAGGGTGTGGAGAAGAGGGAACCCTCTTGCACTGTTGGTGGGAATGTAAATTGGTACAGCCACTATGGAGAACAGTATGGAGGTTCCTTAAAAAACTAAAAATAGAACTACCATACAACCCAGCAATCCCACTACTGGGCACATACCCTGAGAAACCCATAATTCAAAAAGAGTCATGTACCACAATGTTCATTGCAGCTCTATTTACAATAGCCAGGACATGGAAGCAACCTAAGTGTCCATCAACAGACGAATGGATAAAGAAGATGTGGCACATGTATACAATGGAATATTACTCAGCCATAATAAGAAACGAAATTGAGTTATTTGTAGTGAGGTGGATGGACCTAGAGTCTGTCATACAGAGTGAAGTAAGTCAGAAAGAGAAAAATAAATACTGTATGCTAACACATATATATGGAATCTAAAAAAAAAAAAAAAAAAGGTCATGAAGAGCCTAGGGGCAGGATGGGAAAAAAGACACAGACCTGCTAGAGAGTGGACTTGAGGACACGGGGAGGAGGAAGGGTAAGCTGGGACGAAGTGAGAGAGTGGCTTGGACTTATATACACTACCAAATGTAAAACAGATAGCTAGTGGGAAGCAGCTGCATAGCACAGGGAGATCAGCTTGGTGCTTTGTGACCACCTAAAGGGGTGGGATAGGGAGGGTGGGAGGGAGGGAGACATAAGAGGGAAGAGATATGGGGATGAATGAATATGTATAGCTGATTCACTTTGTTATAAAGCAGAAACTAACACACCATTGTAAAGCAATTATACTCCAATAAAGATGTTAAAAAAAAAACCATAATTTTTGTAAAGAAAACAACTCTTTGTAACATGAATAAAAGCTAATCAGTTCTATGCATCCAAAAAAAAAAAAAAGTGGTAATGAGACATAAAATTTGGGTGTTTGTTCTGGCACATTCCACTCTAATTTACAAGCCCCAAACAGGATTTCCACTAAGGCTCTGGTTGCCGGGGCAACCAGAGTTGGGCCCGAGGAGATTCTGCCGCCTTGTGGCTGTTTCCCGCAAAAGCAACCTCGAAACGATTAATTACGGGCATTTAATATTCACAAGGACTGCTGGGCTCTAAATGACACTTGCCCTCAAAATATGTCCAGGCCTAAATGTTTGAAAATAATTGAAAACACGGCACACTTCCCAGAAGGCAATTTCAACAGGTAAATTCTACTCACACTGTTTATGAAAAATAACAGCACAAGAAACATGCTCAACATAGAAGTTAGCAGACACATGCAAATCAAAACTACAATGAGGGATCAGCTTGCACTTGTCTAAAACACCATCACCCAAATTCACAATGAATAAATGGTGGAGAGAGCATGGAGAAAGGACATAGTTTTATGTTGCTTGTGGGATGTAAATGGTAAGAGCCACTATAGAGAACATTATGGAAGTACCTTTAAAAGGTAAAAAAGGATCTACCATATGATCCGGCAGTGCGACCCCTAAGAGAATATGCGGAGAAAACCAGAATTCGAAAAGACGCATGCACCCAAGCGTGCACTGCAGCACCATTTACAATATCCAAGATGTGGAGACATACAAGATGTCCATGGACAGATGAACAGATAAAAAAGATGTGATACATATACACAATGGTATATGACTCCGCCATGTAAAAGAATGAATTAATGCCATTTGCAGGAATATAGAGAAAACTAGAGATAATCGTACTAAGTGAAGTAAGTCAGAATCAGAAAGACAAATATTATATGATATCACTTACAGTTGGAATCTAAAAATATGTACCATTGAAATAATTTAGAAAATATAAATAGACTCAGGGACTTAAAAAGCAAACATGGTTACCAAAGGGGACCGAAGGGGACAAGGGATAAATTAGGATGGGATTAACAAATACAACCTATTTCATATAAAACAGATATTCAACAAGGATCTATGTATACCAAGGAAGGGCTATCAACACTCTCATAACCATTATGGGAAAAGAAGCTGAACATGCACAGACATACGTATATGTATAAAATGAAAATGATTCTGTATACCTACAACATACACAACAGTCTATATAAATGTTACTCCAATAAAAAAAGTTAATCGAATTTAAAAATTGGTAATGAGACACAAGATTTGGGTGTTTGTTCTGGCACATTCCCCTCCAATTTACAAGCCACAAACAGGGTTTCCCCTCAGGTTCTGGTTGCCAGGGCAAAGAGTTGGGTCCGAGGTAATCCTGCCGCCTGATAGTCCTTTCCCAAAAAACAACCTGAAAGCGACTGCTTATGGGCACTTAATATTCACAAGGACTGCCGGGCTCTAAATGATACTTGCCCTCAAACAATGTCCAGGCCTAAGTGTTCGAAAATAACTGAAAACAGGGCACACTTTCAAGAAGGCAATTTCAACAGGTAAATTCTAATCACCCTGATTATGAACAGACACCCCATAAGAACATTCTCAACATAGCAGTTAGCAGAGACATGCAAATAACAACTAAAATGAGGGATCACCTGGCTCCCGTCTGAGAGGCCATCATCAAAAATCGACAATGAATAAATGGTGGAGAAAGCATGGAGAAAAGGAAATACTTCTTTGGTCCTAGGAAGATGTAAATGGTAACAACCACTACAGAGAACATTATGGAAGTGCCTATAAAAGATGAAAAAGGATCTACTGTATGATCCAGCAGTGCTACCCCTAAAGAGTATCAGGCAGGAGCTAGATGGGCTCCAGGCTGGACATTTACAACTGGCCTCCTGTTCACAGTTCTTGGGGTGAGAAGAAGATGGGCTCCAGGCCAGACATTCATTACCAGCCCCCTGTTTACATTTCCTGAAGCAAGAGACAAACGGGCTCCAGGACTACAGATTTATGACTGGACTCCTGTCTATATTTCGAGATCTGCACCTCGATAGAAAAACCAGCAACAGAAATAGGGTAAATAACTGGACATTGGACATTTTTATGGCAGGGACAGAGTGGGACTAAACCCTGTTAAAAGATCAAGCAGGGCTTCCCTGGTGGCGCAGTGGTTAAGAATCCACCTGCCAATGCAGGGGACACGGGTTCAAGCCCTGGTCTGGGAAGATCCCACATGCCGCGGAGCAACTAAGCCCGTGAGCCACAACTATTAAGCCCACACTCTAGAGCCCGCGGGCCATAACTACTGAGCCCATGTGCCACAACTACTGAAGCCCGCGCGCCTAAAGCCTGTGCTCCACAACAAGAGGAGCCACCGCAATGAGAAGCCCATGCACCGCAACAAAGAGTAGCCCCCGCTTGCCACAACTAGAGAAAGCCCCCATGCAGCAATGAAGACCCAAAGCAGCCAAAAATAAATAAATATATTGAAAAAAAAAAAAGATCAAGAAGTCATACATTTCCCATCCTTGGGGCAAGGGAAACATAGCACATTCACAGAAAGGCTCATTGGGGGTCAAAAAGGAGGGGGTACCACTGCATAATATGTTATGCTAAGGCCGTCCCATACGCCTCTGGGCTGTAATCCATCTTGGAAAAACGTTGCGCAAGCATGTTGGGGAGGGCCCTAGAGCAGGTCAGGTGTGGGGAAAGAAACCAGATAATTGGCCAAAGGTAAACCAAGACCCAGAAGAAGTGCCCTGTATAAGTGACTTAACCGCCTCTTTACTGGGCTCCTCCTCATTAGGGAGGGCGCCCACACCCTTTCTCTCCAGGTGTGCATCTCTGCCTTGTTTCTGTCTTAACAAACTGTTTCTCTGTGTGCTCGCCCACCTGTTGTTGTGCTATGTCTCTAATAATAAGCTTTGTACCTGTTTTTACAGTTTTTGCCTCCGTGAGAAATGCATTTTTCACTGTGGGCAAGAGCCAGGGGGTGTGGTGGCTAGGATTCCCGGTTTTCATCCAGGCTCCCAAGGTTCAATTCCTGGGCAGGGAATTAAGATCTCGCTTCACGCCACCACCCACTGCTGCCTCTCTGAGATCAGGGTTCCCACCTCCTGCCTCCTTCCTTAGGGTCGCCCCACCTATGGATGACAACACCCACAGCAGAGTGGTGTTTCAGGAGTTGGGATTTGTCCCGGGAGCCAAGGGTAAGGGGGAAAAAGTAATGAGACATGAGCCTTGGGTGTTTCTTCAGGCACATTCCACTCTAATTGACAACCCAGGAAGAGGACTTTCTCTGAGGCTCTGGTTGCCCAAGTAACTGGAGTTGGGCATGAAGAAATGCCGCCGTCTTGTGGCCGTTTCCCATAACAACTTTAAAACCGGTGCTGATGGGCACTTAATCTTCCTTTACAAGGCCTGCAGGGCTCTAAATGTCGCCTGCCCTCAAGAAATGCCCTGGGGTAAATCATCGGAAAAGAATTCAAAACAGGGCCGACTTCCAAGAAGCCAATTGCAAGAGGTAAATTTTACTCACACTGTATAAAAAATAAGAACATGGAAAGATACCCAACATCACTAATTATTAAAGAAATGCAAATCAAAACTACAATGAGGTATCACTTCACACCGGTCAGAATGGCCACTGCCAAAAAAATGTACAAAGAATAAATGCTGGACAGGGCATGCGGAAAAGGGAATCCTCCTACACTGTTGGTGGGGATGCAAATTGGTGCAGCCACTGTGGAGAACAGTATGGAGTTTCCTTAAAAACCAAAACATAGAGTTCCCATTGGGTCCAGCAATCCCACTTAGATCCGGAGAAAATCATAATTCGAAAGGACACTGAAGTCTGTGAGCTCTGGTGCCCCAGTGGGATTCATTCCCAGTGGGGACATGAGCGGGTCCTGCAGTGGTTCTGTTTTCCACCTGGGCAGCTTTGATGAAGCCATGGCAGCAGTGGGCCCAGAAGTCTCCTGGCGGTGTTTCAAACTGTCATAGTAGTTTTGCAAAGGAACGAGAGAATGAAGCTGAGCCCCTGACGGCCACTCCTTTCTGGCTCTGAGTTGCTTCTATCAGGACCACCATCACCTGCACATAGTCTGCTGTGACCCACCTGCCTCCGCCTGGGCTTTCCTTTTCCTCCCTGCGATGATTCCAGTGACATTTCCAGCCTGGACCACTCTCCCAGGCCAGACACCTCTGTCCAGCCACTGCATCCCCATCTCACCTTGGGGGCTAACATGCCCCTCAGAGGACTGTGATCCTGCTGCTCCCCACACCCAGGAGGCACCCACCTCCCCTGGTTGCTGAGCCCAGACACCTGGTGTAATGGAGCGGGACCCTATGGGGCCTTCCGTGGACAGACCCCTTCCCCCATGTTCTCAGCTGTAGCTCCTCTCTGAAGTACCTACAGAATAGTATCTGATGCATACTTCCCGAGTTGTTTTATAGATACTAAAATCACCACCAAATGGAAGAAATTAACTACTTGATGATCATGAACAGGTAGCCCCAGAGCTACTGGAAGTTCTACCCAGAGTTTTGAGGAAAGAAAGAAAAGGCATCCATGTGTGAATGGAAAAATTAAAACTGTCTATTCACAGAACACAGATCACACCATCTTATATATAAAACTTCCTATAACAACAAAAAATTATTTGACTAGTCAATAATTCAGTTATAGGAAAAAAAGTCAATTCACAAAAATCGTATCTTATACACTAGCAATAAATAATCTGAAAAGAACTTATGAAAACAATTCCATTTTAAATAATGTCAACATTAATATTTAGGAATATATTTAATCAAGATACAAGACTTGCTTTTATGTATGTAAAGTTGTCTGTACGTTTGAAATTACTGGAAAGTAAATTACTTTTCAAAACACCATGTCAAAACCATGCCAGAAAAGCAGAGAAAACATCAAACTTCCATATAGAGGCCAAGCCTTACCCAGATCCAGTTCACCCAAAGTCCACATATAATTCAGAAACTATATTAGGACTTCCCAATATAAAGGACTTCCCTTTCTTCCCTGTTGTGGATGACCTGGATGTGGTAGAAACAGTGGGATTTTGGAATTCCAATTTTCCACATCATTCCACCAAAAAACTATTAGAAATAATGAATGTAAAGGTGCAAAATCAACACACAAAAATCAATTGCATTTCTAAACACTAATAATGAACCATTAGAAAGAGAGAAAAAAAACCCTATTTACAATTTCATCAGAAAGAACAAAATACCAAGGAATAAATTTAACCAAGGATGTGAAAGACCTGCACACTGAAAACTTTAAGACGTTGATGAAGAAATTGAAGAAGACACAAATTAATGGAAAGATACCCCGTGGTCATGGAATGCAAGAATTACTGTTGTTAAAATGTCCATTCTACCCAAAGCAATGTACACAGTGAATGCAAGCCCTCCTGAAATTCCAATGGTATTTTCCACAGAAATAGAGCAAATCCTCCTAATATTTGTGTGGAACCACAAAGGACCCCGAATAGCCAAGGCTACCCTGAGAAAGGAGAACAGGCTGGAGGCAATCTCCCTCCCTAACTTCACAGTCTACTGAGAAGCTACAGTCATCAAAACAGTGCAGAATTGGCACAAAAACAGACACAGGGACCAGAGGAACAGGACAGAAAGCCCAGAATTAAACCCACACGGGTGGGGTCCGTTAATTTATGACAAAGGGGCCAAGGACACACCAAGGGGAAGGACAGCCCCCACAATAAACAGTGCTGGGAAAACTGGACACCCCATAACTCATACCGGCTACACTGCACATCAAACTGACTAAACACCCAGCTTTCCACATCAAGCCCTTCTGGGTCGTCTGGAAACAGACCCTCCCTCAGCAGTCAGTCACCCACAGGAAGCTTCTCCTCACTTCTCAATTTTCCTCACCTTTTCCTCCCAGCGTCGTCTGGGTCGTCAGGAAACCCAGCTCCCGTCAGCGTGGACGCAGCCCCACTTTGTCCTGAAGCCGAAACCCCAGCAAGTCCTAAGGAGACTGAGCTCTTGTCAGCAGAGAAGCTGACCCCGGCGTCCCAGCCAAACCTCCCGTGGTGCCTGCGGAGACACAACTCCTCTCAACCGCGCTCAGAGCCGAGCCGGCAGAGAACACGCATGCGCTGTGGGTCAGCGAGGCGAGCTCAGCGCCACCCTGTGGTCAGTGCGGGAAATGCAGGCCGTGCCTCCCTCCCAGGTCACTGGAGACAGCACCCCCTGCTGGCAGAACTGCTGAATCCATTAAACTGTGGAAATTCAAACAGAAATGGAGACAATATCCCATAACTTTTCTAAAAATAGTTAAAGAACAATGAATTGGAAACCATATGGAATGAAATAAATGTAGACGCAAACTTTACAACTTACACCAAATTCACTCAAAGTTATTCATGGACAAATTTTAAATGCAAAACTATTCAAAATTATAGAAGAAAACATAAAAGAAAATTGACATGAGCTTGGGTTCGATCATGTAGTTCACGAGCTTTGTAGTTTTAACACACAACACAAACAAGCAACCCAGAAAGAAAAACAAGGGATTCTGTGGACTTTATAAAATTAAAGATTTCTACTGGGGGAAAAACCTCATTCAGAAAATTAAAAGAGGGACTTCCCTGGTGGCACAGTGGCTAAGAATCACCTGCCAATGCAGGGGACACAGGTTCGAGCCCTGGTCAGGGAAGATCCCACATGCCGTGGAGCAACTAAGCCTTTGCACCACAACTACTGAGCCTGTGCTCTAGAGCCCGTGATCCGCAGCAAGAGAAGCCACTGCAAAGTACAGCAACAAAGACCCAACACAGCCAAAAATAAATAAATAAAATAAATAAATTTTTATATTAAAAAACCCCAAAACTCAAATTACCAGTGTCAGGAAGGTAGAAGGTCATCACTACAGTCCTCTCAGACATTAAAAGGATTATAAAGGAATATATACTTATAAATTGAAAAACTTACATGATGTCAACCAATTCTTTGAAAGATATAAATAAAAACTCAAAGGAAAATAGATAAACTGAATAGTCCTATATCTATTAAAGAATTTAAATTCACAGTTGAGAACCTACAAACAACAACAACAAAAAAACGCCGTCTGTGAATTCTGCCAAGCATTTAAAATAGAAATAATATTAATTCTACAAATCTTTTCCAGAACATAAAAGAGGAAGAAACACTTCCTATCTCATTTTATGATACCAGCATGACTTTTAACACCAAAACCAGAGAGCAATATTATAAAAAAAAAAAAAAAATCAATATCCCTCGTAAACACAGACACAAAAATCCTCAACAAAGTATCAGCAAATTGAATTCAACAATGTATATAAAGGATAACACATCATGACCAACTCAGGTTTATCCCAGGAAGGCAAGGCTGCGTCAACATTTGAAAATCAATCAATGCAATTCACCATATTAATAGACTAAAAAAGAAAAACCATATGATCATCTCAACTGACACAAAAAAGCACGTGACAAAATTTAATATCCATTCCTGGGCAAACTAGGAATAAAAGGGATGGCATCACAGGAAAGGAAAAGAAAAAAGAAAAAGAAAAACAAAACCCAAAACATGGCACCTACCAGCTCCCATTCCTGGAGAGAATCACACCAGGCCTCTGCCCCTCAGACCAACGCTTTTAACTAGGGAATGAGTCTCCTTCACACCCAAGTCTGGTCACTGTTCAAAGGGCGGCCTCTGCGCTGAGCCCTGGGGCGCGGGAGTCTGCACGCGGGCCTGTAAGAGTTGTTCCTCAGTTGGCCGGGCCCCGCCGGTCTTCAAAACCAGACACTGGGGGCTCTTCTCTCAGGAGCTGGTCTTAACAGTTGGGCTGCCGATGTGGGGTAGAACCCTCAGCTCCCCAGGGAGAAGCTCTGGGTTTTGAGTTCCCTCCCGGTTGTGGGTCACTGGGCGACGGGTGGGGTTAATGGGGAGATCGTGTCTCTTGCCTTTCCTACCCCCTTCAGTGTGCCTTCCCTCTCATTTGCCCAATGGGAAAAGGTCGATCTGCCAGTTTTTAGGTTTTTTTCAGAAGAAACTTTTCCATGTACAGCTGTAGAGTCGGCGTGTCTGCAGGAGGAGGTGGGTTTAGGATTTCCTACACTGGCATCTTGAACCAGATCCTAGATAATTCATGTTTCTTATCATTTTTGAACCACAGACAGATCCCCAGATAATCTGATGAAAGCTCTGGGCCCTCTCACAGGAAAATACATACACACACATATGTAGGGTAGTTCACAATCTCTGGAGGTTATGAAACCCTCGAAGGCCTTCCAGGGCTTTACAGGAACCACAGGGCCCAGCATGAAGCCCCATCCCAGGGACTCGGTGCTGCATTCCCCCCATGCCTTTCCACAGAACTACAATGCTCTAGGGCCTCCTTTCCACCCTTTAAAGCCCATGCCTCCTCCCACCTTCCCTAAACCTTCTAACAACCCCACCCTGAGCTGATCTGCCCCTCCGCAGAATCCTTCATCTGCACAAGCCATGTGGTTCTAGGATTATCATAGACCCCCTGCTTTTCTTGTCCAGGACTTAATGTTGTCTCCAGAGGATAAACTTTGCACACAATAGGTTCTCAGTTTTGTAATCTGTCAATATTGTTTGGCTTAACCCCCCAGGTATACCTCACAGAGGCTAGTCTTTGAATATCCCTTAACTGACATTTCTCATGCACCGTAGAACATGGTCCTGAGCTTTGATTACTCTGGGAAAATGTTACTGGGGCTCGGCACAAAAATAGCCTTTGGGAGGAAAGTTAGAACAACTGGGTAGGGAATCACATCTCCTTTAACATATCAGAGATAAGCATTGCCTTTAACCAAAACACAGACTATTTTTCTTGTATTTTTCCTTTCTTCACACTGATATACAAACTGAGGCACACAGATATTTGCTCCTAGTCCCATAACATATATCTGAAGCCCAAACTGGATTGAAAGTGGGCAGCAGTGGCCCTTTCAGTTTCTGGATTCTAAAATGCTACTAAGTAAAAACAATACAAAATGTCAAACACCAAGAAGCACATAGCAGTGTCTAGGTAATCCCTTCCTCGATGTGTAAACGGAATAAAAGCCGAGGGGTCGCATCTGACAAAAGGGAATGTACTCACCTAGGGCACATGGAGCCAGCAGGAAGGAAGGTTTACTAGCTCCGCGATGCAAAGCAGGAGGGAGGCAGGAGCATTCCCCTGACAACAAAGAAAGAACTTTGGAGAAGCGTGGGATCACTCTGCTTCACTCTGTTTGGGGAGGAGAGCCTCAGTCTCCTAAGTGCTTGAGGCTAGGGTAAACTCAAGGTGAAAATAAGAGCTGCCGCCTCCCCCCCACCACCCCGCCCCGGGAAGCTGACCGAGTTTTAGCATGATGCTGAGCTGTCTGCCAGGGTCCCATGAAGGCACAGATTGAGATTAGGGCTTCTAGGATGAGGCAGGTCTGGATTTGAGTCTCATTTCTACAGCTTCTAACTTCTGACCCTAACCCTAACCACCCTGAATCCTCCCGCTTGCGATGCGGGAGTCGACGGGTTCTGTGACTGTGGGAAGAGGGGCGCTGGGAGGGGCCATGATGGAGGAGGCACTGAACGGAAAAGACCCCCTCCTGCCACATTTGCCTCCAAGACAACCAGCTCTGTCACCATGTTCCTTTCTCTCCTCACTGCTAACCTGCCAACCACAGCCTGTCCTTCTTATCTTCTGAGGTCTGAAAAATACCCTCCCGAGGCCCGGAGCTGTGACGCCTGCAGGCCCTGGAGTGAGGGACGGGGACGGGGCAGGAGGGGTGGGAAGACGGCACCGATGCCCATAACCAGGGTGCTCGGCTTCCACCATCCTGCAGGGAAGGCCAACCAGAGCTGTCCCCATGGGGGGACCAGCCTGACATGGAGAAGACGGCCTGGTGTTGAGCTGCCAAAACGTCCCTTGATGCCTGGCCCCGTGAGGCCAAGGAGGACTGACTCGCACAGATTCGCCCCCCAGGAAGGCGTTCAGATGCAGCGAATGAAACATCCAGTTGGCTGCGAGATTCTATTGAGCATCGAGGCACATTGCAAGCTGGTCTCAGACCCTGCTTTGCCCTTTCCAGACCCTGACTTCCGTTCATCAACCCAGACTCAGTCCACCTTGCCTGCAGCCCTGCAGGTGGCTATGGCAACCAGTCCTGTTCCACCAGCCGCCTGGAAACCAGCCCACGCCCGCCCTTATCAGCAACCCCTTTCCTTCCAATCAGGACTCATGTGAGCCCTATTGAAGGTGGGAGAGCCCTCCCCGCCCCCAGCTCGGCTCGGTAAGCCATGTCTTCTGACCCAGTTGACACTGGCTCACCTGCATTGCCTCCAAGGCTCAGGCACAACACGCTGAAACCCTAAAGCAATTACATTTCCAGGTAAGAGAGAAGCATGCCGCCACATGCTGTGGTTGGTTTTAAAGGCCATTGCTGCCAATAGAGCTTGTCAGAGGAGGCCCTGAACCCTGGGACACGGTCCTGAAGAAGACCAGTGAGGCTGTAACTGTCCTAATGTCTGGTCACTCGCCAAGAGAGCCACCCCATCCTGCTCAGACCGAGAGCAACTACAAGTGCAAGTCCCAATTTTCACCATGTGGTTCTTCCAGAGGAAGACACAAGGAAGAAGTAGAAAATTAGGTCAGGCTGGGAGACAGGCAAGATATTCCAGCTAAGCACATCCAAGGTGCCACAAAGAGAACACAGGAAATAGCACAGAGGGAGAAACCTGTGAAAACCGAAAGAGCAGACCTGGAAGCCTGTTAGATGCTGGACAGAGACCTCAGCAGCTACCCCTCTGGGAGGCACAACCTTGACAGCCCTTGGAACAGGAAAACTGCCTTCCCTTCCATCTCAGTATACAAGATTTACTCATTTTTCATTCAACAAATGTTTTGAGTAGCTACTGTGTGTAGTACATTGAGTTTAGGCACTGTTATTAAATATATGTGTGTTACATGTAAGAGTAAATATACATATATGTACTGTTAAATATGTACATTGGTCATTTGTCATTATCAAATGCATTTACACATTTTTGTGAGTTATTCTGTGAAATAAAATTCTTCATTAACTAACCCACATGCTTACAACACAGGAAAAACAATGCTCATAACAATGATATTAAGGCACAATAAGATGTAAATATTAATGGTACCTTAAGGCTATCAAAGGAAGATATAACACCTTATATTTTAATGTATTATATGCATTACATATTAGTCTGCTCAGGCCACTATAACAAAATATCACAGACTGGCTCAAAGAACAAATTTACTTTCTCTCAGTTCCGGAGGCTGGAAGTTCAAGATCAAGGTGCCATCAGTGCTGGTTACTGGTGAGACCGCCTTTCCTGGCTTGTAGATGGCTGCCTTCTTGCTGTGCCCTCACATGGCCTGTCCTCTGTGTGGATGGGGAGAAAGACCTTTGGTGTCTCTTTCTCTTCTTATAAGAACACGAGTCCTATTGGAGTAGGGTCCTGCTCTTATGACCTTATTAACCTTAATTATCTCCCTAAAGACCTTATCTCCAAATACAGTGACATTGGGGATTAGCACTTCAACATATGAATTTGGGGGGACATGATTCATTCCATAACACATAATACAAGGAAAGTCATAATCTATTCTATACAAAGCATACATGGGAAGGAAATTCATATCTATGATGTGCCATTTATAAGACAGGTTTAATTATGGCCAACTTATCCAAGGTGATAAAATTAGTAAAGCAGAGAATTAGTGATCAAATATTATCTGATGCCAAAATCTATGTTGTCTTCATTATACAAACTAGGATAGATTTATTGTAAAAACAGTGGCAATTCTTCTGTGCCCTTGGCAACGTGACTTTGAAGCTCTTTTCAGGAGGTAGAGACTATTCCCCCATCCCTTGAATCTGAGTCATTAAGACTTACTGTGGTCAATAGAATGTGGGAGGAGTGATAATGTGCCAGTTTCCAACTTAGGGCCAAAAAACCTTGTGTACTTTTGCTCCATCTCCGAACAGTGTCATTGCCTTGTGAACAAGCCCAACTAGCCTCTGGAAGATGGGAGACAGTGTGGAGGAGGGCCACGCTGAGGCCAGCTGAAGCCACCCTAGCCCAGCCTACAGCCAGCCAACCACAACATCCGAGAGCCCAGCCAAGACCTGAGGTCCATCTCTGACCCATAACTGACTGCAAACTCATGGTGAAGCAGGAGGACTCCTCTACAACACATACTTATTGTTTTAAGACACTGAGTTTGGGTGTGTGTGGGGGTTGTTATGCATCAGTAGCTAACTGATACACAGTCTATCTTTTGTTGAATTCTAATTCCCTAATATTGCCGCAGGGTTATAATTTATGGTGCCTTTCTGTTAGCCAGTGTATATACATAATTATAGTTATAATATATCGCATTCCCCAACATCTAGGCCTGTGAGACATGATTGTTAGGGCTGCTCACATAAGCACAGTATTTACCTATTGCTAGGATGGAGGGTCTCCAGAAAACAGAATCATCGATGGATACAACTTACTCTGACAATGCTTCCTGAAAGTCAGTCAAAATTTTAGTTGCCTTCTAAGTAACATGTTACAGTCCAGGAGCTCACATTCCAGGGCTTTCTCCTCCTCCAGGTCCACCATCAGAAAGTAGCCACAGTAAAACAGAGACTAACAAGACACAGCACCCAGCCCCAGAAAATGGAGGCCCATACACAGCAGTGGAACATCGGATATCACGGTCCTGTGTTGCATCCCTTTAGAAGCGGACAGTACAGACTTGGTGGGAGATAAGGACAATCATCCAGAACCTGAGCCGAGCTGTAGTTCTAGCTCTGCCCCCACCAGCTCCGTGACCAAGGGCACCTCACTCTAAGTTCTTTGAAGCTTATAAATGAAATGGTTGAAATTTTCTAGGGACTTTTTCTATTTTAATGTGCTATAGTTTCTAAGTCTTTATTCTAACTTGTCTTTTATTTTTAAATTTATTTATTTATTTATTTATTTATTGGCGGTGTTGGGTCTTCGTTTTCTGTGCATGGGCTTCCTCTAGTTGCGGCGAGCGGGGGCCACTCTTCATCACGGTGCGCGGGCCTCTCACTATCGCGGCCTCTCTTGTTGCAGAACACAGGCTCCAGACGCGCAGGCTCAGTAGTTGTGGCTCACAGGCCCAGTTGCTCCGCGGCATGTGGGATCTTCCCAAACCAGGGCTCTAACCCGTGTCCCCTGCATTGGCAGGCGGATTCTCAACCACTGCACCACCAGGGAAGCCCTCTAAATTGTCTTTTTAAAATGTTTCAATTTTCCACCAAACTACCCTATTTCACAAAAGTTCTCTTTGTTGCCTCCTATATTTTTCTTGCACAAATAAAAGGGTGAACATCTATGGGTTGCTTACAACAGACGCCGTTGCAAACCCTTCTCAGGACCTATTTTCTTTAGTCCTCACAACAACCCTAGGAGATCAATACTATCATTATTGTTTCCATGTTATAGGTGAGGAAACAGAGGCTTAGAGAACAAAGTAATTTGTCCAAGTTCTCAAGACCACTAAGTTGCACAAATATATTTTTAAACCACTTAGCATGACTCTAGACCCCAAAATTCACCACTGTGTTGTGCCACCCCTCTCTCCATACTGCCCCCATTCAAGCCACCCCATAAACATGCAGGCTGTACCTTGGGCAATTATTTGTCTATTATTTTATAACGTAAGTAGAGGAAACAAGGAAAATGGAAAATGTCAGTAGAAAGTCTCTTTCTTATATGGCTGGAAGGAGATATAGTAAGAAAAGATGATTAATGAGCAATGGGATAACCAGTCCTCAAGCTCTAAAAACAATACCCAGGTAACAATCCGTATTTTTTGTTCATGAGCTTTGCTTTATCAAATATTTATATACATTTAAACATCATTCTTAAGCACATTAGAAAAAATGATACACTTATAACTCATCTGACAATGAATGCTTGGGGACAGAGAAAAATTGCACCCTGGCACCAAGCACAGTATCTGGTACATAGATCCCAGTGAGCACTGGTTTGATGAATGATTCTTTAACAATGTTCATCACCTGACAGTAGGGAGACTGTGCATAACTACAGCTTCTGCAGCACTCTTCTTATTCCCAATCTTCAGGGCCTCTAGACCCGCAGCTAGCCTGGGAACTTTTCCACCTACGAAAAGAATTTACCAAATGTTGACCATTGTCACTGCCACCAGCCTGCTGCCAAGGCCAGAGTTCCCCCACACTTTTGTAGTTTTTTTTTTTTTTAATGGATTTTATTAATTTATTTATTTATTGGCTGCGTTGGGTCTTCCATTGCTGCGTGCCGGCTTTCTCTAGTTGCTGCGAGCAGGGGCTACTCTTCGTTGCAGTGCGAGGGCTTCTCATTGCGGTGGCTTCTCTTGTTGCAGAGCACGGGCTCTAGGCACGCGGGTTTCAGTAGTTGTGGCACATGGGCTTCAGTAGTTGTGGCTCGTGGGCTCTAGAGCGTAGGCTCAGTAGTTATGGCGCACGGGCTTAGTTGCTCTGCGGCATGTGGGATCTTCCTGGACCAGGGCTCAAACACATGTCCCCTGCATTGGCAGGTGGATTCTTAACCATTGCGCCACCAGGGAAGCCATCCCCCACACTTTTGGTTGATGGTCCCTGCATTTGGTTGCCATTGCTAATTAAGATTTATGGAGTTCCCATATTCACTCCTCATTCCTTCTTTTACTATTAAAAAAATCATTGGAAATTTTATAACTATAAGCCTTTGGGGTACACAATATATAAACAGGTATAGTTCCTGCCAAAGTGAATATTCTAAATCCTCAGTACAGAGTCCAGGAGGGAAGACAAGTTTTAGTCAGAACACTCAAGGCAGGTGTCCCGGGTGAGTGAGGGTGGACAGTTTGCTACTGCATGAAAGTGCACGTCCCCCCACACACTGGCTGCCGGGCAGCCCCAGACACTCCCCTCTCAAACTTGGCAGGACATCTGTTTGTGAAATCAAGGACAAAGATCAGGTCCACACAAGACGATGGTTCTCAGTGATTCTAAATTACACCAAATCGGGGTAATTATGAAGCCAAATTATTTTCCATTGTCTGAAGGGAGTTAGAGGGTTTGGAGAGAATAAGACAAGAAGGAAATTGGTTATTCCAAAAGTTATTTTGCCGTTATTCCAAGAGTTTCATCTGGAGAGCTTCACTCATACAAAGCAAGAATAAGTGTTTCTCAATGAAGTTGTGAAGGCACTTGGAGAGGTGGGACGCACCAGGCGCTGAGTTAAAGCACCCTCATCCCCAATTATACAAATATGTTAGTTTTCTGCCAAAATGTTCCCCTTCTTTTGGCCCTGGCCTGGGTGTAGAAGTGCTGAAATGCATCCCCATAAACCTTAGTTTCTATGCAGTGGGGATGTTGATCGTTCACTTTCCGCTTTATCCAAATGTATAAAATGAAAAGAGATCCCTGTCCTTCCCGTAGCTCAACACTTGGTTGATTCAGCCTAGTTTCAGAATCAACTATGAACATAACCAAAATGAACAGATTTTGCTTTGCTAAGATTCCAGTTTGAACTAATACAGAACCATATGCATTGAAATAAGAAAAGTACTCTCAGTTCTGGATCCAACGCTATCAGTCTCTTCCATTCTCTGGGTTTGTGATTTATACTCAGTAAGGACCTTACATTTTGCATGTGTTTTCTTTCCAATGATAATATTTCCCATACTTTTCAAAGATTTTTCCTTTAAAATGAATCCCAAGTCTCAACCTACCAAATTCAGATTTTACGATTTTATATTCAACATTTAAGAGCTCCAAAACATATTCTGCTCTAGAAGCATACTCAGACATGCCTCTACCAGCGTCCATTCCCCAGTTGTTTTTAAATCTAGTTCTCTTTGCAATCTCCTCTTAGTCATCAGTGCTTTCCATTTTTAAATCATTGTTGAGAATTTCTAGCAATAAGTGAAATTCTCAGAGAGAAATTTACTTCTAGTATAGGTTATCTATTGCTGTGTAACAAACCATCCCCAAATTTAGGGGTTTAAAACAAAAGGAGTCCTTTATTTGCTCATTGTCTTGCAACATGAGCAGGCATAGTGGGGACTCACCTTTGCTCTTCTGGCGTCAGAGTCCCTTGACTGGGCCTGTAGCGGCCGCTCCAGAAACAGCTCACTCCCATGGCTGGCGGGTCAGCGCTGGCTGTGGGGGAGTCAGCAGGGCCATGGTGAGGGGCCTCACTTTTCCTTCACGTTGGCCTCTTCACGTAACCACCAGAGCCTCCCTCCTCCCAGCATAACGGCTTTCTCAAAAGGGAAGAAGCTGAAGCTGCAGGTATTCTTTAAATATTAACTCCAAAGTTCCGAAACTCCCTTCTTCCGTATTTTTATTGGTCAAAACAGTCACAGACCCACCCCAGAATCCAGGACAGAGACATAAGCTCCCCATGAGAGAAGCACTGTGTGCCCATGGGGAAGAAAGGACTTTTTAAGGTTATTTTTGGACACTAGCTCCCTCTAGCGACAACAATCCAAGTCCTTCTCATACAAAAAACACACTAACCCCTCCCAAATCCCAGAAGTCTTGCCCTCATGAGGCGTGAACTCTAATTCCAGGATCTTGTGATCCAAATCTCAAGATAAATCTCTTCCTTTGTGGTTCCTTGGATGCAACTTCTTGGGTAGTTTATCTTAATTTGAAGACCTGAGAGCTAAGGAGACAAACTATCAATTTCCCAATGTGAGAAAGGCAGAGGGTGTCCCATTCCAAAGGGGGCAGGGGGAGGGAGGAAGCACATAGTCCAGAGCCACCCTGAAATCCATCTGGACTCACGGCACCAGTTCCTCGATTAGGGCCCAGTGTTGCCACCCAGGGGTGGTTCTCTGTCATTCTGGGCTCCATTCTCTGAATCATCCTTCCTTTCCCATAAGAAATGGCCCATGCTGTAGCTGAGAAATTTCTCAGCCTGCTTCCTGCTGATAGGAGCTTGAGAGCCCAGAGTCCCCTTTTTATTATAAACTGTATAAATTTTCCCTTTCAGTCCAAGATGATACAATTTCTTCAAAACATTTGTGCATTTCTTATGTATAAAATTAGGCAAAAGTCACAACCACACTCCATTAGACAGAGGCCATGCCACATTTTTTTCTGAGAAAGGTGCTTCTTCTACCTTGAGCTCCATGTAAGACTGATATGGAAGAAAGACCTTGAGATTCTTAGAAGCCCGTTTGTCTAGCTGACAGCTGTATAAGGCATGCCCTTGACATTCTTAGAACTTTTGTGCAGTGTAAATGCACCACCTTAAGTCTCTTGTGTCTGATCTAAGTCTACTTTACTCTAAAGGTATGTTATGCTGGAGGTGCTCTGGATTTTATCTCTTCCTAAAGGCCATTTATTACTTTCAGAATATCTTGTTATCTGGAGAGGCTGAGCATGAGAAACTGTTTTATTTCCAACATGGTAAATCCTGGCTCATTTATATTTCTTCTAAACTCTGCTTGAAAGGTAAATAGTTGCCTCTGCCCATCTAGCTGTCCCTGTACTTTATTACAAACAGCTGAAAGGAGCCAGTCAGCATTTTCAAATTCCTCCCTAGTCAGATCCATGAGCTCATTCAGTATCTATTCTAACTTCCTTGTTGCTGAGGCCCACAGTTTCAGCAAATGTTCCACCACCATATCGCATGGGTCTCCTTTTCCCATTCTTCTTATAAAAATTTTCTCCCTGTCCTTCAAGCCTTCACTAATAGTCTCTTTGGAAACTTTCAGCCCTCTGCCCACCACTCAGACCGAAAGCCACCTTTTTTAGGTTTCTGTTACTTGAGCACCCCGTTTTTAGCTACCAAATTCTTCAATCGGAGTTGGAAAGCCATTATGAGTATTGAGTATTATGATGTGTTGTAGTAAAAGAGCCTACAAAATTGCAGAAAAAGCTGGAGAAGCAGGAATCTGAAGGGGAGTCGGAGGCCAGAGTGAAGTCACAAGCAGCCCTCCTGAAGGCTGCCAGGGTGGGTCACCAAAGGGAACAGGCAACGAGTCTAGTAGATGGTAAGCTTGGCCTCTGTATCTGGCCTGACCATGTGCCTGGGTCACTGGGGGAAAGCCAGACCAGCAGTCAGGATGAAGGCCTGACACCAAGGGAGAGACAAGGCCAGGACGACCTTCAGAACAGCCCCTGCCTACTTCTCAATCCCATGCAACTTTCTCCTTTAGCCAACTCTGACCTGGAGTCACACAGTAAAAGGGCTTCTGCAAAACACAGTTCCAATTTAGCCCAGTTGATGTAGTGCAAAACCACCACACTTCACTTTTAAAACCAAGGAGACCTGGATCTATGTCAAAGTTTCAAAATGTTCTCTGGACTATTCTGCGTATCAAAAGTGTTTGCAGTAGTAACCAGTTTGTTTCTGTTTTTTCACTTCTGAAATAAGGTGATCCTTGGGAAAAAAGCCATCTTGACCAGCAGATGAGAAACACAGACTCTCTCAGATGTGCTGAAATGTGTGTAGAAAGTTGTCCTTCTTGAAATTTTGTCACTGCCATAAACTAAGCAAGACAACATTTTCATATGATGATCTTAGGCCAACTTATGCTTTTGTGGTCCCGTTTTTATATTATACAGCAATCTTACCAAAGGAAATTACAGTGAAGTGGGGTGACAAGACAGGAATGGTGCTAGTTATATTTTCATTATTCTTAAATGCAGGTTGGATCACAACACTTTCTCACCAAAAGTCTTTCAGTGACCACCCTCGCCTTCCGAGCTCTGTCCAGCCTTGACCTTCAGCCACAGGTGTACAGCTCAGAACCGCTGGGCTCTCTTTGTGATCCAGGCCCCATGCTCTGTCCATGCTCCTTCCCCTTCCTGGTGCCCCTTCCCATCCTCTGCAACACCCCCACCCCATTTATTCAACGCACGCTTCTTTCTGCTTGGAAGTTTCCTACTCCTCATTCCAGATCCTGCTCCACATCACTTCCAGGAAGCTTTCCTGGATCCCACAGCCCTGTCTGGTCTGATTTACCCATATCTATTTCATGGTGCATGTTACATTCCAGTAGAGATCAGACTCTGTCTGACTCAGACCTAGCTAATGAGTGCCAGGGGGCAGATATAGGTCTTATTCTTCATTACAACTTCAACCAGAGGACAAGACTGGCACACAGATCTTCATAAATATTGGTCAAGTATGAATGTTCTGATACGTGGGTAGTGGGAAGGACAGATAAATGAATAAACAAGAAAATCCATGTGTAAATGAGTAAGCATTTCCTCTGAGCCTTGCCCTGTACCCTAACTGCCAAAAACACCAGCCAGAATTAATGTGAAACCCTGAGATGACCAGCAGAGCTGTGCTAAGGAGCAGGAGGGCTCCGTGACTACCCAGATTCCCTGAGCAGCAGTTCCTGGGAAATCAGGAGGGGCTGGCAGGCAAACAACGACAATCTAATGGCAAAACCCACAATTCTACCAGAAAGACAGATGTGTGAGTGTTTCCTTCCCACCCTGGATTACTTCTGTGCCATACAATAAATGATGACTGCAATTGTCATCCATGGGGACTGAGCTGTTTCTTCCACACGGCTGGCCCCAGGGAGAGCTGCATTTCCTTAAATACACCTGTGAGAAGATGGGGCCTGTAGAATCTGACTCAGACCTGACTATCTACTGTACCCCTAGTCCCAGCCATGTGCCCACATGCACACTCACACCCAAACACGCCCACACAGCGTGGTCCTCCCCCTACATCCACCCGGTCAAAAACTGGCAAACCAGAGGACGAAACCCAGAAAGTTCTGATGCAGACAGAACTCCTAAGATCTTAAAGCCAGATGGGAAACTATGAGTCAAGACAAATCCCACTCCTCACTATTGATTTTTAAAATTTATTGTAAATGCAACCTGCTATCACTGTGAGGAAAAAAACCATTTAAAACCTGTATGAAATCAATAGAAAACTTATTTCATTACCTGCCTCCATAAATGATTATTCCCTGGTGTCCACCATTGCTGTGTGGCATCTTTCACCACACCCCATGTGTGTATTACATACACATAGATGTGTGTCTTGAGTGCAAACATAAGCAAATTGTATATACTGCAATGCAGCTTGCTCTTTCCGAATGTTACAGATTTACAGAATTCTTTTATTTTCATTCCCTTCCTTCACACCCTCTTCAGCACAGTCACACACTCACACAGACACACACAGACACACACACACACGTATGTTTAGTTTTTCCATTGCGTGCTTTACCAATTTGGTGTTTTCTACATCTTGCTTTTCTGACACAACAATATCAGGAAATATCAACTAGTTTAGCTGTAGTTCATTCTTTTTAACGGCTGGATTATTCCATTCCAAAATGCCATAAATATTCTGTGGTGTGGACACACCATAATTTTAAAAATCATTTCTCACTTGATGCACGTTAATTTTCTGTTTGTTGTTACTGCAACCAATGCGGCAATCGATACCTTAGATGTTAGATTGTTTTCTCAAAATGATGTAACAATTCTAATTTCCTCCAGCAACACATGTGACTGTCCTTTCCACATACTCCCAACAGGAGTAGTAGTTATGACCATTTTTATTTTCACCAATCCAATTATGCCTTTATTTTCCACTTCCCTGACTGAGGCTGAACCAAGCCTTTTATATATTTATTGATTTCTTAGGTCCACTCCTCTGCGATTGGCCTGTTCACAGTCTTTGACCTCCTTCTTATTACATTGTTTGTCTTTTTATTACCAGCTTGTAAGATACTTTTATGTATTTGTTCATCCAACCGTACTTATTAAATACATACTAGAGCAGGCACTCTTCCAGGCACTGAAGAAACAGACAAAAACCCCTGCCTGTACGTGGCTTCCACTCGGATGTGGGAAGACAGACAGACAGATGGTCAGCAAATTACCTCATGTCTGATGGAGTCGTGCTGCAGGAAAGGCAAGGCCAGAAGAGAGTTGGGAAATGCCCAAGGCAGTCTCTACCTGACTTAGGCTTTAAAAAATTTTTTATCTGAAATTATAATTTGTCATTTTACTTTATGGGATCTTTTTCCTTACAAATTTTAAAGAGGTCAGATGCTTTTTAAATATATTTATGCCTTCCAGGTTTCTTAAGTTGATTTAAAAAAAGCTAGCAAAGTAATTTCACACTTACCGTTTTCTTTTTATTTATTTATTTATTTATTTATTTATTTATTTATTTATTTATTTATTTATGGCTGCATTGGGTCTTCGTTGCTGCTTGCGGTCTTTCTCTAGTTGCAGAGAGTGGGGGCTACTCTTCGTTGTGGTACGCAGGCTTCTCATTGCTGTGGCTTCTCTTGTTGCGGAGCATGGGCTCTAGTTGCGTGGGCTCTAGTAGTTGTGGCCCACGGGCTTAGTTGCTCTGCGGCATGTGGGATCTTCCCGGACCAGGGAACGAACCTGTGTCCCCTGCATTGGCAGGCGGATTCTTAACCACTGCGCCACCAAGGAAGCCCCTGTTTTCTTGATTACTCCCAGATATTTATTATTCCACATAAATTTTATCATTATTTTATGCAATTCAAAAAAATTGGGATTTTAATTGGAATTACATTAAAGTTATTTATTAGTTTGGGGGTCACTGATAAGCTCACATTGTCTTCATATCTAAAAACATAGTAAATATTTTTATGTTTTCATATCTTGCTTTATCCTTCAAAAAGATTTTATTTTCTTCATATAGCGTCTATAGTTTAGTATTAAATTTAACTCCTAATCATTTCCTCATTTTTTATACTATGAATTGGAATTCTTTTTCCTATCTCACTTCATTACTTATTTTTGCTGGTTAACCAAAATAAAAAAAAAGTGTTTCATATTTATTTTTTATCCAATCACCTCACCAAAATTCCATAATAATTATGTAAGTTTTTATTATTGAATTTTCTATGTATAAAATATCAGCAAAAGCAAACTACTGATATTTTATCTCTTCCAATACTTTACTATCTTCTCTTATCCCATTAACTAGGCCTATGGAAACAGCATGGGAATATAATGAGGACAGTTGGCATCTTGTTCCCAAATGAGAAGTTGCAATTATTGTGCAAAGAGAAAGGTATGTTGGTGGAACCAAGACACAGATTGTAAAGCTGTCTCTTAAGCCACACATGTCACTTCAGCTCACATTTCACTGGCCAAAGCATGTCATGTGGCCAAGCAAGACTTCAGTAGATGGGAAATACATCCCTCTCTTAGAGAAGAGTGACTAGGGGGTACCATAGAAAGGGTCCTTTGGGGGGGTGGGCAGAAAATATTTTGAACAGTAATACAATCTACCACAATAGTCTATATCAGATAGCAAACTACAGCTGTAGCCAAATTCTATTTTTGCATGGCCTGTGAGCTAAAACTGGTCCTTATATTTTTAAATTGTTGGAAAGTGTTAAAAAAAAAGTAAAAAGAGAAAAAAAGGGTCGTTCACAAAACATGAAAATTATATAAAATTCAAATGTTTGTGTCTATAAATAAAGTTTTATTTGAACACAGCCATGCTCATTCCTTTGTGTCTCCTGTGGCTGCGTTCACATCACAATAGTAGTTGAGGTGAGTAGTTATGACCTACTTCAAAGCTACCAGCTGCTCCCTGCTGGTGGCCCTTTGTTCAGGTCCTTCTCTCCACACCCATTCAGCCTCCTTCCCAGGCACCTCCTGTGAAAACCATATTATGTCCCCTGAGGTCCACTTCTCTCAGGACATAAGTAATGACATCAAACTGCGAACATTCCCATGGGGCATGCCACAACACCCATAATGGCTTGGAAGTAATGTGCCATCGCTTTAAGACCCTAGACATCTTATTACCACAGGGATCTGAGGTTGTCCAGTAACTACACACATAGGTAAAGAACATGTACAACTGCATGGAAAGAAGGTCCCATCCCCAAGTCAACACTACTAACTATAGAGCTGGAACTCCAGAGATGCGGGGTTCAGTACCTCCAGAAAACAATCCACAAAGACATTTTGTCACCTGAGGTTGCTCCATTGGACGTTAAAACATAAATGCTTCTTTGCTTGGTACCTTCAAATAAAAAAATCATCCCCCAGTGGTATGTGGAATTTCCATCCAAGTGTAGATCTTTGTCTGTCTGTGGCTGGCAGGGAACCTCTTTGTTTCCAGCTTAAGGAGTGCCTGACTAATCAAAGATTAGTCAGAGATTTTGCAGAGACTGGAGCACACACGCCAACTTTATTATGGACATTCAGCAAAAGAAATACTTTGACACTAAAATTGATTACTTTGACAAATGTGCAGTACATCTTTTGCACAGAAACATAGAAAAGTGACAAAGTGTGATGTATGCTGATATCTTAGGAACTAGAAAAACGTTAGAGCTGCCACCAGGGTGAATTGAAACTGGTTACTGGATAATTCAAACAAAAACACCCACAGGTGAGAGGGGGTGAGATGAGGAGGCCACAACACCTCCCCTTAAGGAGCTTATAACGGAGTCAAGAAAACTTCGGGCAAATCATCACAACACAGGGAGGTAAGCGCTGTGTCCCATGTGGCCGGGGTGCTCCCCTCCCTCCGGAAGGAAGGAGGTGGCCACATGGAAGCTTTCACAGGAGCAAGGAGAAGGTGGGAAGAGAGCAGTTCAGGGTGGGTGGAGCTGGGTGACTGTGCCAGCCCCGGGCCCCGGAAACTGGAGAGGGAAGAGAAGCCACACCACAAAGGGCATTTCCATGGAGAAGCGCAGCTTTCATGCTATGGATCAGTAGTCTTGGAACATTTTTGCTCATGTGCCCACTGAAAGGACTTTGAAATTCTATATCCCCATGTGCATTTCTCATGGGACGTCAAACATTTTTCATCATGTGCCTAAGCAACTGCAAAAGGTATCATTCCTGGCATATTGTACATATTGACATTTAAAAACCATTACATCACTTATATCCAGGAATGTCTAAATACTATACAATTTGATATCTACCCTGTGATCCCTTTTCAAAAATACGTGAAAAATGTGTTCCTAAAAGTAAGAAATTTTACATCAATTTTTTTTTTTCTTTGCACTTACTGAGGGTAACTTTTTTTCCTTTGGGAAGCACTTCATCGGATCCCTTGCTTATTTAATGAGAAGCCCAGGCCTGGGAGGGGCATGAGGATGAGACAGGTGGGGGTTAAGCTACTCTGCAGCCGTAGTTCTCAAAGCTTCAGGACATCAGGACCAGCTGGAGGGATTGTGAGACTTGGGTGGCCGGATCCCTGCGTCCCTGACACGTTTCCAGCTCATGCTTGTCTGAAGACCAGCTTTAGGAACCACTGCTGGACAAAACCAAGCAAAGAGGGGTTTTCTTGGGCAGATTTTTTTTTTTCTGGTTGTTCAAGGAGATTTTCTGTTTTTCTCTGACCCACCGAGAATAAAAGGAATTTGGGGAGGCCAAGGATCCAAGCTGCAAAGAATGTAACATAAAGAATTCTACTCTGAGGGCTCAGTCCTGCACCAAGGTGGTGTCAGGCAGGGGAAGGAGAGACAAAGGGGTCTTTTGGGTAAAGGGGACCAGCCCTAGAACAGAAACTCCACAAAGGTGGCCACTATGTTTGTTAATTGCAAACTGTTGGCACCCACAACGTTGCTGGTCACACAGGAAGCTCTCAACAAATGAGTGAATAAATAGTGCAGCCTGGCTGATGAGCTGGGCTTTCCTGCTTCCATTCTGCTCTTCCCAAGCCTTGCGTCCCACACAGGAGCCTTGCACTGGGGGGTGAGGACTCTCTGCACGCCCTCTGCTCCCAGCAGTGCAGGAGAGTTCGGCTCAAGACGGGCCGAGGCAAAGGTGAGGTGCTGGAGGCAGCAGCTCAGGGCAAGTGGAGGCTGGCAGCAACCTTGGGAACACTGGTTACAAAATCCCAGCAGGAACTGGGGAAGGAGCCAGACTTCTGACAGTATTGCAGAATGGTAGCTGAAGTAATTTACTTGTATATTTAATATTATTTAATATTTTATATTTGGACCTCCAATCAAACACATTTTAGGTATGAAAGATAGCTCATGGCCTAACAGAATGACACTGGAAGAGTATTTCACCTCCCTGAGCCTTGGTTTCCTTAACTGCAAATCAAAGTTTCTAAACCAAAGAACCTCTGGGTCCCCTTCCAGCTCTGAGGTCTGGGATGTGTGAGAGGTTTTTCATGAAAAGCAACAGTGATTGGCCCTGGGCATGTGGACTTGCTCTGAAGCAAAGCCAAATGCCTACTTTTTCCTTTTCAGGAGAAGATCCAAAACCAAAAGTGATTGACAGCATGCCCAAGCCAAAACCAGGCATTTACTAATTGGGGAACCATATTGTTCTTCCATATAAAGTAACCAGGTAGGTTGTGCTTTCTGATAGGAATAATCTCTCCCTGGTGAAGACAGGTAGTGCTAAGAGAAGCATTTTAGACAATTTGGCTAAGGGCAACAGGAGCACCCTGGGATGCTGTGTAATTTAAGCATGAACACTCTCCAAACATCCTCGAAGAGCGGAAACTGCCCTTGTCCCAGCTGCAGACCACTCAGGCGCCATCCGTGATGTTGAGCTAAAGTATCAAAGAGCATTCTTGTTACAGAACCGCCTGCTGCTGTGTGATGAAAGCGAGACACAGACACACTGAGCTTCGCTGAGGGAAAAGGGGCACCGAGAAAAGACAAGCGAGCCCCGGACACTGGCTGAGATGCAGGTGCAGTGCTGGGAGGCTGGGCCGGTATGGCCGGGGGCACGCACCTGACTGCTCTGCAGACTCCTGCCGAGCCGGCTTCTTTTGGACCTGTGTGTCTGTGAAGGAAAGCTTCCCTCCCCACCCCCCTCCCATCCCTGGGCCCTGAGACTGAGCAGTAGATCAAGGAGGAGGAGGGAGGGGGATGGGCCCCCTCCCAGCTCCTCCCGTGGGGTGACGACTCGACTCTCTGTAAACAGTCCTTTCACTCAGCTTTTCTCAAATAGCCCATTTGATGGAGCCTCCATTCCAGGACCCCAACTGTTTCCCTGTCTAATGGAAGCTCCGTAATCTGGGAAGGATGTGGGAATACCAGAAAAGTTCAAGAAGAGGAGAGAATAAGTGGTTACTGGGATGAAGTGAGAGATGGGACAGTGGAGGGCTCCTTGCAGAAAAGAAGGTGGGGAGACAGTCGTCAGGCCTGGGCCCCTTGAAGACTGAGCCAGGGGGCAAGATGAGATGCAGATTGACATCCACTTGGCTTTGGGCAAGTCAGCCTCTCTGGGGTCAGTTTTATCCTCTAGGAAACAAGGAGGGCTCTAAATGGATTCCCCGGTGCCCATGCCGCTGCAGCTATGACCTACTCACACTTCACTCTATTCTGTGAAGTCCCCCACCCTGAGGGCAGTGCCCTGCACCCGGAGGGGCTCAGGAACAAATTTCAAAAATAGCCACCACCACTACATCTCCCTCCCCAAATCAATCAACGTGATCCTTCTAACACTCTTCAGCTTCAGGGTGTGACTGGTACCCCCCTGCCCATACACACCAGTCAAAGAACAGGACACGACAAACAAAGGCCAGTCGTGAAGGATTTGCTATGCAAGGCACTTTTTATTCTTGCTACTCATGTTGTCAGATTTCTTACCTACTTTTAATATGCTCCTCTAAATAAAAAATCAAATTCCTTTATATGACATACAAGGTTTTTCATGCTCCAAATATTTTCCTGCATAATTAGAGGGAGATGAGCCAAAAAAGAAAAAAATGAAAGAACTAAAATGGCAAAACCTCCTCTCTTTCCTAGGGCTTAGCAAACCCTCCCTGAAATCTCTCTTCACTCCTACATGGAGCCGCCCAAGCCTCTACACGGAGGGGACCCCCTCAGACTTGCCTTCTCCAACACCGCTCCCTCTGCCAACCTGCCTGGGGCCAGCTCCCTGACCTGCCACCAGCTTTCCCAACTAGCTAATCAGATCTTTGGCAAAGGTTCTGGAAACAGCAGGTCTGAGGGTTGAGGACAGGTGTCTCTTCTTTCCTAGGTGGCTTTCTGGGGGCGCTGCCCAGCTTTTACCTACTGTTCAACTGCGTGGCTCTGGTAGGAAAGAGGCCCGCAGAACAGCCTCGTGTGGGCCCCAGGGCCGTTGTGGGGCTCAGGACTGTTCACAAACGCTCTGAGGCCTGGAATGACCCTGGTGCCGGCAGCACCCAGGAGAACATGCTTCACCTCAGGGACAGGCCAGAGGAAAGACAGTTTATAAAAATGTGTTTCCCCGCTGGGAAATCAGACTCAGACCTCTGTCCTCAGTCCTCTCCAGACCACTCACGTGGGGACATCATTCAGCTCGGGGCTGGAGCCGCTATTTTCAGAAAGGGCCACTGGTTTGGACTCAGCCCCAAAGCCTCAGGTCCACCCTGACTTGGCCCCAGGCCACATTTAAATACTCATATCAACGTGCCCGATACCAACAGGAGTCCTCCCCTGCAGGCACTGGCAAACAGAAAGCCAACAATGTTGTACCCTTAAACTGAACAATTTTGCTTTGAATGATGGAGCTCTGGATGGCGGATTCTGTGAAGCTTAATGACATAGGAGAATCGGCAGCACATGAGGTTTTCTTCTTGTGGCAGCCCATGCTCCGCGGGGCCTTGGGCACACAGCCCCTGTCTCACTGTTTGGTCTTGTGAAACACGGATGATGGGCTTATTCCCCTCTTCTTAATGAGATTAATGAGCTAAATGTTTGCAAGATGTGTTGAGTAGTTTGCTGAAAATTTTAAAACAAATTCTTCCAAAACCATTTCCTCAAAATCCAATTTTATTGAATTCCTTGGTTGAAAACTAACTCTAAAATGATGTTAAAAAGGAGCAAGGTCACAGGGTCTGCCGTCTGCCATAAACCTTGTCATGAACATTGGAAGCAGCCTTGCCCAGCTGAGCCCATGGAAATTGTGTCTTAATCCAACCGCTTCTTTTCATTTCTCTGACTTCGCATTACCAGAAGTATGCAGTGCGTTTCGAATGACATTTATCCAAGGTTATGACAACAAACAACTGTCTCTCTAGTGATGCATTTGTTCTGTGCGTCCCAGCCCAAGGCCCTTCTCTTGCTTTTCTTTCAAACCTCATTCGTTCTCAGTCATCTCGGCCAGAAAGTTCCTGCTTCAGAGCTGAAAGTAAGTACATTTTCTACTAATTTCTCAGGTTCTTAAGTGCTTTAGGATCATAAATAGAACACTTAGGGAAAAATCTTGAGAAAAGATTCTATTCAGAATTCCTAATAGCTCATCTTTTAAATTATGGTCTTTCATCTTCCTGTGGGAGTACATTATTTTCTAATTAAACTGTAACAACAAAATCTCTTACTTGTATGTCTAACTAAAGCAAACTTCCCTCCTGATGAATTTCTTAGCTTCTCTACAGTTTTAGTCTCTAAATCATCATCAAGCTCTATTCAGGACTACAAGCAGGTTTTTCCTAATGGGATTAGGAGCGGAAAAAGTCATGTTTCTTTTACCTCCTGAGAGTCACCCTTTTACCTGATTAACCTTCTGTTTCCATTCTGGCACTGGTGCATAAGCATCTCTACTATCGACATATACATGTGGACTTTCTGTGGTTCTGGGGCAGTTAACACTCTGCCTTTCTCATCTACCAGTTCAATAGTCCTCTGCTTTCCTTGGCAAAAATACAGGGTGTAGGATAAATGAGAATTAAAAGCAGATTCCTGATCACATACTCCTCCAAAGTGGTTGTCACTTGGAAAGCCGTGCAGTCACTGCAAACCTGAGACATTCACTCTTTGCTTGGTTGGCTCTGTCACGGGGGATATGTATTCCCCAAAACGGAGGGCTCAGTCTTTTCACAAAAGCAGCTATTCTTCCTATTATTTCCCTAAGCTGCCTTGAGATGATCCTACCACTCATCTTCCTCCCAAACACATACACTTACACACACATATACGTGTACACACACGTACACACATGCATATACCTGTATGTACATACATGCATGCGCACACGTGCAAAGCCAAGGGGGAAAGAACTGAAAGAGTGATGAGAGGCCGACGTGGAGAGCAGGCCCTGGAGCAGGATTGGGAGGGGCAGGCGTGCAGAGGGCTGGTCACGAGCCTCACTGGTTCACGCACTGATTGGAAAGGCCCAGGCACACTGAGGCACCAGGCCTGCGACCGCGAAGCCGCTGTGGCTGAGACAGCAGGTCACACTCAGTCCTCGAGAAGAGCCCCCACGGGGCTGTGGGAGCCCAGAGAAGGGGGGCCCCAGCAGACGGGGTAGGACACCCCCCGGTGAGTGGAGGGGACACCATGGAGCACCTTGGCTTTTCAGTGGCCCGGGTTTCGTGGTGGGGGGAGGTATGGGTGTCCCCCTCCAGCACGATCACCCTCTCACTCCTCAGGGCAACCTCAGGCAGCTCAGTGTAAAAAGAAAAGCCAACCTACCTTCACCTCGTTAGTTTTCCAGGCATGTTTCCCACCTGAATACTTAATGGCTAATTAACCTCAGGTGAGATCCTCCTGCTGGTGGGTGGCGTCCGGGGCCAGGACGTAAGGACAGGTGGAGGGAGCACAGGTGGGGCAGCTTAGGGAAGGCTGCCCAGAGAAAGGGGGTCCAGGCGGGAGCGCTCTGGGGGGGTGGGGCCCAGGTGGCCCTGAGGCTCCGAGAGCTGAGAGACAAGAAGTTGTGTAAAGGGCATGTCATCTCAAGAAGTCTGGCTGATATTAAAATGATACAAAAATTCAGAAGAAGGTTTACACTCAGGGCTCCACATGCACTGGCCAACGTGCCAGCGATGCGTGTGGGGCCTTGGAGCAAGACAGACTCAGCAGCTCAGTGACCTTGAGCAAGTCCCTCTCTGAGCCTTAGTTTTCTTATTTATGAAATGGGTGGGAGAGCAGGGAACAGGAATAGAATGTGCCCCTCATATTTAACTGAAGCAGTGAAAAACACCTCTCACCCTGCACCGTCTCTGACCTTTAACATGGAGACCATTGTAAGAGAAGCCAGGGCAAAATCAGAGTGCTTTTAAAGTACAAATTTTAAGGATGTGCTGGTGTATTGGGGGGTTTGCTCTTTTATTTGTTAAAGTGTTAATTTAAAATGTTAAACATACATTTTGGGCCCTGCGCGGTAGACAACGAATCCCCTACAGCTTTAGGTAAAGCCATAAAGCTACAGAAATCAAGGCAAAAGAATAGACAAAGATCAGTGGAAGAAAATAGAGAGCCCAGAAACAGACCCATACAAATGTAGCCAACTGACTTCAACAAGGGTGTGAGAGCAAAGCAAGGGAAAAAGGATAGACTTTTCAACAGATAGTGCTGGGAGAAAATACTTGCAAAATACATATTGGAAATGACTTTTTTTCCAAAATATTCAAAGAAATATTAAACTCAACAATAAGAAAACAAACAATACAATTTTAAAATGAACAACAGATATGAATAGATGTCTCACCAAAGGAGATCTACAGATGGTAAATAAACATAAAAATAATTCTTATCATTTATCATTAGAGAAATGAAAATTAAAATGACAACGAGATACCACTAAATACTTATTAGAATGGCTAAAATCCAAAATGCTGACAATACCAAATGATGGTGAAGATGTGGAGCAACAGGAGCTCTCATTTCTTGCTAGTGGGAATGCAAAATGGTACAGTCACCTTGGAAGACAGTGTGGTGGTTTAATACAAAACTAAACAGACTTTTACCATATGATCCAACAATTGTGCTCCTTGGTATTTACCTGAGTTGAAAACTTATGTTCATCACAAAAATCTGCACATGGATGTTGATAGCAGCTTTATTCATAATTGCCAAAACTTGGAAACAACCAAGAAGTCCTTCAACTATCCTTTAGCTATCAAGCCTAAAAAAGACAGGGGTGAAACTTAAATGCATATTACTAAGTGACACAACCAGTCTGGCCATGTGCTCTGTGATTACCATTATATGACGTTCTGGGAAAAGGAAAACTGTAAGACAGTAAATAGATAAGATATTACCAGTGGTTTGGGAAGGGACTGAGGTTGAATAAATGTAGTAGAAGGGGATTTTTAGGGTGGTGATACTATTCTGTATGATACTGTAATAGTGAATATATGACACCATGCATTTGTCAAAACTTACAGAAATTTACAGCATAAAGTGCAGATCTTATGTTTTCAAAATAAAAAAAAAATCATTTAGGAGGTTAGAATGTCTCAGGATGGAAGCAACCAAAGAATCTGATTGTATCATAAATACATGAAAGAACCTCAATGCATGGGGTGGGGGAAAGGTGCTGATATAAGTGATTTTGAAAATGAGTAGAGACTGTAAGACAAAGGCAATCTGCTCTCTAGTTGATACAGTTCACCACGGGGATGTGGCCTAACAATTCCGAAACCACTGGAAGTGTGCATCTGGACCCAGCAATTAAATGATGCCCTGCACGTGGCAGGAGCTGGGTTCCTCACTGTTGGGCCAGGAGGTTACAGGTAAGCAAGGAGAGGAGGCCAGAAGGCTCCACGTGGCAACAGACTGGAGTTGGAAACTTCAGGATGAGCTCATGCTTAGCTTCATGTAGATACAGATGGAGAGAGAAGTATTTGTAGATGTGTGTACACACATGGCTTAGTGTATACACATGTGTCTCCTTACTCTGTTAGTGGAAAGGGCTCAGGAGAAGCAGCACCCCAGAAACAACATACACATTAGCCCTCAGATCTTGGTTTTTAACACCATTCTCCAATAAAAGGAGTCAGTATCCTTGGAACAATGACTGATTCCATGACGATAGCACAAAATAACAAGATGAGCCTGGAACATCTTGCAGTGTGGAAGGTAAATAATTGTTCCAAAAAATCACAGTGGTGAGGGTATGTTCAAAGGGTATGTGCCAACTGCAAGAGCTCCCAAAAGCCAAAGTTGGAACAATTTAAGCAACAAAATAAATAAAATAATATTGGATTATAACCTAAAGTATAAAATAAATATCCATGTGTCCATACTGATACCAATGATTGAACAAATCATAAATGGAAGACAGTAGACAAATCTCCCGTGCAGATTCCCAAATAATTTACGTGGCTCTTCCACTCACAGGAGGCAGGCACAGCTCTCCACTCCTGAGGTGTGGGCTGTGCATACTGACCTCCTTTCAAAGAGGTCATGCGGCAGGTGGGCAGGGGAGAAGTTAGACAGGCACGACCTTGGCCAGGTGATGCCGGAAAAGTCGTGTTGACAATACGTCCCTTGATGTGACGTAATGAGGATATTACTTTACCTCGTGTGGTCTTCCTCCCCCCAAAATCCGTAACCCCAGTCTGATCATGAGAAAAACAGCAGACAAATACCAACTGTAGGACATTCTACAAAATGCCTGACCAGTACTCAAAACTGTCAAAGTCATCAAAAGCAGAGAAAGTCTAACTGTCACAGCCAAGAGGAGCATAATGAAACATGCTCAATGTAAAGATGACTAAATGTCATGTGGGTATGAACAGAAAAAGGGCATATGGTAAAAACTAAGGAAACATGAATAAAATACGAGTTTTAGCTAGTAATAATGTGTCAATATTGGTCCGTTCATTGTGGTTAATGTACCATACTAATGTAAGACGTTAATAATATGGGAAACTGGGTGTGCTGTGTATGGGAACTCTCTATACTAACTTTGTAACTTTTCCATGAATCTAAAATTGTTCTAAAATAAAAAGTTTATTTAAAAAAATGTTCATAGCTCCATCACCCAATTAAAATTGGACATATGTCTTTCAGGGATTTTTCTATGCCTTTGCATGAGTGTATATGTACTCTGCACCACTGAACCATGATTTTAACCATGGAGTAGTGGTCTACATCATGGGCCTGCCAGAATTTATTTAACCAATCCTCAGTCACCAGTTGTATATATGGTTTTTCAGTTTCCCACTATTATCACTAACATGTATACACAGTGAGCATCATTGTATGTACATCTTTGTTCCTATCATTGACGATTTGTTTAGAGCCACTGAGTCAGCTCAGTCAGGTTTGTAGGTCCTAAAGGCAGAGTGTGACAGTGGAACTCTCTCTGTCACCTTCTACTGGGTTAGGGTGTGTGACTAGGATCCTCACATTTTTAGTGATGACACATTTTCTAATTCAGG